>NC_045625.1:35156902-35781902 GCF_009829155.1 Mustela erminea
CTTCTCACCAAGATTGAGATGAGCCAGCATTCACTTGGCATGGTGAGGGGCCAGGGTTTGCTTTGGAGCCGCCACTCCTGGGGATGGCTTCCCCAAGACGGCTGGGGTGGACCCCAGGGCTGGCCTACGTGGGAGCGGCTCCCCTCCAAGCACCCGGCGGGGTCTGCAGGCCTCTCCGTCCTGTAGCGAAGCCCGATTCAGCGCGAAAGAGGTCAGAAAATTCACAGGACACTCCTTAGGTAAGATAAGTGAGATAGGGGTTGTTTGTTTTCTCTTTTAGGGTGAAATTGTTAAGAAGTATACTCAGTTCAATCCTAAAACCTACGAAGAGAGGATTAATTTAATCCTACAGATGTGTGTAGAAGCTGCGGCAGAAGCTGTAAAACTGAACTGCAGAATTTTGGGAGTAGGTGAGCTTGTGAATTGCATATTCAAGAAATGTTCATTTTGATACAGATTTTACTGAGTTCTGATGCATGACTGACCCGTCAGGTCACTGCCCTGTGTATGTGGCTCCAGGTCCTGTCTGTGGGTCCCAAGCATGGGGACTTTCTGGAGCAGCAGTCATCATTATGGGTACAGAGGTGAGGAGCTGCAGATGTAGCTCAGAATTGCCTGACATTTCCTTGCAGTCTTTGGTAATATTTGTCTTAGGAGATTTTGGGTGAATTAATTTGTGTTTGAAACCCAGAAAGTGGGCACACTTTTTTCTAAGATTGCTTATGAGAATTGTTTTCCTGGCGTGTGTGGTGGAGCTCAGGTATTTCTACGGGCGGCCGTGTAAATCCTCGGGAAGGAGTTGTGCTGCATTCAACCAAACTGATTCAAGAGTGGAACTCTGTGGACCTCAGGAGCCCGCTCTCTGACACCTTGCATCTCCCCGTGTGGGTGGACAACGATGGCAATTGTGCTGCCCTGGCAGAAAGGAAATTTGGCCAAGGAAAGGGCCTGGAAAACTTTGTGACACTTATCACAGGCACAGGTGAGTGGAGTAAGCGAAGGTCGCTTTGGGAGTTCGAGTGTGTGTTGGGGCATGCCCTCGGTGTCCTCCAGGGAGCTTGTAAGTCTGCTTCAGTCTCCACCTCCTGCTTGAGTAGAGCCAGAAGGGGAACCCCTTGTGAGTGCATAGGGCCTTCCTAGGCTTTCCTAAGCGTGTGCCCTGCCCTGGGTACACATGTGGACCTCAGACTCCCAGAGACTTGTCAGAGCTATTCAGAGCTCTTACTCCCCGAAGCTTCTCCTTCCCAGCTTCTTCTCCCAGTCTTTTTGGTTAGTATAATATTTGCCTCAACTAGCAGCTGTTATCCTGGGCAGCAGAGACTAATAAACAGATTTTTCCTGTAAATGTCTTTGACAACACTCCCCCACCTCCCCCCAACCCTGCCCCGGGTAGCCCCCTCCAGTTCTGTGGTAGATGACATAACAAGCTCTTTGAGCTGGTCCTCTAGGAGCTGCCAAGTAGGTGAATACAAACTAGAACAGTTTTTTGAAAATAGAGTTTGTCTTGCTTACTCCAGTACTACCATCTTTGCTGAGAATGTGGGCTGGTTCAGGGCTACCAAACAGGGGAGTGGGTGTTGGGACCAGAAAATGCCAGAAAGCCTTCTTATAAAAATTCAGCTGTTTTTTTTTTTTTTCCTTGATTAAGCATTCCTCTTTTTGTTACAAACTTGTTAGTATCCAGAGTTCCAAAAAAATTGGTTCTGAGAGTTTTTGCCGATTTATTCATTGCTTTAGTGGAGGGATGGACTTCTGGAGCTGCCTACTCCCCCATTTTTGCTTAGTCCTGCTTTGTTTTCCAAATGAGGAAACAGACTCAGCCAGTAAGTGGTTGAGCCACCATGTGATCCCAGATAGGTCTAACTTCAAAATGTGTGTGCTGGTCAACTCTCCTCCTCTACCTCCCCTGGAAGCTCAAGCCCTTCTCCTAGTCTCAGACACAGTATTAGCAAGGTCGCATATCATTTCCTAGATGTTCTGTCAGAGCAGACAGTCTGCAGATTAGAGGGGAGGAGTTGAAGAGTTGGTGCCATGGGAAGTAACTGATGGCAGGATAAGAAAGCAGGGCCTTCTCAGGCTTTTCTCCTTAATGACTCCTAAACTCCACAAACAAGAGAGTCACTGATACTCATAATCACTGAGTCACAGATTTTTAGACGTGGTGCCATTAAGAAGAGGCAAAATCATATTTTGTACACTTTGTTTGAGAAACAGGGTGGTACATGATATATTTTGGAAAGATGGTCTTCTGTTGGGTTTCCCCTACACCAGAGCCCAAGATGAGGACTTAGGGTATTTTATGTAGGAGGTGATGCTGAGAAGCAGGAATGAAGAAACGGGAAGAGAACAGAGTAGGTGGAAGCCATTATCCAGGTTGTCTTGAGGGCAGTGGGGGCTGAAATCTACCAGAACCTCCCAAGAAGTCTGCAGAAGACCATGCAGAATTGTCCGCTAGACTCTGCTGGCTCTTGTCTTGCTTGGTTGAGGACATCCTGTGCTCTCATGGGTGATGAGGCTATTTATTGTTAGAGATGGCCTCGGTGAGGAGACAGGCCGTGAGAGCTTGAGGTGGCATACTTGTCACACAGTGAGTCTGAGCCTACATGGGTCTGTTCCCCACAGCTGTCGTTGAAACCACAGCGAGCCAAATGGTTCCAGCATTAGGGTTAGGGTTGGGGATCTGCTTAAAGCATTTCCCTCCAGAATGCTTCCAGATGAAATGCTGGTACTTAGTTAAATGTCAGCTACTTAGGAAAGAACCCCACATGCCACACTGCTAAACGGACGAAGCGTTGCTGTATCCCAGCTTCCTGTGTGAACTGAGAGCCATCTCAGTGACTGTTCTCTCGCTGCAGGGATCGGCGGGGGGATCATCCATCAGCACGAGCTGATCCATGGAAGCTCCTTCTGTGCTGCAGAACTTGGTCACCTTGTTGTGTCTCTGGATGGGCCTGATTGTTCCTGTGGAGGTCGTGGATGTATTGAAGCCTACGCCTCTGGAATGGCCTTGCAGAGGGAAGCAAAGAAGCTACATGATGGTTGGTTTCTTTCACCTGAGGAATTAAATAGCTAAACAGTAGACAAGTATTTCAAAGTAGATGTTTCCAGAAAGAGCTGGATACTGAAGCCAGAACTTCTACCCTTCCGCTTTCTGGAGGAAAGGTGGGGCTTCCTCATGCCCAAGCTCTGAAATCCCCTTAGTCCTTACCCATCTTAACACTTTCCTCTCCATGTGGGGGTGGACAAGGGTCTTGCACTCTGGACAGCAGGGAAGATTTGACTGTTGTCTCCTCAGCCCCTAGCCCAAGCACTAAGTGGATTAACACATTACAGTTGTGAGCTCCAAGAAGTCTATTTGAATTAGTTGTTTCTGGACATGTTATAAAAGTCAGGATGGTTTCTGGTCTAATGCAAGAGGGAGTCATTTACTGTCATTATAATACAGCGTCAGTTGTGCTGAGATTGCTGGCCTGGAAATGTAAATGCACATAAGGACACCAGTGTTCCCTCTTTGCCCTCCTCATACAGGGAAGGGAGTGTTAGGGTGCTCTCTGGGGTTGAGAGAGGCTAAATAGAACTAGCAGGGCAAGTTGGGATGAGCCCAGGATGCTCTCAAGCCTGGGAAGCAGTGCTGTGGGTGCATAAAGGGCAACATAGGGTTAAGCATTGAAGAGGTGAGGCCAAGACCAGCAGCCAATGGAAAAGACATTGAAGACCAGCAGCCAATGGAGAAGACTTCTCGGGGGAAAAACCATGGTCAGATCTGAATTTTAGACTCTTCACGAAACTGAACTCTTTGTTTTCAGGGAGAAAAATACTAGTTGAGTGGAGTAGCTTTAGATGGTGCCATTCTAGAGTGACTTCTGGTTTTCTGGTTGGATGGGCTGGGAATATAGGAGGAGGAACCAGCTGTGGCAGAAGGGGATGGTTGGGTGCCTGTGGGACGTTACTGGAGATGTGCAGGCGGCAGCTGGCTATAGGGCTCTGGCGCTCTGGAGAGAGGACTGGGCTAGAGGTGGGGATTTGGGAATCATCAGCACTGAGGTGTCAGTTAAATCTCTGCATGAGATTTGGAGGGAGGCAAGAGTCTGGGGTGGAATCCTGTAAAACAGCATTTAACAGGCAAAAAGGAAAATCAGGAAAAGGTAAAATCACAGAAGCCGAAGGGAGAGTTTCAAGGAGGGGGTTGTAGTTGGAATGTCAAGCGCTGCTTATGAGTAAGAGAAAATCAGAAGAGTTCTTAATGGCTTTGGCCATGAGGACATCATTTGAAACCCTGAAAAACTTTTGTTTTCAACTTCATTTTTATCATTAGCCTCCCTTAGGGGCCTTTTCAGACATTTTTTTCCCTAATCCTGGCCCCCACACATGCTGCTTCAGTACCACAGATCCACTGTTTATCTGTTTGTGTTTATGTACTATTTGTATAAAAAGAGTAAGCTTTTTTTTTTTTTCTTTTTTGTCTCAGAAACCAGTTTTTGTTCCCCTGGGGGCAAATTCATGTCTTAAGAAAGAGCGAATTCAGTATCAGGAACAGAAGCCTGACTGCACTGAGGGAGAGGGAAGAAGTGCTTTGAGGGCAGGGAGACTGTGAGCGCCTGCAGGCGGCGGGGATGGAAGTGAAGCTGGAGAAAGGGGCGCTTGAGTGCCCCCCGCAGGGCTCCTGAGGAGCGGGGTGTGTGTGTGTGTGTGTGTGTGTGTGTGTGTGTGTGTGTGTGTGTGTGTGTGCTGAGCTGCAGGGCCTGGGCGGCAGGCCTGAGAAACGGAGAGGGAGCGTGAAGGTGTGCAGATCACAGATGTCTTTTTAGGCAGGGGCAGGAAGGGGTCCTCGTGGGGTCCTCTGTTGGAGAGGTCAGCAGTCCGGAGATCTCGTGATGGTGGGGACGGGGTAGAAGGTTTGAGGTGGTGGAAGCTGAGAAGAGCCCTGAGAGGGAATGCGGGAGAGCTGGCAGGGCAGCTGTGAGGAGACCCCAGGGCGGGGGGCGGGCAGGATAGCAGCCTGCGTGGTTGGGATTTGCTCTCATCAGAGCCCAAGCATGATAGCAGATGCGGAGGGAGATGGACCTGGGTCGATGACGGGCAGAGTGCGGGCAGGAAAGACAAGGACTGCAGGTAGTGCACCTACTTACTGTTGAGTGAGCACTGACTCTGGCTCTTTTTTTTGACTGAGGTCTTCTTTTGTCCATGATCTCATATAGTTCCTCAAATAATCCTGCTAGGGTACGTGGTGTTACCCCCATTTTCTAGAGAAGGCTCCAGAGGTGATGTGACTTGGATGGGGCTGTGCCGCGGGTTGTGGCCGAGCTGGCAACTGAACTCCTGTCCGTGTCAGTGCTTTAGGCGCTGCCGTAGAATGGCGGGGGCGGCGGGGGCTGCAAGTGACGGGAGGTGCACCTGGGATGGATCAAGGAAGGAGAGAAATAGACGAATCTGTGTTGCATGGGGAAGTGAGAAGTGCGAAGCTCGAGGGCTGGCTAGGAGGCTCTGGTGGGACGGTGGGACGGCTCGCTGCCCGCGGGTGCAGGCGGACTTCTCAGCCCGGCCCCCTGCAGGGCTGCCACAGCTCACTAATGACTGCTGCTTCTCTCCTCTGCTCAGAGGACCTGCTCTTGGTGGAAGGGATGTCAGTGCCGAAAGACGAGGCCGTGAGCGCGGCCCATCTCATTCAAGCTGCAAAACTTGGCAACGTCAAGGCCCAGAGCATCCTGAGAACAGGTGAGGGTGGGGCTCTGGTCCCGGCAGCCCTGCCATGGGCGGGCCCTCAGCCTGCCCAGGACTCCCGCACACACCCAGCTTCTCTCGGGACCAGCGCTCTGGAATGTGTGTTCGGAGGTGTTTTCCTGCTTTCTGAGAGAGAAAAAGGGAATGGCATTTGAGGTATTTGGCAGCACTGCCATTATTAAGCAGGTTTTTTGTTTCGTTTTACGACTATGAATAAACTACTTGTCCTAAACTACTTGTTCATCTTATAGGGGAGTAAGAAAAAATATCACTTCAAGTTTTAACCAGAGACGAACTATTAACATTTCCTTCCAATCTTTGCTTTTTTTTTTTTTAACATAGTAGAGATCATATGGTATAGTATATAGTATACCTAGCTTTTATTTTTTAATACCTAGCTTTTAAAATTTTAAAGCATAACTTCATTTTCTAATATTAAGAATAAATCTTGGGGCACCTGGGTGGCTCAGTCATTAAGCATCTGCCTTTGGCTTAGGTCATGGTCGTGAGGCCCTGGGATTAAGCCCCACATTGGGCTCCCTGCTTGGCGGGAGGCCTGCTTCTCCCTCTCCCACTTCCCCTGTTTGTATTTTCTCTCTCATCTCTCTGTCAAATAAATAAACAAAATCCTTAAAAAGTAAAAAAAAAAAAAAAAAAAAAAAAAAAAAGAATACATCACACATCTTTTTAAAACCACCACTTTTCTGTTACATAGTGAGAATGTACTAAGTATTCTGGGCAGCTGACCCTTTTCTACCATGCTCTGGCGGGTTTTTTGTTGTGGTGGGGTTTTTTTTGTTTGTTTGTTTTGTTTCTTAAAGATTTTACTTATTAGAGTATACTAGCAGGGGGAGTACAGCCCGCTAGCTGTACAGGCAGAAGGACAAACAGACTCCCCACTGAGCAAGGAGCCCAGCGCTGGCTGGAGCCCAGTCCTGACCTGAGCCACCCAGGCTTGATTTGGCTTTCAAGATTCACTTTCTGGTTTTGTTTTCTTGTAGCTGGAACGGCTTTAGGTCTTGGGGTTGTGAACATCCTCCACACCATAAATCCTTCCCTTGTGATCCTATCTGGAGTCCTAGCCAGTCACTACATCCACATCGTCAAAGACGTCATCCGCCAGCAAGCCTTGTCCTCCGTTCAAGACGTGGATGTGGTGGTGTCGGATTTGGTGGACCCTGCCCTGCTCGGTGCCGCCAGCATGGTTCTGGACTACACGACTCGCAGGATCTGCTAGGCCTCCCAGGGGTGCACCCAGACCGAGACTCTGAGCTTCTTCGTGGAATCAGGTTGTCTTTTAGACGAGCATTTCTTAAAAAGCAGATTTGGTATTTAAATTTGGTATTTGGCAGGTGACTTCGGCAGTTAAATTTTTGCTTTTAGTCTCCTCTTCCGGAGCCACCTTTCCCAACCCTCATTTTTGTAGATGCTGCTCCTTCTGGGGTCATTTCAGCTCAAACCCTCTAAGCACCAGTCACAATCTTCTGTGCCAAAGTTGCTGTGACAGTAGACAAGGACGCCTCAGGGCTCTGCTACTAGACGGGCCATGTAGACCTACAGGCCCTGCCTGAGGTGGGGCCTTAAGACTGGAGTGTAGATCGTTCTTCCTTCCTCCTCTGGCCCTAAACTCCGATTGCAGAAAGAGATCCGGGTCAGGAAACAGAAGGAAATCTCACTGTGAAAGGCTTGAGTAAACTTTTTTAAAAAAACTGCTTTCCTGAGGTATTTTTAAAAGTGCACAATTTGATAAGCTTTGACATATGTATACCCCTGTGAAACCATCACTGCAGTCAAGACATTGGACACCTCTGTCATCCCCAAATGTTGTTTGCTTAATGCTGTTATTTATTACCCTTGCAGAATCTTGAGCAACTTTAGGGATCTGAGTCACCTTCTTGACCTTGTCCTTATCTTCTTAAGGACAGCTGAGAAGCCACTAGGACTTACAGCCTCTGCAAGGAGATTAACCATCCCCAAAGGATCTTTGCAACCGACAGATACCTCTCCCTTCAATAACCTTTCCTGCTAATGTTGAGTACGACCTTGGAGTATCCATTAAACGAGTACTTGTGGAGCTCGTATCTGTGAATCTGGATTCTGGCTAAATAAGATCCTGTGCTTTCACTGGTGTCAGGATACAAAGGCCAAGGTTCTTACTATCAATTTTAACCTAGAAGAAATACTAAGACCCTCCATTTGTTAAGTGCCTACTGGATGCCGGGCTCTGAACTAGGTGCTTCATATACATTATTCCTAATTCGCACAACCTGGGAGGTAGATGTCCTCATTTCCATTTTATACAGCCCAAAACTAAGTCCTGATGTGCTGCAGTGATTACCTAAAGCCTTGTGGCTAGTGAGTCTTAGAAACAGGGTTCGATCCCAGGTCCCTCTGTGCTTTTCTGCTATGCCACACAACCCCTCAGATAAGAAACTTGCAAAATGTGAATATATCTTGATTTACTTCATACTACCAACAGCTTCAGTAAGGCTGACTCAATTTGTCTTTGATGCTGTCCTTCAATGATAAACTTAATCAAATATTCCTCTATGCTGTGGACATTTTGCCAATACAGTATTTGGTCCAGTGACAGGTTTTTATGGGTACTTTTAGATGATCTAAAAAAGCATATGCATGTTTTTCAGATTTTAATTTTAGGAAAACCTGAAGGTTTGCATTGTTTTGGTGTTAGCATACAAAATAAAGTGAAAGAATCTATATTGCCACTTCCTTCCTGGTGGTTAATGTGAAAAGATAGGTTGGCTGATTCCTAGAATTCCACCAGCCCTGAAATAATCTCCACATCCTGGTTATTGTTGAAAAATTCCACAGTGATTCCCAGGAAGGAAGCTGGTCGCTTGGCCATCAGCGCCCCAGGGGAGGTAGCGGACTGTGAAGGGCATTGGTTATCCCTTGGCGACATCTCTGACTGCCCTGTCCACTAGATAGGTGCATTACTACCAAGTTTTATACCAAATATTTGGAAGGATGGTACTAAATCTAAAACCAAATCTTAGTTTTTATTAAATTCACGAAAAGGCTAATATATTCCAACATAATTATTACATATGCTTAATCACATATTAATTTATTTTAATGTAAATATTTTTATGTTACTGTTCTGAGCCAAATTCTAAAGAAAAAATAAATATATTTCTCTGTGGAAAGCCTACCATTTTTGCATTTTGTTTTCTTAATTAACTCTCTAATTAAAATTCCTTTCTAGAAGAGGTTTATTTTGTTGCACTGCTTGCTTTTTGAAGGTCATGTAACTTCTTAAGGCATCTAATACAAATTTCCTAAAAGTAACAATTTTTTTGATAATAGGGAGCATTAATGTATTACATTTATATATATTGCAAAATGATCACCACAGTAAAAAAACCATCACTGTACATACAGAACTATTCTTTCTTGTTACGAGAATGGGTATGATCTACTCTTGCAGCAGCTTTCAAATACACAGTATAGGCATATATATAGTATGGACATACTTCGTTTAATTGTGCTTCACAGATAATGTGTTGTTACAAAGGTTTGTGGCAATCCTGCATCACACAAGTCTCTTGGCACCACTTTTCCAATAGCATTTACTCACTTTGCGTCTCTGTCATCTTGTGGTAATACTCGTAGTATTTCAAACTTTTTTGTTGCAGTGATCTGTGATCAGTGATCTTTGATGTTACCGTTGTGTCTGGGGCACTACGAACCGCACCCATGTGAGATGGTGACCCTAACTGGTCTGTGTTCCGACTGGTCCATGGACCCATCCATGCCTCCATCTCTCTCCCTCTCTTCCTACCTCCCTATCCCCGAGACACATATTGAAATTAGGCCAATTAATACCCTGCAGGAGCCTCTGTGTACTCAAGTGAGAGGAAGAGTTAGACATCTCTCACTTTGAATCAAAGCTAGAGATGGGTGAGAAAGGCCTGTCAGAAGCTGAGACAGGCCAGAGCTAGGCTTCTTACACCTAACAGCCAAGCTGTGAATGCAAAAGTTCCTGAAAGAAATGAAAAGTGCTAGGCAAGTGAACACAAAAGAGGTAAGAAAGCAAAACAGCCTTATTGCTATGGAGAAAGTTTCAGTGGTCTGGATATAAGATCAAACCAGCCACAACAGTCCCTTAAGCCAAAGCCTCATCCAGAGCAAGGCTCTAACCCTTCAGTTCTGTGACGGCTGGGAGAGGTGAGGAAGCTTCAAGAGAAAGCTGGAAGCTAGCAGGGGTTGCCTCCTGAGGTTTAAGGAACGAAGCCGTCTCCCTAACATCAAAGCCCGAGGTGAGGCCGCAGGTGCTGATGCAGAGGCTGCAGCAAGGTCTAGAAGATCCAGCTAAGTTCATTCATGAACTTGGCTCCACTAAGCCATGGATTTTCGATGAAGACGAAACAGCCTTTCACTGGAAGAAGATGCCTTCTAGAACTTTCAGAGTTAGAAAGGAGAGAGAAGTCAATGCCTGGCTTCAAACTGCAAAAGGACAGAATGACTCTCTTGCTTGGGGCTAAGGCAGCTGGTGACTTTAAGTTGAAATCGTGTTGACATACTATTCTGAAAATCCTAGGCCCTTAAGAATTCTGCTGAATCTGCTCTGCCTATGCTCTGTAAATGGAACAAAGTCTGGATGATAGCACATCTGTTTACAACATGGCTTGCTGAACTTAATTTTAAGCCCACTGTTGAGACCTCCTGCTCAGACCAAAAAAGACTCCTTTTGAAGTTCTACTGCTCGGGGCGCCTGGCTGGCTCAGTCATTAAGCATCTGCCTTCGGCTCAGGTCATGATCCCCAGAGTCTTGGGATCGAGCCCCATGTCGGGCTCTCTGCTTAGCAGGGAGTCTGCTTCTCCCTCTCCCTACTGCATGTGTTTTCTCTCGCAAAAAGAAAAAAGATAACATAAAAAAAATACTGCTGCTCACTGACAAGGCACCTGGTCACCCGAGAGCTCTGACGGAGATGTACAGTAACGTGAGTGTTGTTTTCAAGCCTGCTAACACACATCCACCCCACAGCCCGTGAGTCAAGGAGTCATTTCAACTTTCAAGTCTTATTTAAGAAATACATCTCGTCAGGCTATGGCTGCCACGGATGGGGATTCCTTTGATGGATCTGGGCAGAGTTAATTGATAAACCTTCTGGGAAGGATTCACCATTCCCAATGTCATTAAGAATATTTGTGGGGCACCTGGGTGGTTCACTTAGTTGAGTGTCCAACTCTTAGTCTCCGCTTAGCTTTTAACCTCAGGGTTGTGAGTTCAAGCCCCATGTTGTGCTCCATCCTGGGCACGGAGCCTACTTAAATAAAAACAAAACATGCATGATTCATGGAAGAGCTCAAAATAGCAACAGCAGTTTGGAAGACGCTGACTTCAGCCCTCACAGATGACTTTGAGGGGTTCAAGACTTCAGCAAAGGAAGGAAATACAAATGTGATGGAAATAGCAAGGGAACTAGAATTAGCAGGGCAGCCTGGAGATGTGTCTGAATTGCTATAATCTCACGATAAAACTGTAACAGATGAGGAGTTGCTCCTATGGATGAGCAAAGAAAGTGGTTTCTGGAGATGGAAACTGCTCCCGGTGGAGATGCGGTGCAGCCTGCTGCTGTGACAACAAAGAATTTACAGAGTGCGTAAACCCAGTTGACAGAGCAGTGGCCGGGCTTGAGAGAATGGACTCCACTTTCGAAAGAAATTCTGTGGGCAAAACACTGTCAAACAGCATCAAATGCTACCGAGAAATTGTGAAAGGAGGAGTCAACTAATGGAGCAGACTTCACTGTCTTGTCTTAAGAACTTGCCCCAGCTGCCCCAGCCTTCAGCGGCCACCACCCTGATGAGTCCGGAGCCCTCAACTTTGAGGGCAAGACCCTCCACTGGCAAGAAGATTACAACTTGCTGAAAGCTCTGATGATGGCTGGTATTTTTTAATTCAGGTATGTCCGTTTTTTAAATATAATGCTGTTGCACACTTAACAGATTACAGTGTAAACATTTATGTGCTCTGGGAAACCAGAAAACTCATTTGACTCACCTTATTGCGATGTTCCCTTTGTTGCAGCACTGGGGGGCCGAACGGGCACGGTCTACAAGGCGGGCGTCCGCTACTGGCTGTCTTTGCCATGCTCTACGTCACTGCCCCATGACTTCTTCTATAACTGGACATTTGCACCTTCCGACTCCCTTTACCCAATTCACCTCCCCCCTCCTCACTCTTCACCCCTGACAACCACTGGTCTGTTACTGGTCTTCTGTATCTGTGAGCACGGTTGTTGGTTTTTGGTTTTCAGATTCCACATGTCATTGAGATCACACAGTTAATTGTCGCTCTCTGACTTTGCTCTCAAGGTCTATCCAAGTCACAAATGGCAATACTCCGTTCTTTTTTATGGCTGAATCGTACTTCATTATGATAGTGTGTGTGTATGAAAAAATACACAGAGAGACAAAATACATAAGATATTTATCTATATGTATATATAGATACACACATGTATCTATATACACATTTTCTGGTAGTTTTACTTTTAAATCTCTGAGGAACCTCCACACCATTTTCCACAGTAGCTACACCAATGTGCTTTCCCACCAACACAGCATAAGGGTTCTCTTTCCTCCACATTCTCACCAACACTTGCTGTCTTTTTGCTAACAGCCATTGTAACAGGTACAAGGTGTTAATCTCATTGTGGTTTTGATTTGCATTTCCCTGATGAGGGATACTGAGCAACTGTTCATCTATCTGTTAGCCATCTGTGTATCTTTAGAAACGTGTCTGTTCAGATCCCCTAATTTTTAGTTGGGTTTTTAGTTTGTTTTGACTATTCAGTTATAGGAGTTTTTTGTTTTTTTTTTTTTTAAAGACTTCGAGAGAACAAGAGAGCACAAGCAGAGGGGCTGGCAGAGAGAGAGAGAGAGAAGCAGACTCCCTGCTGAACCCTGAGATCATGAGCTGAACCAAAGGCAGATGCTTAACCAACTGAGCCACCCAGGCGTCCCGAGTTATAGGAGTTTTTATTTTATTTTTTTAAAGATTTTATTTACGTATTTGATAGGGAGAGCATAAGCAGAGGGAGCGGCAGGCAGAGGGAAACAGAAAAGCAGGCTCCACAGCTGAGCAGGGAGCCTGACTCAAGGCTTGATCCCAGGGCCCTGGGATCGTGACCTGAGCTGAAGGCAGACGCTTAATTGAGCCACCCAGGTGCCCCTATAGGAGTTTTAAAATATATTTTGGATATTAGCCCCTTAGCAGATATGATTTGCAAATACTTTCTCCCATTCACCAGGTTGCCTTTTCATTTTTTGTTGGTTTCCTTTGCTGTACAGAAGCTTTTTAGTTTGATGTAGTCCCCATTTGTTCATTTTTGCTTCTGCGGTGAGATTCAAAAAATCACCCAAGATTAACATCAAGGAGCTTACAGCCTATTGGTTTCAAGTCTTTAATCCATTTTGAGTTAATCTTTGTGTGGTTTACGATAGTGATCTAATTTTCCCATCACCATTTACTGAAGAGATGGTCCTTTCTCAATTATATTCTTGCCACCTTTGTCACAATTAACTGATCATACACCCACGGTTTTATTTCTAAACTCTCTGTTCTGTTCTATTGATCCAGAGCATCCTGTTTTGATTACTATAGCTTTGTGATGTAGTTTGTAATCAGGGAGCATGATGCCTCCAGCTTTGTTCTTTCTCAAAGTTGTGTTGGCTATTTGGGGTCTTTGGGGTTCCACACATTTTAGGATTTATTTTCTTATTTTGATATTTATTTGGTTGTGGGGAGAGGGACAGAGAGAGGGAGAGTCTTAAGCAGACCCCACGGAGCCTGATGAGGGGCTCAGTCTCCCAACCGTAAGATCTTGACCTGAGACAAAACCAAGAGTTGGTCTGCTACACCCAGGCACTCCTTAGGATTGTTTTAAATTGTGCCATCGGAATTTTGAGAGACTGAACTGATTCTCTAAGTTGTTTTGGGTAGTGTGAGTATTTTAATAATAATCTTCTAATCTGTAAACATGTAGTATCTTTCCATTTATTTGTCTTCAATTTCCTTTGTTAATCTCAAGAGTTTTCATTGTATAGGTCTTTCATGTCTTTGTTTAAATTTATTCCTATTTTGTTCTTTCTGATGCCACTGCAAGGGGGAAAGTGTTAATTTCTCTTTCTGGTAGTTCAAGTGTACAGAAATGCAAAAGACTGCTGTATACTGGCTTTGTGTCCTCTAACTTTACGGAATCTATTAGTTTCAACATTTTTTGGTCTTTAGGGTTTTCTATATATAATGTCAATTATCTGCCAAGACTGACAGCTTTACTTCCTTTCAGGACTTAGTCTTTCTTTCTTTCTTTTTCTCTTCCTTTCTTCCTTTCCTTTCCCTTTTCCTAATTGCTCTGGCTAGAACTTCTCACACTGTGTTAAATAACATTTAAAGTTGGACATAAAAAGCAAAGTGGTCCAAAGAAAAGTTTAAAACTAAATGTTGAACCCGGAGTTCCCGGACCAACTCCCTTCTTTTTATGGAGCCCCACGTGGGTAATGGAGGCATCAGAAACAGTTGTAAGTTACTGCTCTGGAACAAACCACCCCAAAACTTAGAGGTTCAAACGGTAATCATTTCTCTCATGGTTTCTGTGGACTGGGAATTTAGGAAAGGCTCTACTTGGCAATCCAGACTCACTGTATCTGGTGCATTTGCAGTTACTGTGGCTAGAGCCAGAGTAGCAAGAGGTTAGACTGGCCAGGCATTTCTCTCTGCTTGTAGTTTCAGGATCTGTGTAGGCTGGTTTGGGCTTCACAGATTGTGGCTTCAGGGTGGTGTTTCGACATGGTGACACAAGGAATACCAGCGTGTGTAGCTTGCATGTTTCAACAAACCAGCTGTTAAGCTGTGTTGCCTTTTATGATCTAGCTTTTGGAAGTCTCATAGCAGTACTTTCTGTCATCTTAACCAGTCTTGATCTGGGGATTATCAGACCTGACTGATCTTTTACAACTGCCACATCTACCCTCAAGAAGCCCATCTGGTGTGGGAGGCAAGACCAGTCCAGGTAACCCCATCAAGAGAATACCCAAAGGTAAGCTGCCCCAGCTAGAGGGCCATGGGAGCTCACAGAGGGCAGTAAGGGAAGGTGCTGGTGGAGGTGACCTTTGAGCCGTTTCTTAAACTGGCCTGACATTTTGAAGGGCATTCGCAAGGCCCAAAAATGATAAATGAGTGATTGCTTAAGATTGCAACCGTAAACCGCTAAAGGGAAGGAGTGTGCGAAGAGGCCAGAAACGTGACCCCGATCAAAAAATGCCCAACTAAGCAGCTTGGGGTGGGGGTGCGACATGGGCAGAAAAGTAATAAAAGGTTCCAACCCCCTCCAGCCATAATTACAATGGGAGAAATGACGGGTTTTCCTTCTTGCCCATTCCCACCCTTCTCCTGAGTGGTTATTACAGGAGTTTACATCAGTCTCCAACCTGGAATTTCAGGTAACTAAGCAGATTTGACTTGGCTTTATAAGTTGCTCAAACCATCACCTAAAATGTGATAGGATGAAGACAAGTGTTGAAGCCTGAATGGTGCACTCTTAGTGGTACCTGTTGTGTAGATCAGTATAGTCCAGAACTTTCTGTGATAATGGAAATATTCTCTGTGCTGTACAGTTGGGATGCTACCTAACCACATGTGGCCACTGAGCATAGAAGATCTAAGGCTAGAAATGTACTTTTAAATTTATTGAAATAACACATGTGCTTAGTGTATTGGCCAGTAAGGCCTACTTGAAGGATCTGACAAGTGAAATAGAGCGGCTAGGGCTGGCATCGACCCCAGTGTGTACTGTGGGAGTCCAGAGTAATGGGACTAGCCACAAAGTAATGCCACCCTGATTCGGGTTTACTGGCTGAATCTGAAGGAATGATAAATATCCAGAGAGAGCCCTGTTGGAAAGTACTATCTAAGACCTTAAAGTAGGGGACAGTGACAAGTTGTCACTTGAGAAAGGTCTTGGTTGGTGAGGGATTCCCAGCTCTCCCTCAGCTGGGCAATGAGAGGTTACTTTTAGCCATGGAACTCCCTTTTTCAAACAGACTTCCACAGACTCCTACTACAGATGGTTAATAACTTGGAGCTCTCTCAGTTCAAGGAAGGGGTGGGCATTCAGTGGCTGTGCCAATAATAGGAAATAATGGGAAATTCTTCATCCTTCCCAATCTCTCTCCAACCTGCAGCAGATCTTGAAATCAATAATGCAGCCTCAGGTTTATTGTTTGAAACAAATTTATTCTCAGAATGCACAAAAGTAGAGGTTGAGGCTACCTTTGGGAGGCTTCCCCCCTCCTCCCCCTCCTCTCTGACTGCTAGGGAGAACAGAGTTGAAGGAAACATGCAATCACAAACAATGATCAACTCTAAAGACAAAAAGGTTTGGTCCAAAAGAACTCAACATAATTAATCCAATTACTGTGAAGAGCTTCACTGAGTAGGATTAAGATATTGCAGATGTAGTGTTTCCACAGGGGGGGGCTCTTCAGTGCACCAAGGGGGCCTGCTTGAGGGAGATGAGGACAGAGCGCATGCGGGAGACGTCTTTGGCCTGCTTGCTGGACTTGGGGTTAAAGTCACACAGCCGGGCCACCCGCTCCCACTCAGTGCCTGGGGACGACTCGTCTATGTCGTTTACAAAGGCTTCTTCTGCTGCCCTGGAAGCAACAACAAAGTATGTTGGTTTAATGCAGAACCACTCACATGAGCTACCTGACGGCTACATGGTGACAGAAGTGACCGTCTCTTCGTGCCTGACTTCCTGGCATTCCGGTTTTCCAAAGAGAATAGCCCCTGGCTCAGGTCAGACTCGGGAGCAGACACGCGGCCAGTTCTCCTAGGCACAGGGTGCCCGGACCACTGTGTAAAATGTTGGAATACAGGTGTTTGGTTCAGGGCTCACTCTCTCTCTGTCTCTGCTGATACAGAGCATTAAAAAGCAAGTCCTTAGCCAGCTATGCACTGCCTTCATCAGCAGGAGCAAAGCAGCAGGCCGGTCAAGAATGTGCACTGTAGTTGATGTTGGGCTCTGAGTTTCAAGTGAATCGAGAGACTTCTCAAAAGCCCACTAGTCATTGCACGATAGCCTCTGGATTTATTCCTAAGGCCAGAGAGAAACAGGGCAGATCAAAAGGAATTCAAGACACAGCTCCCATGCGAGCAGGCGCTAGAGACTGAAGCCATTCTGGAAGGGGATTTGTTAGGACCTTCTCCAGGTGAGCTGCAAGCTGGCCGTTTTCCCTCCAGCCAGGTGCCTTGGGCCACTCAGGGCACGCTCTGGAAGGGGGCAGTGCCTAATGGCTGAAGAGCCCATCAAGGTTAGCTGCTTGGGGGTAGGATGCTGCTCCAACATTCTTTCACATCAAGGTCAGCCCACCCCCAGTTGGGAACTACCTCGTGGGAGCTACAGCCTGAAAGGACAGTGGAAAGAGGAGGGAAGACACACTATATTCATCTACTCCAACAAGCATCACGGGCAAAGCGAAAGCGATGGAGATGACTGGTCTGTGGGGACGGAGGGGTGGCACTCTCACAGGGATGGCCGTGGCAAACACTGCTGAAGCCCGGAGCCACTACAACACTGCGACTTCATGGCACACACAGTGAGGGGCAGTGAGAAAGGTTTACTTAACTGTTCTAGGCTGTAGCAAGGATGGTTTATGTTTGTGCTTAAAGGTGAAGAGAAGAAAAGAAACGAGAGAAACTTTAGGTCAGATATAGAAAATGAGAATGAGCTCAATGCAGATGGTCAGTAAGCTAGACATGCCCTTGCCACTCCGTCTACACTTGGGAACGTGCAGCTGGCTTTGCTGGGCCACCCTGCTGCCCAGCAAACCCAGACTCGACCTTTCCAGTCTCCATTTCCACTCCAGAGAGAATGTGCAAAAATCAATCCAACACCACCTGTAAATCCAGCATTTCACAAATCTCACTGCAAATGCATCTGGGGACCCGGGAAACTCCGCTCTGTATTCTAAATGGATGAACATGTCGAGGTCACAGGCCCTAAGAAGCTCTGCAGACACGAACCTACCGTCCACCCTTCCCGCCAGTTGTTCTTCCCTCTACCCCCATCTCCCTTGTATCAAAATTGAGTACTATTTTTTCAGGAAACAGCAAGAACTGTTTCCAAGTTGTCTTCGGCAATACTGTTTTGAAAGTAAGAGTCCTTAAATATCTTCCCAGAGAAGATTCCGTTTTCTTGGGGGTGGGGAGAGCCACAGTGGCCTAGGCTTAGGCTATCTCTATCTGAAAAAGCTGGGGCTTCTTTGTGCCCAAGTGGGCGAACATGCATCAGAAGCTGGCCACTGAACAATTTCCACCATAGAGAAACAGTTACAGGACACCCCCACCCCCGCAAAGTGAGACAACCTCTGCTCCCAAGGGAGAAGCAACCAACCCCACATGGTCTTCAAAAGAACCAAATGGAGAAAATACTGCCCCCACTGGCTCCCAAGCAGGGAGGCTGCAGTGGTGGCAGCAACAGCTTAAAGGGCCACCCCAGTCCCAAAGCCTTCCCTGACAAGGTCGCAAATGACCCACATTTTAAAAGGGAATCTGCTTCCTTCCCTCCAAAACCCCCAAAGTGGAAAAAAGGCTCAGTTAAAGGGAGTCACGCTTCTGCAAGACAATCGATGAATCACACCCCCAACCTTCTAACTCTCAGGCAGCCCCCAGAGTGCCAATTTGAAATCATTTAGAAAGCAGAACAACTTGTGACATTACAGGAGCATTAACTCTAAACAAAAAGTAGAATCAAAACAGGAAAAAATTAGTTTTGCAACATACACATAACCAATCACGTCAGCGAAGGGTTGTTTGTAGAAAGCTTCATCTGCCACCCTAGACAGCAAGAGGTCCAAAAGGCAGGCAAGCAGGCAGGAAAAAAGAGAGAACATTGAGAAGCAGAAACATCTCAAATCCGTAACACAGGCACGACTGTGCTCCGGGACGTGGCTCCCAAGGCTCTGTGCTCACCCAGCGAGGCTTCAAGCACCGGAGACCCTGGCAGGCAAGGTTCCCACTGGCCTTCCCCCTGGGGATTCTCACAGGTGAGCCCTGCCAAGTCCTTCCCGCCTTCTCCCAGCCACAGTGAGCAGGTCTCGGCACCCACTTCCAGTAAGCCCTTGCAGAGCTACTGCGTCCATTCAAGCCGGTCCTCGACCCCGACAACCTCGGGCCCAGTGTTCTCACTGACACTTTACAGGTAAAGTAACAGGAGACGTGGACTGGCAGCAACCAGTTCCGGAGGTGGCCCCGGAACTCCCAAGCAAACCTGCCTGGTTCTTCGCACGGGACAGAGTGTGGCTGCCCCGCGGCTGTGCACTCGGGAGACTCAGTCTTATTGGGCGTCAATGCTGCCAGACGCCAGACAGACTACGCCTAGTAGCCAACTTTTATCTTCGATTATCTGACTCCTGCTGCCCTGCCCTGACTGAATGAGATCCATTATCTGTATTCTGGGAACAGAGGTGGTCATTGCAAAATCCCCACCTTAAAGGAAAAACTTGCTGTACATCAAGTGGTTCGGTGGAAAGAACTGCAGCCAAGCGTCCTGGCTCTGGCTTCCTGTCTGTCCCTGAAGGTGCTGATCTGCTCAGTCCATGCCAGACTGGACTGCTGTCACAAGGTATAGCCCGGGGACCAGAACTTCACTTAACCTCTTACAACACCAGAAATGGGTCAAAGTGGCAGGACTCTGGGACAAAAAGGAAAGGGGGGCACATCCCAGGTATAAAACTTTCCACCCCACGCCATCCACTGTGGGTGGGCAGGGGACCTCCCCAACCCGGGAGTCCTACCCTGTCTTTTGCCAGGTTGGTTTCGGGTATAGGAATAGAAGGGACATTTTTAAGGACAATCATGCCTGCTTATTAACCTAGGTGCCCTTATTTATTTGGAGGGAAATTCTAGTAATTTTATTTGTTTATTTTTAAACTCACACATAGCCTTCCTTCTTTCCCATTTTGGTTTACACATAGGTGGTGATTTGTGGAAATTTAAAGAAAGCAAAAAAGAACAGCCTGATTTTAACTCTGAATCAGCCAGAAAACAGAGTTGTTTGTGGGCAGACTGAGTGGGCAGGAAAGGCAAGGCAGGCGGGCTTGTAAACCCATAATCCTGTTAGTTTACACAAGGGGCGAAACATAATCAATTTCAACTTGTGCTTGCTCCTACTGAAGAAAATAAAGGCTGAATAGACTACGGCCACAGCATCACTAAGACAACAAAAGCTTGAAAGGCAGGCTTTCCCGCCTTTGCAGCTAACCCCAAGACTACAGAACTCGTCAGGGACAGCATAGCACCACCCAGGCTACAGACAAACAAAGATGATGGAAAACCCTGATCACCACAGGCAGCCCCTCTACCTGTATGGTCTTCACCTGACAGAGGGGTCTGAAAGCAGCAATCCTCAGGGAAGCCTGTGGGAAACGGGGGCTGGACTGCAGGGTGCTCAAGCAGTGACCCACATTAACAGTCCCCAGGGGGCATGGAAAAAATGTCTGCCATCATGGAAAACCAGGTTCCCCAAACTTTTTATAGAGTATCTTGGAAAAAAAAAAAGTATCTTGAAAAAGATACACCAGAGCTCCCTGTGAAAGGGAATGTTTCTGTCACTGTAAGGGAAGATGGTCTGGGGTTGCTCTCAGGTCAACACTCTTCTGACTGGCTCCAATGGAAAGTTATTTTCCCCACAGGCTGTCACTAATAATTCATGGTTCTTGTACAACAATATCTGGGCCTCAAGTTGGGACAAAAGGAAGGAGATAGAAACTGCAGGGGCGGGGGGCACCTGTGTGGCTCAGTGGGCTAAAGCCTCTGCCTTCGGCTCAGGTCATGATCCCAGGGTCCTGGGATTGAACCCTGCATTGGACTCTGCTCAGCAGGGAGCCTGCTTCCCCCCCTCTCTCTGCCTGCCTCTCAGCATACTGGTGAGCTGTCTCTATCAAATAAATAAATAAAATCTTAAAAAAAAAAAAAAAAAAAAGAAAGAAAAGAAAAGAAACTGCAGAGGGACACCAGACTACAGATGCCATGAAGGCCAGATCAGCTGTCATCCGCCCACTGCCCAGTACCGTGCCTGGCACAGATGTGCTCCTGAGGTTTTAGGTTAGGGCATCTAGAAGGCAGGAGGCCTGATGATACACTCCTAGAAATAGGCCCTTGTTCCCCACCACATCATCTCTTCTCTCAAACTGCTCTGCCTTAGCGTTGTGGGCCCCTAAAAAATCCAGCAGCAAAAGTCACTCAGAGGAAGACACATGCCTGAAATGAGCACTCTATTTTCTCCTGAGATTCACTATTTACCTACAGACAGTTCTTTCACATATGTAAACGGACTTACTGATTTAGTCCCATGGGACACCGTTTAGAGAGTCAGAAATGGAGGGGGAGGGCGCCTGGGTGGCTCAGTTGGTTAAACGACTGCTTTTGGCTCAGGTTATGATGCTGGAGTCCCAGGACTGATTCCTGCGTTGGGCTCCCAGCTCCATGGGGAGTCTGCTTCTCCCTCTGACCTTCTCCCCTCTCGTGCTCTCATTTACTCTCTCTCAAATAAATAAATAAAATACTTTAAAAAAAGAAAAATGGAGGGGGAGTGGCAACAATGTCAAAATCTCCAGGGAAGGGGGAAGCCATTGCAAGAAGTCCCCCATGGTGGCTCGAAGTGGCTCCTGCCCCAGCCCATGAAGAATAAGTGGAATCAAGTGTCAAAACCATTTCTTCTATCCTGGAACCCTGGTGACAAGGGCCAGTGTGCCACTAATTTGACAGAGTCCACCCTATGCTTCAGGGTTTCTGCAAAGCAGGGGATCTGGTTGGGAACAGTCCTACATTCTCCATGAATGGCAAGTGTAAGTCTCTTCCCCTCTCTGGAACCTGGGACGTTCATCTATGAGACCATCCAACCCACCCTTCTACAATTCTAAGAGCGGTACCAACGCCCTAAATCCATGCCTTGGAGGGACTAAACCTGGGGGACTGAGCTCCTAAGAACAGGTACACTTATTTGGTCCAAGGACAACAGATGCTGTTCAGACACCCCTTTCTTTACAAAAAGGGCCACGGTTTAGCAAAATTGCCATCAGAAGCCTATTCCCAACACAGTCATTTAAGTCTTAGAATCTATATATCAGCTTGTCTACACATCAGGGATCCTGAACAGGGAGGGACAGCCTGATTCTACCAAGTACTTCAGGGCAGAATGACTCATAGGCAACTTGCTAGGATAAATGGGGCCTCACACAGAGCTTGCACAAAGCACCCACTCATCTCCCTTTAGATTTCTGAACTTGTACCTCGGGTCAATCATCTTGAATGAGCAGAGAATAAAGCAGCCTGGACCTGTCAGCACTTGAAACTGATCACAAGCTCAGGAGAAGCCCCGGTAGCGAGTGCCCCGGCCCTGAGCAACTCAACACCGAGAGCAGAGAGCAGCCCACCACACTTATCACAGCACTTATCCTGGAACCTGAGAGGCACGCCTAGAGAATCCATCCCCCACTGGACACGGGCTCCAGCCCGCCAGATGCAAGGATGGCCAACAAAAGACAGGTAGCTGAAGGCTACTGTACACGACGGTCCAGCTGTTCTGCCGTCGCTGTCCTATGCTAAACAGCACAGGCTGGCTGGCAAAGCAGTCCACTCCCTCTTTTCCGGCACATTTCCAGCTAAGAGCTGCCTGAGGCAAGAGCATGTAAACCACCTTCTGCCTCTGAGGGCAGGATCCTAAGGCTCTTTATACTGAAAACTACCAATACCCCAGGCTTGGTCTCACCGCTCTTTCCTGTGAGGTAGGGGAGTGACCACGAAGGGACAGCTGGGCTCCGAATCCCCCAGGACGGGCCAGCCCCCGGCCTGCATCAAGGCCAGGAGTGCTACCTCCGCCTTTCTCTGAGCTACTTCCAAGTGGACTTTAAGCACAGAGTAATCAAGACCGCAGGTGCTGTGAGAGGGGCTGAGAGAAAGAACGTGATTTCTCCCTATAATTGCTCTTAACCTTCACTGAGCGAGCCCGTTCTGAAGAGCATTTTTAAAAAATAGAGTTTTTCTCAGACCCCTTATTTCTGCAGTCACCATGTTGGAACATTCTCGCTACCCAATGACACACACGTTTCCCTGCTACTGGACCCCTCTGTAAAGCAGCTTTCAGAAGGCAGGGCTGTATTTAGGGGATGCAACATGACCAAGTCTATGATCATCTGGAAAGTACTGAGATCCTGCTATATTCAGGAAAGTGGCCCTTCATTTCAGGGTTACATTTCCAAATGTGGAATGGATCCATGAAATAACTTTCCCTTTTGCTGTTTCGTACTATTCCAAGCAACGTGGAGTGACCAAACTCTCAGGTGAAGAGCTAAAGTCACCACAGCCGGAGTGGCTAAAGGACAGGCTGAATTATGCTCCTATGACCCAAGAGACTTGCAACCTTTATGTTTCCAATACTTTTTCCAAAACCCACAGAGACATTTCACACTACAAGAGGCAGCATGTGAGAACTATGCTGGCTGTCAGAAATGAATGTGATTCCGTCTCGGAAAACAAACAGTGCTAGCAGCACAGGGACTGACCTGTTGTTTGCTTTTGTTTTCTGTAGCTGCTCGTCCTGCCTCGCGTACCACTCTTCTAGCTCCTTTATTGCTTTTTCTTTCCACTCTGCTTCTTGCTTCCGAGAATTGGCATCTTTGAAGGGAAGGAAAAGAAACACAAATGAGGCAAAACACAAACTGAAGTTTGCACCATCAATTTCTTTGGTCTTATTAAACTTATGGGGTGTGCAGGTTTGTGTTGGTGTATCCGTGTGTGTGTGTGTGTGTGTGTGTCTGTGTATTTTGGAGGGACAATAGGAGGGAAGACAAAATTCTATTTTCCCTATTTGTACATCTAGTCTCTTATCCCAGTGATTCTATCCAAGTTGTTTCACGTTTTCTCTCAATCCACTGACATCTTAGTGGATTCACTTGTTTTGGGGTTTCTTCTGGGGGTAGGGGAAGATACCTAGGAAAAAAGCCTTTGGCAGCACCAACTAGGAAAAAAGCAGAGGATTCTTTTTTAAAGATCTGAGAGTGCACATGCATGAGAGCCCAGAAGGAGTAGGGGAGGGCGGAGAGAGAAAAGAGAAAATCTCAAGCAGATTCTGTACTGAGTGTGGAACCTGACTCGGGGCTCAATCCCAGGACCCTGAGACCATGAGCTGAAATCAAGAGTCGGGTGCCCCACCGACTGAGCTACCCAGGCACCCCAGGAGGATTCTTTAATACTTATGCTGCCAATATTAGTTCAGGGTGGACTTTTGATATTAGATAATCTTTCAACAAAATCTCTTACAAACTATATTTAACACCCCAACTCTGCCAATCGATGGTTTTGTAAAACACAAGGTAGCACTCTCTTAAATGAACATGGTAGAAGCACTTCTATAAAGCAGAAACCTACTGTTGAAATAACCAGAGGAAGAGAGGGTTCAGGAACCAGGGAACAGAATACAGATATTAAGAGTTGAAGGGGACCACAAAACATCTATTCCTGCTCAGATGCAGAGTGAGTCTGTGGCAGAGCTAGGACAGAATTAAAAAGGCTCTAATGGAGAGGACTGCAGGGGGTTGAGGTGGGACTCATTAATAGTTAATCAGAAGGTTCTCGAATGAGAGAAAATACAAACTTAGGAAGTTTTCCAGACTGGATTCTCAAATATGACAACTAGCTAAAAAGACCAGGTTAGTAGATAGCAAGAGACAGAAATGCAGGTCAGGGCTAGGGCTGCAGTGGACATCTGAAGTTACCCTGAGACTTCACCTGGAACACATTCTTAAGCTTCCTCTCTAGCAGGTGTTTTATAATAGACAGACCTCTCATTTAATCTTTACAACAATCCCGAGAAGGTCAACTCTAGATCCATGTTCAGCACTGAGAAAAACTATAGCTCAGAGAATTTTAGTTACCTTTCCTAAAGTGGCTGAGCTAAGATTCAAACCAGGTCTGACTCTGAAGCTTACCCGTTCTTACTGCTGCATCCAAAGAGAGGAATGGAAAGGAAAACAAAACTAGAAACAATCAATCACAAGACGGGAGCAGAAGGTGATCACCAGAGATGCAAACAAGAGTTTTGACAGTGCAGAGCCAGAGCCCGACCTGTAACTAGCTAGCATCATGGAAGAGGAGAAAGCAGTGGTGGCGACAGTGAGTAACCCCTTGAAGGGAAGCAATTAAGCACTTTGGGGTATTTTCAGGGCCTTTCCCAGAACGTCTTACAGTAACAACCTGCAGAAGACTTGGTCTGTAGCTACTGGAAATAGCTTGTTAGCAGCTAGAAACTTCCTCAAAGTTTCAGATTATAAAGAACTTCTACCCTGTTATTTATCAGAAGGTGACTATCTTTTTTTTTTTTTGAGAGAGATTGGGAGGGTGCCCACAAAGGGGGAGAGAAAAGAATCTTAAGGCTACACGCCCAGGATGGAGCCTGACATGGGGCTCAATCTCACAACCCTGAGATTATGACCTAAGCCACCCAGGCGCCCCACACAGAATTCTTTTATACTCAGATTTTCACTGATAAGTCAAGTCTATACAACAGACTTGTAATATGTGTCTGCGGCACTAAGGAGAAGTAGAATGGAGGGTGCTAGAATGCAGCAGGATACACTTTGGGCTGCCAGTGTATGTGGACAAGAAACCAAAAAATAGGAAGCTTAAAAATCTTTTTCAGGGATGCCTGGGTGGCTCAATTGGTTAAGCCGCTGCCTTCAGCTCAGGTCATGATCCCGGGGTTCTGGGATCAAGTCCCACATCGGGCTCCTTGCTCGGCGGGGAGCCTGCTTCTTTCTCTGCCTCTGCCTGCGTCTCTGCCTGCTTGTGTGTACTCTCTCCCTCTCTCTGGCAAATAAATAAAATTAAAACAAAAAAATCTCTTTTTCAATAGTGGTGAAATCACTTCTGAAACATTACTTTTTGATTGGGTATTTCCTTTCTTTGTAGTCTGAAGATGATTTTTTTTTAAGTTTTAATATACTAGGAACAAAATAACACAGAAATTTACTCTGAAAAATTAATCTAAATAAAAACTGTAACCATCTGCACAGACTGTAGTTACTACATAAAAACCATCCCTTTAAATTGTCTTGCTTTTACAGATTTTTTTAAAAAGCTGATAAAAAATTTAGAATTCTGGGACGCCTGGGTGGCTCAAATGGTTAAGCATCAGCCTTCAGCTCAGGTCATGATACCAGAGTCCTGGGATCAAGTCCCACATTGGGCTCCCTACTCAGCAAGGAGCCTGCTTCTCCCTCTATCCCCTGCTTGTGTGCTTTTTCAAATAAATAAAATCTTAAAAAAAAAAAAAAAAAAAGAATTCTTAAATGCTTAGTTCAGCAGAACAAAGATCCAAGTGACAACATGATCTTTGCATCTGGGCAGAAGAAGAGGGAGGGAAGGCTGAAGAGTTCCCTTAGAGAGCAGGGAGCACAGACGGCTGTCTTCTCGAGCAGTCCTTGTTACTGTTCACAGAAAATAAATCTATGAGAACGCAGTCACCAGCTAAGCTGAAAACCATGGTTCTCTATTTTTAGCATCTTGTGCTTTCTTGCAAAGAAAAAAGATGAAACTGAAGAAACACCTAGTTCACAGACCAATTTAATTCAATTGCAAAGCCAAATATTTGCAGAAAAGCATCTTGAGTTAAGGAAACAACACTTCATGGAATATTCCCAAAGTGCCCAATCTGATCATTGGGAAGGGGGGGGATTTTCCCAGATACCAAAGTGATCTAAGTATACTCTCTTCACGGGGAAGACAACTTTGCTAAACTTTGGGAAAAGAGAAAGGCTGGGTTCTGTAACATGACAAATATTAGTACCAGCGAAGTCCTGCCTTTCTGCCCGCTCAGAAGAGACACCCAAAGAAAAAGCAAAGACTGAAACTATCAGCATCATGAAGACAATGTTCATCTTTTTAAAGCACTATCGAATACAGTAGCTACCAGCCACACGTGGCTACTTATTAAATTAAAAACTCAGTTTCTCAGTCGTACTAGTCACATTTCAAGCTCTTTAACAGACACATGCGGCTAGTGGATACCATACGGTACAGCACATCTGTAATATTTCCAAAGAAATTCTACTGGACAGTGCCACAACGGTTCAAACAAAGTGTGCCCTTTATTCTGAAAGCCACATAAGTTGGGCTGGAGAGAGAACAGATTGGGCACTAACTGGGTCATACTTCTAGGTGTCAGTTAACCCCATATAACAAAAAGTCAGTTTGTACTAATTCAATGGTTCCCAAAAAGGACTAATAATGCTGACATTGTGCGTACAAAGAACGTCGTTATTTCCAGATATACAACAAAATATTTAGGCATGAAATGGATGATGTATCTGCAAGTGGATGAGAAATGGGTGTGTATAAAACAAACAAACACACATACATACATGCTTCATTTACATACAGAGAACTCAATATGGCAAAAATGTTAATCACTGACTCTAAGGGAGTATGCACAAGTTCATTTTATTCTTCTTTCAACTCTTTGGTGTCTGAAATTTTATTTCAAGTTTTACTAAGTAATCTCTATACCCATGTGAGGCTCGAACTCATGACCCCAAGATCAAGAGTTGCACACTCTACCAACTGAGCCAGCCAGATGCCCATGTTTGAAATTTTAATAAAAAGATGAGAAAAGAATACCCCACGGCTTTATCTCCACACTGTGCCACACCTCTGCAACCCACTTATGCACAGATGCCAAGTCCCATGACCCTGACCAAAAGTGACACTCCATGTACACGGATCTTCACGGAAGGCCAGGCCGGCTGGCAATGATGTCGGTGGGACGACATATACTACATGCGAGGCGGCTGAAGGATGCAGGGGTACGGACCACGAGGCAGGGCAGAGTTCTGATGCTACTGCTTCTTTGCTGTGTGATTCAAAAACTTACCCTAGGATTCTCACTTTCCTCACTCACAAAAACATACAAACTTAACTTACAGGGATAGTAGAGTAGGAAAATCAAGTTGTACATGTTTCTTAACATACTTCACATTTTCTTCTTAAAGCATTACCTTACATTCAGCCTAGAAATGATAAACGAACTCTGAAATCTCTCTCGCGGGGACCTTCAGGCTCACATCCCTCTCTCATAAACACCATCTCAGATGAACCCTGGAATTGCTAACACTGATCTTACCCCACGGACTAAGAAACAGACTCTGTGAGGTTTGAACTACCAAGTGCCCATAGCTAGGAAGAGTTAATAAGGCTGGGTCTTGAATCTACTCTTTCCTTGCTCCAAGCTCAGAACTCTGCTCTGCTCTTCCCGAGAGGATGCATTTGGTAGTGGCTCTCTGAGCTGCCCTAATCCTCACAAAATGGCTTGTGATTAAGCATCTCCCTGTGGGTGACCTTGTAACCCTCAGGCTGCAGAAGGTATCTTCCCAAATATTAGACAAGGACATTATGGCTAATTCCAGTTAAAAAGGGCTAAGAGTCAAGGTCAACTATTCCACTGAAAACAGACACCCCAAGACAGAAAAAGATTCCTTACCGAGGGCTTCCAAGCGTTCTGTTTGCTCTTCTCTCCATTTACGGATACTTTCAGGCTCTGATTGCAATCGATCCACTTGTGAAATAGCTGCATAACTGTCTGTTGGACCATTACTCTCCTTAACACAAAACACAATTGTGTTCTATCAGTACCAAACACACCTTCCCAAAATGCGCATCCACTGCAGGACACCCTGGTCACGTGCTGACGACTGTTAGCAAATGTTAGAGGATTACCTTAAAAAAAAAACACTACCACCTTGCGTGCTCACAGGGAGCTCTCAACATGACTGCACACAACCTTCCACTCTGCAAGGAAGGCGGAGTGGTTGTTACCCTGCCTTGTAATACCTGGGATAGAAGTGGGAAAGAGGAAAGCAGGGGAGCTGGGTCATGGACTTACAAGAGAACAGTGTTACTAGTTTTAGTTTCCTAACTTGACACGCAGCTTAAGTAACAAAGGTAAAATACACTGCTCAGCGAGGCTCAGGAGCTAAAACTTCTAAATGCTATCAAGAGCACCTGATACCATCTAATATGTGAATTCTGGGTATAAGGGAGTCCAAAAGAAAATGTACAGTCACTAGCCACACTGAGGGAAAGAATAAAAAGGCAGGCAAATTAGGAGTTATGAGTGTATGCAGGGGGGTGGGGACAGGGACAGATTCTTCATAGTGCATAAGGTCTGACAGCTAATAAACTGATACAACTCAAACAGATTTTAATCTTTAGAAAATTTTTCACCTGCTGAACTAGGGAATAAATTTCAGGTTCACCCAACCAGACTATAAAAAGAGAATTATTATTGAAGTATTAGTAACTAACTTATTGACATTTTCCATGGGTTAGGCACATAAAGGCTTTATCTCCCAAGCAACTTGCAACGTTTTTATTCCCATTTCACATTTGGGGGGACTAATCTGGGGCACAGAGAAATGACATGTCCAATTCACAGCTAGTAAGAGGTAGAGCCAGGATCTAAAACCCATACTGTCTCTCCCTAAGGGCTAAGCTCTAAACCAGGCACTGGAAACCAGAGTCCAGACCAGCTGCCTGTTTACTTACAATTAAATTCTACTGAACACAGCTGTGTGCATTCGTTTATATATGGTCTATGGCTGCTTTCACATTACAGCAAGAGCAGTCTGACACAGACCTTATGACAAAGCTTAAAATGTTTACTATCTAGTACTTTACAAAAAAGTTAGTCCATCCTTGGTTTAAACCAATTAGACTAACATCCTTCCTGCCAATTAACTGGTTGAAGGATGGGCAGAAACCCAGGTCTAAGCAAAGCATCATGCTCTTTCCCCAGGCTGTAGTGACTATTTCCAGATGATCCAGAAGGAAATGCAAGACTTTTGTTGGGTGGCTGGGAGAAGAGGAGAAACCCCCACCTTGTTCTAGATAATGTGACATGCACATGAGAAGCCTAGAAGTGCTGTAGTCATTTGACCACCACGAAAAAAGCTTGAGCACAAAAATGCACGCTTAGCAAGCAGAGCCAGAGTCCTAGGGAAAACGAGTTAGAGTCCTGGTTCAAGGACACTTCATTTATGTATATATAAACTGTTAAAAGACTTTTTGGTTTAAGCTAGTCTGAGTTGGGCGGGCAACTCAGCACTGAGTGATACAGACGGGAGAATAATGGCAGTCACCATGAACTCCAACCCCTTCCCCAAATACAATCTCCAAGGTTCGAATGCTGGCCCTAGCCACCGCATACCAGCTTTATGACTTTTAGACTACTCTGTGCCTCAGTTTCTTCATCTGTAAACAGGAACAACAGTACAGGACCCCCAGGTTGTTGAGAGTATTAAAGAGTAAATATAAGCAGTGTCTGACACAGTGCATGGCACACAGTGTTTAAATTAGCCACTGCTATCCTCATTGCCATGAAGGCTCATTTCTTGAAAATAAAATCAGCAATACTAGGGCCAGGTCAGTAACATTTTAAAGGAATGATTAATGTCACTTTTCAAATCCATTTTAGCAGATAACATATCCAATTCTAATAAATTCAAATCACAGGAAAGGAAAACACAATCACTATCTTTTAACATATCAGAGCACTCTGTACCTGGTAGTACTCGCCATTCATCACTCCATCCACAGCATCTGCAAGAAAAAATTTCAGTCAGTCAATCAGGACTTGTCAGATGCTGGGCCAGAGCATTACCGAGTGTAACACAGTACTATCCGCTGCAAGTACTGAAGTTATACTAATGTTATCCTGGTGCTACACACGGACAGAACAATCAACAACTTCCTGTTTAATGAAACCAAGATGTACTTCACCAAAATGTCGACAAATCTATACCAAAACCCCAATTCAAAAGCTTTTTGATCTTTTGCCCTAGAAAAAGAACACACGGATGACTGGCAGAAGAGTCTCACAGAGCAACAGTGTTTCTCTATGAAAGTTCTGGAGAAGGCAAAAGAAAAGTGGGGCCTGGAATCATTCTGTAAGCAAGGACATGCAGCTTCGTGTTCAAACCAAGGTGCTTTTTTGGTGGTAAGGACTCTCCATCCTGTGCCTGTAGACCAGTTACCCCGTGGATCGGTCTACAGTTTATAGACTTCTTGAGCTAATTCCTCTACACCCCTGGAACTAGTCTGGGATGGTTAAGATCTGGACATACCAAATTAAGTCAGTATTTTCAAGGATTTAAGTTACAAAAAACTCAAAGTGTGATGGGTATCATACAATTTGTTCATGAGCTAAATGATAAAGTCTATCTGAAGAATGTGGAAATGGTTTTTTAGTAAGAGCTAGAGACCATCAATCCATATAGTACAAAATGCAAAATGGCGGTCCACTGGCTGAACATATTTACAACATATACTATCAAGTCAGAAAATTTCACACATTCAGGATGTCTAGGTTTTGGGGTGAGGGCAGGCAGACAGATCTGGCAATCTTGGGCCTGCATGAGAGGAGGGCAGCCTTTACATACAGCAAGGTCTGGTCTATCTGCAAGGACCTCCCCATCCCCCCCACCTTTTTTTTTTTTTTAATTACTGTGTTTCAGTAATTCAGTTATCTGATCAGCCAGATAAGCATGTGTCCTAAGCCCTGCCCTGACCCACAAGCTATTGTGAAGAGGCCATCTGTCCGGGCTGCCCACCATCCCTGAGGGGTGCTGCTCCGCCTTCTTTCCAAGTCTCCATACAGGCATCATAAAGATTTAAGCTTCTGCCTACACATTCTGTACTCTGGATCTGTTGGTCCACCCATATTTACTATGTACCACCTAGGACTTGCATTACTTTGTCCAAAAAAGATTTTTTTTTTTCCAAACTATTTGTCCAATATTTTTTTCCCCCAAACTTATTAGACAGGGTAGCATAAGAAAGATGACAGAGTTGCACCCAGCGATCAAAAAACTAATAGAAGTATTTAGGGCGCATAGTCAATTGCTCCTCAGTAATAAATCCCTTCATCTAGAACTGCTAGCACAGACCATGCCAAGCGGGCAGCACTGGGAGCAGCCTGGCGCAGAGCTTCGGTGACACCATTCTGGTCACCCTGAAGACCCTCCAGTAGACAACCTTCAAGATACAGACGCCTGGGTCACAGAATATATACATTTTAAAGATGTCTAAATACAGACCACTTGTCCCTCCTTTAGTGTCTCATTTATATCACCATTACCACATGACTGCCCCATTTTTCAGACTCTTAGTGATACTAAAGACTGAGTTTTAGGTTTTTAAATTTTTGCTAGGTTGATAGCAGGGAAAAAACTTAAGGTGACTTTGTCCCGCAAATCTCTTTTTCTTGTGAGGTAATCATGTAGCTGATGTTTTTCTTCTTTACTGAATTGTCTTGAGTTTTGCCCATTTTTCTATCTTTTGATCTTTATTCACTTTGTATTATTTGTCCCCTCATATTACAAACATTCCCCCATTGTCACTTTATATGGTTTTTTCTGGTACTAAAAAAACCAGAAATGTGTCTCTCTAATCCACCTGGAATTCATTTTTGTTTAAGACAGAAAAGAGTGAGATAACTTTGACTCTTAGAGCTTATAATGGCTAGCTAGTATGGCCAGGCCTAGGCCTAGATTCTGGTTAATATATTACATTTAACACACCAACTATCCAGTTAATATATTCCAGGCCAGGGCCATTCCCAAAAGGAGAGCCTTTGATCACTATTCCATACACAAACTAGAAGCAATTCTCATCCCATACCTCCTTCTAATTCACATGCTTCCTGTCCTTTAGGACTGAAGACTCATCCAAACCCATTGGCAAGTGCTTTGAGCTTCAATTAGTTACTGTACTGATGATGTACAACTGGCCCAAGTCAAAGAATTGTCTGTTGCTACAAAACATGCAGAAAGACATCTAGGGCCTTGACTGATTAGGACAACTAGGCTAAGCAACCTGACACTCCAGAAGGAAACTTCCTAAGGCATCTCAAAGGCCAGAAGAAGAGTAAGTTTCCTAAGAAGAAAGACATTTTGTCCCAAACCCACCTTTGACTTCCCATGGTGCCCATCCACTGGAAGTCAAGCAGAGGTGGGTTTGAATTCCAGTAGAGACATATACTAGCTTGCTACCTTAGGAACACAGCTTAACTTCCATGATCATTTCTTATCTCAAATAAGATGCTATCACATAGCCCGCAGTTACCCCGTGGATCGGCAGCTACAGAGAACCAGCACACAGTAAGTGCACAATACTAATTAGCAAGCATGAAATTTCCCTGAACTTCTCTCCACCACTGCTACCAAGAAAATTACTCTCCTCCTCCAGAAGGCTTTCCTTTAATTCATGTGCCTCTCTTCCTCCTCCAAGGACAGACGTGTCAGAATCAACAAATGGTGCCTCACTGCCATACTCTCTCAGTAGCTCTTTAATCACCTCTTTTTCTCCTCCCTCCTCAGCCCTCGTAATTGAGGGCTTTTCAACAGCTCTACACTAATGCTGCCTCTCTCCTGACTACCTACTCCTCCACAGTATCTGAGCCACTTCACTCAGCTGGTCACCTCCCACCTCTAAACTTACCTCTCTTCTCCAGATCTCCTAGCTGAAGGAGTCATCCAAGGCTCCATCCCTCTGGTTTTTGCCTGTTCCCATCCTACATGGGAGTTCTCCCCAAGACTGCAATTCAATCTGTTTGCGTCTCCTGACGACGTATCTCTGTATAGTAATACATCAGATATAGGGCTCCCTCCTAAATCTTTTTCCTCAGCACACCCCAAGGCCTACAGGCTTTGTAATGCCTTCCTTCTACTCCCAAAGAGTAAGAGTACAGCCAGGTACTGTGGCAGTAATATGTACTGTGTAATATGTACAAGTACTGTGTGTAAGCACTTTATAGGTACTAATGTAATCCTAGTAACCCTATGTGGTATATATCTGTACCTTGTACAGATGAAAAAATCTAAGGCAGGGCAGTGGTGGTTACCTAAGTTGCCCGAGACCACAAAGTTAAACTTACACTCAAGCAGTCTAGGACAGCACAGAATGTCAACCACCAGAGTGCCTCTTTTCAAGGAAATAAAGTGTCCAACTAGTTCTCTGGTCCCCAAAGGAAGTGCTGACCATGCACTACTGCCAACCTCAACTACACTGTCAGAGGTCTGGCTTTAAATCACTAAATGCTTAGTTCACTAAGAAAGTCCTTCCTAGAAACTAAGTCAGCAATCATCCCTTCCTTCCCTTTGCTGAAAGCTTAATGCACAAGGGACCTGTGTATCCAACTCTACCCTCCCCCCTTTACCTCTCCAAACTGCCCATCATCAAGATTTGTCATTTCTCTACAGGACTCTTGGACCTGTAGTTTTTGTTCATTCCTTTGTGCCTGTCTACTATGTGCCAGACACCCTGTTAGGCGCTGGGATTACAACTGTAAGCAAGAGTAACACTGTCCTTGAATCAGGACACTTTTCTAATTAGGAGTCTTGACTGTCCCAACTCTGTCCTACCCAAGGCAGCCACACCGCCTTTCAGAAATGACAATCTCTTGTCCTGTAACACCCCTGCTGAAACAACTGCCAACAGCATATGGTACAGTCTACGGGTAGGGAGAATGGGGGCAGAGCCAAGAACTTGTCCTTTTTTCTTAAGCAAGTCATTTCTCCGCAGGACTCAAATTTTCTTGTATTAAATGAAGGAAGGAAACTAAGGATCTAAGAAGTAAATTTTATAATTCTCAGGCAAATGTTAATAAACACCACCCAACAAAACCCTACGGACTTAAAGCCAACTTCATTTCCCGGCCACAACCCGGTTCAGTCCAACCTGCTTGCTATGATTCACATTTTCAGGTGAATTCTATGTTCTTGTGTAAATTCTTATTTGGGACTAATCTGCTAAGGAGGTAACATGGTGCAGCATTAAAAACTCAGAGACTGCAAACGAGCATTCTCCCTACCCCTACTTACAAAAACGGTTCTGCCTGGCTGGCATAGTAATTTGAGATTTCTGAATCTGAATGCTTTCAGAGTACAGCAGGTTTCTCTCATTTATGTTATCTGCCTGGCCCCTTGAGGTCTGAGGTTAGAGTAGTACAAACACTCCTATCTGCCCCACCAGTGCCCTATTCTCTTTTAATTAGATTTTTTTTTTTTAAGTAAATGCAAACCCAGGTCTCATTTCTTCCAGCTAATTTCCTACTTCCCCATTCTATTGAATAGGTCTCTTCTACTCATCTTTTCCTCCCACTGTAATTCGAAGCATCAATGCCAGAGGTCAAACTGGCATCCTACTGCTCATTTTTTGTTGTTGTCTGTCTTTTCTTGATTTTGGCTGGAGAAAGGCCACACTACATTCTCTATCCACCTTTTGGAAGAACTAATTCAGACTAATCTTAAATACTGCTTAGGCAACACTGCCTAACAAAGCTGTAGCTAGAGGAAGTAGAGCTCCAGAAATCCCGGCATAATCCGCTCGACAAATGGTAAAACTCTTATCCTTCTTTGGTTAGAGTTTCTTCCTCCAGGATTAGACCACCTTCCTTGAGTTCGCTATTCATGCCTCCTTTCCTCCCCATAATTCAACATTCTGTACACCTGAAGTGCTTCAAAGCTGAACTGCCTTGCCATTTTTGTTTTGTATATATCTCAAAAAACGATACTACTATTCTCATTTTTTTCCCTGCCTCCCTTTCCTAATAACTGGTTTAGTGCAGGGCTCAGGCTTGCCTTTCAAGTCTGGCCAAACTGCGCCAATGCGGCTGTGTTTTAGAGGCTAGGCTCAAAGCACAGCAAGCGCTCAATGAAAAGTTCCTGAAAATGAACCGGCTTCTTCGAGCTCTTCAGCCTGACTGACACCCTATTTTCTTTGCTTTCTCACTCTGCCCCGTCCGAGAGCTCAAACATGCATACCACCAAGGAGGCTCGCCGAACCTAGGTTTCTGCTATGACTGGGCTGGGGTCTCGTTTCCTCCTTACACTCTTAACGTCCAGGTTCAGCAAGAATCAAGAGTTCAGAGAGCCCTCAGACACACTCTGGGCTGAGTTTCTATAGAAGCCCTCCCGCCCCAAACGCGGCCGCACTCTCACCCGGACCCCCTGGCGGCTCGCCGTGCGGTTGGGGCCCGGGGGCACCGCCGTCCAGGATGGCGAAGGCCTCGTCGTTCTCGATGCCCGCAATCTCACTCTCTTGCTGCGCCAAGAAGGCCGCGGCAGGGTCTTCTTCGCCGGCACCGGCCACCCCATTCCCCAGCGCAGGGCCGCCGGGAGCGCCGGCAGGAGCACCGAACGGATCTAATTCAGTCATGGCGGACAGTTCAACGGCACAGACACGGCGTTGAGAGACAAGCCAACCGACCCACCAACACCGCGCCCCGCAGCGGCAGCTGTGGCGGCGACCGCGAACCGACGATAAGCGGGAGGGAGAAGGCGGAAGCGGAAACCCTGCCCCTATATCCGGTTGGTGTAGGCGGTGTTGGAGAGCCTAAGGGATAACAACCAATCAGAGGACAGCTATGGTTCAAGAACTACCCAATCAGCAGGAAGAAGGGCGGGCCCCCGAGGAAAACTCGTGACTAGGGCCGCGGCGGCTTCGAGGGTGGTGGTGAGCGCAGCAAGGCCCTAGGGAGGCGGAAGTGGCTTGACTTAAAGCGGCCTTCCCCGCCTGGCCTTTGGGGCGGTCTTGACCCCGGACTGCTACCTCTGAGGAGACTCAAGTGCCAAAGCCGGAGGTGAGGTGGAATGAGGGCGGCATCGATCGATCGGTCGACTACCAAGGAGGCAAGCTACTTAGGCTTTCTGAACCCACGTTTCCTCGTTTTCAAATGGGAACGAGCATCCTGTACTACTTCCCTCCCAGGCTCCTTGGGAAGACTGAATCCTTTCACGGCCTTGTACTGGCTTTATTAAAAAATTTGTATGTGTTAATTCATTCATGCAGTCTGGATTATTTTCCCCTGTAGAGCCGCCTGACTTAGACATAATTGATTCAAATCTGCTCTGATTTTTCTACCCCCACCGTATCTTTATAAAAAGGCGACTGTCTCTCCTTTCCAAAGCTCTTTTGCAGCCAGGACACCTTACCAGGGCTAGAGAGAAGTTTCTAGAACCGGAACACTGTGCGTAGGATCACTTAGAAATTTCATATGGAAACAGGCACCTGCATGGGGAAGGGAATAATCACGCAGGGAGAGAGTGGTCAAGAAGAAACCCAGGTCTCCTGGGTACCTCGGTAATGGTAACAACCTCTTGTAAGTACATATTTTGTCAGCTAAGGAGAGCAGGAGCTTTCTCTAAAATTCCTTCAGTATTTTACCTCAGGGGATGTTGTCTACACCGTAGAAAGGATAATGGGTGATCACAGTTAACTGTGGTCTTGCCGAGATAAGCAGTGGCCAACAGGAGGACCTTTCTCCTTCACCACCGCTCCCTGAAAAGGAAAAGAGCAAAGACCAACCAACCGGAGGTCAAAGAAGTCTCCAGAGATAGTCAGCAAGGGACAGGAAAGTGGTTTTTAAAATATGCATGAATCTTTAATGACAAAAAGAGGTAATTATTTGCTTAAAGTGTGGATTTTTAGTCATTTTTAGTATGGAACGTAGGACAGTTTTGAAGAAAAACATTTAAGAAACTTAAAATTTTAGTGCCGGCACTGTACTGTTTTCTCCTCCCTCTTCTTGTTTAATGCTCATCCCTAACATAAATTATCAACAACATGTAATGTAGTTTCATGTTCATCTTTTCTTGGAGACCATCTCTTCTGTCCCGGGTGTGGAATAATGGGAAAGGAGGACCATGAGAGAGTCCAAAGACAATATTGGTTGCTCACAGCAGTAGTAGCTGAGGGACAGATGGCACTCGCTCCTGAAAATAAATGGATACAGCTGAAGGCAAGTGTGGCGTCAACTCAGGGAGTGCTTGATTGCCCAGATGAGGATTATTCCTGAATTTCAGGGGCTGTGAGGGGCCTTTGAAAGACTTTAAGCAGGCAATGACTCAGAACCCTGTTTTGAAAGAATCTTCTAGCAGCTCAGGCATATGCTCAGTAAGCATATGAGAGGGTTCTGAAAGCAGGGACGTCAGTTAGGAAAGGTGCTGCAGTGAACCTGCAGTGGTTTGGGAGAGGACAGGCCGAGGACGGTATTTCAAGAACAGAGTAGTGGGCTCTGATGGAAAGAAAATAATGGAGGTAATGTACAGAAAACTTGGTAACTGACAGCACTTAGGAGGGAAGACATTCACAGTATATATTTTTTAAAGATTTATTATAGAAAGAGAATGCGAGCAGGGGGAGCGGCAGAGGGAGAAGGAGAATCTCAAGCAGATTCCCTGCTGCTGAGCCTGGAGCCCACCACCTGGGGCTCAGTCTCAAGACCTAGAGATGGTGACCTGAGCGGAATGAGGCTTAACAGACTGGGCCACCTAGGTGCCCCCACAAGCAATATTTATAGCTTAGAAAACCACGAACAGAAATAGCTACAACAGGAAAAGCCAGTTGAGTAGGATGAGGCAAGAGATAAGACCAAGACTTCAGTGTGGCTTCTTAGTGAGCCCAAGGGAACTGTGAGATAACTCAGGAGGCATTCAACAGGATATTGGAAATCAGTCTGACATTGAGGAGTGGAGGATCTACTTCTGGCAATGGTGGGCAGAGTTGCCTCGAGCTAACTCTTCCGCTGAAAGTAACTTGAAAAACTGGGCAAGAAGTTTTCAAAATCTGAGGGCATCAGAGGACTACCAAAGGAGTAAGAAATTGTGGGCCCAAGTTCTAGGAGGAGGGTAGGCCAAGAAGAATGATCCTAACATTTCCAGCCACTTTTTACCTCAAAGAGATTGTTCTAAAAGCTGAGAAGCTGAGTAGGGCTTTCAGTAAACAAGGCTGGGAGGAGGGGGCGCCTGGGTGACTCAGTTGGTTAAGCGTCTGCCTTTGGCTTGGGTCATGATCCCAGGGGCCTGGGATTGGGCAGGCTCAGCAGAGAGCCTGTTCGTCTGTCTGCCCTTCACCCCACTCACGCTCTCTCTCAAATAAATAAATCTTTGGGGCTTGGGGGACAAGGCTGGGAGAAGAAAATAATAGAGGGCTTACCAAAAAGGAATGACCCTGATAACTGTATCAGGTTTTTAGTTGGGCTCCTGCAGGGCTACACAGTTGGAATCATGGTGAAAATTGACTAAATCACAGCTTTGAATCCTATAATTCCTTGATTGAATTAAAATGATCCAGGCTTTCTAGTGTCTTTAGCCTAGAGCTGCCTGCCAAAAGCAACAGTAAATTCTCTCCAATAGAAAAAACCTCATCCAAAAATAACTTAAGCATGAAAAGGCAGAACGTGCTCAGAGACATTTTGAGAGACAGACTTAGAATAGAAATTCCAGAGCAATCAGATAATGGATTTATCAGACCTAGGTTTTAAAATAGCTGTGATTAGGGCACCTGGGTGGCTCAGTGGGTTAAAGCGTCTGCCTTCTGTTCAGGTCATGATCTCAGGGTCCTGGGATCAAGCCCTGCATTGGGCTCTCTGCTCAGGCTCTGTTCAGCAGGGAGTCAGCTTCACACACCCTGCCCCCCAGCCTGCCTTTCTGTCTACTTGTGATCTCTAGAAAAAAAAAAAAAAAAAACTAAAAATAAATAAAATACATAAAATACCTATGATTGAGTTAAAGAAATTAAAATAGAGAATTTCATTGCTGTGAAGTGTGTAAACCTGGCGATTCACAGACCTATACTCCTGGGGCTAATACATTATATGTTAATTTAAAAATTAAAAAATAAAATAAAGAATTTCAACAGTTTAAAAATGTGAGAACTAAAATTTATAGTATTATTAAAATATATAGTGTTATAAACAATTCAGTGGATAAATTTAATAGTGGATCGGACTTGGCTGAAAAGAGAATTAGTGAACCAGAAGATAAAGCACAGAATATCCAGGCTGAAACACAAAAAGGAGCATAAAAATTATATGGGATATGAGGAATAGGTTTTGGGTTGCTTTTTTAAGGTTTTATTTCAGAGAGAGTGTGTGTGAGCACGTGTGCTCACAAGCGAGCAGGGGTAGGGGGCTGGAGACAGAATCTCAAGCAGAATCAGCGCTGCTGGCAGAGCCAGATGCAGACTGAGTCCCATGATCCCAAGACTGTGATTGGAGCCGAAACCAAGAGTCAGAGGCTCAACTGACTGAACCACCCAGGTGCCCCAAGAATAGGTTTTATAAACATGTAATTTTAGCTAGAAGGAGGAGAGAGAGAATGGAGCAGTGTTAGAAGATAAAATGGCTAAGAATTTCCCAAAATTGATGAAACCAGGTCACAGTTTTAAGAATCACCATGAACTCCAAGCAAGATAAAAAGTACCCTCCCAACAAAATGTAATGAGCACTGGGTATTATATAAGACTGATGAATCACTGACCTCTCCCTCTGAAATTAATAATATGTTATGTATTAATTAAATTTAAAAAATAAAAAATTAAAAAATACTTCCCTAAAACAATTTTTAAAAAATTTACAGGCCTCTTGTGCATTTTTGAATTGACATCTTAATTTTTTCAAAACTTAAGTAGTTGCAAGGATATAATTTCTAATATATTGTAAATATTGATCCTTTAAAATAAAATTGTTGCATTGCTCTTCTAAATGTATCTAATGGTGTCTATATAATGGTTTGATACTATCATACATTTAAAAAATACATTGCAAAGTCTTTTATTAACACTAAAAAACTTCATAGTATTACTTTTGCTCCTTGAACACATCCCATCATTCCAACACTTGCCCCTAGAATGTTTTTGTGCTTGAAAGACTTTAAAGATTTCATTTATTTTAGAGATAGAGAGCAGGAGAAGAAGCAGAGAGAGAGGGACAAGTAGATTCTGCACTGAGCCTGGAGCTCCACTCAGGGGTCCATCCCATGAGTCTGAGATCACAACCTAAGTTGAAATCCAAGAGTTGGACACTCAACCAACTGAGCTACCCAGGCAGCCCTGCTTGAAAGACTTTTATCGGTCAATGTATCATACTTCTTTGTAACAAAAATATGTGCTATAAGTATAATTGACTATTTAAAAATAGCCCATGACCATAAGGCTCTTAAAATTTTGTTTTGGATTGACATAATTATTAGTAGTATACATTTAATCAAATAGCAAAGTATACCAGAAAATCTTATAATTATTAAATATAATACAAAATTTTATTAGAAATTCCTGTCTTAAAGAGCTAGATGGGCTTGTATTATCTATTGCGTATTTTATTGTGTAACTTATTGTGTAATAAGTTATCTTAAATCTTAGCACCTTAAGGTAATAAACATTATTAAACAATTTCCGAGGGTCAGGCTTAACTGGGTGGTTCTGACTCGGGATCTCTCATAAGGTTGCAGTCAATCTATTGGCAATCGGTGCATTCATGAAAATCTTGATGGGGACAGGATAACCACTTCCAAGGTCACTCACATGGCTGTTGGCAGGAACTGTTGGCTCCTTGCCACACGAGCCTCTCCAAAATGTTGCTTAGGACAGAGCAGTTGGCATTCTCCAGAGTGAGTAACCCAAGAAAGAATGATCAAGACAGAGGCATGATATCTTTTAATAGCTTTATTGAGGTACAATTCACATCCCATACAATTCTCCCAGGTTAAGTGTACAATTCGGTGGCTTTTAGCATATTCACAGAGTTGTGCATCCATCGCCACTATCAATTTGAGAATATTTTCATTATCCCTAGAGAAATTTTACATTCCATCTTCTCAAACCCTCTAATTCTAGGCACTAGGTTTCTATGTTTTATCTCTATAAGTTTGCCTAATATGGACATTTCATGAAAATGGAATGATATAATATGTGCTTCTTTGTGACTAGCCTCTTTGACTTAGCATAATAGTTACAGTGGTCGTGCATGTTATAGCACACATCAGTACTTCATTTCTTTTGATGATTCAGTAACATTCCATTGTGTGGATATATCTCATTTATTCATGTGTCAGTTGATGGACATTTGGGTTGTTTCTACTTTTTGACTGTTATATATAAACATTCATGTACAAGTTTTTTTATGCACATGTGTTTTCATTTCCCTTGAGTATATATACCTAAAAATGAAATTAATGGATAATATACCCCATATATATATTACTGGGTCATATGGTAACTCCATGTTTAATTAGTTGAGACATTGCCATAATGTTTTCCAAAGTGGTTAAACCATTTTACATTCCCACCAATGTTGTATAAGGTTTCCTTTTTTTTTTTTTTTTCACATCCTCACCAACACTTCTTTTTATTATAGTGATCCTAGTGGGTATGAAGTAGCATCTCAAGATTTTGATTTGCTTTTCATTGGTGGCTAAAGATACTGAATATCTTTTTTTTTTTTAAAGATTTTTTTTTTATTTATTTGTTAGAGAGAGAGAGAGGAGAGAGAGATACAGAGCGCAAGCACAGGCAGACAGAGTGGCAGGCTGGAGGCAGAGGGAGAAGCAGGCTCCCTGCCGAGCAAGGAGCCCGATGTGGGACTCGATCCCAGGACGCTGGGATCATGACCTGAGCCGAAGGCAGCCGCTCAACCAACTGAGCCACCCAGGCGTCCCAAGATACTGAATATCTTGTCATGCACTTATTTACCATGTGCGCATCTTTTTTGAGGAAATGTCTATTCAGATCCTTTGCCCATCTTTTAATTTTTCTCATTTTTTTCTAATTTTTTTGCTTTTTGTTGAGTTGTAAGAGTTCTTTATATATTCTAAATACAAGTTCCTTGTCAGATATGTGCTTTCCAAATATTTTCTCAATAGTGTCTTCACATTCTTGATGGTGTCCTTTGTGTTTCAGCCTGGATACTTCTGTGCTTTATCTTCTGTTTTTAAACTTGATATTGGTTATTTGTGTTTTTGGAGTAATATCTAAGAAGCCATTGCCTATCCAAAGTCATAAAAACACTTATGTGGGAATGATTTTTTTTTTAATTCAAAATCTGGACTAAAAATGGGGTCACTGAAAATTTAAACATGATATAAGGATCAAAAGAAGGTATGCAAACAATTATATGTTAATAACTTTGAAAGTTTAAATGAAAAATTCCTAGAAAATGTAATTTTAAAATAACACAAGGAGAAATAGAATTGAATATTTCTATAACTAGTAAAACCAGTTTAATAAACCAAAATGCTTCTCACACAAAAAAAAACTCGATTTGCCTTCATCAGTGAAACTTGTCTTCACATATTCTTCCATTTTTTTAAAAGGGAGAATTTTAAAAGGGAGAATACACTCCAACTGATTTTATTGTAAGCACAGTCTTGATACAAAACCCGAAACAGACAGTAAGGGAAAGGAAAATTACAGGCAAAATCATTCATGAATATAGTTGAAAAAACCATGAGTGGGAGTGAGATGGAGTAAGCACATTCTTCCTGGTCTTTCCCACTGAATGCAGCTATAAAACCTAGCCAGAATGCATGGAGCAGAAGCTATTTGAGGACTCTGAAGAGTAAATAGTGGCAGGCAAATTGGGAAGAAGACCAAAAATATGAAGCACTGAACTGGCAATGAGTTCACTAGTTTTTATCCTCTGGTTCTTCTGCCATCAGGCCTCAGATACAGGCACAGTTATGAAAGTGGATGGCAGGCACAGTGGGCTAAGCAAAGCTCTAGTTTTCTGATGGAGAGCCAAAAAGAGGAACCTCAGGGAAGTGAATAGTACAAGGGAGATCACAGAGAGGGAGTAGCTTGGGGAAGTGACCCTGTAAAATTGTTTAAAAACTTATGGGCTCAACCCTGAGCTGTAATTAGGTTTGACCTGGTCTTAATCAGTACCTAAGACTTTGAGAACTGAATTTTCCACTGTCTAGGTCCCAGACTGTCAACTGGGTGGTGCACATATGGTGTAGATCTGAATGCCCTTGCAAAGTCTTTGAAAATTGAAATGAAATTCTAACCACAGTCCACAAGAGTGGTTTGGAACTTATGGCCTAAATCTAATGAGGTCAGTTGCATACTAATACAAAAATATCAACATTCTTCATATGATTTAAACAAGAGCCAGAGTTTCATAGACTAACATTCAAAATGTTTAATATATATTCTTAAACTTAGCTGATGAATAATTAATTGGCATATGAGGAAGGAAAACCTCAACTCACAAAGACAGTCAACACATGTCAATACCAAGATGACTTAGACATTGGAATCATTTGACAAAGAGTTTAAAGCAGCTAATTTAAAAATGCTCTAAGAATCATAAGTACTCTTGGAACAAACGGTTAACTAGAAAGATTCAGTAAAGAAATAGAAAATACAGAGAATAACAAAGTGGAAAGGTTAGGACTGGAAAATAAGAAAACCCAGAAATTAAAAACTCACTGGTATATTCCAAACAGAATGGAGATGACAGAAAAGTCAGCAAACATAACAATGAGTAAAAATAAGTCTGGAAAACAGTGAGGGAAAATACAACCCCAAAAGATCCTCAGGGACCTGTGTAACAATAAAAAAAAAGGTGCAGCATTTGTTCCATCAGACTTCCAGAAATAGAAGAAGGTGCAGAGCTGGAAAAATGTTTGAAGTAATAACAGCTGAAAACCTCCCAAATTTGGCAAACAACATAAACCTACATACTCAAGAAGCACCATGAACTCCAAATCAGATAAAGCCAAAGAATTTTGTCCCCATAAACATCATAATAAAACTGCTGAAAACTAAAGAAAATAAATCTTCCACATGGCTACACAAAAATAACACATTCAGAGAAGCAATGATTTGAATGAAAGTTGAAATCTCGTCAGAAACCGTGAAGGCCAGTGGCACCTGAGTGATGCAGTCAGTTAAGCATCCAACTCTTGATTTCAGCTCAGGTCATGATCTCAGGTTCATGGGATTGCCCCGTGCTCAGTGGGGAGTCTCCTTGGGATTCTCCTCTCCCTTTTCCTCTACCTCTCTCCTCACTCACATTCTCTCTCTCTCAAATAAATAAATAAATAAATAAAATCTTAAGGGGGAAAAAAGAAAAGAAAAAAGAAACCACGGAGGCCAGAGGAGGTGATGCAACATTTTTAAGGTGTTGAAAAAAGGAACTATCAAGCCAGAGTTTTCTATCTGTAAAAATAACCTCCAGGAATGAAGACAAAATGAAGACATTCTCAGAAGGAAAAGTAAGAGAATTCATAGCCAGTTGAGGTGCTTTAAAAGAATGTCTAAAGGAAGTTCTTCAGAGAAGGGAAATGACACCAAAATGAAAGCTAGAACAACAGGAATGAAGGAAAACAACAAAAATGATAAGCATCTGGGTAAATATAATAGACTATTCTTTTTCTCTTGAGTTCTTTAAAATAAACTTGGTATTTGAAAGCAAAAAAATATAACAGTGTCCGATGGAGTTTTCAATGAGTGGAGATGGGATATATATAAGACAACTGTAATATGAAGGGTGAGGGTTGAGGGACCTATATGGAGTAAGTTTTTTAAAAATTCCACTTGAGGGGCACCTGGGTGGCTCAGTGGGTTAAAGCCTCTGCCTTCAGCTCAGATCATGATCCCAGGATCCTGGGATCGAGCCCCACATTGGGCTCTCTGCTCTGCAGGGAACCTGCTTCTTCCTCTCTTTGCCTGCCTCTCTGCCTACTTGTGATCTCTGTCAAATAAATAAATAAAAACCTTTAAAAAAATAAAATAAAATAAAATTCCACTTGAAGTAGTAAAATATTAATTTTAAATTCAGTATATATATTGTAATCCCAAGAACCACTGAAAACTTTATACAAAGAGATATTGTCAAAACACAATAAATTAAAATGGAATAATAAAAAATATTCAAATAACCTAAAAGAGGGCAGAAAAGAAGGCCGAGGAATATGGAAAATGAATAATAAAACAAATAGACCTAAATCCAAACATATTGATAAGTGCCATTAAATGTAACTGTTTTAAACACACCAATACAAAAATCAGAGTTCGTTAGAATAGCAAGTTATGAACCAATTATAGTCTGTCTACAAGAAACTTCAAGATGATAGATTAAAACTAAACGGATGGAAAAAGATAAACCATGCAAACACTAATATCAGACAAAGTAGACTCAAAGCAAGGAAAATAACAGAGGATAAAGGCATATATTATCTAATGATAAAAGGGTCAATTCACCAAGAAAACATTAAAATCCCAAATGGCACATAAGTAACAACTTCAAAATACATGATGAAAAAACTGACAGGACAAAAAGGAGAAACAAATAAACAATATAGTCGGGGACTTCAACACTCAGAAAAATGGATAGAACTAATAGAAAGAAAATCAATAAGGATATAGAAGGACTGAACAACACCATCAACCTGGATCTAATTGACATGTATAGGACACTCTATTCAACAATAACGAAATATACATTTTTTTCCAAGTGCACATGGGATATTCATCAAGACAAACCATATCTGGGGTCATAAAAAAAAAAAAAAACCTCAACAAGTATTTAAAAGAACTTAGGAAAAATAGTGTATGCTCTCTGACCGTTATGGAATTAAAGTAGATACGATGATCAGAAAGATATAAAGAAATTTCCAAAACTTTGGAAATTAAACAAAACACTTCTAAATAATCCATGAGTCAAGTCTCTAGGGAAATTAGAAAAATATTTTTAAGGAGATGAATGAAAATACAAATATAAAGTTTGTGGAATGTAGTTAAAGTAGTTTTTAGAGTAAAATTTATAGTAGTAAATGTTAGTATTAGAAAAGAAGAAAGGCCTCAAGTATATAAGCTTCCACCTTAGGAGACTAGAAATAGAACAAAATAAACCCAAAGCAAGCAGAAAAAAACAATAAAGAGCATAAATCAATAAAATTGAAAACAGAAATAGAGAAAAGTAATGAAATCAAAAGGTGGTTCTTGGAAAAAAAATCAATAAAATAAATCTCTAGCAAGACTGAAAAGAAGAAAAGACACAAATTACTGGCATCATGAAGTACTCTGCAACATTAAAGAGAATATTATGAATCACTCTAGGCACATAAATTTGGCAATGTAAGGGAAATGCACAAATTCCTGAAAGCCACAAACTACCAAAACTCACCAAATGGATAATCTGAATAGCTTTATGACTAAAAAATCCAGTTTATAGTTAAAAACCTCTCCCCAATGCAAAACAAACAAACACCAGAACAAAACAGACAGACAAAAACCAGAACAAAACAAAACAAAAAGAACCACCACCAACAGCAAAGCAAAACAAAACTGCAGGACTAGATAATATTGTCAGCCAGTTCTACCAAATATTTAATGAAGTAACACCAATTTTAAGCAATAGCTCCTGGAGAGAGAGAGAGAGACAGAGAGACAGAGACAGAGAGAAGGGAATACTTCCCAACGCATTTTATGAAGCAAGCATTACTCTGGTACTAAAACTGTGCAAGGGGAGTACCAAAAAAGAAAACTATAGGTCAGTATCTCCTAAGAACATAGGTGCAAAAATCCCCCCAACAGAATACAGTCCCCAACTTAATGATGGTCCAATGTATGATTTTTCAACTTTATGATGGAGAAAAAGCAATACTCATTCAGTAGAAACTGAATTTTGCATGTTGATCCTTCCCCAGGCTAGTGATGTGCGGAATGATACTCCTCAGTGGTGGTAGCCCCAGATCCCAAAAGTAAACAACCTATACACTTAGAACCATTCCATACCCATACAACCAATCTGCTTTTCACTTTCAGTATTCAATAAATTACATGAGATATTCAACAATTCATTATAAAATAGGCTTTGTGTTAGATGACTTTTTCCAACCCCAGGCCAATGAAAGTGAGCATGTTTAAAGTAGGCCGGGCTAAGCAATGATGTCTGGTAGGTTAGGTGTATTAAGCACTTTTGACCTGCATATTGTTTATCAGGACTTAACCCTGTGGTGAGTTGAGAAAGATCTGTATTTTTTTTAAAAGATTTTATTTATTTATTTGACAGACAGAGATCACAAATAGGCAGAGAGGCAGGCAGAGAGAAAGGTGGAAGCAGACTCCCTGCTGAGCAGAGAGTGCGATGCGAAGCTGGATTCCAGGACCTTGGGACCATGACCTGAGCTGAAGGCAGAGGCTTTAACCCACTGAGCCACCCAGGCGTCCCTGTATTTTTTTTTTTTTTAAGATTTTATTCATTTATTTGACAGAGAGAGAGAGACAGAGAGGAAACGCAGAAGCAGGGGGAGTGGCAGAGGGAGAAGCAGGTTTCCCACTGAGCAGGGAGCCTTGCCTTGGGCTCCATCCCAGGACTCTGGGATCCTGACCTGAGCTGAAGGCAGCCCCTAATGACTGAGCTACCCAGGTGCCCCAGAAAGATCTATATTAGCAAACTGAATCCATCAACATATAAAAGGAAAGTATTTCTTGACAAAATGGAGTTTATCCCAGGATGCAAAGCGGGTCTAGTATTTGAAAACAAATCAATGTAATCCACCACATGCACAGTCCAATGAAGAAAAAAACCCATGTAATTCACACAGAAAAAAAAACAAGAAAAAAACCTTGAGGGTGCCTGGGTGGCTCAATGGGTTAAATAAAGCCTCTGCCTTTGGCTCAGGTCGTGATCCAAGGTTTTGGGGTGGAGCCACGGATAGGGCTCTCTGCTCAGCAGGGAGCCTGCCCTACCACACCGCGCCTGCCTCTCTGCCTACTTGTGATCTCTCTCTCTGTCAAATAAATAAATAAAATCTTTAAAAAAAAAAAAAAAAGAAAAAAAACTTGACAAAACTCAATACCTAATATTATAGTCTCATTATGAAAACCTATCATATTAGTGATAAATTTGATATATTAATGATGAAAACTGAATGCTCTTAAGATCAGTGACAAGTCAAAGATATTCCCTCACTACTCCTATTCAATATTTCATTGGAAGTCCTAGCTAATATAGTAAGATAAGTAAAAGAAATAAAAGGCAGGGGCGCCTGAGTGGCTCGGTGGGTGAAGCTCCTGCCTTCGGCTCAGGTCATGATCTCAGGGTCCTGGGATCGAGTCCCGCGTCGGGCTCTCTGCTCAGCGGGGAGCCTGCTTCCTCCTCTCTCTCTGCCTGCCTCTCTGCCTACTTGTGATCTCTCTCTGTCAAATAAATAAATAAAAAATCTTAAAAAAAAAAAGACATATGGGGGGCATATGGGGGGTATGCACGGGTAAAATAGATGAAAAGGGTTAAAGAGTACACTTACCATGATGAGCACTGAGTAATATATAGAATTGTTGAATCACAATATCATACACCTGAAACTAACATAACTCTGTATGTTAACTATACTGGAATTAAAATTTAAAACTTAATTTTAAAAAAGGCATACTGATTGCGGAGGAAGGAATGAAGTTGTCCCTACTTGCAGATGACATGACTGTCTACCTAGAAAATTTTAAGAAATCTACCCAAAAAACTCCTAAAATTAATAAGTGAGTTTAGCCAAGTTGCAAGACATATGGTGAGCGCACAAAAATCATATTTCTCTATACTAACAATGTGTGGTTAGAAACTAGAATTTTAAAAATACCAATTCTGATAGCTTCCTATGATAATTTTACAAGTAAAATAAAATTGAGTGACTATATAGCAAATGAAATCCAGCAAAATATAGAAGGAATTCTATAGTTACTAAGTCCAGTAATAATATAAAAAATACAGTATTAGATATAAAACTATATTATAAGTTTATACCTGAAATGAATGGTTTTGCACTGACAAATTAATAAAAGGGACTTGTGCTAGTTAACAGATTAAAGGTGAAAACTTGTGCTCCTTTCACTAGATGCAGAAAAAAAATTTGGTAATATTTACTATCACAATAAAAGCTCTTAGCAAACTTGGAATAAAGGAAATTTCCTTAAAGAAATAGAAAGTCATTATATATAATTATATATTTGGAAAGCATATGAGTATCTACAAGTAAACTATTTTAAAATTCTTTACATATTCTGGATACAAGTCCTTTGCCAGATAGGTGATTTGTAAATATTTTCTTCAATATGTAGCTTGCCTTTTCATGCTCTTAACAGTATCTTTCCAGGAGCAAAAGTTTTTCTTTCTTTCTTTCTTTCTTTCTTTCTTTTTTAAGATTTTATCTACCTATCTGACAGAGGGAGAGAGAGAGAGAGAGAGTCTGAGGGTGCACAAGCAGGGGGAATGGCAGGCAGAGGGAGAGGAAGAAGCAGCCTCCATGTTGAACAAAGAGCAGATGTGGGGCTCGATCCCAGGACTCTGGGATCATGACCTGAGCTGAAGGCAGCCATTTAACTGACTAAGCCACCCAGGTACCCCAAAAGTTTTTCATTTGAAAAGGTCCAATTTATCAATTTTTAAAAAGGATCATGCTTTGGGTGTCATATCTAAGAAATCTTTGCTTAACTCCAGGTTATAAATATAGTCTCCTCTGTTTTCCTCGAAAAGTTTTGTAGTTTTGCTTTTTACATGCCCAGCTATAATTTGTATTAGTGGAGAGAAAATATTTACCACATGTACAACTGATAAAAGGCTCACATCCAGAATACATAAAGATGTCCTACAATTTGCTAAATACAAATCAACATACAAAAACCAGCTGTATTTCTAAATACTGACTATAAAAAGAGGAAATGAGTTTAAAAAAAAAAGATTATTTATTTATTTGACACAGAGAGAGAGAGAGAGAGAGAGATCACAAGTAGGCAGAGAGGCAGGCGGCGGTGGGGGCGGGGGGGGGGAGCAGGCCCCCTGCTGAGCAGAGCCTGATGTGGGGCTCGATCCCAGGACCCTGAGATTGAGACCTAAGCCAAAGGCAGAGGCTTTAACCCACTGAGCCACCCAGGTGCCCCAGGAAATGAATTTTTTAAAGGATACTATAAAGTATACATACTTACATGTGTTTACAAATTTTTAAATGTCAAATACCTAGGAACAAATCTAACAAAAGTATGTGAGACCTCTACAAAATAAAGTATAAAACTTTGAGAGAAATTAAAGAAGACTCTCTGAAGTGTAGAGATATACCATGTTCATGCATTTTAAAAATTGATATTGTAAATATATCAAATTTCCCTAAACTGATCTATAAATCAGCGCAATCACAACTAAAATCTCAACAGGTTTTTTATGGATCTCGGTGGTCTAATTCTACTAATCTAAACTGTGTAGGATGTGATAAGGTTTTGCTAATGTCAGTAACTGTTCACTGTGTTATTGGTATAAGTTCAGAAAAATAGACCAATGAACTAAGAGAGCTCATAAACACATTTCCGTATAGGGACACGTGATTTACAACCATGGTTGCACTGCAGGAAAGTGGAAGATGGATTGGACAGTTATCTATCTGTATGGCAATTTTGTGAACCCAGGGTAGAGAATGTTTTTTCCAAGTATCAAAGACAGTAACCAAAAAGGAAAAGATAAATTGGGCTGATTACAATTAAAATATACCATTAAGAGTGAAAAGACAAGACACAGAGGGGAAGAAGCTATTTACCACATATATAACTGATAAAGGGCTCATATCCAGAATATTTTAAGAATTCCAGGGATGCCTGGGTGGCTGTCAGTTAAGCACCCACTCATGATTTTGGCTCAGGTCATGTTCTCATGGGTCATGGGACTGAGCTCTGTGTCAGCTTCCACACTCAGCAGGGATACTGCTTGAAGATTCTGTCCCTCTGCCCCTCCCCCAACTCTCCCTTCCTCTAAAATAAATAAATAAATCTTAACACAGACACACACACACACACACTGAGGGGATGCCTGGGTGGCTCAGTCGATTAAGCATCTGCCTATGGCTCAGGTCGTGATGGAGCCTGGCATCAGGTTCTTTGTTTGGCAGGGAGCCTGCTTCTTTCTCTTCCTGCTGCTCCTTCTGCTTTTGCTTGCTCTCTCTCTGACAAATAAATAAATAAAATCTTAAAAAAGAACACATTGAGATCCCACTTAATATGCAATTGTCTATAATTTAAAAGTCTAACAATACCAGAGCATCTGGCTGGCTCAGTTGGTTAAGCGCCTGCCTTCAGCTCAGGTCATGATCCCAGAATCCTGGGATCGAGACTGGCATCAGGTCCCTCCCCGCTCAACGGGAAGCCTGCTTGTCCCTCTCCCACTCCCCTTGCTGTGTTCCCTCTCTTGTTGTTTCTCTCCCTCTGTCAAATAAATAAAATCTTTATAAACAAATAAATCAATAAAAGTCTGACATTACCAAGTACTGGCAAGCGTGTAAAACCACAGAACTTCTCATATACTGCAAATGACAATGTTAATTAACAATCACTCTGCAAAAATAATTTGCAAATTACCTTACAAATAAGACAGCAATCCCACTACTAGGTATATGCGCTAGACAAACTTGATACATGTGCACCAAGATACACTCACAAGAACAGCATGGTTTGTAATCACCCAGAATGCAAACAACCCAGACATCCATCAACAGGAGAATGGATAGGGACAATGACATAGTCATATGACAGAATAGTATACAGATGTGAAATGGATGGAACTAAACGTGCATACTCCATGGATAAATTATAAAACATAATTTTGAGCAAAGAAGCCAGGTACAAGACAATTCATACTGTACAATTTTCTTGTGAAGTCCAAAAACAGGCTGAACTTACCTATACATGAGAAATGCCTATTTAGATAATAAAACTATATAGAAAAGTTAGGGACACATTATTATCGAGGTCAGAGGGGAGAGAAGAGATCATAATCAGGAAAGCGGCCACATAGTTTTTGAGGTCTTGGCAATGTTCTCCTGTACTCAGTAGTAGTTACATGGATACTTAAAATATTTACAATAAATTGTTAAGCTACATAGTTATGTATCATTGGTTTTATGTGTTGTGTTCACAGTAAAAAGGGTTTATTTAGCATGTTTCTTACATTTCTCAATAAGCATTCTAACTTATATATGATATATTTACTTTTGTTCAAAGATGTAACACGGATCTTTTGGAAGTAAATGTGGAATGTTTTATGTCATCCTTTAAATGGTATAAAATAAACAACTAGACATGGGATAACGGAGCTCCTTCTCACTAACGAGAAAGGTAAAAATGCAAAGCGGACATACTTGGTCCCAGGTATTTTCTAAAATACTTAAAAAAAAAAAAAAAGATTTATTTGACAGAGAGAGAGAGCGCATAGGCAGAACAGAGCAGCAGAGAGCAGGCAGGGAGGAGGCGGCTCTCCACCGAACAGGGAGCCTGATGCGGGCCTTGATCCCAGGGTCCGGGGATCATGACCTGAGCCAAGGCAGACACTATAACTGACTGAGCCACCCAGGAGCCCCTCTGAAATACTTCTGATAAATCTTAAATATTCTAATTAAAAAATAAATGGTAGGAAGGTAAGCATAGACTTGCCATGGTTCTTTGGCCAAAATGAAATGATACACTATGACTGTCCATGTTTCTGAGCTACATCATCTTTGTTTTGTCCTCACAGAGCCCCTTCACAGGAAGAATGCTTTCTCTGACAACAACTGAGCATGGAAGACACAAGGTTATTAAGCAACCGTCATATAATAAGCCCATGAAAAGATGCTTGGCATCATTTGGCATCATTAACCATCAGGGAAAGGTAAATCAAAACCATAATGAGATGCCACTTTGCTCCCAGTAGGACGGCTATATTTGGAAAGACAGATAATAAGTGTTGGAAAGGACTTGGAGAACTTGAAACTGCCATACATTACAGGTAGGATGTAAAAGGATGCATCTGCTTTGAAAATAGTCTGGCACTTTCTGAAATAATTAAATATAGAGTTAACACAGAATCCAACAATTCTGCTCTGATGTATATACCCAACGGAAGTGAACACACACATGAACACAAAATCTTGGATATGAATGTCCATAAAGCATTATCATACCAACTAAGAAGTGGAACCAACCCAGAGGTCCATCAATTAATTGATATATGAATTAATAAAATGTGGTATATCCATGCAGTAGAATATTATTCAGCCATAAAAAGGAATGAAGTACCAGCATAAGCTACGACATAGGTGAACCTTGCAAATATTATGCTCAGTGAAAGAAGCTAGGTAAGAAGTGACATATTGTATGATTCTGTATTTATGAAATGTCTTGGATAGGCTAATCCATAGAGACAGACGTAGACTAGTCGTTGCCTAGGGCTGGGAAGATAAGGGAGCTAGAGAGTGACAACTAAGAAGTTCAAGATTTTTTGGGGGGGGGTAAGGAGGAGGTTATAAAATCAATTGTGATAATGATCATACAACTCTGTGAATATACTAAGAGCCATTAATTGGACACCTTGAACTGTGTAATAGGTAAGTTATATATCTACAATAAAGTCTTTCAAAATATGTCATCACTTCATTGTGTTATTTAATATTTCTGAACAACCTAAGTGGGACAAAAGTACCCCAGTTTTTAACACCAGATTTCACATCTTAACAGAAACACTGTATAAATAACACAGAAAAATACAACAAATTCTTCTTTGGATATTGGTGTCTTGATGAGAGGAGGCTTCACTGATCCTTGTGTGGCATCCTAAGGCAGTATGTCCTAGGAAGCTGTGAAATAGGTAAAGGTTGCTGTGTGTGTGTGTATGTGTGTAAAGTGTTTGAAGAATAATTTTGAAAGGGAAGATGGGAAAGAAAGGAGAACTAGAAGGAAATCATCACAGGTGTATTCTCCGGTGGATTGATTTTAGGAAAAAAGTTGAAGATCTGGAAACTGATTGGCTAAAAACTGTGCATGTCTGAATTTCCCCTGGAAAGACTTCATGTTTCTGAGTTGGGAGACCTGAGTTGTCATTCAAAAGCCTTGTCTTTCAAGACCACAACCTCTGCTATGAATTGCCAAAGCTTTCCTTGTAGCACAAAGCCAAGATTTTGGCTTTTGAGTCTTGCGTTGGCCTCTGCCAGCCTCCTCACGGTGGTAAGCCTTGAATGCTTCAGCCTTATGGTCTAATTGTAATGTGGGAGGGGATTAGGAAGGAAGGAAGAGGAGGAAGGAAGGGCAACAGGGGTTAATATATCAAATTATAATCCTACCATGCCAAAGATCTCCCTTTTTAGCCAGCACCCTAGTGATTCAGCAGAGGCCACGGCTGCCCAGTACTGCAAGGGAAAGAATCAAAGGAGAAAAGGACAAAGAGGACGATGTGGTCAGGAGCCAGTTCGGCAGCATGGTAGGAACAGAAGGCAGACTGAGTCGTTTAGTGATTGATCTGGAAATGAGAGATGGAACCAGTGCAGAGACATTTAGGATGCTCAACTGAGGAAAAAGATGGGCAGAGAGCAAGAGGTGGGCCTGAGAACTGAGGAAGGTTTGTTTCCAGAGAAAGAGAAACTTGGGAATGTTTATGCAATAGAGAGAAATGATCAGGAAGGGGATATACAGAGAGAAGGAACTGAGGGTCCTGAGGAGCGGCGAAGTGACAAAATGGAGAGCCAGGGCAGAGGGACGGACATTGAATCGTGGAAAGACGCTGCTTCCTCTGAGAGGCAGGAAAGCAGCAGAAGCTCTGGAGAGGGTTTTGGTGGATGTGGGACCGCCTGTGGAGCTCAGATCACGTGACCTCTCTGATCTGGAGATCTGGTGGCAGAGTGAGAGGCAAGCAGTTGAGAAAGAGGAGAGAAGAGTAGGGCCTCGGGACACCAGAGAGGGCTAGAGAATCAGCTGTGGAGAACAGCACCAGGAGTCAGATCAGCCTGGGGGGAGGGTGGCGGGCAGCTGGGCTGAGTTGCCTGGGTCTGTAAGACCCTTTGTACTTCCAGCTGGAGGATGGCAGTGAGGTCAGGAGAGCTGGGGGCTGCCCAGTGCTGAAGAAGAGAGAAAGGGAGGAGACGGTCCAGAGAAGAGGGGCTCAGCGGCGAAGTCCAAGATCCTCACCTGCAGGGAGCAGAGTGAGACTTGGGCAGAATGTGGGCTTTGAAGCAAGTGGCCACTCGGCAGAGAGGTCAGGGGGATGATCTTGAGTGGGTTGAACAGGACTGAAGAAAAAGTCCTCGGGACTTCCTGGGAAAAGAAAAGGAAAAAGAAAAGAAAAAGAAAAAGTCCTTGGGACTTCCCGTGAAAAAGAAGGAGCTGGAGCCGGTGTGAGCCATGAAGCTCACTGTCCTGCACGATCTAATCCAGTAGACGCTGGCCTCCTGGGGGTTAGTCCAAACTTCATTTGTGCTCTAAGTGTAAAACATACATGCTACTCCAAAGACTTAATATTGAAAAAAAGAACATTAAATATCTCATTAATAAAGGTTTACACTATGTGTTTTGGTGAGTGCTGTGAAGTGTGTAAACCTGGCGATTCACAGACCTGTACCCCGGGGATAAAAATACATGTTTATAAAAAATTAAAAATTAAAAAAAAATAAATGTTTACACTGATTATTTATTTAAATAATATATGGATCTATTGGGTTAAACAAATTATTAAAATTAATCTCACCTGTTTGTTTTTACCTTTGTAGTGAAGCTTCTAGAAAAATTTAAATTACACGTGTGGCTTGTGTTCGATTTCTCTTGCTCAGCACTGCTCTAGAGACTCCCTTACTGGGACATGGATTGTCCGTGTCATGCCTGTGGCCCCAATACCTGGGACAAGGACCTACACAGAGAGGCCTCAGGGAATGGTGTGTTTATGTGTGTGTGAATCGATGAGTCGATGAATAAGTAAATTCGTGAATGAGTGAGTGGATAAGTGAGGATCCTATATGGTTTTTGAGGACTCGGTCATTTTCTTTGCAGTTGTGGAGAATTATATATGAAAGGGTAACCGAGATAGTTAGAATTGAGGCAAGCTCACCAAGGCTTTGAGGGAGGAAATCTTCAAGAGCATTTTAGGGGACCTTATACTTGATATAAAGGCTCAAGATCATGGACCCTTGCCACACTCCTTCCCCCCCAACCTTTAAAAAAAATGTCCTTCTGTAGCACCTTAATAATGCCAGGGACTGTCCTAGGGATTCTGCGCATATGAACTCATTTAAACTTCACATCACCCTAGGAGGTAGGCACTCGTCTTTTGCAGATAAGGAAACTAAGGCACAGAGATGTGAAGTAGTTTGGCCAGGAGTACCCAGCAGGTGGTGGAACTGGTATTTAAACCAGGCCGACTGGCCCCAGTGGCCATACTCCTAGCGATTACACCATCCTGTCCTCTCTCCTCAACCCCAAGCTTCTCCCCAACAGAGATACAGTAGACCCCCCCTTATCTGCAGGGGATCCGTGTCAAGACCCCTTGTGGATGCGTGAAACTTCAGATAGCACCGAGCCCTCTATATACTATGTTTTTTCCTCTACACACATACCTATAATAAAGTTTAATTTATAAATTAGGCATGGTAAGAGATTAACAGCAATAGCGAATAATAGAGCAATTTTACAATACTCTGTAATAAAAGTTATGTGAATGTAGTCTCTCTCTCTCTCTCTCAAAATATCTTATTATGCTGTACTCACCCTTCTTGTGATGATGTGAGGTGATAACGTGCCTACGTGATCAGATGAAGTGACGTGAATGGCGGGGGCGTTGGGACATGGTGTAGGGCTACTACTGACCTTCTAAGGATACGCCAGAGGCAGGATCATCTGCTTCTGGACCACTGCTGACCACAGGACACAAAACCACAGATAAGGGGGGGGTTGGTGCTGCATAGATTCCTTTTTTCTCCCTTTACTGAACTCTCCTTCACTCCCAATCCCTCAGGCCCTATATTCCTGGAGAAAGTTCCCGATGCACTTTGCTTACTGAAAACAATTGTAAGTAACCCCCAACTTCCCCACCAATAAGTCAAAAACACACCACAGCTGCACGGTCAAATACAACAAGCAAGTGACCCTGCCGCCTCTGTTCCCGCCATCCCCACCTCTGAGCCTTTCCCACACCATTTTCTCCATCTCCGCCCCGCAGCCCCAGTGTCCTGTCCTGAGCCTGGGACTGGCCCTCCCCTGCCTTCCTGGACAGACTCAAGGGGAGTGAGTGTTGGAGGAGTCTGAGGTTTCCTAACTCCAAGCAAACACTGTATCTCCGTCCAGCAGATGTCGGCGAGGTGACTACAGGGGACAGAATGGGGCTTCCCAGACACCACCTTGGCCAGTGCCCAGGAGACACTTCAGTCCCACCCGCCAAAGACTCCATTCCAGCCTCAGCTTGGATCCCTCCGATGACAGAGTAGCCCTGAATTTCCACCCCCTGGGAGCAGCCCTAGCCCAGAATCTCCACTTTCAGGGCCGAACAGACTGGAACACTAAGAAGGAACCAACAGGCCATCTTCCTCTCTCTCTCATTAAATTGTGAATAATAATGCATTTACTTATTCTCCCACTTAAAAAGTTGTTTAAATCCTTTGAAGAATCTTGCAAGGTAGCTTGGCTAGACAGCAGGCAGGACAGTCCAGTGCCTCCGGTGGGGGAGCCAGGGTCTTCCATTCGCCTGTCTTTTGGTCCAACAAGTAGGCATTTGGGTTGATGGTATAATCCTTTGTCTGGACGTCACTGGCTGTGGTGACACCCCCACACACAAACACTCTGTTGTCTCCAATGGAGCAGATAGCATGGGACACATCCAAGGGGCAGTTGTTGGGCAAGAGAGGCACCGAGGTGGTCGTCTTGTTAGCCTTTATCTTCTGCAGGTTGATTTCGACGCTCTGCCGGTGGCTGTGTACACAGAGGATATTGTCCTGTTGGAAAGAGAGCAGGGGCCTGTGGTTGAACTCAATGGGGAAGGTGATACACTGGACCACATCCCCAGTGTTGGTGTCAAAGCAGTCCACCACTCCGACCCGTGAAATATAGCCCTTCACCAAGCAGCGGCCCGTGACAATGTACAGGTTCCGGTCCCCCTTGGTGATCACAGCTGTGCCATCCATAGGGATGCTCATCTTCCCTGCCAGGCACCAGGCCTCCTTGCGCTCATCATAGCGATAGATGTTGGAGACATACCGCCTTGGGGCAATGCTCCCACCCACTGAGTACACTGTCCCCCCGCAGGTCACCATGGTGTGGAAGACGAGCCCAATTGGCAGGTCCGGCAACTTGGTCCAGGAGTTGTCATCCATGTCGTACCGCCAAGCTGTCTTCAGCCCTGAAATCTGCTCAGTGGTCCCACCAGAGATGTAGATGTAGCGGCCAGCAGAGGTGGCACTAAGGGCTGCCGCCCGATAGGGCATCTCTGACAGCTTCAACCACAGGTTCTCCTGGATGATATAGGCAAACACTCCATCATTGAACTTACCATGGGCCTTCTGGCCGCCCAGGATGACCACTGAGTCAAGCAGGGCACCTTTCCGCTGGTAACTCAGCAAGCTGGACGGCCTCTCCTGCTTTCGGTCCACGAGGACACTCTCGATCAGGGTCGCATGGGCTGAGCTGTTCTCCATGCCCATCAGCTTGTTGCTGGCAAACATCAGTGTCTTGTTGGAGACAGCATTCAGATTGATGTAGTTGAAGAACTTCTTGAAATACTTCTCCCGCTCATCCTTCCGGAAGTACACCCAATTGATGAGGGCACTGAGAGCCTGGTCCTCATTGAGCACATGCAGGTTTTCATCTCGGAGCAGGCGGCCAAAGATGACAGGGGGACAGCGCATGAAGTGCATACAGCCCTCGGGACTGGCCCAGTAGTGGAAGTTGTCACGAATGCCAGAATAGGCCAAGTCTGACACCTCTTTGAGCTCAAACAACTCAGCCAAGAAGAGGTAACGCAAGCAGTTTGCACGGCGGATGGACTTAATCAGGAAGTCGTTACAGTGGATTCTAAGGCGTGGCGTGTTGAAATACTGGGCCCCGCGAAGGAGCTCCTCCACGTTCTGCTCCGAGATCACCACCTTGCCACTGTAGAAGTAGTCCAGGAGCTGGTCCACCGTGGCCGGACTCAGGTAGTTGGGGTCAATGGTGATGAAGAGCTCATCGGTGGTCTTCATGTCATTGCTGGAGATGAGGCTCTTCACCAGTGGGGAGACAGCAGCCAGCACGTTGCGATGTGCAAAGAAGACATGGTGGTCCACAGTCAGGGCCATGTCCCAGTACTCTTTGCGTTTCCTCTGTTTGTTCAGGTTCTGCAGCACAAAGCTGTTGTAGTTTTTCTCCGTGAATTCCAATTTCATGGTGCTTCTGGCTGGCTGAGGCAGAAGATCAGCAGCAGGTACTGGAGAACAGACGTTCTCAGGCCTTTGGGATTCAGATTGATGGTTGTTTGCAGAGCAGTTGATCAGGGAGGAGGGGGGCTGGGAGAGAGGGTGATGTCATAGAATGGATGAGGTCATCACAATGCCAGCCCCTGAGGCCTTTCTCAGAGGCTCAGGGCCTTTCTCCCCTCTGATGGCTCCAACCTGTCGAGGCTAGATCTCCTGCCGGGACTTAAAGCCTTGGGCCCAGAGCTCAAGAGAAACTTGGAGATGGGTTGCAACTCTTATCCAGGGCTTTTAAGACTCAGTTCAAGGCTATTTCTGGAATGTCTGAGCCAGTCTGGGTGGGGGTGGTATAGGAAGGGAAAAGGGGAAGGTGGAGGAAGAAAAGCGATTTTTGGATCTAGAAGGTTCCTTCCATGTACAGGAGGGAAACAGGCCCAGAGAAGAGAAGGGACTTGCCCAAGATCACACAGCAGGTTGGAATCAGACCCCTGGAAGCCAAGTCTTCTGACACAGTACTCATCTTTCCAGGAAGCTCCTAACTACCTCGCCTTCCCAAGTCTCTGATTCTTAGGCCTCAAGGTACCTTTCTCTGCCAAGGCTCCTGGCCATCAGAGAATTTCAGGCTCTGTCCTTTGCCTTCTAACCTTTGTAGCCATGGACACCACTTTTTTTTTTTTTTTTTTTTTTTTTTAATGACACCATTCTTCTTTAAAATGGAGGGAGAGGTAGAGGCCAGGGCAGGGACAGAGGAGTCAGCCACACACTGGGGAATGGGAGGGCCTCTGAAGACCTGATGATTTCGGTTCTACAGCATACTGGGAACTTCTCTCCACATTTCCAAGTCTGTAGTCATGCAACTTTGGGCATTGTGGGCTGTCAGCTGTCTCCATCAAGCATCGACTTGGACAAGTGGCTCAGACTCTCTAAACTTCAGTTTCCTCATCTGTGAGACGGGAATAACAGCACCCCCTTCGAAGATTATTAAGAATTTAAATGAGAAAATGATTACAGCGTGTTAAGTACAATGTTTGGCTTGTAGAAAACGTTCAATAAATGTTAGCTGCCGTTACTTTATTGATATTATATTAGTTCACCCTGCGCCGGTGTCCTTGGGTGCTCCCTTTGTACGTAAATACCTGTCATCCTCCGGCTGGTGTTTGGTGGTGGCGAAGAATCGAATCCCTTCGGAATCCCGCGCCCTCTTGGGGCGGGCTGCGCCAGCCCGGTCCCGCCACGCGGTGGAGCTGGAGGGCCATCTCCGGCCGCGGAGGCCCGGACGACCGCGCTCCCTGAGCTCGCCCGCAGCAGCCGCTCCCCGCGGGGACAGCAGCGCCCCCCTCCCACTCATCCCAGCCCCCTCGCCGCGCGGCTCCCTCGCGCCCGGCGCCGGGTGGCGACTGCAGTGCCCATGGCAGGGCCTCCCACGTCCAGCACAAAGCCGCCTGTGCCCGCTTTCCAGGTGGGGTGCGGAGCGCGGGAGAGGAGCCGTCTCTGACTCGCGGCGTCCCCCCTGGGCGCCCCGCTGGGTGAGGTGGCGGCAGACTCCGTCGCCCGCCGGCGGGCGTGGGATTCCCGGAGTGCCAGCCGCGCGTCTCTGTGTTGCCCGTGCCACGGAAGGGCTAAAGTTCAGCGGAGCCCCCGCGGAGGGTGGATGGCTTCTGCGGACAGTGGAAGAGCCCAGGCCCCACCCCCGACCAGCCTTGGGGGGGGGGGGGCTCCAGGCAAGGGGCTCAACTCGAAGGCCTTTGCGGCGATGGCTAGATGGTCCAGAGGGGACCCAGGCCCCAAGCCCCACTCCCGACCCTTAGGTCGTCCTTAGCGACCCTACAAGGAAAAGTGGAGCCTGGAGTTTGGGGCATGGGGAGCCTGCCAGCTCTTCCCCTCCCTGGCTTATTCAGGTTATCAGTCATCGTCTCTGTATCTCATTCTTCCATTTCAGACCTGGCTTTTTCCTTGGGGATTTGGCAACTTGAAAACGATTTAAAAGTACTTACGTTTTAATGCTGAATCCATTCACCTTGATTCCTGAATGGTATAGAGACACTCAGTCTCTTGACAGATCTCCACATAAGGCTAAGAACTTCTGTCTTCCCCGTAAAAAGGCTTAGATTTCAGCCTCTCCACCAGACAAGCTGTGTGGTTTGGGTGGGTTCTTCTTTGCTTTCTCCACGTGAAACTAACTGACCTCCAAAGACTTAGCCAGCCCTGATCTCTCGAGAAGTGGCAGCAGTTTCGGCGCAAGTGAGACCTGTTGGTGTTGATCGCAGACACCTTTCCATTCCCATTGGCATCCAGGCCTGCCCTGGTGAGAGGCTGGCCAGCCTCAGCTTCCGGGGCATTCCAACCAAGAGTAGAGCCTGGGTAGGGTCAGATCTGTTGTTGTACCTGCCCCTTTGCCCCCACATCTTGGGGGCATTTTGGTGGAGGAATGACTGTGCACCCCTTTGCATTTGTTTCAAGTGCCAGAAACACAAGGGCAGGAAGGTCTCTCCAGTTGAGAAAGTTGGGTATGGGGGTGCCATGGACCTGAGAAGATCCAGTAGACTTAACTCCCTGTGCCAGACTTTGAACAGCTGGACGGACTGCAGCCCAAAGAGGGGAAGGGCACACAACTCTGAGAGCACAGGGCTGGAGCTTGGAGCCAGGGTTTCTGTCTCCTTCCTCTGTTCTCTGGCCACAAAGGAGAGCTGGCAATCTGGCTTGTCCTCTGCCCTTCGTGAACCGTAGCAGTTGCTTTCTTTAAGAAATCCATTGAGCAAGTAAAATTAGTGCACACCTGCTCAGCCAGCTTTGTTGTGTGGCTTTTCTTCAGCCTAGAAAGCTCTTCTGGTCAGCTTTTATCTTCCTCCAGCCAACTGAGGAAACAGATGTCAGCCTTAAGCACTTGGCTGCATGTCAGTGTCTGCGACCTGGCTATGTATGTGTACTTGAGCGCATGGTCTCCTTGGGAGCTACCAGGAAGTTCGCTGACTGGTTGGTCATTCAGTCCCTGTTGCCCAGGTGTGGCCTCAGCCCAGTCTTTATTCCACTCCCCGCCCTCCACTCCCTGCCCAGCTCAGCATTTTTGGCTTAAGAAGACTCCCTAAGGGAGGTGACCCTAATATTCTAACCTTCTGGGGAACATCACTTGACATATCATTTTGCTGGGAAGCCCTGAAGATGAGGGGTATGTTTTAATGATACACAGACTGGCCTTAGCTAGAAAGCTCAGGAACTCCCTCATTTGTACCTCTAATGCTGGCTTTCTCACTTCCGTTTATTTTCAAGTGGCCACTTGGCTTACATATAGTTTTGGCTGGCCATGGCCCTAATTCAAGCTCATGGCATCCTCATTTTAGTTCCACTGGCTAATTCTTTCTTAGTTCCTCTGCCTGGCCCATGGCCAGCCCAGGGATTGGCTGCCCTTGGATCACATGTCCACTTTGGTCCAATCAGCCATGTGAGGGTAGGTCCCCCAGATGAGAGCATAGAGGCCAGCAGGGTGCAAGGTTCCAGGGAGAGTTTGAGGGACTGAGAAGCCTGAGTTACCTAACGCAGGAACTAAGAGTTACGATGACCTTAGTCACCAATTAAGAATCAGGCATAAATGACATGGAAGATATTACACAAAAGAGATTTTATTGTTGTCTTAGTCAATATCCCTGGGTGAAAGGAAGGGCACAGCACGAGGCTGCGTTCACAGTGCAGCCCGACCTTCAGGAAGCGAGTTCCCTGACTGGCCTGCTCCGAGTGGGTCTCTAAGGCAGCAGCCTGCTGTCTCTCTGCTTAGAGAGGTCCTGCTTCTGTGACACCCAGCGTGGCATCTGGATCGGGTCCTCCTACACAGACCACGTGAAATCGTTATGCAGGGGAACTTTGTTTGGTGTGAGGCCAAACACAGAACCAAACTGGCAACTCTAAGCTCCCCTCCCCCCCTCACTCCATGGGATGTCTCCCTGGAACATTTGGGCCTGTCCCGCATTCCTGGAGGGAGCAGCCGCACAGCTGCCCCTGCAGCTGCCAGAAACAGGCGGTGGCTCCTGCCCTGTGAGCCCGGGGAGGGCAGAGGCCGGAGGGCTTCCTCTGGGGGCCCTGGTGAGCTCACACTCACCCCCACACTCACTGACTTCATCCTTCAGTCGCTTGGCTGGGAGCCCAGGCAGTGTGAGGGGCTTTCTCTCCCAGAACAGGCCCTGGGCCACCTCGCTGAGGTGGGGGAGGGGTGGCTTTCCGGCCTGACCCGAGGCCCCAGGAACCGGGAGGCACATATGGAGCTCTGAGATGCCAGAGGATTTTAAGAGAAAAGGTGGGAGGGGGACAAGGGCGGTGGTGAGTAGTGGTACTTTGCTATTTAAAGGGAGAAAATGCAAGGAAGTGAAACTTTTCTCTCCATTTGTTCTTTGGCATTCCCATCAGAGAATTCCAGGAGGCATGCAGATGACATCATGTCTTAAAACTGAGAAATCTCGATCATTCTGTGAAAGGCAGTTCCTGCCTGTCCCATGTTTCCAATGGAAGCTGCTTTATATTTATGTGTTTAAAGCAGTTTTATGTTACATTTAGAAGAGGGTTTAATAATCTTAAATATCTACCAGAAGTAGATTACAATGCATGAAGATCACATAAAATGAACTTCACCTTGAAACATCACAAACATTTGGAATTAGAAAAAGACCAGGGATGGATATTATAAGAAATGTACAAAAGAAGTTTGCTTAGAAAAAAAAAAGTTTTAAAATTGATTTTTCGTTTTCCTCCTAAGTCCAAATAATTGTGGTCTAGGTAACCATCAGGGTTAAAGGCTTTCAATAGGCTCATTCCTTTCCACAAGAATAAGTTCATACAGAACTGTATATCCAAGTGTGTGTGCAAGAGACACTCAAAAGCATCCCCCACACAAGCACATACACCCACAGGGACAGACACGCAGCTGAGTTTTTGTTGTTCTAGGCACTTCGTATCCGTGTTAAGTCTGCCACGTTCCCACTACATTTAATGAATCACTTCCTTGGAGGCAGGACATTTTCTTCAAAGAAGCCCTGGTTGACGACATTCCCTGCAGGGAAGTATCGGGCCACCACGAAGGAAGACCCGTCACTTGCGGATGCCTTTCCCACTCCCATCTTCTTCGTATTCTTCCACACCATGGCTGTGAAGTGTCCTGGAGGGGCAGAGGCAGGGGGAGAGGGAAACAGGTTAGTGGGCAGAATCTGGAGAAGGACGTTTCCAGGGGTTCTCGAACCCCTGCACCATCTCGTCAGGCTTGGGAAGCTTGAGCTTCCAGCACACCAGTCAGAGGCAGGAGACAGAGAACACTCCCCTGCCTGACTTTCTGAGGCACTGGGTCTCTCAATCAGCCACACAGACCCTCCTCACCTCACCGTTTCCAGATGCTCAAAGGTGTCGTGGTGTCCTGGAGATCACAACAAAGCTGAGTGAGCCTAACAGTTAGGATGCCACGCCACTGGCATCTGCCTCCACCCCTCCGCACCCCCCAGACTCTATTCTTCAAGGTCATGCATGATCTCCATGTTTCTCCCCTAAGATCACTTTTTGTCCCTCTCTTACTTGACATCTCAGGAACATTTAATAGTCGACTCCTCCCCTTTTTGAAGTACCCTCTCTTTTGGTTTCCATGATGTTGCCCTCCTTGGTCATTCCCATCTTACTGCCTCTTCCGCCTCTTCGATTTCACTGATAAATGCTGGAGGGGCCCGCCCGCCCTTCCCACGGCTCAGTCCTGGGCTCGCTTTTCTTTACCTGCTGTGTTCTTTAGGCAATTTCATCTTTCTCTGGCTCCCAAATTTATTTCCCTAGCCCCGATCTCTCCTCTGTGTTCCAGATACAACTACTTACTTGACATTTCCACTTGGATGGCTCACAGGCATCTCGAATGTCACCTGTCCAAACCTCACTACTGATTTTGGTTCCCCCCAGAGTCACTGCTCTTCCTACCTTCCTTTTCCATTAATGTTCCCTCCATGCACACAACCCTAGGGACTGATCTGTATTCCTCCCCCTCCCTCATTTCCCCCTCTACAACCCATCATTCAATCCTGGAGACTCTAACTCCAAAACAGATCTTAAGTCTATCCACTCCCCAAACTTGGGTTCTGATCACAAACTTTCTCACGTGGACCCCTGTTAATAGCCTTCGACTGGTTCCCCAGCACCCACCTTTGCCTCCTCCAATTCACTTTCTCTAAAGGAGCCAGAGTAATCATTTTTAGACATAAGTCCTATCTGTTTACTTCCCCACTTAAAAATCCCTCAACTGCTTCCAGTTGCACCTAGAATGAAAGGGGATGCTTTGGCCCAAGGGCCTCCTTTCCATTCCTTGATCAGGTTAGTCCCCACCATGGAACCCCTGCACACATTGGCCACTGTGTGGAACACTCTCCTGATGACCAACATCTTATCCCTTAGGCCTCAGCCTGAATGTCACTTGTGCAGAGAAGCCTTTCACAATGACTTATTTCCTCAACACCTCCCTCCCAAGATCACCCTATCATACCCTGTTCTTCCCCCTCATAGCATTCTTCCGTTTGCAATGCTACATGTGTTTGATTTCTTGTTCATTTGCTTGGCTCCATTGCTAGGGCTCTCAGACTCACAGGGGCAAGAACGAAACTGTTTTATTCAGCAAAGTATACTCAGTACCCTGGCCCAGCCTGGTACATGAAGAGTGTAAAATAAACCTTTGTTGCATGAATACGTGGGATGAATGAAAAGGCAGATGGGAAACCCTCTTGGACTTGGCTTCTACCCTCACTGCAAGTGCAGGCCTTCTACATTTTGCACTCTTTGAAACCTTGACAAGCTGGAGCCTCCTTAATTCCCTCTGCTCTAAGCCAAGCATCCCGATTCCTTCTCAAGCTACTGCCTGACCTTCTAGACACTTCTGTGGTTTGTTAAGCTTCTCAGCCTCAGTGTCCCACTGTTGAGGCTGCCTGCCCCTCACTCACTGCTTCCTTCCAACTTTTCATATAGCTCAGCTTCCCACTCCCCTTCCACTTGGGGAGTAGAAGAGTTGCTGTAATGTACTCTTTGCTCAGTGACCATAAATTCTTCCATCTTCAAGGAGTAGAGGGTGGGAGCTTACCCTTTGCACCTTCACTGTTAAGGACTCAGAGATCCTTTGACAGGTCAATATTGACTTCCATAGCACAGAATGACATTCATTTGCTCAAACAACACTGAAGAGATTATGTTTCTTCCTTGAGGGTAGGGACCACACCTGTATTATTTTATTTTATTTTTTTTAAGATTTTGTTTATTTATAGAAGAGAAAGCGAGAGTAAGAGAGACAGCACAGAGAGAAAAGCAGACACCCCACTGCGCAGACAGCCTGACTGCAGGGCTCGATATCAGGACCAGGAGATCAGGAACGGAGCTGAAGGCAGGCACTTAACCGACTGAGTCCCCCAGGCACCCCCATGCCTGACTTACTGGTCACAATATCCCCAGTGTTTAACACTGAGCTTGGCACAAAGGAGATGCTCTCCCAATATCTGATATAAATGTGAAAGAGACAGAGGGAAGGAGAAAAATTGAATCAGAGTGGCAAAGTATCCCACAGGGTAAGAAAGAAAGAGGTAGCCATTTTACATCTCTTTGGGTGAATTTTTTTTTTTTAAAGAAGAAAATAACAGGATGCCTGGGTGGTTCAGTCGGTTGAGCGTCTGCCTTCGGCTTGGATCATGATCTCGGGGTCCTGGGATTGAGTCCTGCATCGGGCTCCCTGCTCAGCGGGGAGCCTGCTTCGCCCTCTGCCTGCTGCTCCCCCTGCTTGTACTCTCTCACTCTCTCACTGTGGCTCTCTCCCTGGCAAGTAAATAAATAAAATCTTTAAAAAAAGAAAAAGAAGAAGAAAATAACAAGTGTCGGTGAGGATGTGCAGCACTTGGAACCCTTGTGCACTGCTGGGGGAAATATGAAAGAGTGTAGCCACTGTGGCAGACAGTACGGGGGTTCCTTAAAAAATGAGATATAGAATTACCATCTGAACCAGTAATTCCACTTCCAGGAATGAACCCCAAGGAACTGCAAGGAGGGACTCAGATACTGGTACACTCGTGTTTATAGCAGCACCACTTACAGTAGCCAAAAGGGGAAAAAAACCCAAATGTCCACCAATGGATGAATGGATAAACAAAATGTTATATATACACATACAATAAAATATTATTCAGCCTTAAAAAGGAATGAAATTCTGATATATTCTACCTTGAGGATGAACCTTGAGGACTTTATGATAAGTGAAATAAACCAGACACTGAAAGACAAATATTATAGGACTCCATTTACATGATACCGAGAATCACCAAACTCACAGTGACAGACAGTAGAATAGTGGTCACCAGAGCTTACGGGTGCGGAGGGAGAGAGGGACGGATGGGAGTTACTGTTTAATGGGTTCAGTTTGGGATGGCTGAAAAGTTCTGGAGATGGATAGGGTTGTACAATGGTTGCACAACAATGTGAATGTACTTAATCTCACTGAACTGTGCTCTTAAAATGATTAATTTTTTTGAAGATTTTATTTATGTATTCACGAGAGACAGAGAGAGAGGCAGAGGGAGAAGCGGCCTCCCTGTGAGATTTGCCCCTAAAAATGGTTATTTATTTTTTTTAAGATTTTTAATTATTTGACAGAAAGAGAGAGAGATTACAGGTAGGCAGAGAGGCAGGCAGAGAGAGAGGGAGAAGCAGGCTCCCCGCTGAGCAGAGGGGCCAATGCGGGGCTCGATCCCAGAACCCGGAGATCATGACCTGGGCCAAAGGCAGAGGCTTTACCAACTGAGCCACCCAGACACCCCAAATGGTTATTTTTATGGTAAATATGTTTTACCAGAAGATAAAGAAGAAAGAAAGAGAGAAAAAGAAGGAAAGGGGGAACCTGGGTGGCTCAGTCAGTTAAGTGTCTGCCTTCGGCTTGGGTCGTGATCCCAGAATCCTGGGATGGAGCCCCGCACTCCACCTGGCTCTCTGCTCAGCAGGGAGTCTGCTTCTCCCTCTGCCTCTCCCCCTGCATGTGCTCTCTCTCACTCTCTCTCACTCACTCTCACTCACGAATAAAAAAAATCTTTAAAAAAAAAGATTGTGTCGGGCGCCTGGGTGGCTCAGTGGGTTAGAGCCTCTGCCTTCGGCTCGGGTCATGATCCCAGGGTCCTGCGATTGAGCGCCGCATCGGACTCTGCTCAGCAGGGAGCCTGCTTCCCCCTCTCTCTCTGCTTGCCTCTGCCTACTTGTGATCTCTCTCTCTCTGTCAAATAAATAAATAAAATATTAAAAAAAAAAAAGATTGTGTGTATTTTGTCCTACAGATGAACTCCATTTTTATAATTTCTAAATGTAGGTAATACTTTATTTAATTGTCTATGTCCATAGAAGATCTGAAGTTTTACCAAATTGTTTACAAGAATAACAAACCATAAATAGTAATCAGCAGAGCTTGCTGTGATAAAATCAAAGCAAGAACTCAAGGAAAACAAACCCCAGGCACAACTACGCATCTTTTTCTTTTTTTTTTTTTTTTTAAGATTTTATTTATTTATTTGACAGAGAGCGCAAGTAGGCAGAGCAGCAGGCAGAGGGTAAGAGAGAAGCAGGCTCTCTGCTAAGCAGGGAGCCTGATTGCGGGGCTCGATTCCTGGACCCTGGAATCATGACCTGAGCCGAAGGCAGCCGCTTAACCAACTGAGCTACCCAGGCGCCCCAACGCATCTTTTTCACTTATCCTTAAACTTGTATTAACCAGTGCCCGCTAAACTCTGATTTTCACCTCAAAATCAAAGAGAAATGCTTCTTGCCTCTTCCCCCTGGGTCCCCCTACTCTCTGAGTCACAGCTCCAGAATGTCCAGCAGCTTGGTGAGGTGTCACCATTTCCACAGGCTGCTTTTTCATTAAGGCTCAAGCTCTTTGCCACGTGTGAGCCTTTTCTCTCAAGAGAACTGGACTCTGGCTACTGACCATCCACTTCCTCTCTTGCCCGGGCGAGGAAGAACTGCCATTTATCCACAGGTTGCCAAGAAAATGATCACAGACACAAGCAGCATGTGGGCCCGTGGAGGCCTTTTCCAAACAGATAAGACTAAATGATTTTCCCTCTGGCCAGGGAGGTTTCTGTCCAGAGATAATTAAGTGTGGGTATTTAGAGACGAGTTAAAGGACACAACTTCCTTAGCAACCATCACACACACAGTGGTTTCTAACCAAATCACTAACAGACACAAAACCTTTTCTTTTTTTTTTAAAAGGGATCACATCCTCTTTCCCGCAACCGACCTAAAAGCCCTAGAATATACATTTGAAAGACACATTAAATAAGTCACAGTATGTTTCTGCTAGAGAAGAATGATAATGGGCAACAGAAAGAAAGAAAGAACGACAAAGCTCTTTTTGTATTAACATGGAACAATCTCTTACAATCTGCTGGGTGAAGAAAGCAAATGCAAAACAGATCATAGACCAGGGTAGAAAAAAGGGGAAAAGGGAACATATTTACTTCATGCTGGTACAAGATCAGACCAACTCTAGGATAATACACAAGAAATTGAAGGGAAAGTGCTAGAGACCAGGAATGGAAGGACGACTTTTTACTTTATACAGTTTGCAGATTTCATGTCATATAGAAGTATTATTTATTCAGAGTAAATAAGCAAACCAATCTACGTATTAAAATAGAATGTGATAAATGGGGCATCTGCGTGGCTCAGTTGGTTAAGTGACTGCCTTCGGCTCAGGTCATGATCCTGGAGTCCCAGGATCGAGTCCTACATGGGCTAGGGAGTCTGCATCTCCCTCTGATCCTCCCCCATCTCATGCTCTCTCTCTCTCTCTCTCTCTCAGATAAACAAATAAATAAATAACATCAAAAAAAAAAAAAAAGTAACAAAGGAGTTGCAAGAAACAGTTTTTCTTCACTCAGCTTGTAGCACAGAACTGTGCCCCTCATCACTAGATGCTGCTGACTCAAGGTGGGTGGGGATAGATTACAGGGTATTTCAAAGTCTCTTTCCCTACAACATGGACTCAGGTCAGGGAATGAGGCATGGGGAATGGGCCTGAGGATCTTTAAGGGTCTTGCAAACTCTCATTCTACCACCACCCAAAGCTGTGCTCCTGTCCCCAGGCATTGCCCACTGGCACCTGGGACAGCCTAGGAGCTAGTTGCTCTGCGGTTTTCCTCTTTAGGGGTGGGAGATGTGGGGCAACAGGTTGGACAGGTGGTCAGTGATCATGGCAAACCCCATTCCCAGCTCTGACACTTGCGAGACTCCCACCTCGGAGCAGGAGCCATGGAAAAAACATCGGATTGAGAATAAGAGATTTATAATAAGTCTCTTCCTCTTTCTGGGCCTCAGTTTCCTCCTCTGCAAAATGGGTAGAATAAAGCCCCACCCACAACTGGTGCTGTGAGGCTCACATGGCCAGGAATGCGGAGTCACTTTGTAATTGTCAAGTGGCAGGCACAGAGAAGCAACGGTAGTTACTTGTTCTGACACATGTCCAGTTGCTTGGGAGCCTTGCTTCTGGGAAAAGCAAATCCAGAGGGTGCGAAATACAATGTCTTCTGGACATTGAACTTTATGAAAAGATAGGTTCTGGGTCTTCAAAGAACCTTGATCACTGGGAGAAGGTTGTTGCTGTTCCCTCCCTCACTTTTCGAATTTAACTGCCACAGAACCATCACTGAGAGCAGCTTCCTTACCCCTGGCTAGACAGCTGAGAGGAGAAATGCCTCAGGAGATCTGCACCTCTGCCCCACAGTCCTGCCCACACTGTTGCAAGAACCTCTGCCCCAAAGGGGTAAGCAGCAAACCACAGGAAACAGTGACTGGCTCTGAGAGCATGTCACTTCCTGCTGTGGAAGAATCTTCCAGAGGGTGAGAGGCCACAGGAGCTCCACCCATGGGTGGGATGAGGTAGGATAGGGTAGGGGTGGGCAAGGAATCCCCTTTTCAGTTTCCCTGGCTCCTTCTGGTCAGAGAAACTCTCAGTCCCATCCAACCCCTCCAGGGCCGCAAGTAGATCTGAGTCAGTTCTGAGGAAAGACAGGCGCCAGGTGAGGGGAGTTGGCTGAGGGGCAGGTGTGGGCCCGGAACACAGAGCGGCTGCCTGGGGCTTCAGTCAGCTAAATGTTTCCTGCTCACCCTGGAGGCCTCACAGGAAAGCAGGACGGTCCCATGGCCGCTATGGCCTGTGGCACTGCCCTGCATCTACACACCGGCTCTCAGAATGTCCCCTAGAGGCTACCGCCTTGCCCCTTCGCCCTCTGGGACAGGGAAGGACAGAGAGGCAACCCAAGTTCACATGACTAGTGCTGGAGCTGAGAGCAGATCTAGGCTGTCTGCGCTCCAAGCTCCTCTGAACGCAAACTGGAGAGAACAGGTGAAGGGGTGGGGGTTGGGGGGCAGGGGAGACTCCTGGGAGGCTGGAGGTGTGGGGAGCACCTTGGAAGGATGCAGGGTATGAGGGGGAGGGAGTTAAGACTAGAAGGAGAGAGTGAACAGTGAGGCCGTTTTCCTGATGAGAGGGCTTTAGAAAGAATATTCTGGATGCTGGAAGCAGGCTGGAAGCAGGCTGGGACCAAAACTAGCAGGAGGACGACCGGTTATACCACCACTTCTGGGAGGAGGCACTCGGGAATTTTTAAAATCGACAGCCTCCTTACGGCACACTCTAGTCATGTAGAGAACTTGAAGCTGGTGGGACAGGAATTCCTGGATCGGGTGTACTCAGCCAGAGCGGGGTGCGTGCGTGTTGGAGGAAGTGACGGGGACGGTTCTGCCCTTTGGGTGAAGTCGAACCAGAGAAATACAGAAGAGGTAAAAGAGGAGAGACACGATCGATTTTCAGAGGGTTAGTGCCTTTCCAAAGTCAGATGCCCAAACTGCAACCCTGCCCAGGCCCAGGCCACGGGGGTGACCCCCTCACTCACCAGTCCCAGAGGTGAAGCCAGGCTGCTGGAAGTTGTAGTTCTTGATTTCACTGTACCATCGATCAGCCACCTCCTTTCCTGTATGGAAAGACACTGTTTCAAACCCGGCAGCAAAATTAACCCACTCGCTACTCCTTCCACCTTCTCCCACTAACCCCAAACCACACACCCCACAGACGTCTGACAAAGCACCAGTGAGCTGAAACAGGGACTCCTGCCCATCCCCCTCTGCAGAGAGGGCCTTGCTTAGGAAGACCCATGGCCTGGCTTTGGGGGACCAGCCCTGCCACTAACTTACTGTGTAATCCCGCGCAAGGCCTTCCCCTCTCTGGGCCTCTGTACAAGGGTTGTATGCAACGTACTCCAAGGGCTTCTAATGATGCTCTGAGTTTTCGGGACACTCTGCCCTCACCCCACCCTAAGTGTGTCTCCTGAAATATCCACAAGAGGAAAGGCACTTGGGCTGGTAGGTCAGGGTCTCCACTCTAGGCAGGAGAAAACCCACAGCATTTCCCTGGGAGCTGTTGATGTCCAGGCCACTGTGGGAGCCTCCATTCCACGGCAGTAAGTCTTACCCTTAACTTTCACATGTACATGGATCACCTGGGGCACTTGTTAAAATTTGGATTCTGACTGCCTAGGTCAAAGCTGCAGCCTCTGAGTTTGCATTTGTAACAAGCTCCCAGATGCCACTGCTTCCCCAAGGACCACACTTTGAGCAGCCAGGCCTCCACACTCGGGCCTCACCCAGGGAGCACTGAAACCAGGCCGACGCCTGGGGCCTGCCACAGACTGTGTCAGTGTCTCTGGAGGAGAGACCCAGGCATGGGTCTTTTCTAAAAGTGCTGCAAAAGATCGCAACGTGTCCCCAGGGTGTGGATAAAGACAGTCTATGGAGAGGGATGGGGAAACTGGGACCACAGAGGGTAGCGACTTGCTCAGGGCTCCATAGGGGACCAACGCAAGGCTGGGACCAATCACCTCCATTGCCTGTGGTTCCTGACCCTTCAGGGAGCCTTCTCCCCATTAGGGCCCATGGCACCGGTCTGGAAAGGAGGCTGCAGGCTCCAGGGTGCTCGCACCTCTCCCCCTCTGCAGGCCCGCAGCTCAGGGAAGGGACACCAGATGAGGACAGCAGGCCTCCCCAGGGGAGCTCCCAGGAATGTTAGGCCCAGGAAGGAGGGGGTAGCCATCCTCCCACTGGGGTCTGGAGAAGACTTCAGAGGGCAAAGTATCTCTCTCCAGCATTTTTCCTAAAAAGCCACGACAGTCCCGTCAGAGCCAGGAAGCTCCAGAATGTTTGGTCAGTGTGGCGGGATCACCATTCCAGGCTGTGACCTCAGATGGAGGGATTGTCTTTCTCATTTTTTTTTCCTAACATGGAAGAAGCTCAATTGCATTTTTCTGATGATAAAAGTGAATACACCAACATTTTAAAAATGAAAGCAAAATGGGAAGAAAGCAAAACTGCAGCTGGGGATACTTGGGAGCCCACAGGGTCAGGCTGAAACTGCACAGAAAGGGCAGAGAAAAGACTTTCTCCCCCACCCCCACGCCCCAGCTGGGAGCTCTTCCGAGGGGGAGGGCCGGGCAGTCTGACTCATCTCTGTGTCCCTGGCACCCGGCACAGGCCCAGCCCCGAGCTGGCCATCTGAGACTGCGGAGAGCTACAGGCAGCCCCCGGGAGCACACACACAGAGCTCTGGGGCCCCTTTCCCTCTCTGGGCCTGTGGCTCCAAGGCTACACGGAGCGGGGTGCTGGGGCCTGAACACGGGATGTCCTGGGCCCAGCTCAGCCGGGAGGGGAGGAGGGGGAGGGTAGCCGAGAAAGCGACCTACCTGTCTGATCATAGGAGGCCCATGCCAGGTTCTCTCCGCACTGGCCACGACTGGACTCTGGGCTGTGCTTGAGGATCCTCGTGCTGGCCAGGGCCTCTGAATACCTGCCAGAGTCCACGGGCCCCCTCAGAGCAGGCCAGCTCAGGGAAGCCCCAGGATGTGAGCCCTAAGCTGCTGCGGCCCAGCCTCCTTTCCCGCCCCAGACTGGCAGTGGAGATCGGGAGCATCACGCCAGCCACTCTTCTGAGCCCCACAACAGCCCCATTTTACAGAGGAGCAAACCGAGGCTCAAAGAAAAAGGACCTGCCAAGGTCAGTGGCGCAAGGGTTATTTACTCAAGCCTGGCTGTACCTGCCCCTCAAACCCACATCCTCTGGGCTGACCCCCCCCCCCCCCAGTCCCCCGTGATAGCGTTGCGAAGGGCCCGCGTCACCCCCGCTCTCTGGGGACTCACTGCTGAGCCTCCCGGTTGAGCTTCTTGCAGAGCTTCAGTGGGGGGACGCCGTGCTGCCGCCGGTACTCGTTGTGGGCCTTCAGGACCTCATTATTAAACTGCTTGGAAGCTGCAATGATTTCAAAATGGAGAAGGTTTCAGTGCGGAGAAGAGACCCACCAAAAAAGTGCAATGGCGGCTTCAGAATGCTGCCCAGCCCCAGCCCCAGTCCGCAGGGCGAGGCTGCACTCCCCTTCGGCACCCCGACCAGCTGGACAACAGGGACACCCTGCTCCACAGCCCTGAGCCGGCCTCCCCATCTCTGCACAGAGGCGCCTCCTGGGTCAGGTAGGGCCCATGGACCACATGTGAGAGAACTGAGGCTTTATCCAGGGCAGTGAGCGGGAAGGGACGGAATGGGCACAAGGGGCTGAGAGGAGGACACGTGTGTTCCTGGGAGACCCCGCTGGCCGCTGAGTGGAGGCTGGGCCGCAGGTGCGCAGAAGGCGTGGGGGTTGCAGGGCGGGATAGGGAGCAATGGAACCGCTGGGACAAAATGTATGGAGACTGCAGAGCTCCCAGGCCTGGCTATGGCGAGGGTGCCCGTACTGTGCTGGGGAAACCAAAAAGACTGGGACAGGACTGGGACAGAAGCGCCTGGGAAGGACAGCACTGGGGAAGAGGATTGAGGGGACAGCGTGGAAAAGAATGTGGTGGGGGGTTGGGGGTCAGCTGGGCCTAGGGATGCAACTGGGTCATGACCTCAGAAAGGACAAGCTCAAGGAGGCTGCAGTTAGAGAGAGAATAAGTGGGTGGAGGCAGGGTCAACAGCGGACAGAAGTCACCCCAGTCTGGCTCTGGAATGGAACCCCCTCCATCCCCCACCCTCCATCCGTCTCCCCACTACTCCTCCGTCCATCTCGTGGCTCATCATCTGTTCAGCCACCCATCACCCACCCATCGGTTCCTCTGGTCTCTGAGTGCCTCCTCCACTCCGGCCTCCTGGATTGTACGAGAGCTCCAGAGACACATCCACCTTGTCCAGCCCTCAGGGAGCTCACACACAGAGGGAGGCAGCCTTGTAAACAGGCACCGGCGGTGTGATAGCCAAGGTGCAGGTGAGTGTGTAGGTCGTCAAGAGGAACTTGGAGAAAAGTAACCTACCATGGGCTTGGGGATCAGGAAGGTGGCCCCTGATTGGAGCTAGTGAGGCTGGTTGGAAGGCACTGAGCACCAGCAGTGGGAATCTGGGAGCCAGTCGTGTGGGTTATGAGTAAGAGCCACAGGGTCGTTACACAGAGTTTGTCTCTCCTGGCAGGGGCCTGTCCCTGAGGCTTGGCCGTGGGCGGTAAGGGTGCGCGCGGAGGGTGAAGACGCGCCGCTCCTCCCCCCGTCCCAGGTCATTCACCAGCCTCCTCTCCTCTGCTCTTCTCACCCCAGAGACCGAGATGACCCAACAAGGAGTCTTCTTCCCCTGCCTCAGCCAGATTCCCCAGGTCTCCCGGGGCTTTGAATCAAATCCCACTGGGTCTCTGAGGCGATGCAGGAGAAGGAAGACCCAGGCCGGGGCCTGCCCTCAGGGAGCTCTGGGCTACATGTGGGCCAGGACAGACGAGGTGACTGTGGGTCACGCCCACGGTGGGTGGCAGTTGAGCCGGCCCAAGGGGGTTCTAATCACCTGAAGAGTTAGGCCTGTGGGGCCCAGCGGGGCGGTTCAGTGAGGTCTGGTCACAGCAATGTTGGCAGGGGCAGGGGTCTGAACGGCAGGATTTGGGAGGTTGTGGCTGACAGGCAGACATGGGGGACACCGCGAAGGAAGGGGTGACGGTAGCTGCTTGCTACCATCTTGCCACCGAGACAGGGGAGGAGCTGTGACCTGAACTCTTCAGGTCTTTGTGGTCAAGAGAGGGGACAAACCCTTGTTGGTATGAAAGGTAAAGATGTCAGGTTTATGGGAGGGAGGGGGACAAGGGAAGGTACTGTTTACTGGGTGGAGTTTCAGATTTTCAGGATGGAAAAGTTCTGGAGATCTGTTGTACAACAACAGTACGTACATGTGAGTGTACGTAATGCTACTGAACCGTAGGCTCTGAAATGGTGAGGATGGTGAATTTTGTGTCCCATGTTTTCTACCACAGCAATAAAAACAAAAATTGGGGTTCAGTATGTTAATGTGGTATTTGTGATAATGGAGTCACAGAGGTTCTTAGAGTATATGTCAGATGGAAGCCATAACGACTGGGGGGAGCCAGAGGGGTTCTAGTCGATGAGACACAAAGGAGTCAGTAGGGCGGCCTGGCGGCCAGAGTCCCACCAGCCCCTGGGCAAGGCATTGCCAGTCCTGCAGGAGCCAGCGTTCAGCTGGACTTCCTCACCCAGCCTGGCCCTGGCCTTGTCTGAGAGGCAGCAACTATCGGAAGTGTGTCCACAAGTGGTGGCCAGGTGGAGAAGGGGCTGGAAACAGAGGTCTTAAAAAGGAAGATGACAAGAACTGGGTCTGTTCATCCTGGAGATCAGCCTTTGGAAGACACAGTGGACACCTCTGGTAATTCTGGGGCTCCAGAGGGCAAAATCAGGGCCAACGGGTGAAAAGGCCAGGATGACAGATTTTAGCTCAGCCCAAGAAAGCTCTTTCAATCAAAACTTTCCACAAAAACTGAAAGAGTGACCTTACAAGGTAATGAGCTCTCCAGCACTGGGGGAGTACAAACAAGTGACTCTTCTCAAAAGGGTTCAGGCACTGGAGGCCAACTGGATGACCCTCAAGTCCCTCCAATCCTAAGATCCCATAAGGTCCCGTCAGGGCGGGGTGAGAGGAGACAAGTCATGGCTGACCTCACACTTGCAGCGAGTTCGGAGCTTATCTAAGGAGATGCAGTGATCACAAGTGTCTGTGTCGGTGCAGGGGCAGGTGTGGGTACACACAGTCAAGGGGCAGAGGGTCCCCATCTGAGGGACGGGCTTGGTGAAGCCCACACTAATGTCCCTGCCAGCTCCCATGTCCCCCGCAGGCCACAGTGGGACACCACAGGAGGTGCATGGGACTGAGGAGCATGGGCTATGAGGACCACCGATGTACCAGGGAAGCCTCCCTGGAGGAGGCAGTAAGGAGGCAAAGCAGACACAGAAAGAGCTAGGCAGGACAAGGGAGCTGGTAGATCCAGGGCTATGGGGAGGAGGGGGAGATATGGGGAGTGGGTGGGTTAGCTGAGGTGAAGCCAGGTTAAAGCCAGCTCTGAGGGCCGGGCTCAGGTCGCACTGGACCCAGCAGTGCTGTAGGTCCTGCAGTGTTTTCGGCAGAGAGGGATACACAAGGCTGCTAAAAACTAGGTCACTGTACTCCCAGAATGTGGGAAGTAAAAAGAAACAAAAGTGAAAGTTCCTGAGCCCAGTCTAAGCTTGGTGCCCAGAAGCCAACGCTGATCACTGTCGCCAGCAAGGCCAGTGTCCTGGGTCAGGTTTTCTAGAAAGGGGTCAGGAAGACTTTTTGGTAGGGAGCCTTCTCTCCCTATCCCCAACCATACTTCAGAGGCCAGTCCCTGCCCAGGCCACTCCTTAGAGCAGGGCCTTAGCCTTCAGAGGCAAGATATCACTTGTGAACACACCCAGCGAAAGGCACACCTTATTCTGTACAAAAACCCTAGGACACAGATAAATGTAAATATTAAAAAGTCAAAAAAACCCCACCCATCCCCACATTAGACAGGGAGAGCTCTTACAGCCACCCCCCCAATCGTGGAGGGTAGGAATAATGTCCTTATGTTGTAGGAGGGTAAACCAAGGCTCAGAGAACTCCTACAAGCTCAGGGTGCTAGCCCAGAATGGAAGAGGTCCTTTCTTTTGCTGACCAACCATTTCCAGGTGCCAGGCTTGTGCACGATTTTATTTGCTTATTGCCACCTTTTGTGGGAGCCCCCACTACTGTACCTTTTATTTGATAAGGAAACTGAGGCTCCAGAAGGAAGTTACCTACCCAAGTTCCCACAAATGGTCCAGGGGTAGTAGAACCACGAAGAGGGAAACCCTGTCCTTAACTCTATACCATCCCTGAGGCCCAGGAGACAGAGGAAACACACTGAAGAGACAGTGGGGTCACCAGGTCCGGGAGGAGGATCAAGTCCAGTGGGGTTGGGCCTGCAAATCTCTGAGGAAGGGCAGGAAGAGCAGAAAAGAACTTCCTCAGAAGCCTCCTCTATGCCAAGCCCTTTATGGACAGACCTGTCTGAGGGGCCCCAGATGAAAAGGAGGAGCTTCCACGGATGGGTGTGGGGCTTAAGGTCAGAGCCGTTGGAAGGTGCAAGGAGCTGCCTGGGCAAGGTTCGCTGTGGCTAAGGGACTATGGAGTCAGGGCTGGGCTGTCTCCATGAGGGGAGGGAGTGCTGTGCTGGGATGGGGGCTCTTGGAGGTCCTTTGGGGCCCAGGCTTCTAACTGCCAGATAAAAACTCGGGCCGCGCCCCTCCTCCTTGGGGCTATTGGCTGGGACAGACTCCTCCCTAACCATTGGTCCTCTTCTGAGGCCTCCCTGGGCCCAGTCTGACTCATTTCCCTGCCCTCTCCAAAATCCTCCCCAAAGAGGTGCATCAGGGGTCAGGGCAGAAATTGTGGACAGGCCCCTTCTGTCCCCTTGGCAAGAGGCTAGAAAGCAAACTGGTCCCACCTTTGGGGCAAAGCTGGCTTTGCTAGTTTATCAGGAAGAAAAATTACAAGTTGATTTAAAAAAAAAAAAAAAAGTGAGTTCCAGACGGGTCACAGGTAGTTCTTGCTCTTTCTGCCTGGATTCCAGGAAATTCAAGACCAGGTCTGCCTTTCACTAGCTGTGTGACCTTGGACAAGTTGCTTAATCACTCTGTGTCTCATTTCTCCCATATATAAAATAGGCAGAACAGTTTCTACCTCACACGGTTGTGGTGAGAATTAAATGAATTAACCTATGAAAATGCTTCAGAACAGTTCTGGAACACAATGAACAGTTCCTAAATGTCAACTATAATTATTAGCATCATTACTGGGCAGAGACACTTAATCCCTTGGCCTTGGGAGAAACTGCCCTGTCAAAGCCTAGATTTTAGGGGCTCCTGGGTGGCTCAGTCGGTTGAGCCTCAGATCCTGATCCCAGGGTCCCCTGATGGAGCTCCATGTTGGGAACCCCTGCTCAGAGGGATCCTGCTTCTTCCTTCCCTCTGGCCCTCCCCCAGGCTTGTGCACGAGCTCGCTCGCTCTCCCTCCCTCATAAATAAAATCTTAAAACAAAACAAAACCTAGATTTTAAAGCGAGCAGGGCTGCTGGTATTTAAATTGGTCTCAGACATTTATTTACTGGGTGAATGAGTCCATGAACAAAAGAATGGAGCCTCCACACACGAGCTCCGAGAAGGCACTCGGATGGGAGCCTTCTCTTTACGTGGAGGAAACTGTGGTTTTCCGTTGCACATGTGAATTGCCCAAGGTCCACAATGAGTCCACATTACAGCCCGATCTAAGTTAGCCCTCCTTTCCTCTTCTTCCCTCCCTCAAATCACGCATACTACCACTTCACAGATGTCTTCCTCTACCTAACGGCAAAAACGATGGACAATGAAGAGTTGCCCAAGTGCCACCTGGGAACACGAATGTCCTGGAGCACTGACCCCAGGCTGCCCCTTTGCAGGCAGACATTCGTCCCTGAAGGACTGAAGAAGCCACGGAGAGCTCGCTCTGGCCTGCAGAGTGGCTGTGTGTTCCTGCGGCCCCTCAGGCCTGCCAGACAGGCGAGTCCCTGGGCCTCTGCTCAGGCTGGTTCCCCATCTGTGTGAAGGAAGGATGACATCTGTGGTTTTCAAAGTATCTTCAAAGCAGGAAACCCTTTCTTTGAACCAGTCCCCCCCTTTTTCAATAAAATCAACATGAAAATGGAACTGCTGGAATGACCCGGCCCACACAGCCCTCCCTAGCAAAGGTGTGACAGCCCCCACTTGGTAGGAAATCCCCAGGGTAGTCAGTCCCTAAAAGGTCTTCTGCTCTGCTGTCCTCTGGTGCTTTGTGCTGTTGGCAGAGGTAAGATTCTCAGAGGTAACTGCAGGCTGTGTAGAAGTCTCTACGGGCTGCAATCCAGGGTGAAAAGCCGGTGGGGAGCAGGTGGTAAGTGGTCCATGTGGTAGAGGGGAAAGCACACAGCTGGGAAAGCAGAAACCCGGTTCAGATCCCGGCTGGTTCACTTACGGGTCAAGGTGTGAACTTGGGCAAGGTACTCAACCTCTATAAACCTACAAAATTGGTAATACCTGCCCTGTAGGCGGTTAACAAATGTTGGTAACGTGTATAAAATACCCAGTTCCAGGCACCTGGGAGGCTTAGTCGTTAAGCGTCTGCCTTTGGCTTAGGTCATGATCCCGGGGTCCTGGGATGGAGCCCCGCATCAGGCTCGATCAGGTCTGTGGGAAGCCTGCTTCTCCTGTTCCCACTCCCTCCCCTTCTGTTCCCTCTCTGGCTCGCTCTCTCTCTCTGTGTCAAATAAATAAATAAAATCTTCAAAAAAAAAAAAAAAGTAAAATAAAATACCTAGCTCCAAGTCTGGTATGCAGTAGGAGCTTAATAATTGGTAATCACCATTATTAGGAACCAGAGGCATCTACAGAGCTGGAAGCCACTGCCTTTCTTCTCTGCCCCCATCACACTTGCTGCAAACTGAAGCCCAACAGGGAGACGGGGCTAGGAGCAGGTCTTGGGAATCTTGAAGCACTAGCCCGAGTGTCTTCTGGAATTTTAGCCGTGTCAGTTGTGTGATACTTTTTCAGCAATGCCCACAACCCCAGATAGCTCTAACGTACATCTGAGGTTAAAAATTAAAAAGAGATTGGCCCCTATGCGGTAATGAGGAAACTGCACCCAGATGCACACTGCTGGCCCTTCCCTCATGTTCACAGTAAGTCAGTCCCCAAGTCTGCTTCTGGCTACCATCTTCCTCATCCTCTGTGGTCCTTACATGCCTCTCCTGAGCAGCCACAGTAGCCTCCCCGTCTTAGCCACCCTCCACCCTGGCACAACTCAGGCTTTCAGATCAATGCCTTTCAGTGGCACCTGAGGTCCCATGGGTAAAGTCCAAATCCCCAAGATGCCCCAGGAGGTTCGATGGTCCCCTCTGCAGAGATCTCTCTCTTCCCCGATCTCCTGCCACTCTTCACCCACACCCGCCTGTGGCTTGAATCACTTCCCACCTCTTTCCAGAGCATATCCATGATCCAAATGAATTCTGCTGAGGACCGAGGCCATGCCTCGACAGCAGTGGGTCTGCAGCTTGGCAGACCCACTAATAGGTGGTGGGACAGAGGGCAAGAGAAAAGGAAGGAAGAGGGGAGGGAGGGATGGAGGGAAGGAAAGAGGAAGGGAGGGCTAGATGGATGAACAGATAGAAAAATGGGCATACAGCTGAGTATCAGAAGTTCAGGAAAACTGTTTCTTAGGGAAGAAGGCAGAAACAACGGATACAAATGTGGCTTCAGAGAATTTGTGGATTTTCTCCGAGGGTACAGAAAAAAGGTTGATTTCTCAAAATGCCTTTTCACATCTGCCATCTTCGTGCCCTATCGCTGCCTATCACCCTGTTCTTGAACTACATGACAACTCGTGCCACCTGTCCGTACTGGAGAGCCTATGGGCCACCCTCTGAGGCACAGAGAAGTAAAAAGCCTTGTTCAAGATCACACAGCAAGTGATCAGCAGAGCCAGGGCTGAAAGCCAGACCTGTCACAGCAGGTCAGGATGAAGGCCAGGGAAAGCCACTTACCCCCATCACCAGCACCTCATGAGTCTGGATCTTGAGAAGAGATTCAAGGAGGGACCCGGCCTCACCCACCTGAGGTTCACAGCCCCAACTTCCCATGAAGCAGGACTTCTGAACCCTGTTGAACAGCTGTTCACTGAGAGCCTCCTGTGAGGCAGAAACTATGCTGGGCTAGACTCGGCCCCGGGGCCCCAGAAGTGAGGAGTCTGTGGGAAACAGGTCCATGGCTGAGGCAGTGACCCAAGCTGACTGCTGGGAGGGCTGCAACAAAGAAGATACAGAGTGGGACCGTCCCAGGCCCGAGTTGAGCCTAGAAGTGTGGAGAGGATTTGCAACCTCAGCAAAGTGGGAAAGATAGAAAGTTAGTGGTGTGCGCTGGGAGAGGGAACCCAGGGGAAGGGACCAGCGGGCCAGTCTCCTAATAGCAGCGTGCAGAGGGGGAGGTAAGGGTACCGATAAACTCCCACAGGGCCCCAGGCCCAGCGGAAGAGTGGTACTCTTTCTCCCGAAGACCATGGGATGGAAGGTGTTAGAAAGTGACAGGACAGATCTGCATTTTAGAAAGTTCACCCGGACAGCCGCAGTGGTGAGGATGGGCAGCGACAGGTCAGCCATAAAGGGGAAGTGCGAGTCTGCACCCGGGTGGAGCCAGACTGAGCCTGGCACATAGCTGGGCACAGAAGGGGCGCTCCGGGGTGGAGGGACGGCGACAGAAGGAAAGGATGCTCAGAGCTGTCCGTAAGAGAGCTGGCTGGGGCGAGCTGTGTTGCGGCAAGAGATGCTGTCAGAGTTGGGAGGCTTTTTCCAAATCTAACTCTGCTCCAGAAACAAAGCAAAAGCCACGCCTTGGCCGGACGCCGAGCGCTAATCCCATCAGCGCCTGGAAACCCTCCCTGACGCAATCTCTGGCTCGCAGACAGGGGGACCCTCCCTCGGTCTCTCCTTCCCTCCTTCTCTCCTGGTGGCCCGATGGCCACCCCGGCTTCCTGGCTGCCCCGGAAACTGCCGGCGCGGAGCCTCCGGGCGCTTGGTCCCGCACGCCTCCCCATCCCGCACCCCGGATCCCGCAGCGCAGCCGGCTTTCTGACCCCGCTTGGCGGCGGCCGCCGGGCTCCCGGGGGCACCCGCCCGCCACGGGGCAGTGTGAAGGCGGGGGGAGGGCGGCCCCGGCGCCCAGACTCGCGAGCCCTGCCCGCACCCGCCCGGCCAGCCCGCGGGCTCACCTGACTTGCCCATGGTCCGCTCGGCGCGCTCCCCGGCTCCCGCCGCCGCTGCGCTGCGCTGAGCTTTCCTGCCGGCCCGGCGCAGCTGGACAGCGGAGGAGGAGGCCGGGCGGCCGCAGCCCCTCCCCCGGAGCGGCCCGGCCCCCGCCTTATAAGGCAGTAGTAGCGGCAGGCAGAGGCCCCGGGGGCCACCCCGACGGCTTCCCGGAGGAGGCGCCACGCCTCCCGCGCTCTGCGCGCCTCCCAGTCCCGCTCTGGAGAACTCGCCTCGCGAGGGTACCGTCTCGACTGTCCAGAGCTCTCCAGGTGTGGACTGGGAGTCGGGGACCTCCCGGATCTCAGCCCCGAACGGCCCCTCTCTGGATGCGGAATGGGGGCGCATAGGAAAGCCGCTAAGGCGCTGCGAGGACCATAGTGCTTACTGTCGCAGCACGAGGCAGACAGTTCCAGCCCGCATCGGCAGGGGCCAGGGCTCTCTCCACTTCGCCCTGACCCTCCTGAATACCTGTCTCCGAGTGCCCCACCTTCTGCTCCCCAGTGACACAGGACTCCAAGGGCATCTCTGTCTTCTTCACTTGCCATACCCTCTGGTGCGAATCAGGGTTGGAGTCCCGCACTCACCCCCCTAACCTCTCAACCCTGCGTGGGCCCTGCCAGGGAGGGTGCAGCAGCCCTGCTCTGACCCATGGGCCTGTCCCTCACTGGGTATCAAACCAAGCCAAATCCCCCACCCTTGAAGTCTGGCTCCAGACCTGTCTCTTCAACTCCCTAGCTTCATCCCATGCTCCAAACTAGACTTCCCCATATTCCCCAAACATGCTGGGAAACTTCTTCCCTCCTCACCTTTGCTGGGGCTGTTTCCACAGTCTGGGTGCTGGCTCACTCTGCCCACTGGAGTCCTAACTATCCCTCAGGGCCTTTGGGTCCCTTTAACTTCCAGAGACCCCAACCCTTCTTGACTTTGGGGGCAGTGGTCAGTACACACCTGGCACTGGGGAGACTTGGTCTCAGTAATGCCCTACCCCTGTGTGAGAACAGCATGTGCATGAAGACACAGCCTGGGACACCTGCGTCACTCCCCAGAGTAACTCTGAGGGAAAGGAAGCTAAATTTAGGTAGCCTTTCAATAAATGGGCACTGAAGTGAACTGACTTGCTGATTAGAAGGGGAGAATTTGCAATAGCACAGGCTTCGAAAGTCCAGGAAGGCAATGGTACTCTCTACTTCCTCCTACTCCTATGTCAGACTTTCAAACTGTGGTAAAGTGTTAGAAAGGGTGGCCCACCCTGAATCAAAGAGATTTTTTGGTGTTAGGTGATGATCCAACCCATTGTGTTGTTCAGTGCCCTCTCCTATTTTGCCAAAAATCCCCATTGAAATGTCCACAAATACACCCTGTTCCATATCACCTCTAGAATCCCCAGAAGGCTGTCTCCATTGTAAGGAAAACTTCAAGGCCAGGAGTGGAGACAGCTGAGCACAATGGAGCCGCTCACTGCCTGCTGAGAGGGACCACTGAGTTTCACTCCTGTTTCACCCCCATACTGAGATAAGGGTGGGCTTGGAGGGGCGAGAGGACAAAATCCAAACTTTAGTGGCATCTTTGGAGTCTGTGTGGGCTGGGATGCTGGGGGCTATAGAGGTGGCCTTAGCAGCAGGCTTGTGGAAGGGACAGTGTGCTAAGTGGGGTTAGGGCAGAGCCAAAGTTCCTCCCTTCCAAGGGCTGTGGGCTTGTGGGGGGTGGGTACCATTGCCCAGCTTGTCCCAGCCAGTGCCCAGGGAGCAGACAGAGATGAGAGAAATGGTAACAAAGGTCAGACATAGGGAGCAGGTGACCCAAGTTAACCACTTTTTTTTCATTTCACCTCCTATATTAAGAACTACTTACCTACTCCAAGATTATGAAATATTTCTATGTTTTCTAAAACTTTTATTAAAGATTTTATTGGTTGGTTGACTGATTGATTGATTGATTGCAAACTGGGAGGGGGACAGAAGGAGAGAGAGAGAATCTCAAGCAGACTCCACCCTGAGATGGAGTCAGAAGTGGGGTTCAATCTCATCACCCTGAGATCATGACCTGGGCCAAAACCAAGAGTCGGATGTTGAACTGACTGCAGCTCTCAGGTGCCCCTCTTCTAGAAGTTTTTAAAGTTTTAGCTCTCATATTTAGTTTTAGCTCTTACACTCATTCTGATTATGGTATGTAGTATGAAGTCATTCGTAGTATGAAGTCAGGATTAGAACTTTCTCTCTCTCTCTCTCTCTCATTATCCGGCATATGAATGCCCAATTGCTCCAGTATCATTTCTGGACTTGGCTATCTATATGTGAGCTCCCTATTCTGTTCCACTGATCTATACATGTATTGATACACATATTTTTACACTAATACCACCCTGCCTCGATTGTTACAGCTTTATAATAAATCTTTTTTTTTTTTTTTTTTTTTTTTAAGTAGGCTCCATTCCCTTTGTGGAACCCAATGTGCAGCTTGAACTCACAAGCATGGGATGGAGACCTGAACCAACATCAAGAATTGGACGCTTAACTGACTGAGCCACTCAGGTGCGCCATAATGTATCTTGATATCAAGTAGTGTAAATCCTCTTCTTTTTCTTTTCAAAGTTGCTATGTTCACTTTTTTTTTCTTTGTACATTTTAAGTCCTTTGCATTTCCATAGAATCGGCTCATCAATTACTGTGAAACAAACAACCTGTTCGGATTTTGATGGGAATTATCATGAATACGTACATAAACTTGGAGGGAACTGACCTCTTAATTATATCGAGTTGCTGGTCCATCACCATGGTGTATCATTTTCTTTATTTATATCTTCTTTAATCTATTTTTTGTGGGCTGCTTGCTCTGTATTCAGTTTTTCCTTCTTGTAATGTCTTTTTCAGATTTGGGGATCAACACTGGCCTTAGAAAGTTGGAAAGGGTTCTCTACTATTTTCTGGAAGAGTCTGTATGGAATTAGTATTATTTCTTTCTTAAATATTTGCTACAAATCATCAGTGAAGCCATCTAGTCATGGAGGTGTGTTTATTCTTCTTTTTGGGGGTTGGGAAGGTTTTCAGTTACAAATTCAGCTGTACTGATAGATACGGAACTCTTCAGATTGTCCTTTTCTTCTTCAGTGAGCTCTGGTAACTTGACTCTTTTAATAAATTTGTCTATTTCATTCACCTAAATGATGGAATTTATATGCATGAGGCTGCTAATATTGTCATCCTTTAACTGAATGATGTCTAACGATGACCCGTTATCAGTTCTGATATTGTGCCTTCTAAAGGTTTATCAACACAGTTGATCCTCATTATTTGTGGATTCTGTATTTATAAATTAATCTACTTGCTGAGATTGTTTTGTAACCCTAGCAGCAGTGGGTCAGTATTCTCTAATGCAACGTCCCCTGCAATTTTATAGAACATAACTGCTGCAAATCATGAGACTCAATTGTACTATTGATCTTTAAAAACCAGCTTTTTGTCTCATTGATTTTCTCTATTCTTTTCCCTTTTACTATTTCACTGATTTTTATATTTCTTACTTTTTTTCTGTTTACATGGGGTTTAAGTTGCTCTTGTTTTTCCAGGTTTTTAAAAGATTTTATTTATTTATTTGCCAGAGAAAGAGAGAGGGCATGAGCACAAGTAGGGGGAGTGGCAGGCAGAGGGAGAGAGAGAAGCAGGCTCCCCACACAGCAAGAGGACCCTGATGTGGACCATGACCTGAGCTGAAGGCAGCCGCTTAATAGACTGAGCCACCCAGGTGCCCTTATTTTTCCAGTTTCTTAAGGGGGAAGTTAAAGTCTAATTTTCCCAACACGATTTACTGAAGAGATTGTCTTTTTTTCCCATTGGACATCCTTTCCTCCTTTGTCGAAGATTAGTTGACCATAGAGTTGAGGGTCCATTTCTAGGTTCTCTATTCTGTTCCTTTGATCTATGTGTCTGTTTCTGTGCTAGTGCCATACTGTGTGGATGATGACAGCTTTGTAATAGAGCTTGAAGTCTGGAATTGCCACCAGCTTTGGTTTTCTTTTTCAACATTCCTTTGGCTATTCGGGGTCTTTTGTGGTTCCATACACATCTTAGGATTATTTGTTCCAGCTCTGTGGAAAATGCTGATGGTACTCTGACAGGGATTGGATTGAATGTGTAGATTGTATGGGTGCTTCATGTGCGTTAAAACTTTTTATCTGGAGGATAAACCGTGAAAATTCTTGCATCGTTTTGATAAATTAACCCATCATTATGAAAGGGCTCTATCTCTGGTAGTATTCCTTCCTGTGTAATCTACTTTGTCTGATATTAATGTAGTCATTAAAGATTTTTAATGAGCCCTGATGCAGGGCTCAATCCCAGGACCCTGAGATTATGACCTGAGCCAAAGACAGAGGCTTAACCCACTGAGTCATCCAGGCACCCCTGGATCTTTATTTTTATCTAGTCTGACAATATCTGCCTTTTAATTTGTCTTAAGACCATTTAAACTGGGTAACTTTATTTTCAAATTTCTAGGGTACAAATACAAAACTTGACCCCAATAGTAGCCCTTAAAGTAAACCATGATAGATTCCTGAAAGTAGAATAGTTTGGTTAAATTTTCTGAGCATGATGTAATAAAACTAAAACTTAGCAACAAAAGGTTAACTGAAAAATTTGGAACTAGTTATACATTTTAAAAAATCCCTCCTAGCACACTGAAAGGGAAAATCAAAGCAGATGTTCAGAGATGAATGAGAATTAGAATATGGAATAACTATAATGTTTGAGAGTGTGGAGCGTGGACATGAAGTCACGTGCCGTCGTCCAAGTTCTGGCTCTGTTCCCCTGACTGTGATTCTGATCCAGGTATTCATAAAAAGATAGTAACACTTAGAGGGTTTTTTCCCAATTAAATGAGATGATACTTAGCACTCTTTAAATGTCACTGTTTACACTGTGCACTCAACATTTCCCAATCACAATTTAGATGTGTAAAAAGGGAATTCTTTGTCTAGATCGAGTCCAAGTTCAACTGATGGCAGAAAACGTAAACTTGAACACTGAAGGAAACTCAGTCACATCTACGGTAGTCTCTTGGGGATTAATACTCAGGCAATCCAGAATCTTTCCTGACTTTCTTTACATTTCTGGGTCACCTTCTCCGGACTCAGATTCCTGGGCAGGAGCATCTGTGGAGCCAGGGTCCCATGCCTTCACCCATGCTTTCAGAAAGAAAAGAGAGAAATGAATGTCTACCCCCTTGCAGCCTCCATAGTTAGGTACAAGATCTTTTACACTCATCTTCACCACAAGCTGAGCAGCGTAAACCCAGCAAATGTCAACCAGATCTCCCTTTTCCAGTACAAGGATAGGGCACCTGGGTGGCTTAGTCGTTAAGCGTCTGCTGTTGGCTCAGGTTGTGATCCCATGGTCCTGGGATGGAGCCCCACATCAGGCTCCCTGCTCAGCAGGAAGCCTGCTTCTCCCTCTCGCTGTGTTCCCCTGCTTGTGTTCCCTCTCTTGCTGTCTCTCTCCCTGTCAAATAAATAAATACAATCTTTTTTTTTTTTTAAAGGCATTTTGTTTTTGTCCTAAAATCTGTTTCCCCAGGATGTGCTGCATCCCATGACTTGGCCCTTCTCAGTCTAAGCTCTAACATAGTTATAAAGTCTTCCCCATAGTTTAAGACACAAACTATGCTTTAAGAGCTTCAGGCTTTGGCTCTTGTTCTGCAGAGGTTTTTAGAACAAAAAATTCACTGTAGTAGCTCAATGGGTAGAAAGCCATGGCAACTAGAAGTTAAAAACCTTGGCAGAAAATCTCCTTATTTTATCCTTTTATATTCTGATTATTACTGTTGTCAGAAAATATATGGGATGTGGCCAAAGCTGTTCTTAAAGGAAAATACACAGTATAATGAATATGAACATAAGCTTTAAGTTAGGCCTGGGTTCAAAATGTCCCTGCTCTGCTACTTACCAGCCATGTGACCTTGGAGAAATTCTTTAATCTCAAGGCTTGGTTGCATCAACCAAACTTAATAATATTATAGTTTGGGTGGCTCAGTCAGTTAAGTGTCTGCCTTCAGTTCAGATCATGATCCCACAGTCCTGGAATTGAGTCCTGCATCCGGCTCCCTGGTCAACAGCCATCAGGGAGATTCAAATCAAAACCACACTGAGGGGCGTCTGGGTGGCTCAGTGGGTTAAAGTCTCTGCCTTCGGCTCAGGTCATGATCCCAGGGTCCTGGGATTGAGGCCCACACCGGGCTCTCTGCTCAACAGGTAGCCTACTTAACCCTCTCTCTCTGCCTGCCTCTCTGCCTACTTGTGATCTGTGTCTGTCAAATAAATAAATAAATAAAATCTTAAAAAAAAAAAAACCCAACACATTGAGATGCCACCTTACACCAGTTAAAATGGCCAAAATTAATAAGACAGTAAACAACTTATGTTGGAGAGGATGTGGAGAAAGGGGAACCCTCTTACATTGTTGTTGGGAATGCAAGTTGGTGCAGCCACTTTGGAAAACAGTGTGGAGATTCCTTAAGAAATTAAAAATAGAGCTTCCCTATGATCCTGCAACTGCACTACTGGGTATTTACCCCAAAGGTACAGATGTAGTGAAAAGAAGGGCCATATGTACCCCAATTCATAGCAGCAATGACCACGGTCGCCAAACTGTGGAAAGAACCAAGATGCCCTTCAACGGACAAATGGATAAAGAAGATGTGGTTCATATATACTGTGGAGTCTTATGCCTCCATCGGAAAGGATGAATACCCAACATTTGTATCAACACGGATGGGACTGGAAGAGATTATGCTGAGTGAAATAAGTCAAGCAGAGAGAGTCAATTATCATATGGTTTCACTTATTTGTGGAGCATAAGAAATAACATGGAGGACATGGGGAGATGGAGAGGAGAAGGGAGTTGGGGGAAATTGGAGTGGGAGACAAACCATGAGAGACTGTGGACTCTGAGGAACTAACTGAGGGTTTTGGAGGGGACGGGCGTGGGAGGTTGGGGGAACCAGGGGGTGGGTATTGTGGAGGGCGTGTATTGCATGGAGCACTGGGTGTGGTGCATAAACAATGAAAAGTATAGCAAATACAAAAAACCATAGCACATCATTTATGAATATATATGCTAGAGCCAGCAAATTGAATCTAGTACTGTACTACTTGAATAATACATTATGACCAAATAACATTTATTTCAAGGGTATAAGGATGGTTTCGTATTAAGAAATATATTCATGATTTATATTCATAAGGCAAAGAAAAACATAAACAGATGCTAAATATACCTTTGCTACAATTCAATATCCATTACTGAGTTAAAAAGAAAAAAAAACTCTTAAATTTTCCCTCAGCAGTATAAAGGGAAGCCCCCATGCTTAACAGTGAAAGGTTGGACATTACCATTAAAAGTCAAGAACATAATAAGGTTTCCAGCTATCGCCACTGTTACTCCACTTTGTTCTGGGAGTTCTAGCCAATACTAGAGCAACAGAAAGATGTAAGAAGTATAAATATCAGAAGGGAGAGAGAAGAAGCTGTAAGCTTCCCTCTGGAAAAACCTAAGGAAATCCATTACATTAATATAAAAATTTAAAAATGATAGCCAGGTCCAAGAAATATTTTTAAAAAATCAGTGAGGGGGCACCTGGGTGGCTCATTTGGTTCAGCATCTGACTCTTGATTTTGGCTGAGGTCATGATCTCAGGGTCGTGAGATCAAGCCCATGCTGGTCTGCTGGAGGTTCTCTTTCTCTCTCTCTCTCTCTCTCCATCTCTCTGTCCCTACCCCCACAGGTGCTCTCTCACTCTCTCTCAAATAAACAAATAAAACAAACAAACAAATAAATAAATAATCAAAACTTTATTACAAAGCATCAGTAACCAGTTAGGCTCCACCAGGGGGCAGGCTGGGAGCACCCAGAGCCCGCATTTTAAAAGCCCTCAGGTATAGGCTTCTGTCTGTACACACAGGACCACATGCACTTTATTTTGGGGACTACCTCCCTTCCTCACCAGAACAGCCCTGGCTGTTTTAGCAACGAAACGCAGACTCATTCTTCTGAGGGGTGCCTGCTGCCGGGCAGGTGAGGGGGCCCCAGAGCAGCCGCCTCAAGGGCCACTGCCTGAGGGTGTGCCAGTGAAGAGGATGCAGAGGGCCTGGAAGTGGTCTCCACCAGGAAGGGTGGGGACAGACGCTTGAAATGGTGTTGTGAAGGGCCAGGAGAGGACCCAGGAGGGGAGGGGGGTCAGGCAGGAAGGAGCGCACTGGGCGGGGGTCGTCTCCAGAGGGTGAAGCCAAGAGGCCTTCGCCACCTTGGGTGCCGCACTGGAATGGTTGGGCAGACCACATGTGCCCCCCCCCCCGACTTCTTTTTGCTCCACTTCCTTCCCTAAACTGACCTGGCTCCTCTCTCCCTCCAGGAGGCTGACCTGCATTGTCACAGCAGCGGGCTCCCTTATCCTCGGTCTTGTGACTGGGTTCGGTGATGGGAGCAAAAGACGGGCCCTGGGGGCCCTTCTGTGTCCTGGGGACCACCTCCCCGCTGTGGGCTTAGAGGCCCTAGGAGCGACCTGTTACAGCTGTCACCCACAACCCCCTGCAGTTTCTTACACTCTGCTCACACCTTTGTGGATGGTTCCCTTATCAAGCCTTCCTCAGAAGAGCCCAACTGGGAGGGCCACCTGTTTTCCTGCCCCACGGGGACCAACAGGAAAGCAACTACTCACATCTCCAGCGGAGTTCAGTGCCGGATCGGTAGGGGGAAGACAGGTGAGGTGGTACTCAGGAAGAGGGTAGCATGTCACCTGGTTCTGGCCAAGCTGGAGTTTCCATCTGCAGGAATGTGCCAAGCCAGCGGGAACAGTAGAGACATCCCAAATCTGAAACCAGGTTCCTGAAGTTTCCCTTGCAGGCCTGGAAGGTAACCACCTCTGCCCCCAGGTGGATGGAGGAGGGATCCTGCCCCAATCAGAGAGCTTCCTACAGAGAAGGCTCTAGAAGGATTTTGCCTCACTGGTAGAAGAAGGGAGAGGAAAGTGCATTGTGGGTAACTTTTCCCTTTGCTTATATTTGCAAGTATTTGGGGAAATGCATGTGTTATTTTTTATAATGAGAAAACGGTACAGTGGACTTCATTTTGGAAAAATTAAAGTGTTTGGAGTTGGGAGCAGGGGTATTAGCATGCTTCCCCATATGAAGGCTTCCTCCCTTACCCTTGCCTCCCAGGAGCTTAAGTTCCTGAGAATCTAAGTCAGCCTTAGACTTTGCATGTACTGTCTCTGTGCATCATTTTGTTGTGGGCCAGTGAGAGAACAAGATGAAACACACTGTGTAAACCGTCAATAAAAATGCTAGAGAACTGTATCAGTTACTCTCATGATTCCTGTTTCTCCTTGGACTTGTCTATCAGACCCTGCCTAGTGTTCCTGCCCTGTCAGTCTGACCTGACATTGAACCTAGTTCACTCTAGCCACCCCCTGGTGTCCACCCTTGTGGAACTCTCCCACATGGCTGGCTCCATCTCCCAGAAGCACAAATCCAGCCCATTTCCTTGTGCCAGGGAAAGCCCAGACCTGGCCCTGGGCCTTGTCTTTGCTCTGACTTGCTGTGCGACTCTGGGATAGTACTTCTGTTCTCTGGGCCCGTTTCCCTCTATATACATAGTGGAAATCTACCCTCTAGCTCCAGGCTTGCTGGATTGGGGAAAGGAATTTCCTTAGGAATGAGGCCTCTGCTATCCCTTCCCTTCAGCTGGCAGGGCTCACATCTCAGGCCTCTTCCACAGCTAGGAAGCAAGGGGAGAGGAGTATCCTGGAGCAGGGCTTCCTGTCCCTTTGAGAAATGGAGCAGCGTCTGTGGGATGTGGGGGTCTGACTCCCAGCAGCCCAGGGCTGAGGGAAAATCATTAAACCAAAAGAAGGAAAATAAAATGTCTTCTATGCATTTTGTGTCAAGGCCACCAGCATTGCAGGCAGGCTTAACTTTCTTCCTGCACTGGAGCTGAAACAGGCTGAGGGTAAACCCGGAGAACGGAGGCCACCCCAGGCAAAGCCTGGCACCTGGACTGGCTCAGTTATCGTCTGCTCAGTGGAGTCCAGGGTGCTCGTAGGACGGAGGAGAGGAAGCGCAGCCTGAGAATGAGATCAGGGGATGATCTCAAATCAAAGATCTCTTATGACACTGAAGTTTGATGCACACCAGGTCAGTCAGAAGAACCGTGAGGCTCTGGATGCCATTCTGGCCTGATATTTGAGGCCAGCACATCTGATCCACCCAACATCTCCCCTTCCTAACTTGTCAGCTCTCCTCATCTGTCGCTGGGACCCACGCAGGCTCTCCTGCTTCTGTGCCTTTGCTACAACTGCACCTTCTACCGAGAATACATCTCCTGAAGGCCTCTGGCAAAGCCTTCCTGTTTCTCTTGGGCCCTGCTCAGATCAAACCCTCTCTAAGAAGCCTTCTGACTTCCCCTGTCTCTCCTCTTCCTAACTCCTCCCAAGGCACACTGGACAGTATACAAACTACACCTGTACATACCGCAGTTAGATCTCCTGCTCCTGTCGTGTACAGGCAAGCCGTAACTAACGGCCGTGCCACTCAGGAGATCTTAGTGGACAAACCTTACCAGAAACTAATGTCCCAAAGCTTGGACTGAAGACATCCTAGGACTGTTACCGATGCTGATAGTGACACCATGCCAAGCTCAACAACTCACTGAGAAGTGAGCTGAGGCTGGAGGAGGTGTTGCATGTGGGATTGCAGTTTTAAATTAACCTGGTCAGAGGCCTGAGAAATGAAATGAGGCTGTTTGGGCAGCTGGAGGTAATACTCACGATATGGAGGCTGAGAATGTCAGTATGGGGCTCTGCTACCCAGCTGCAGACAGGGGTTCACCTAGAACAGCTGAGGGCAGTTCCTAGAAAAGTAGAAGGGTTTTCATGTTTATGCCCTAACAAGCTGAGCCTGCCAAAAGACTGGTTTTATCTTGAGGCAAAGGCTGTTGGTGGCATTTGCCTTCCTGCTTGCCTTCCTGGACTTTGGCTCAGCTTGGGCAGCGGGGGTACAGCCCCCGGCTAGCCGACTGGAGCCATGCCGCTTTCCTGGGCCAGTCGTCTTGCGCCCAGAGTACCATCTGATCTGGGCCCAGGAGGCACTATTCTGAGAAATAATTTTCATACTCAGAAGAGGCACTGGCAGCAAAAGGAGAAGGCCCTTGTGACTCTTATCTTTCTTCTTGCTCAGAACACTGCTCGAAGCTCAGTTTGGAGCTGAGACAACCACCAGGAAACCATGACAGAGCTGTGATCTCTGCCACGGACACAAAATGAGGAGGTGGTGGCATGAGGGACATACCTGTGCTGTCCCTGTGCTATAGGAAAATGGTGACTTTGGAGGGCTCAACCCTTCAGTTTCATCCAGTGACAGGCCTTAAGCCCGGGTTCTCCTTCCTGGAGCCCCAGGAAGCCCCCGATAAAGCTGTTTCTGAAGCGAGGCTTCCAGGAAGTGAGGAGAATCTTCTTTGAGTTGGCCTGTTCCTTTTTGCACTAACGGATTTAAATCTCTTGCACTCATCACAGATTGTCCTTTTTGTTCCCAGTTTTGCTCTTGGTATAACAAATATATGATTATTAGTCACTTTGGATAATTCCCTTTCTTAGTAGGCCAGCCTTCAGAGCAGCCCTATGGTTGTTAGTGGGCTCCTGGGGCTGACAGGTGTAAAACCCCCAGGTGTGTGCTCAGCCTGAGGGCGAGGCATTGCTGTGTGCTCCCAGGCTGAACTGGTTTGGGGGCTAGTGGCCTATTAAAGAAATGCACACTCCCCAGAGGATACATCTGGCAGAAGGCCTCTTCTAGGAAAGGGGTTATTCCCTGAGAGAAATCCACTCCATCAGGTTGAGGTGGGACCAGAGCTCCCTGCCTTTCCTTCTCTGCCACAGAGGTGGGCATGTGACCTAGGCTGGACCAATGACTCTCTCAGGGTCCATTCCTGTCCAATAACTTACCATAGACTGGATGGGGAATGATTTCATTTGTTTTTCTAGTATCTTGGTTTCATTACCTATGGCCAGAGGAGCCTCTGGATCTCTCTGGAAACTACTTTTCATGTGGTTATCTCACCTAAATTGTCTTCCTGCAGAACCACTTCTTCCTGAACTTCCAGGTCCTCCCTGCTAAAATTATTGGGGTGCAGGAACCTCCTCACTCTCCCCCAACAGCCCCAGCTGTTTCCCACATAATCCCGATTCAAGGCCTCTACCAGCCCAACACACTGGGCCTTAGGCAGCATGCTGGGGAGCAAAGCGGCAGGGCCTCCTTGCTGCATTGGTGCTGGAGAACCACCGACCATCACCCACATGGCCAGCAGGGCGTGTTCGCCACAGCAGCGTGCAAGTGAGGAGCATTATCTCCCCAAACGGACCTGACTTGGCCTTATTTTGCCCCGTCTTCAGGGTTCTCATGATTGTGTCTAGAGCAGGAGCAACTTACAGATCTTTCTCTTTCTTAATATTCTCCTTCCCCCAAACCCAAGCACCTCTCTCATTTCTCTTATTCCTTCTCAGAACATGAAATTTCTACTTATTTTCTAATAAAACATTTTAGTCAGTCCTGGCTATCCTGATGACAAACGACTTCCACAGTGGCCTTTATTATTGTTCCAAATACTCATGGTCCCTCCCCTAGCTCCATCCTTGTTGCCTCCCCGCAACATACAACACCCACCCCCGAAGACTGTACCTCCCTACCTTTTGTACTCAGGAGGGACCACATGGCTTGCTTGGGCCGGTAAGACGTAAGCAGAAATAACAGAGCCACTTTTAAGCAGAGGCCTAAGGAACAGCTCTCGTTCTGCCTCTTCCCCTCCTCCTTTTCTTGTTATTGTTTTGTTTTTTGGTTTTAACAACAGATATTTCTTAAAGATCTGAAGGCTAGAAGTCCAAGATCGAGATGTCAGCAGGGTTGGTTTCTTCTGAGGCCTTTTTCCTTAGCTTGCAGACGGCTCCCATCTTCCTTTGTCCTCACGTGCTCTTTCCTCTGTGTACACACATATCTCGGGCACCATGTTCCTGGTGCCCCCATGCCGGGCTCAGGGGTATGCTCTCCACCTAATTTTGTACACAGGGTTGACCACAGACGGTGATTCCAGCTCAGTCTCCAGAGTAAAGTATGTCCACTGTTGGCAGGACCTGGCTCAGCCACTCCATTTTCAGAATTATGGCGTGGTCTGGGCCGGAGATCAAGTCAGCCAGCCATGCCTCCAGGTAAAACACCAATGGGTCTCCTAGTTCCTGCACAGCAATCTGTCATAGCTGGATGTGAATCTGTGGTGGCAGAAGTGATGACCCCAGCGGCCTCTCCAGGAACTGGGCAGGCATCCGACCTCAGTCTGGGCCTTAACAGCACCTGTGCCGTCGACCCTGTGAGGACCAGGAGCCCAAGAGCAAGTTCTGAGTAGCTCCTCAGAGCTCCAGCCTCTTTCCTCCCACTCTGTGAGGACACTGGAAGGGGTCCTTGAGTGAAGACGGTATAAAGCAGGAGTGTAGCTGACATACAGTAAACATGGGATGGAGTAAAGTGTGAGCCTCTTTTGTTGTCAGCCATGGAGGTTTGGGGCCTTAGCCTCAGCTGACTGACAGATCCTCTCAGGCTCTAATCAACAGGCCCTCTGTTTCCACAGCCCAGAGTCCTCTCTGCCTCAGGGTGTGCCCTGGAACTGCAACACTGGGCCCAAGGCAGTGGGGAGTAGGACTGTCTTGTCTGTTCTGGGGTCTTGGAGGGCCTAAAGCTGGGGTCTTTATACTTGACTTCCGGCCACCATATGCCCTCTGCTCAAGCCTCCATCTGGTCTGACCAGCTCCATTCCAGCTGCCCTGCTTTCCCCGGGCCCTTGGCTTGGAATAATAAAACCCCCACAATTTCTTTTTCCAGAGCAAAGGACATAGCTTACCTAAGAGTGGTCAGTGGTTTCATTTTAAATGTCCACACTGCTTGGAAGTACACATAATCATATAAAATTATTTTTATTAAAATAGAAAAGCTTTCCAGTATATTGCATTGAAGACATTTATATAGAAAAAGCAATTGCAACAAACATGCTACATCAGCACTGAAATATTCTGAAAGCTTTAAGTGCCCACTTTTAAACATATTTTGGTATAATGAACATATCCCTACATATTTCAAAGGGTACGTATAATACTGAAAAAAATACTTCATGTAACATCTAAGTTTAGGTGCATACCAACAGGAGGCATTACATTGAATAGCTTATTTCAAACTGTGAAACACATTCAAAGTATTCAATTGCTTAGACAACATGCAAACACTTTTATACTTAGATTGACATATTTAAATATATAAACCACAAGTCTTTATAATTCTATATCAAAAAAGAAAGTCAGACAGAACACTTACCCACACTGTGCATATCACAAAAAACAATGTGTCTTCATGAACGGAAAGTACTGGGTTAACACACATGATTGTCATTTTACAAATATGGCTATTTACCTTCTTCATAATAAAATAGAAATATCATGTATTATTTACACTACTAATTATTTCACTTTTTGGCAAGTATATAAGTAGCAGCAATTGGTTTAAAAATTGATATTTAAAAACTCTTAAGTTTAACTCGGATGAATACCGAACAATACATATCGGTTAATATAAAAAGGCATAATGCAATCTGCTTTGATGTGGTATAATTTCTCCTTTTCACAAAGTCATACACACATTAGTAATCACTCAGCCTATTGTGTACAATGTATCTCATAAATGCCACTTCCTTAGCAAGCTTTGCTTAACATAATAGATGGGTTCCTGAATTAAATTTCTGCAAATTAAATTTGCCTGATGAGTTATATGATAATTCCAAAGATGCATTACCTTTATTTCACACTCTAAAATGGCTCTTCACAGTGACCCCTAGCTTCTAGATAGAGTAGGTAATTATCTGTAAACACACACACACCAGGGACACCTTAGTATTTAAAGGAACTCCGAAATGAAGTTTCTGGGTGTGAAGCTTATAGTAAAGTGAGTTATCTTTCTAAAAAGTGATCATCTCACTTAACCAAAGGTTCCTAATTTGTTTTACAGTGTGGGATGACCCATCTAATGAGCAAAGTATAAAGTGTAAGGCAGTGATCCACCAGAAGAAGACATCCTCTTTTCATTAGTATTTGGAAGAACATATTTTGACATTTGTAATAAAACAAAACCCCTAATATTGGCAGATTAAAAAAAAAATACTGTGTGGTGAACAGAGGTGACAAGTGCTTTTCCTTGGCCACTATTCAACTACAAACCAGGAGTCCTGCATGTCTCTCACAATGTAGAAAAACTTGATGGAGGAACATTTTGCACTTTTCATGGGCAGTCAGATACGTGTCCAGACCATGTGCAAAGCAGGGCTCAGACTGAGGAGGACGAGGCAGGAGGGCCAGGGGGCTCTGGCCTTGATACCAGCCGACGGCACACTGCTTGAGACCTGTACCTGGGAAATGATGAGGGCAGACAGAGGGACGTGGGACGCCAGAGTGGGGCTGTCGGAGTTGATGAGGGATTCAATCTTCTCTGCTTCTTTATTGCAGGCCTCAATCTGGGAAAGGAGAATCAGATTTTAAAATCTACAACCACAGAACCTGTGAAAGGGTCAAGTCAGACACAATCCGCATATATCCCAGCAGAGAATATACTTTCTCTTTCCTTTTCTGAGCCAAAGTAACATTTTAATATAGTCTTAATTATACCAATAGTAATAGCACCGAGGGAAATTAAATCAGAAAAGAAATGATGCACAATGCCACTGCCCTTACCACTCAGCCACGTTCAGACATTACCTTCCCACAGTTAGACACAGTCCCAGGCAATGGACTTTCAGTGCTTCCTTACCCATCCCAGAGGACAGCAATGGGGCTTTCCTCAGCTTCCTGACTGGCCATTTACAAACCGCTTGTATTCACTCCCCTCACTGGAGCCCCCACTGTTCTGATGCTGACACTTGGGCCCACAGCAGTGAGGATCACCTCTAGAGTATGAGGAAGAAAAATGGAGTCCATAAGACCAGGCCCGGCGGGCTTCTCCTCCCAAGTGGGAGCACAGCCCCCATGCGGCCGGTGTCCTCGTCTAGGGCTGTGTCACTGCACGACCTGCACCAGCCGCTTCCCTCCCAGGGCTTCAGCTGCCTCATCCATACGTAAGTATAAGCCCTCTGTGTGCGCGCACTCTGAGTGGCCCCTCAGCATTTCGGCTCTCCCACTCCTTCACATTCTGCTGTCAGAGATGAGCCCGGCTGCGGTCACCTGGGACACCTTCCCAGACTGCCCTTGTTTTTCCCGCTCCTGCCCTACCTAACTTTCCAAATGCTTCTACTTCCTCCCTCTCCTAAATCCTCTAAACAAGAAGTCTGCACAAGGCGCGCTGAACCCCACCTGCAAAGCTTTTGGATAATGATCGACAGGAATGATCAGGATCACTATCTCGGATTCAATACTGAAGTATCCAAATACGTCGCACTGCGGAACAGACACGTGCATGCGGATTTTCTGAAGTATTTCCAGAACTGTTATTGGCTTTTTGTTTGTTACCTGGGAAGAGAAAAAAAATTCCATTACCTGCATAAAAGAGGAATTCCTTATTACTGCTGAGGCTGCCTTGCTATTTTGCCTATTGGAACTCCCAAGTATGGGGCCCCAAAAAGCTCCTGCTGGCTAAATTCGAAATCTACAGAGTCCACTCCAGAGGGCTTTTGTCTGACTCCAGAGCTTTGTAGCTCAAGATAAACACTTTAACCCAAAGCCCCTACTCCCTTTTAAGGTACTGTTCTGAGTTGGGAGCCACAGGAAAATGATTAAAAAGTCTTCCTATAAATATACAGTTGTTTGAATCCAAACAGGATAATTTTCGGTAGTGGTAGTGTTGGCTGCTACATTTCTGGAACCCTGTGTCCTCAGAAGTGGAGCAGAAGTGATGGTACATTGAAGGGAAAGGGGCAAAGCAGACACGGGAAGGTGGTGGGCTCTGGAAGTGCCTCCCCCCTACCCACCCCCCCGCCTGGGGGATGGGGGTGGGGAGGAATGGGGACTGTGAGGGCAGGCAGCCTTGAAACCATACAGGCATCTACCAGTCTCTGGCTGCCTGGTTCTGCCTCCAGCCCTAACTCAACGTACTATGCAAGCCAGGGGCCTCTTCTAAGGCAGGTCAGGCTGTGCTGTGCATAACAAGGTCACCGAACAGCCAGAGTGCAGGGGAAAGGAGCACAGGATTGGGGGCCAGACACCCTGAGTTCTACTAGTAATGAGCTATACAGTGTCGGGCAATCTGCTTTTCTGTGAATTACTTTCTTCCTCTATAAATGGGACAACACATTCTATTCTGTGGATTACTGAGAAGTTTATCAATAAGGTTTCAACAGTATGTGGCACATAAAGTGATTTACCTTTGCAATAGTATCCAGTTTTTCTTTGTCAAATAAAACTCTTAACATTCCAGCACATAATGGGCAACAAGCACCTGTATAACAGAAACCATTTTATGCGTGTTCAGAATTAGAAAATTAAAATTCAAAATAGCCAGTGAAATAACCAACCCTTCATTTTGTGCTAGGAGAGTTGTAGCTATCCTCCCTGATGTACTTTTAGATATGTTCCCTCACCAGCTGGGATCTTATTATCTATACATTTACCCAAATCCTTCCACCACCCTTGCCTTCATCCTTTACCACTTCTCAGGGCAACCCGTGATGGAGAGAGAGCTCGCCTTTCACGAGGTGTGGGGCCTGGGGCCTGGACCCTGCCCTGCCTCAGAACTCACTGTGATCCCAGGGAAGTGCTTTCCTGTGCCTTTGATTTCCTGTCTGTAAAACAAGGGAGCAGATGTTTTAGGGATTCCATGAGTGTTTGGTTCAAATTTAATCTTAAAAATTATATTTAAGCTGTTGAAAATGATGACAAAATATGAGAACATGGTCTTCAGAAAGAAAGAGGCTTTGTTTTTTTTTGCTCACTGCTATGCCCCAGTGTCTAAAAGAGTCTCTGGCAAACAGTAGAAGCTCAAGAAACACTTGATGAATCCAGGAATGGATGAATGAACTTGTGAGACTCCAGATTAACCTGTTCCGTGCAGACACTGGATAAAGTCTTATCTGTTATCTCTGCTTAACTGAAAAGTACAGCACTCTATGGTAAGTAGTTTAAGAAAACTTACTACTGGGGCACCTTGGTGGCTCAGGTCGTTAACTGTCTGCCTTCGGCTCAGGTCATGATCCCAGAGTCCTGGGATCAAGCCCTACGTTGGGCTCCCTGCTCAGTGGGAGTCTGCTTCTCCCTCTCCCTGCCACTCCCCCTGTTTGTACTCTCTCTCTGTCAAATAAATAAGTAAAATCTTCTTAAAAAAAAAAAACCCATTATTCTTATAACACTGTATGAAACAAGACTTTCTTGATTATAGGCAACTAGATGCTAAGGCCAATCTAAGACCAATATCTTACATTTCTCTGAATTGCAAATGTTTGTGTTCCTCAAAAGTACTTCAATTATTCATTCATTAATTACTTACTCTTTATTCATTAACTACTAGTTCTTTATTACCTTTATGATGAGTAAACTTTACACATTTGAGCTACTAACCATAATTTTAGTAATGAAATGTCACTTTATCTATTTATTTAAAAAAATTTTTTTTAAAGATTTTATTTATTTATTTGACAGACAGAGATCACAAGCAGGCAGAGAGGCAGGCAGAGAGAGGGGGGGAAGCAGGCTCCCCACTGAGCAGAGAGCCCGATGCGGGGCTCGATCCCAGGACCCTGGGATCATGACCTAAGCTGAAGGCAGAGGCTTAATCCACTGAGCCACCCAGGCGCCCCATCGCTTTATCTATTTATATATTGGTGTTTGGTGTGATTTTGCCTGAAAACATTTGCCATATTGTTTTATTTATTTCTTTATTTAAGCTGATTTATTTTTTAAGTAATCTCTACACCCAATGTGGGGCTCAGACTCACAAATCTGAGACCAAGAGTTGCATGCTCTTTTGACTGAGCTCGGCGCCCCTGCTATATTGTTTTAAATCCCATGGACAAGATGATGTCTAAATTAATCTAGAGCTTTTTAAGGGGGACCCAGAGTAATGCATCTAATCAGCATCAGGTAGAGCCAAAACTTTTTTTTCTTAAGATTTTATTTATTTAGAAAGAGAGAAAGAGAGATCACGAGTAGGGGAAGGGCAGACGGAGAAGGAGAAAGAGCATCTCAAGTAGACTCTGCACCAAGCACTGGAGCCTGAGGCAGGATTTGATCTCACAACCCCAAGATCATGACCTGGGCCATAATCAAGACTTGGATGCTTACCTGATGGAGCCACCCAGGAGCTCCAAGTCAAGACTTTTTGAAAAATTTAAGTAAATGAGTCAACTCTCTTTCTGAGTGACTTACTCCCTGGAGGTGGGTAAGTCTGTTTGTCCAATCCCACCCCAAATACTGCCAGCCTACCTGGTGGGATGATGGGTTTGCACTCAGTTGCAGAGAGGGAAGGACACTTGACTGCAGCACACTCAGCGACAGAACTGTCCTCAGAGAGGACCCCAACCGCCTGGCAGGGCCCATAGTAATCCACAGCTGCGCGATCGGAGTAAGCGGCACACACGCTACTGTAGGTCTCCCCATTGTGCCCGCAGATGGGCTCCGCGGCTCTGCAGAAGGGCTGATGACAAGCAAAGCACATTTAGCCTATAAACCTCTGTAGTACACTTTTCCTAACCAGGAGCACAAAACAAAGGAAAAAAGATACAGGTATAAATTCCTGGACCCTCTTAATTAAGCTCCTAAGGTCAGCTAAACTTTGGGTTGGGGGTGGGGTCAATAGGGCTGTCCCAAGATGAACTGAAATGATTACTTTGCTGATCCTCTCTGGGACTTGGGTGCTCATTCCTTGTGAACTGATATGAGATACTCCTTCCCCCATCCCAGACTTCTATCATTCCCGAAGTACCTACCTGTTTGATGAAAACAAGATCAATCTCCATGCAAATTCAGAAGCCTTATCATTTCATGCTGGGTAGGGATAGGGAGAGGGAAGAGTGGAGAGCTCAGTGGGGTGGAGACTCTGGACCCATCAGATAGGTTAGGCTAAGTAAGAGAAAACTTGCAGCCAGTAGGAGGGAACAGATAGGAAGGGAAGACTGGGAATTCAGAGTAGATGGTATCAATGCACTTGGAACACAAGCTCTGAGGGATAACAGACCTGGGGAGACATGCTGAAGGCATTCTCCTGCCGGTGAAGACCAGGAAATGAGAAGCAATCATGTCAGGTGTTAGTTGGCCATGAGTGGGGGCCCTGCAGGGGTGTGTATGTGTGTGTGGTTGTCCTTGGGGGGTATTTTTCTGGACACGAAATGCAAAAGGCTTCAAGATAAACTGATGTAAAAAGACACCAAGTATTCAAGAAATTTTCACTCACTCTTCTATGAGTGGGAATTCAGTGGAAAGAGTGGGAAAACACTCTTTTCTTGGTGGTTTTAACTTGCATTCTTCCTGGACCATATGCTAATGAGTGCCACAGAAGGGGAAGTGAAAATGGTACTGATGCACCCCAGGGTGTGTAACTTTACATTATTTTCCTAATGGTGGTTGGCATGAGGCCACTCTGCTCTTGCTTGTCCACTAGATGCCCAAAGGTACCAAAAGGAGTAGGACAGCCCTCCAGAGTTAGGAAGAAAAAGCCAGGTCTGGGATGGCTCATTTTAATTCTCTAGATTTGATAGGATTCATAGAAGACCCCCAAGTGGTCTTAATTGTTGCTTCATCTGTGAAAGACCATCAACTGATTTTATGCTTGGGTTTGTCAGCCAATCAACTGTACCTGGCAAGGGCCTTTGTATAAGAGGCTTTGCCCCCTCTGGTACAAAGTGCAGAGATTGCCATGTTCCACGTGGTTTGTGTCACAAACAGGATCGCGAACCTGGTCACAAGTGAGCTGTCTTGGCAAACACTCATATTGGCTACATCCAAATTTATCAAAAGTTGTCAGGCAGACTTGTGGTCTGGGTATGCATCTGAAAAACACAAATGTGGTACCATCAGCCAGTGCTGCAGGTGGGGGTGGGTGATGATGGGGCCGCTAAGGCACTGACAAGGGACAAGAGGTTGAGAAAAAGCAAGAGGGAAGTCTGAAAGAGTCCCTATCCCCGAGAGCTTATGTAGAGTAGGAGAGTCAAGCATGCATATGAAGTGAGCAAGTAGGTTCTACACAAAATGCCCGTGGGAATGAGTCATTCTGATTCAGGAGCCTGGAGAAAGCAGCCGGAACAGGTGGTGTCCTGGTTGTCACCTGGGGGATAAGGAGGGCCACACTGGCCTGCCTGGCTGAGGAAGCCGCAAGAGCAAAGGTGCGGTGTGACTACGGTGCTGGGGGAAAGGGGAGGTGACCCTGAGGGTAGGAGCCAAGTTCACAGGGACAGAAGTGGCAGGATATGAGGGCTCATCAGGTGGGTTGGGGTCTGACGCTAGAGGCCTTTTAGTCAATAATAAAAGAAGCATTTTCTGGGGTTTAATTTCCAGCTTGGGTATTACTGAGTCTGTCTTAAGAGAAGGCTTCACAGTATGAGCTGAAAAACTCAGGCTTCTGTGCTTATTGGCTGAGGACCTGCCACTGGCTGGTTGTGAATCACAGAGACAATGCCACCCCACAAAGCTGGGTCTTCCTAGTAATGTCAGGACTTGCCTCATTCTTAATTCCTGAACTTCCTTGGAGGGGCTGGGGATGATAGCTCTTCTTTCGACTTTTCTGCTCTTTCATTTCTACATTGGCATTTATAACTTTCTATAAGGAGACCTATTAAAATGTTGACGTTTCACTGGGCCTTGAAATAACAGGAAACACAAATGTTAGTCTGTACAATAAAAGGAGAAGAATATAGCAGCTAGCATTATTTTGATTTCAAAGGAAATGACCTCTAATCTCTTTAGGGATAAGTCTCCTGCTCTGAAATGACCACCAGCTCCATCACTACTAACATATGGCCGCCTTTCCTGATGGGATTTAAAATTAGAATGCATGTAGTTATGGTTTTTTGGGAAATGTAAGACATTTGAAAAAAAATAATGGAGAAGAATATTTAGAACTTCATTATCTATTAACATGGAAGGGATGAGAACCAAGAATATCAGGAGGCATTTGGTAATTGTGGAAGGAAAAACTTTATGAAGTTGAGTATAGAGAAATAAGATCAATTGGAAATTTGAGAATTCAGGGAGTAAATTAAACATGATCAGGGCAGGGACTCTGTCTTGCTTATCGTTGTGTCCTTTAGAAAGATGGCTGGTAATCAGTAGATATTTGATGAATGAACACAACTTTTATTTTTTAACCAATTATTTTTTGAACAGATAACACAAGCCCATGGTGAAACCGGAAAGAGAGAAAATTATATATGGTGCAAAAATAAGTCTGCCTCTTACTCTTCCATCCCAGCTGCCCCCACTAACTTCCCAGAAACAGCTGCGATTGTCAATTTTTGTTTAGTCTTCCAAGATCTTTTATGTAAGTATAAATATTTATATATGCTGAGTCAAGAGTATGTGCATTTAAACTTTTGATAGGCTTAGACAAAAGGGATGTACCAACCCTTCCTTCAACCCCCTTCTTGTAGGAGAGTGCCTGTTTCCTTACATTACGTTACAAACTTTTTACCTTTGCCAATCTGATAGATGGAAAATGGTGTATAGTTGTAGTTTTAATTTAATTTGCATTTCTCTTAAAATAAGAAAGGTGAAGCATGGTGGTACATTTGGCTGGATGTTCATCAAGTTCATTTAATTTTCTTCCTGGGCATACATCTAGATTATATATCCCAGACTCCCTGGCAAAAGTTGTGGCCAAATGATTGAGTTCTAACAGGAGAGTGTGGTTAGAAGTAAAGGTAAATGTCACTTTTAAACCTGGCCTATGAAAGCTTCTCAAGAGCAACCTTCATCGACAACCTAATACAAAAATGGGAAAAAATAAAAAAAAAACTAACAGGGGCGCCTGGGTGGCTCAGTGGGTTAAGCCGCTGCCTTCGGCTCAGGTCATGATCTCAGGGTCCTGGGATCGAGTCCCGCATCGGGCTCTCTGCTCAGCAGGGAGCCTGCTTCCCTCTCTCTCTCTCTCTCTCTCTGCCTGCCTCTCCATCTACTTGTGATTTCTCTCTGTCAAATAAATAAATAAATAAAATCTTAAAAAAAAAAAAAAACTAACAGAAAAATGAACCAAAGATATAAACATAGAAAAATAAATAGTTATTAAACATTTGAAATAAGGCTTTTATAGAGTAATTCTCTCTAGTGACTACAACCTCCAAAGTATCAGTACTTTAATATAACAGAAGTTCAAATACAATCCATTTGTGTGTTCAGCAAGTGGATTTCCACAGAATGACTCAGAAACCTAAGATCCCTCCATCTAGTGACTCCCAGCTCCTGCAGACTCATAGCTCCCTGTAACTTCTCTGTTTGGTCAGAGGATGTTAGATTGTTGATTTTTTCCTGTTGATTTGTAGGGACTCTTTATACTCTAAGGATATCAGCCCTTTCTCTGTGATGTTTTTCCAGTTTATCATTTGTTACGATGCAGAAAATTTGTGTGAGAGGGGAGAAGGTCAGAGGGAGAAGCAGACTCCCCATAGAGCTGGGAGCCCAATGTGGGACTCGATCCTGGAACCCTGGGATCATGACCTGAGCCAAAGGCAGTCGCTTAACCAACTGAGCCACCCAGGCACACTCAACCTTTTCTTTTTATACATATAGTATATATATATGTATATAATACACACACACACACACATATATTTTTTTTAACAAAGATTTCATTTATTTATTTGACAGAGAGAGAGGTCACAAGTAGGCAGAGAAAGGGAAGCAGGCTCCCTGTGGAGCAGAGAGCCCGATGTGGGGCTCGATCCCAGGACCCTGGGATCATGACCTGAGCCAAAGGCAGAGGCTTAACCCACTGAGCCACCCAGGCGCCCTCATCTTTTCTTTTTATATTGGTTTTGTACTATACCCAGCATGACCTTCCCACTTTGGGATTTTATTGTTTTATTATAAGAGAAAAACCTTATTCAGAAGGGTTAGCTAACAGAGAAAACAAATGAACAAATAACAAAACAGCCTTCAAGTCACCTCCCAACACAACTATATCATCTTATCCGTTTATTTCTTATGCCCAGCATCTTGACTTCCTTCTATAGGAACTTTTTGGGCTAAGTTTTCATGTATATACTTTGCCAGATGGATGACCAATTATCTTTGTCATTTCTCTTAGTATGTGTGAGAATCTTTCCTTCACTCCCTACTGCAACAGGTTTTAAGGATGGAGATGCAACTGCTTATTCTCCACAACATTCTTCACTAGGAAAGGATATGTCCTATTCAGGTCTCTAAGGCTTCTAGGGAAAACTGTTCTAGAAGCCTAAACCTAAGACAGTCAGCAGGACTCCTGCCCTCTGGCCACCATATACAGAAACCCATCATTAAGTCTAGGTGCATTGTACTCTGAGCTCATGAGGAAACTGCAGAGGAACAAGCCCCTAAACAAAAAACTTCGCACAAAACTGAAGTTGCATTTCCAGAGATTTCTCATGTCCAATCCCTAATATGGAGGTAGATAAGTAGAAGAAAATTTCTATTACTATCAGGCATAAATAGCTAATAAAGAGAACACATCCATTTCTCTCATCTTGTCTGCTACCATTCTGTGCCTTGCACTTTCTGTTTAAGTCTTATAGAATTGCTGTAGCTCCCAAGAGACATCACACTATTTTCTCATTTCTAGTGGCCAAGATCTTTGCTCCTATTGTTCTCCCTGCCTTCACCAACACCACCCTCTGCTGTCAACCTTGCTGGCAATCTCCTTCTCATCTTCTTAGCTGAGTATCACATCTTCTAGAGGCTTTCCCAGGCTTCCCCCAGGCTGCATCAGCTACACTTCTGGGCCCCTAATCACAGTGTGTCATCAAGGAGCTTTATCATGGCTCTTTACCTGTCGAATGTACTCTTTAGGACAGAGGTCTTCTTAATTCATTTTGGTATTTCAGTGTCTGGTATACAATAGATGCTTGGTAAGTGCTGGTCTTTAGTTGAAAAAGATGAGGAACCATTGGGGAAGATGGTGATAGAGTAGGAGGACCCTAGGCTCACCTCAACCCACACACACACTAGATAACTATTAGACCATTCTAAATACTCTGGAAATTGATCTGAAGACTAGCAGAACAAACTCTAAAACTAAAAGTAGAGAAGAAGGCAGGAAGTGCAGAGACATGGATTGGGAGAGAAATGGATTGTAGCCCCTGTGGTGCGGAGGCAGCCACAGTTGCAAAGGAAGGTGAGAGACAAACTAGTATACAGGGGAGTGCATGGGGAAAACAAATCCCCATAGCAATTGGCTTGGAAAGTGAGAGGGCCTGATTTTCACGAGTTCTTGGAACCAGTGGGGCTTAAAGCCTGGAGTTTTAAAGGTCAGTGTGCTTGGCTTTGCAAGAGCTCAGAAGACATTGGGGCTGGTTTTGAAAAGAAGGCAGGGCAAACAGTTTGCAGATATACAGTGTGGAAGTGGCGATCTGAAGAGTACGCGGGGCACATAGTAGGGCGGTTATTCATTCATCTCAGAATGTGTCCCAGAGAGATGGCATTCACCGAGAGACCCTTCTAGGGAAAAAAGGAACTGGAATGTGTCATTTCCCTCCCCTGCTTCTCAGCAAAACCACAGGGCCACCTTTGGGAAACAGTGCAGCACCAACACTCACTACTTTACTTGCTTAAACCAAGCCCCACACCATCATGTTCTGGTAGAACTGCCCCTTCTGGGCACAGCTGCTTGAGTCCCAGTGTGGCAGGCACCCTCCTCCAGAAGACTAGCCCAAACCCCAGTAACACTGCATCTCCTCATGTGGGATTTTGGAGAGCCTAGGTTCTAGTAGCAGTGGTGCTAGGTCTCATTTCACTAACAGACCAGATTACATCTAGGTAAAAAGCACCACATTCAGGCCAGGACCAAGCACTGTCCACAACAAGCAGAGATCCTCTGCTGATGACTGGCCTGAAGGATAAAGCAGCCAGGACACAATAGGAGAGTACACACAGCACACACTGGAGACACTCCCAGAAGCACCAGGCCCTGAGGAACAGGAGACACTACAGGGCACTACAGAACTTCTTCATAAAGCCATTACCCTCAAGAACAGGGGATGTGGTTGACTTTCTTAACACACAGAGACTTAGACAAAATGAGAAGACAGAGAAATATGTCCCAAATGAAAGAATAGGACAAGGCCATGCCTAGAGATCTAAGCAAAATAGATACAACAACTGATGTTGTAACATGCCGATGGAGAATTTAAAGTGATGATCATATGGATACTCACTGGACTTGACAAAAGAGTGGAGGACATAAGTGAGACACTTAACACAGAGTAAGGAATAACACAGAGATAAAGGGCTCAATAAATGAAATGAAAAACCCACTTGAAAGAAAAAACAACAGGCTGAAAGAAGCAGAGGAATGAATTAATGACCTAGAAGACAGAATAATGGAAAGTAATAATCCTGAACAAAAAAGAGAAAAGAGAATAAGGCAAAATGAGAAAAGACTTAGGGAACTCAGTGACTCCATCAAACATAACAATATTCATGTTATAGGAGTCCTAGAAGAAGAGAGAAAAATGCTCTCTCTCGCTGTCTCTCTCTCAAATAAAGAAATAAAAATCTTAAGAAAAAAACCGACAAAACACAGTGATAAATAAAAAAAATATTAAAAGGTACAAGACAAAAGAAGAGAGTTACAGACAAAAGAAACCTCATAAGGTTATCAGTGGATTTTTTACCAGAAACTTTCCAAGCCAGAAAGGAGTGGCATGATATGTTCAAAGTGCTGAATGGGAAAAACCTGCAGTCAAGAATACTCTATCCAGCAAGGCTACCATTCAGAACAGAAGGAGAGACAGAGCTTCCCAGACAAACAAGAACTAAAAGAGTTCATGACCACTAAACCAGCCCTATAAGAAATATTAAAGAGTATTTTTTGAGTATAAAGACCAAAAATTGTAGTATGAAGGTAGGAAATACATAATATAAAAAATGAGTATTTCTGTAAAAAAAATTCAAAGAACTCACAAAAATAAAAGGTATATGACACCATATACCTAAAACGTGGGAAGGAGAATAAGTTCAAGCTTAAATGACCAACAAGTTAATATAGACTGTTATATGGAGATGATGTTATATACAAACCTAATAGTAACCACAATTCAAAATCTACTAATAAATATGCAAAGAATAAAGACAAAGAAATCCAAATACATCATTAAAGAAAACCAGCTAACCATTGAAGAGAGAAAGACAAGAAAGGATCAGGGAAATCTTCAGAAAGCACCACAAAACAAGTAATACAATGGCAATAAGTACACAGCAATCAATAATTACTTTGCATATAAATGAGCTAAATGCTCCAATCAAAGAATAGGCTGACAGAATCGATAAGAAAACAACTCATCTGTATACTGCCTGTAAGAGACTTGTTTTAGATCTAAAGACACCTGCAGATTGAAAGTGAGGGTATGGAGAAATATTTATCATACAAATGGATGCCAAAAGAAAGAGAAAGACAAAAGAAAGGCCAATACTTATATTGGATAAAACAGACTTTAAAATAAAGACTGTAACAAGAGGACTAAGAAGGACACTATTTAATAATAAAGGGTTCAAATCCAACAAGAAGATAAAACAATTGTAAATATTTATGCCCCCAACCTGGGAGCACCCAAATACTATAATAGTAACAACATAAAGGAACTAATTGATAATAACACAAAAGTAAGGGATTTTAACACCCCACTGACATCAACATATCCTCTAAACAGAAGATCAACAAAGAAACAATAGCTTTGATGACACACTGGACCAGATGAATTTAACAAATATATTGAGAACATTCCATCATAGAACATCACAATACATTCTTTTTAAGGGCAGATGGAACACTCTCCAGAATAGATCACCTATCAGGCCACAAAACAAGCTTCAACAAATTTAAAAAGACTGAACTCATACCATATGTCTTTTCTCACCCAATGCTATGATATTAGAAGTTAATGACAAGAAAAAATCCGGAAAGACCACAAATACATGGAGGTTAAGTTATATGCTACTAAAAATGAATGGGTCAATCAGGAAATAAAAGAAGAAATTAAAAAAGTATATGGAAACAAATGAAAATGAAAACACAGTGGTGCAAAACCTTTGGGACACAGTAGAAGTGGTTCTAAGAGGAAAATTTATAGCGATACAAGCCTACCTTAAGAAGCAGGAGAAATTTCAAATAAATAGCCTTATACCTAAAGGAGCAAGAAAAAGAACAATTAAAACCTCAAACCAACAGAAAGGAAGGAAATAATATGAATTAGAGCAGAAATAAGTTATATAGAAACTAAAATAAACAAAAACTGGAACCAATACAACCGATCAATGAAAACCAGGAGCTAGAGGAGGGAGAAGAAGTAATAATAACATCACAGTAATACAAACCATTATGAGAATATTATGAAAATGTTGTCAACAAACTGGACAACCAAGAAGAAATGGATAAATTTCTAGATACAAATACCTACTAAACTGAAATAGGAAGAAATAGAAAATTTGAACAGACTGATTACTGGCAAGAACTGAATCAGTAACTTAAAAACTCCCAAAAAACAACAGTCCAGGACCAGGTGGCTTCATAGGCAATTCTATCAAAACATTTAAAAGGAGTTAATACTTACTCTTCACAAACTATACCAAAAAATAGAGAAGGAAGGAAAACTTCCAAATTCATTCTATGAGGCCAGCACTACCCAGATACCAAAACCAGATAAAGATATCACAAAAAGAGAACTACAGGCCAATGTCTGTGATGAACATAGATGCAAAAACCCTCAACAAAATACTAGCAACCTAATCCAACAATACATTTAAAAAATCACACACCATGATTAAGTGGGATTTACTCCTGGGTTGCAAGGGTGGTTCAATATTCATACATCAATCAACATGATACATCACATCACTAAAAGAAATGGTAAGAACCGTATGTTCATTTCAATAGATGCAGAAACAGCATTTGACAAAGTATAACATCCATTCATGAGAAAAACCCTCAACAAATGTTTAGAGGGAACATACCTCAACATAGTAATGGCCATATATGAAAAACCCATAGCTAACATCATCTTCAAAAGGGGAAAACTGAGAGCTTTCCCCCTAAGGTCAAGAACAAGAGAAGGATGATCATTCTCACCACTTTTATTCAACATAGTACTGGGAGTCCTAGACACAACAATCAGACAATAGAAGGAAATAAAAGGCATCCAAATCAGTAAGGAAGAAGAAAACTTTCACTATTTGCAGATGACATGCTTCTATGCTATACATAAAAGATGAGGGGAAAAAAAAAAAAAAGGCCAGAAAGACTCTGCCAACAAACTGCTAGAACTGATACACAAAATCAATAAAGTCTCAGTATACAAAATCAATTTACAGAAATCTGTTGCATTTCTACACACCAATAATGAAGTAGCAGAAAGAGAAATTAAGAAAATAATCCCATTTATAATTACACCAAAAATCACAAGATGTCTAGGAATAAACCAAACCAAAGAGGTAAAAGACCTATACTCTGAAAACTATAAAAGAAAGAAATGGAAGATGACACAAAGAAATGGAAAGACATTCCCCACTCATGGACTGAAAGAACAAATACTAAAGCAATCTACACATTTAATGTAATCCCTATCAAAATACCAACAGCATTTTTCACAGAACTAGATAATCCCAAAATGCTTATGGAAACACAAAAGACCCTGAATAGCCAAGACAATCTGGAAAAAGCAAAGCAGAGCTGGAGGCATCCTAATTCTAGACTTCAGGTTATATTACAAAGATGTATAATCAAAACAATACAGTACTGGCACAATAATAGACACATAGATCAATGAATAGAAAATCTAGAAGTAAACCCACAGTTATATGGCAATTAATCTTTGACAACAAAGGAAAGAATATCCAATCGGAAAAAGACAGTCCCTTCAACAAATAGTGTTGAGAAAAGTGGACAGCAACATGCAATAGAAAGAAACTGGGCCAGTTTTTTAAACAATACACAAAAACAAATTAAAAATGGACTAAAGACCTAAATGTTAGACCTGAAACCATAAAAATCCTAGAGAGAACAGAGGCAGTAATTTTTCTGACATTGGCTGTAGGAATTTTTTTCTAGATAGGTCCCCTGAAGCAAAGGAAATAAAAGCAATAACAAATTATTTGGACTATATAAAAATAAAAAGGATTTGCATAGCCAAGGAAATAATCAACAAAACTAAAAGGCAACCTACAGAATGGGAGAAGATATTTGGAAATGACATATCTGATAAAGGGTTAGTATCCAAAACACATAAAGAACTTAAAAACCCAACACCCAAAAAAGAATCCAGTTAAAAAAAAATAGAAGAAATGAACAGACATTTCTCCAAAGAAGACATATGAAATGTTTTCCATATGGATGGTCAATACACACATGAAAAGATGCTCATCACTTATCACCAGGAAATGCAAATCAAAATTAAAATGAGATATCATCTCACACCAGCCAGAATGGCTAAAATCAACAACTGGTTGTTGGTGAGGATGTGGAGAAAAAGGAACACTCTTGGACTGTTGGTGGGAATGGAAATTGGTGCAGCCACTGTGGAAAACAACATGGAAATTCCTCAGAAAGTTAAAAATAGAACAATCCTACGATCTAGCAATCACACAACTGGGTATTCACCCTAAAGATTTAAATGTAGTGATCTGAAGGGATACCTGCACCCCAGTGTTTATAGCAGCAAAGTCCTAAATAGCCAAACTATGGAAAGTGCCCAGAAAAGAAGAGGCTGACTCGCCACCTAAACTGGGTCTTCAACTTACACATGTGGGGAGCCCACCTCAGTGCCAGCAGATCGGCCTGCCCTGCCCCTAGGCCCTAACCCTAACCCTAGCTAGGTTAGGTTTCTAGGCTTCTGTCCCCAGAGGCCTAGCCCATAAACCTTCTAGATTGGGGACCGATGAACCAGACCCCAGGACTGTACCTGCCACCCATAAGGAAAACATTTTGTTTGGAGATGCAAAGAACCATCAGAGTGTGAGAAACCTGCACGCCCCGCTGAGGACACCTCCAACTTCAATTGGACCCTGGACACAAACACGGAGCCTGATGTAGCGCCAGACACCACCCTCAACTCAGCCATGCAAGGAGCCTGCCTCAGCACTGGGAGATAGGGACTGCCATGTCCCTAGGCCCTAACTCTGACCCCAGTTTGGGTTTTCAGGGTTCCGTCCCAAAAGGCCTCATCCCCAAGCCCTCCATTGGGGACCCCTGAGCCATACCCCAGGACACCACTGGCCCCCTAGGGGGAAACCCTGCCATTTGGAGCTCTGCAGAACCCTCAGAGCGGGAGAAAGGTGCATGCCCCCCTGAGGCCACCCCCATCTTTGGCACTACACCCCCACCCTCCGCCCTCTCCATAAACCCGGAGGCTGACCTGCTGCCAGACCCCTGCCCTAAACTCAGCCTCCCCGGGGTCCCGCCTCAGTGCCAGCAAATCAGGCCTGCCATGCCCCTAGGCCCTAACCCAAACCCTAGGTTGGGCTGTCAGGCTTCCAGCTCCCAGGGCCTGGCCTCCAAGCCCTCCGGATGGAGGATCCCTGAGGCACACCCAGGACTCTGCCTGCCCTCTAGGAAGAAACAGTGCTGTTTGGAGCCACGTAGAACTCTCCTGTGGGAGAAAACTGCATGTGCCGCTGAGGCCACCCCCACCTTTGGCGCCCACCTCCCCCCTCCCCCAGTGGCCACAAACCTGGAGGGCTCATGGGCTGCCCTCAACTCCCACCCTCAACTCTGCCCCTAGGGAGCTCGCCTCAGTGGGTGCCCACTGGGGAGCCTCATGGGCCCAGTCCTCAGTCCCTGATGGTCACCACACACACCTGAGAGAAAGCGCTCCAGAAACCAGGTGCATGAGCGGCCCGCATCGCCGCCCAACGCTGGCCAATTCTCAGTGAGCTTTCTGCCCAAATCGATGTCAATTTGGGCAGAAAGCTCATTGAGAATTGGCCGGAATTCCCCAGTGAACTCGCTTCTGGTGGCATGGGCCTTCAGGGGAGCTTCCTGGAAAGGGCCTATGGTCCCAAGTGGTCACCGCCCAAACCCTGTGAGAAAGCACGCTAAACGCCAAGTGCACGTGTGGCCCGAATTGCCTCAGAACACCTGCCAACCCCACCCTGTACTTGGCCCCTGAGGAGCCCTGCCGCAGCGCAGCACCAGCTGATGGGGCCTGCCATGCCCCCAGGCCCTAACCCGATCTCTAGGTCAGTTTTTAGGCTTCTGTCCCCCAAGCCCTCTAGATTGGGGACACCGGAGCCACACCCCAGGAGTCTGCCTGCCACCCAGATGGAAACTGTGCCATTTGGTCCTGCTCCAAACCCTCTGACTGGGAGAAACCTGCATGACTCCCTGGGGTCATCCCCAAATCTGGCAACCCCCTGGCCACCAACCTGGAGCCTGACCCACTGCGTGACCCCTCTCCTCAACTCAGACCCCCAGGGGTCCCACCTCAGCTCCAGCAGATCAGGCCTGCCATGCCCCTAGGCCCTAACACTAACTTTAGGTTGGGTTTACAGGCTTCTGTCCCAAGAGGCCCTCCAGATTGGGGACCCTGAGCCACACGCCAGAATACCACCTGTCCTCTAGGAGGAAACCGTGCCATTTGGAGCTTCACAAAACCTTCAGAGTGGGAGAAACCCGCATGCCTCCCTGAGGCCACCCTCACCTTCAGCGCCCCCCCCCCCCCCCCCCGGGCCACAAACCCACAGCCTGATGCTCAGCTTGACCCCCTCTCTCAACTCTGGCCACAGGCAGTTTGCCTCAGCAGGGGCCGGCAGGAGAGCTGCGTGGGTCCGGCCTGTGGTCCCTGACAGTTGCAACACCTACCTAGCAAGAAAGCACTCCAGACACCTGGCAGGTGAGCTGCCTGAATCGCCGCCCAATGCGGACCAATAGAATTGGCTGGAAACCCCCACCAAACTTGCTTCCAGCAGGGTGGGCCTTCAGGGGAGCCGCCTGGACCTGGCCGATGGTCCCGAGTGGTTGCACCCCAAACCCTGCGAGAAAGCGTGCTACACACCAGGTGTATGTGTGGTCCGAATCACCTTGAACGCCTGCCAACCCCACCCTCTACTCAGACCCCTGGGAGCCCACTGCAGCGCCAGCAGATCTGGCCTGCCATGCCCCTAGGCCTGAACCCTATCCCTAGGTTGGGTTGCCTGGCCCCCAAGCCCTCCATGGTGGGGGCTCCAAGCCATACCCCAGGACTTCTGCCCCCCTCTCCCGGAGGATACCGTGCCATTTGGAGCCATGCAAAACCCTCAGAGCGGGAGAAAGCCGCATGCCCCCCTAAGGCCACCCCCAACTTTGGTGCCCTCCCCAAGCAGGGCCACAAATCGGGAGCCTGACCCTCAGCCTAACCCCCTCCCTCAACTCTGCCTCCAGGATGCTCGCCTCAGTGGGGGCCTGCTGGGGAGCCTCCTGTGCCCGGCCCACGGTCCCCGATGGTCACAACACGCACCTAGCTAGAAAGTGCTGCAGACACCAGGCGCGTGGCAGCACGGATCGCTGCCCAATGCTGGCCCACTCTCACAAGTTTTCTGCCCAAATTGATGTCAATTTGAGCAGAAAGCTCCTGAGAATTGGCCAGAATGCCCTGGTGAATTCACTTCAGGGGAGCCGCCTGGACCGGCCTGTGGTCCTGAGTGGTCGTGCCTGAACCCTGCAAGAAAGCTTGCTAAATGCCAGGTGACCGCACGGCTGAAATATCCTTGAACACCTGCCAACCCTGCTCTCTACTTGGCTCCCTGGGAGCCCACTTCTGTGCTGGCAGATCAGGCCTGCTATGCCCTTGAGGCCCTAACAATAAACCCAGGTTGTGTCTTTGGGCTTCCGTCCCCAGAGCCCTGGGCCCCAAGTCCTCCATACTGGGGACACCTGAGCCACTCTCCAGGATGTGGCATACATATATACATAATGGAGTATTATTCAGCCATACAAAAGAATAAAATCTTTCCATTTCCAATGACATAGGTGGAGCTAGAGAGTGTAATTCCAAGTGAAAGAAGTCGGAGAAAGACAAATATATTTCATTTAGATGCGGAATTTAAGAAACAAAATACACACGGGGCAAAAAACAGAGCAAGACAAAACAACAAGCAGACTCTCAACTATAGAGAAGAAAGTGATAGTTACCAGCGGAAAGGTATGTGGGGAGACTGGTGAAACAGGTGATCAGCACCAGGTGATTAAAATAAAAACTTAAAAAAAAAAAAAAAAAGAAAAAAGATAAGGAGTCATTTAATTTACCTTTGGTTTTTTGGGCAGGGATTTGGAGTACATGGATCCTTTGATATGCATGATCCAAACTCAAACTGATGGTCTTGGAGGCCCACACAGCGAGCAATGCAGGCACTGGGGTAAGTGCGGCCATTCTGCCCACACACAGGGACGAACTGATCTGCACAGTTACAGGGCAGACCTGTGGAAGAGGACACAGATTCAATGCTGGCTACTTATACGTTCTCCTGCCTGTCATATTTCCTAATTAACACAGAACTTTTAAGTTAAAACCGCATTGTGAATTAAGTTCAGGAAAAGGCATCCCTCCAGTCTCTGAGAGTGCTTTTAAAGACGGCAAGGCTCTGAAAAGGCATTTGTCTGCATACTGGCTTTCCTTTGTTCCATTTATTGCCAGCTAATTGAGGGCTTCCAGACCTTGACCCCAGAGGTAGAGACCCATGTAAACAAAGCTATAGGTAGGAAAAGTAAAGAAAGCTCCTCCCAATCTAGTGAATAATCTAGAATTTAGATGTCTGAAGTCTGGCTTGGGAGATCTCTGCAATGTTAAAGGGTAAACCAAAACAAGAAGAAAGTAACTTGGGAAATTACTGTTATTTTGAGACTTAGAAGTGTTTATGAGCATCAGTCAAGAACACTGCATTCTTGACATTGCTATGCTTTATTCTGCTGGGTTACGCTCCAGTAAGCAAAAGGCCAGTGAGATGCGATGCTCTTTTCTTGAGAAGCAGCTACAGCTGTTGACAGCAACAGCAGGGTCTCTTGCTATCTACTGGGATCTGTTTTGCTCCAGATCTGAAATACGCTTGGTTCTGGGTAAAGACGAGCCAGGTAGCCCCCTAAATTTACCCCATTTCATAAAGCTGCAGCAGCAAGTTGATTCTTCTTTCTCGGGAGTTGGTATGGCACATGGAGAGGGATGGGAGGAGAACTGATTAGGGATTTACTGGTCTACCTCCGGCCCATTAAAATAAAAAGGATATCAGAAATAAGAAGTACACAGCAGGCTGCTAGGGAAGTAAAGGCAGGACTAACCCCACCCCACCCTCTACCTATCCTGAGTACCAGTCTTGATGTTTTATTGTCATTCTTGTTGTTGTTGTCCTTATTATTATCCTTTATTTGCTTGTTTTGATGAGGGAAATTCATTCTGCTTAGAGAAACCATAAAACCACTGGGGATGAAGAATTAATTGAAGATTTTTATGGAAAACTACTTATTTATTTAATTTACTTATTAACTTACTTATATCCAAATGTATTTGGAAGATGAACTTTACAACTAGCAGGACTTTTTTTTCCCTGTGGTGTGTAGCCCCTCATGTCCTGGGATAAATTAAGGTAATGACTGTTTAGCTAACAGACTCTAAAGAGATTTTATTGGCCACAAAGTGTATCTCATTTTTTGGGACTCAGATATTGTTTCAGTCCAAACACAACCCAGAGATGTTTATAAAAATGCCCAAGTCTCAAAATTACAATAATTTCCCAAGTTCTTGTTCTTCCCCTTCTCTAAGGAGATGGAGAGTGGAACATGATGAGTTTACAACCTTTGTCTTTATTTTGGTTTTGGTATTACCCTTTGACAGTCCAGAAATCCCCCAAGCCAGACTTTAAACCTCTAATTTCTAGATTTTATACACTAGATTGGAAGGAGCATTCTTTACTTTTCCTACTTATAGCTTTATTATAGGGGTCTCCACGGAATGAACTAGTAAGCTAAGGCAAGACAGGGAAAAGGTGATGAGAAAAACATTACAACACAGACTAACTTAGAAAATACATTTTCTAATATAATGGTAGGGGTGGATTTTAGTAGGTACAAAGTTTCATTTTACTAAAACCGTCCCAGTCACTGGCCCTGTTCTTTTTAACCCATGGAATTTCAGAGTATTAGTGCTAGAAGGGTCCTAGGAAATCATTTGTTTAATGCCTTCAATTCACAGAGGAAGAAACAGATCCAGAGAGGGAAAGTACCTTGTTCTCAGATTATGTATTTATTTTACCACGTACATCTGCAGTTACGGCGAGAGTGGTGAAGCTACCTTGAAGGGAAACGGGTACAAAGGGATGACGGCCGCTAAGGGCTGCTTCCGGGTGGCCGTGGTTACCTGTGAAGGTGCGCCGGTCATCTTCTGAACTGTGCTCACTGAGGCACAGGCGGGTAGAACACACCAAATTGCCAGCAAAACAAGAACAGATATTGCAGTCAATGTTAAAGGAGGTCCCATGACCTAAGGAAAGGAGAAATAACATGTTGCTCCATTTCATGCATTTATAAATAAATCATATTTTAACAATTTAATAGTTTAAAAAGTTTTAAAATAGAAATTCTTGAAAGATGACTTCTGAATATACAAACTGAGAAGCTAAATCTGTAATATTTATATTTTCATGCTTATCTCCCACCATTTCTCTCCAAACCCCCAAAGTGCTAGTCTTACCAGACTGCTCCCTGTTCTCTGAGAATGTTTCTGGCTGCCCCTCTTGCCTGACATGTCCTCTCTTCCTTCTGGAACTTTAGTCATCTCTCCATAATCAGCCCTGATGCCATCTTTGAATTGAAGACTCTCCTGATGCCCTGGCAGGAATGAAGAGCATCTCCTGATGCCCTGGCGGGTCCTCGAAGAGCACTGGATCTGCTCCTTTTGTGGCTCTAATGCTCCCCCATTTGATCATATACAACATGACCTGAATCCCTCATCCCAGTTTCAGCCCCATAAGGTGCTAGTATGTTCTTCTGTAAAGAGCAGGCATTTAATCATTGGAAGTCTATGGAAGGAATGAATCTGTTTATCCTCAGAGGTTGTATATTGACAGAATGGTAGTTAGGGCTATAAGCAAAACATGGTTAAGGAAGCAATAAGAAAGCAAGACCTTCAGACTTTTAGAGAGGGCATCAAAGGGTGGCACTTGTTCATGTGCTGTCTCCCAATGCCTAGTCAATAGTTTGCTTTCTACAACATCAAACTCTGACTTTTACTTCTCATAAAGAGATATAGTTGAGGAAGGAATGGGAAGGAGCACACCTCTGTCTTTGCCTGTGGATGTCAAGGGCTTTGGAGTCAGATAGACCCAGGACTGAGTTCTTCTTTAGTCACTTACTAGCTGGGTGACCTGTCTGAGCATCATCTTCCTCACAACAACACAGAAATCAAAGAACAACTGGAAGGGTCACATGAGATAACACAGGCCAAGACTTAGCATAGTGCTTGGCACACAATTAAAGGTTCAGTAGTATTTTTTTTTTAAGATTTTATTTATTTATTTGACAGGCAGAGATCACAAGTAGGCAGAGAGGCGGGCAGAGAGAGAGGAAGGGAAGCAGGCTCCCTGCTGAGCAGAGAACCCGATGTGGGGCTCGATCTCAGGACCCTGGGATCATGACCTGAGCTGAAGGCAGAGGCTTTAACCCACTGAGCCACCCAGGCGCCCCAGTCCTGGTGTTCTGTCGAGTACAGTTTGGAAAATACTGGCCTGGAGGATCTGATTTGTAGACCTTACTCTTTGGTGGGAATCTATCCAATGTTCTTCCTACAAAATTAAGATAACTAATCTCAGGGGTGCCTGGGTGGCTCAGTGGGTTAAAGCGTCTGCCTTCGGCCCAGGTCATGATCCCAGGATCCTGGGATTGAGCCCCGCATTGGGCTCTCTGCTCAGCGGGGAGCCTGCTTTCTCCTCTCTCTCTCCTGCCTCTCTCTGCCTACTTGTGATCTCTGTCTGTCAAATAAATAAATAAAATCTTAAAAAAAAAGATAACTAATCTCATACTAAAAACAAAAAGCAAATAAGTACAGCTCAAGACTCACTTTTTCTTTTTCCTCCAACAATACATGACTTCTGAAGATCTATACAGTGCATCTCTATACAATTTTCCAAGAGTCCACTTTGTCCACATGAGCAAATTTTGTAACAACCAACTTCTCCAGCAGACGATGGCACCTGGATTAGTGTTCCTTGACGGACGATGAAATCAGAGGCTTCTCCTAATTTGCAACCTGTACAAACAAAAATAAGCTGAGAGAGATGGTATTGTGCCATGACATTGTTATGACATTAGATATATTTTACATTGGTCTCATAGGTATTGTGTGGCTACTAAAGTTTATGTTATAGAACTTTCACTAAGTCAAAGAATTGGTCTGGTTCACTGACTGAAACATATCCTCTCAGACGGAAAATTCCATGTTCCATAAGATGGTGGTGATTATGGACCTATACCCCAGAGTTAGCTATAGTTCAGTATAAAAATGCTATAAGATATGTATTTTTTTTTATTGCTTTGGGCTTATCAAGGATATTTAAAAAAATCACAGATATTTTAAAAATGAACTATGGAAACTTCTTGGTCAGGAAAAATTTTAGGGATAGAATATAAGGATATCATAAATTCAAGAAAAGCTGAATACTTGATTGGGCTTAAGGAAAATCCACTCATTTCCAATTTTAACAAAATTTATCTTGACTGATATATTCTGGTATTATACAAATATTATAGATGATCCTTTGAGATATCATACTTATTTAATTTAATCTTCTATTCCTTATTACTTTAAGATATTTTAAAATGGTGATTTTAACAGGACAAAGAAACATTTTCAATTGGGAAATAAATAAAAGGAAGCAAAGCGTTGCCCACTGTACCCTAAAGGAATGCAGAAAGAAAGACTATCAAAATTCAATGGGATAAGCATTTCTTATTGAAGAGGATTCCTGAATTAAAAAAAAATTAGTGGGGTGCCTGGGTGGCTCAGTGGGTTAAGCCTCTGCCTTCAGCTCAGGTCATGATCTCAGAGTCCTGGAATTGAGCCCCGCATTGGGCTCTCTGCTCGGCGGGGAGCCTGCTTCCCCCCCACTCTCTGCCTGCCTCTGCCTACTTATGATCTCTCTCTCTGTCAAGTAAATAAATAAAATCTTTAGAAAATAAAATATGTTTAGAAATAAAATAAAATAAAATAATTAGTTGTAAAATTACACATATCTTTAAAAAAGATTTTATTTTTATTTATTTATTTATTTAGAGCTTACTTCAAAGAGTATCCCTATACAGAAACACCAGCAGCACAAATCCATACCCACTCCACAACCACACCCATTTACCTCTTACCTTGAACACAAGAGTATGGAAGACAGGGATCTCCAGATGGACACCCCTTCCGGTTAACCTCACAGAGCTCATTAGCAGGGCAAGGATTTGGGTTACAGGGATGAGTGACCTCTTCTACAATGTTACCCAAAGTACTTGGCCCTGAAAAATCAAACACAGATCAGTTTAACCAACCCAAAAAGGTAACAGAGGTCTGTAAATTATCCAAATTAATTATGGCTAGAATAAATGAGAGCTCATGAGCAGAAACCAAGGCCCGATTCCAGGAAACCATTAAAACACACAGATTCTCTGATAATTTGTAAATTTAGTATAAACATATATACATTTATTCACCTGTTTATTTACTGGGTACTTATGATATGCTGGGAAAAGTTCTGAGCACTGGAGATACAGTAGTGAACAAAACTGACAAATCCCTAATGTAGAATTTATATTCTATTTGGGAAAGAGACAATAAGCAGACTGGGGATATATAGAGTATAATGTGTGTGTCTGTGTGTCTCTGTGTGTAAAAATAAAAAAGTCACCCAATGATAAGTAATAAGTAGTATAAAGGAATGGAAAGTATACATTGGGTAGAGTGGTCAAAGAGGTGCTTATGCCCAAGAGGAATAACTTGGCACATTTTACTATAAACGACAATAATTCACTATGGTAAGATGGATCCCGTACCATGATTATATTTGTCACCTTATAAAATAATGACCATGGAAGAGTCTCACTTTATATTAAGCATATATGATATTTAAAGAAAGTACTAAAATTCAAACAAAAACGTTTTTTTAACTTTTTTCCTTCTACATATATATTTCACTGCTTTAATAGAGTCTAGGCTTGTGAATACATTAGCTTTGCTTACTTGATTTTAGGCCAGACTCACACTGCAGGGTTAAGAAAGGTGTAAGAGTTCCTAGAGTTCATCTTGTCTAGCCTTTCTGAGGCAGAAAGAGGTGATCTGTCCAAAGTCACAGAGGTCTATACTCTAGTCTAATGCTCTTTTTTTCTTTTCTTTTCTTTTTTTTTTTTTGGTTACACTGATCATAAAGGCTGAGGGACATAGTTTGTTGGCCTTAAGAAAATGTGGCTGATATTACTAGCTGCACATCGAGCATCCACTTTTCTCTTTCTGCTTACTAATAATGGTGTGACAATGGGTCCATAGCTAAAATGATCATCTTTCTCAGTTTCCCTTACAGCTAGGGTGGTTTTCCCTTACACTAAGATATGGTGGCTAGACTTCTAGGAGCCATGTCATGAGAATAAAGTACCTGAAGTTACCTTGATGATGGAAGCGAAACACTAAGGAGAATGCAGAAAGCAAAAAGAGGCTGGATTCTGGACGGTGAACCACTCTAACAGCTCTGGACTATTTATTTCTGGGCTTCCCTTTACGTTTACCTATTGTTCTGTTCATTTGCAGTAGAACTTAAGTCATATGCAACACAGGAGAACAAAGCAAGCTGGAGCTGAATTCAAGGTCTGCGTTCCAGCTAGCCTGGGGGCACTAATGCCCTGTGGGGGCATCCTAGACACTTGTACTACCGCTACTACAATACATAGTGTGTGTGAGTTCTTCTCATTATCCCTCTGGTTTCCTCCATGCAAGGTCACCTCCTGCTGAGAAACTCAGCTCCAGGATCCCTTAAGGAGATACCAACTTATTCTTCTAGCTCTTTGCCTAGCTCTTGGCAGGAGTATTTTGGCAGAGACAAAAGTTCCATTTTCATATACTAACTCAGACAGTCAATTCCTTATTCCCTATATGTGTCTAAACCAATGCCTGGCTCAGGCCCACTCATGTTCTAATTACAAAAAGCTAAAAATGCCCTGGGGGGAAATTCCACTTCCTGGTCAAATCATGGCAAGGGGACAGCAATGATTTGACCCAGATTCACTGCTTACAATTCCTGATTGACAATAGTTCATCATTTCCTCAGACTGATAAGACAGTCACTTGGGCTTATATGTTTTAAAATGACAGTTCTTTCCAGGGCCAAAAAGGCCAAGCAAATAAGATAAGAGTCTGCAATTGAGATAGAATCATTAAACCACACATTCGCAATAGATAGATGTTCATCCAAAGCAAACATGAAGGGCAGAGATGGAAGGCAGAAATACTTGAAATCTTAAAAAACAAAGTACTTACTGAGGTATGTTTCTAAAGGTATACAGTTCTCTAGGTCATCTGTAGGTGACAGAAGCTCACAAATACTTTCAGCTGTGTGATCTTCAGGGAATTTGTTCTGGTCCCCACATTTCTTCAGAATCTCCACACAGTCTGATCTTAAGAAGAAAAATACACACAAATTTAGGGTTCAAGGAACCTCCTCATGTTGTCTAGTCAGTATCAATCAGTATCAATCTGAAGGCTTCCAGAAGGTGAGTTTTCATAAAATATTTTACAATTTTACAATTGTCAGAGTAATGGCAAAAAAACCCAGGAGTCAAGACTACCCCAGGTTGCAGAGTAGTAGTAAGTAATGTATTACACTAGCAAAGCATCCCTTTCTCTTACCTGAGATCAAAGGCCTTGCTCAAATTTTATGCTCATACTGTTACTACCATCAGTGTGGCTTGTCCCGGTCTTCGAAAGGAAATTAAACTAGACTAGTCTGATCTGCTCTTTGCAAAATCATACATCTTTTCTTTCAGCATCTTATACTTACTTGCTTCTTACTCCCTCCCTCCCCTTCTCTTTTTAAATATCTTTTTTTCTTAAAGATTTTATTTATTTGACAAAGAAAGACACAGTGAGAGAGGGAACACAAGCAGGGGGAGTGAGAGAGGGAGAAGCAGGCTTCCCACTGAGCAGGGAGCTCGATGCAGGGCTTGATCCCAGGACCCCGGGATCACAACCTGAGCCGAAGGCAGACACTTAACGACTGAGCCACCCAGGCCCCCTTTAAATATCCTTTTGTTATCAATGTTAAGGGGATTGACCCATAACACCTAGAAAGTATACTACTTTAAAATTTCTCAGTCTTAAAAGGGATTTGACTCCTTTTCTATAAGTTCTTATGCTAAGAGTCAATAAATTTCCCACTAGTTGCCTCTTGTCACCCAAGTTGCCCCCCATCTTTCCCCTTATTCAAGTCATTAGCAAGTCATGCCATAGAATGTATCTGGACCCTGTTTAAGGTTGAAATGATCTGCAATCAGTCATCAAGTGCCCAGCGGCACCAAGACATACACCAACAGCTTAGGGGCTGGATAGTAACTTGGTTTTTAGAAAAGCTTTTTGGAAAAATAGATGTTGAAGATCAGCTGGCATAGATTACTACATGGGTAATGCTGCTGGTTTTAGAAAGTATACTACTTTAAAATTTCTCAGTCTTAAAAGGGATTTGACTCCTTTTCTATAAGTTCTTATGCTAAGAGTCAATAAATTTCCCACTAGTTGCCTCTTGTCACCCAAGTTGCCCCCCATCTTTCCCCTTATTCAAGTCATTAGCAAGTCATGCCATAGAATGTATCTGGCATTCCATTCACAAAAGCAAACCATTCACAAAATGCTCACTAGAAATAGGCCCTAATAACTATATTCACTAACTCCCTCACTCATTAAACAGTATGGAACACCATACTGTGTGTCAGAATTCTGCTAATCCCTGATGAAGAGAAAAAGAGAAAAGAGGAGACAAGAAAAAGAAGTCATAAAGTATAAACTCAAGGAGAGCAAAGTCTAACAGTATATGAGTACACAAATTAAAATATAAAAATAGAATTATTGAAGGCACTTGACAAATATTTCTGAAACTAAATTCCATAAGAGAAGTTCAGGTGAAGGTCTACAGAAGTTTGTAGGAAGGATAAATTACTATTAGCAGGAGAGAGCTGGGAAGATTCCATGGGAATGACTGGCATTTGAGAGAGGCTAAGAAAGACAGGAGTGGGCAAATGGAGATGGAAGAGTGTTTCAAGCAGAGAAGGAAAAAGTGAGAGAGCATTTGACGTGTGGGGAGGATGGGCAAAGGGAACTGGTGGGAGAGAAAACTCTAAAGATAGGCTGCGGTTCAGACCATCATCTGAAACAAGACTGGAGAGTCATTAAGAGGGAAGAAACTGGGACGCCTGGGTGGCTCAGTTGGTTAAGCAGCTGCCTTCGGCTCAGGTCATGATCCCAGCGTCCTGGGATCGAGTCCCACATCGGGCTCCTTGCTCCGCAGGGAGCCTGCTTCTCCCTTTCCCTCTGACTCTGCCTTCCACTCTGTCTGCCTGTGCTCGCTCTCGCCCTCTCTCTGACAAATAAATAAATAAAATCTTTAAAAAAAAAAAAAAAAAAAAGAGGGAAGAAACTTACTTGCAAATAATACTTCCCCGGGATTTACTATGACAAGGTTTAATCTGCAGTGAACAAGCGACTGCTTTCCACATTTCTGGCTGGCACTTCTTAATGTCAAGAACAGGTATGTTGATAAATGGCATCTTTATGCTTCCTTTCTCCCACAGCTTCATGTCATTCATGGCTCCTTGATCTGACTGAGCATTACAACTCCTGAAAAGTTCTGTTGGCCTGAAAAGAAAAACATCCAGAAAGAATCAAGCGGAAATTATTTTCTAGAGAGAAGTAATAGTTAAGATTCTGACATACATACATAACGCAATAGGAAAATCTGATTTTCTTAAGAAAAGTACATATGATGCATCAAAGGATATCAGCTTTGAATGTATGGGGGCTATTTTGATGTCATCTTTGGTGAAAGACCCTTGAAAGTTTTTTTGCCCATTTTTTAAAAATTGGGTTGACTTTTTTTTTTTTTTAAGATTTTATTTATTGGGTGCCTGAATGGCTCAGTTGGTTGAGTGACTACCTTCGGCTCAGGTCATGATCCTGGAGTCCCAGGATTGAGTCCCGCTTCTCCTGCTGACCTCTCTCCGCTTGCGCTCTCTCTCATATCTGTTTCTCTCTCTCAAATAAATAAATAAAATCCTTAAAAAATATTTTATTCATTTATTTGACAGAGAAAGAGAGAGCACAAGCGGGGGTAATAGCAGGCAGAGGGAGAGGGAGAAGCAAGCTCCCTGCTAAGCAAAGGGCCTGCTTGCTGTGGGGCTTGATCCCAGGACTCTGGGATCGTGACCTGAGCCAAAGGCAGATGCTTAACCAGCTAAGCCACCCAAGCGCCCCAAGGGTTGTTTGATTTTTTTTTATTATGAGGTTATAGGAGTTATTTATATATTTTGGTTACAAGCCCTTTGTCAAATGTGTGTGTGACTGTAAGTGTGCATATGTGATACAATGAATATTTTCTCTCAAGATTTGAGAAATCTTAAATGGTGTCTTTTAGTGAATAAGTGTTTACTGTTGAACCCTATCTCATTATTGCTTTCTTTTATAATTAGCACATTTTGTCTCCTGTCTACAAAATCTTTATCTATACCAAGTTTATCAAGATATTCTCCTATATTTTCTTCTAGAAGCTTTATATTTTCAGCTTTTGTTTTGTTTCATTCTATGACCCATCTTAAATTAATTAAGAATTAATTAATTAATTAATTATATTGACTTATTTATTGAGAGAGAGAACAGGTAGGAGGCGGAGAGAGAGAGAGAATAACAAACAGACTCCGTGATGAGCATGCCATGGAGTTCCATCCCAGTACCCTGGCATCATGACGCTTAGCCCACTGAGACACCCTAGGTTCCTCTAATTTGTGTTGCTTTATAACAAGTCTTAAAATCAGGTACTCTGGGGTGCCTGGGTGGCTCAGTGGGTTAAAGCCTCTACCTTTGGCTCAGGTCATGATCCCAGAGTCCTGGGATCAAGCCCCACATCAATATCTCTGCTCAGCAGTCAGTCTGCTTCTCCCTCTCTCTCTGCCTACTTGTGAGCTCTATCAAATAAATAAGTAAAATCTTAAAAAAAAAAAAATCAGATACTCTAAGTTCTCCAATTTTTTTTTAATTGTTTTAGCTGGGGCGCCCGGGTGGTTCACTGGGTTAGGCCTCTGCCTTTAGCTCAGGTCATGGTCTCAGGGTCCTGGGATCATGCCCTGCATCAGGCTCTCTGCTCAGCAGGGAGCCTGCTTACCCCCTCTCTCTGCCTGCTTACCTGTGATCTGTCAAATAAATAAATAAATAAATAAAATCTTAAAAAAAAATTATTGTAGCTATCCTAGGCCCTTTGTATTTTCATTTGAATTTCAGAATTAGTCTGGCAATTTCAATGTTAAAAAGACAATTGGGGTTTTGATTGGGATTGTACTGAATCTAGAGATTAGTTTCAGGAGAATTAACATCTTAACAATATTGAGCTTTCTAATCCATTAACAGGGTACCTCTCTCTGTTTATTCACTGTCTTTAATTTTTCTCTGCGAAGTTTTCTCATTCTCAATATGCAGATTTTGCACCTCTTTTGTTAAATTTACCCTAAGTATCTCGTGTTTTTGATGTAATTTTGTAAATGTGTATTTTTAAAATAAATTTCATTTTCCTATTGTTTGCTAACATACAGAATTACAGTTGGCTTTTCTACATTAACCTTGTATAATGTCACTTTGTTAAATTTAAGGATTTACAGGGAGTTTGTTTGCAGATTTAGGCGCAACTCCTTTATTGGTTCCCACCTTTCTGGGGTTTTCTACTCCTACATCTAGCCACCCTGGCAGCCCTAAACTCTGATCTCTAGCTCCTCAGCCCAAGACTGCTGCTTTTTGCTTGAATTTTTTAGGCCATGTGAGGGGGCTAAGGGTGCTCATGAAGGAAAAACTGGATAAATGTGGCCCTCATGCAGCATGGTTTCTATGTTTCATGAGATACAGCTCCTCCTGCTATTGGTTATTCTCTACCACCTCCAAAACAATACTTTTTTCATATTTTGTACAGAGTTCATAATTGGTACTTGCAGAAGTATTAGTTTGATACAAACTACTCCACTATCCCCCGAAGCCAGACTTTAAGTCCAAGCTTAACTTCAAACATTTCATAGGTTTCAAATTTACTCAATCTCTAAACCAGGTCCTTACTGGCTAATATTCTATCCCCAACCGTAAAGATATCTCAGTTTTCTTACTCGACATAATATTCTGAATACCTTTTTAAAGAAATATTCTGAGTACTTTTAAAAGAATAGGATTTATGTCCTTTTGAACTTCTGTCTGGCCCAACTGAATGATTCTTTCCCTCTTTGCCCCCTTGATCTCCGGACTGTAGCTCATAAAACCAGCTCCCTCTTGCTTAGAAACTGTGTCTCTGCCTTCTCTGACATGGTGTTCTCTATGCCTCTGGATGCCTTTTTGTTTTCTTCACTGTTTGTTCAGGCATTCAGTTTTGGGCCGTAGTTTTTCTGACCATACTGATACCTCAAGAAAATACAAAGAAGACAATATTTTTGTATGAAATAGGGAACTGAGTGGGACTTCCAGACTGGTTGAAGTAAACCAGTTCAAAAGAGGGCATTTGATGGCCAAATTGTTTACAGTGATTTATTCTGCAATGTATTCTTTCCACTGGTTGTGTAATAGAAGGAAGAGGGGAAGAATGGTAGACTGAGGCAGAAAAGGTTCTTTGAATTCTAGATGCTTTAAGTATCACTAGTCTAGAAGGAACTTTGTTATGGTACTTCCTTTCCCAGAGGTGATTTACTGGACAGATTATAGCATTTAAAGATGAAATCAGAAAAAAAAAATACTACTTCCTTTTAACTTAGCATCAGAGTAAAAATCAGAGTAAAGTGGTCTTTTCACTTATTTAAGAAAAAGATAATGATAAAATACTTCCATTCCATGTACAATAGTTTACTCCTACCTGTTGTTAAAATTTGTACAGTAAGTAAGATTTCTACAGCCCAACTGGCAAGGTTCCCGAACATCTGCTAAACAGGTCAACATGGACACTTCCACCGGATTATATTCACAAAAACGATCAAATTCTTGCCAACTCTGTGTATTGCCCCAGCTCATGCTATAAAGTTTAGTGCACAGTTCTCTGAAACAAAGGCACAAATGCAGAAACACAGATGAGCCAAATGAATAAATAATTTGATTAGCATAAAACTCAAAATCTATGAACTATACTGCAGAATATAAATAAAAAAAACTTACTAAAACCAAAAGACTCAAATTTATCTCCTAGAATTTAGAGCCATAAACAGTGAACTTTTCCATGAAAATCTTCACCTTGTTTTGTCATCTATTTCTTTCCATTTTCCCGTGATTGCTACAAAGCTCAGTGCTAAAGGTAATGTTTTATTACAGTATTTGTACATTCTTATTCTTGGCACAGTTATTTCTTCTATATTTCTGATCTCTGTCTTACCTTTACATAAAGTAAGGTAAGGCATATGGTTTTGCCTCCACAAAGACAGATTCCCCTATATTTATATTTCATTCACAGGAGGTAAAACTGTGACATGGTCCTTAGATTTAAGAAGGCTTACAGACTTAGGGTTCATTAGTTTCTCCCTGAAAAGTTATCCCAAAGCCACTTACATTCTTAAAGATAGGCCAAGGTAGTCTACATGTAAAAGCTTATGAATTCCAAGGCTTCTATATACTATTGTAGTTTATATATGACAATCTTATTTGCAGTACTCAATGATTACAAAACAACTTGCATATGATTAAAATAGTATCAGTACCATTTCCAAACTAATTTCACATTAGTTTAATTTTTAAAATTTATAAAAGTAATAAAAATGTTTAAAAAATACATGTAATATAAAATATAATACTCCCAAAATGTGCAAAGTCACACATAAAAATTCTCCATTCCTGCCACATTTTATTTGACTTCCATAACTAACCCTATCAGGAGGATGTTTTTACTTTTATAATTTTGCTCATTCACTCTGCTGATGTTTATTGAGTGCCTATTTTGTGTTAGACCCTGTTCAAGGCACTGGATATATCACAGTAAATAGGGGAGATAAAGTCCCTGTTCTCCATGGAGCTTATCTATCTTTGAGATGAGGAAGGTGCAACTGAGTTAAAATCTGTACCTTGAGCTGGAAACCAGTTCTTTTTCTAGTCCTTAACTTTCTCTATGACCTTCAACAGACTGTTCAGTAACATCTCAGAATTAGTTTTCTATATATATGCAGGAATTATACAAACCAACATCAATCATAAGATGGAAATAAACCAAAAAATCCTACATCAAGGTAAGGTAGGGCAAAGTGTTTCTTAGTGAAGTTCTTCTAGACGACACAGCAATTCCAATCTCCAGTGACTTTAGGGCATAAATACTTTTAAGGACATTCAAAGAATTACTCAGCATCCCTCCCATAAATACATTTCGTTCCCATTAGCAATCAAATTCCCTTAATTACCGGACCAATTTAACTTCTCTTTAAGCTCTTCTGTTAATTTTCTTTGGATATCTTCCAGCTTTTTTAATATCTTTGGTATTTGAGGAGTTATTCTAGGCAAACTTTTTGCTAAACGTCCATTCAGTTTCAGGAAAAACTGTTTCACTCATGGTAGGTGATATTTCAGGATTTCTAGTAATACGTGGTCCATTTTCATCTAAAATATCCCTAATAAAGTAAACTTCTAGTTCACCTGTGTTCTACCATGACCTTAGTTACCTCCATTTATTCTTGTTTCTAGATTGTTTCTTCTGTCTTATATTTGTGTAATTTTTCCCTAAGTGTATCATCCAAATGAATGCCAATATACTGCTATCTAACTTTGGGTTTAAGTGCCAACCCAGATCATTCACCAATATATACAAAAGGTCAGTTACTGTTCAAAGTTTCATAATTTAGCAAAGAGAATGTCCCTTAGTGGTCACATCAAAACATCTTCTAAACTGTAAGCTTACCTAATGATAGCCTTGAGGGTAGAATCCATGTTGCATCATTTTTAAATATTCATTGCCCTGCCAATGTTAATTCTCTATACCCCAAAATACAGTTCTTTTTAGCAATGTTCAAAAACAATGTCTTATATACACATGACACTCAATAATTGTTTGCTGGATGAAAGAAAGATTTTATATCTTCTAAACTCTTAAGTCTATACAATGCAAAAACATAATGTACATTTGCTAGGCTTAAAATCACTAAGTAAAATGCTATTTTCTACTAGTTTTAATAAAGGAAAATGAGATACTGACCTACATGTTGAAGTGTTTGCTTTAGAACAACAATGCAATTTAGCTCCATCGAGGCCCGTAGAGGGAGGAGGGTGTAGAGTAACTCCAGGGTGAACAGACTGTGAGCTTTCAAGAAAACACTGCCAAAGAGGATCCTGAGGCAAAGGCTGCGTCTTACAACCCTCGATGAGGCCATCAACAATCTCCATCTCTGTTTTCTTAGACATCAGAATTCTCTTGCAGGCGCTTTGGCAAGCATGGTCCTCAGCTCTGTCACAGCAATATAAACCTACATTTTCAGAATATATGTGGCTTAATTAGCTGATTTTATGTCATGCACTGCTCAGAACAGAAGAACATGGTGGTATCCTGGAAACACTACTACTCAGTCATATTTCAGTATCCGCAGTACACAGGGTCTACCAAATTCTCTCTCCATTATTTGCAGTCTAACAAATAACTGAAGAGCTAAAGGTAGACAAGGTATCTATTACCAGAATTTACCACTGTCTCCAAACATGGGATCTTTAGCACCAATACTATACAAATGAAAGTTCATCTCATCCTACACCTAGGAAGTCCTGACATGCAAAGTACCTTATGTTCCTGGAAAAGGAACATAATCATTACAGATCAAACTGGAATTACTTCATGCTAGAAACAACTGCCTAAAAGGGACTGTGTTCTTGACAGAATGACAGAGATGACTAATTTCAATAGCAAAATCCACAAAAACCATATTCTATCACATTCTGGGTTATAGAGCTTTCACATATCTGTGCAAGTTAACTAAGTTGTAATTTATTTTTTTAAGATTTTTAAATTTATTCATTTTAGAGAGAAAGAAAGAGGACTCGAGCAACAGAACAAGTAGAGGGGAGGGTCAGAGGGAAAGGGAGAAGCAGACTCCCTGATGAGCAGGGTGCCCACTGCCTGGGATCATGATCTGAGCCTAAGGAGAAGCTTTAACCTACTGAGCCACCCAGGCCCCCCTAAGCTGTATTTAAATAATACAATAGCAAATTCTGACAAGACATCAGGTTGCTTCTGCCTTTAAAATGAATGAAGTTTGGGGTGCCTGGGTGGTGCCGTCAGTTAAGCATCAGACTCTTCATTTTGGCCTAGGTAGGGATCTCAGGGTTGGGAGATTGAGTCTGCACTGCACTCAGTAGGGAGTCTGCTTAAGATTCTCTTTCCCTCTCCCTCTGGCCCTTTCCCCCATGCACATGCACCCTCTCTATAAAATAAATAAATCTTAAAAAAAAAGAATAGGGATGCCTGGGTGGCTCAATCTGCTTTTAGCTCAGGTCATGATCCTGGGGATCTGGGATCAAGTTGCACATCGGGCTCACTGCCCACTGAGGAGCCTGTTTCTCCTTCTGCCTGCTGCTCCCGCTGCTTGTGCTCACTCACACTGTTGCTTTCTCTCTCCGACAAATAAATAAATAAAATCTTTAAAATAAAAAAAATGAATAAAGGTTATCTGTGGCAAATGCTTCATCCTCTGATTTCATCAGCCACACCACAAAATAGTATAAGCATTAGAGTTCTGCTTCAGCTGCTGGACGCATATCAATGCCTCTGAGTTTACAAAAACAAGTCTCTCAGTATCCCAGGGTAAACAAAATTTTGGCATTTGGTTTATAAATCTTGTGTGTTTTGTCAGTTTGGTTAATTAGTCAATTGCTTAAAGTTTGGTCACTTTTAAATGAAGAAAATGGATTATAGGACATATAAAGCTGAGACTTTGAAGACCCCATAAGGTACAGGTTCATTAGGAGGTCCTGATTTTCCAAAGTATCAGGATCTCTTCTCATTTTTATGATGCTTTTATTGTAAAAGTAATAACTGTTCATTATAAAAATTCAAACATTATAAAAACATAAAATGAAATATGTATATAACTAAAAATGTATTATACTATACAGTTAGTTCTGCAACTTGACTATCTTCCTTACTATATCTTAGACTTCTTTTTCCATAAACATGCTTTTTTCTTTATGTTGGTTATGAAGTACTGTTATTCTACAGATATATAATTTATTTCATCAACTTTAATCAATACCCTATTGATGGGTATTTGGGTTATTTCTAATTTTTCTCCATTACCATCAGTGTGGTAGCAAACATCCTTTACATGTGTGTGTACAGTTTTGCAAACTTATGAATCTTTGTGAAGGATAAATTCTGAGAAATGGAATTGCTAGATTAAAAGGTCTGATCATTTGAAATTCTCATGGTCATAACCCAACTTTCTTTCAAAATATCCATACTAATGAATTCTCTCATCCCCAGAACAAAGAGTGCCTGATTGCTCATACCCTTGACAGCTCTACCTTTCTTGGTACCTTTCAGCTGTGATAAGAATATGCAATCTGCCAAATTAAAACACCAAAGGAAGTCTGGTGTTTCCCAAATGACTGAGACTGCAGATTATCTACAAGAATTTACTTCCTTTTTTTAAGTAGGCACCACACCCAGCCAGCATGGAGCCCAATGGGGTGCTTGAACTCACGATCCTGAGATCAAGATCTGAGCTGAGATGAAGAGTCAGACGCTTAAACAACTGACCAATGCAGATCTCTCAAGAATTTACTTCCTTTTTACAAATGATTTTACCAATGACTGAAATGAGAGGAGTATGTTCATTTGACTTACTATCTGTTGGGTTCCTCATTGGATAAGATTGGGTATAATTGTTCACACAGTGTATTAATTGCGGGCTGATAGCGGCACAATAACTTTCCACTGCTTTGATCTGAGATGGACCAGGAGAAGAGTCTGTTCGAAAGATGGCTTGACAGTATTCTCGGCAGTTTGTGTGATGGCCTGCATAACTGCAACAAACGGAGCCCACTAGGGGGAAGAAAAGGAGATGATGTTGAAATGGAAATAGCCATTTGCTAACAATAAATCATCAGAATATTAATAGAACATTATGTACCTTTTTGAATTTGAGAAATAAAGCCACGGCACAGATTAAATCATCACTACTATAGGCATAGCCATGAGGACATTCAGGTGCTTGCTGGTGTTAAGAGAGACAGTATTTGTGAGTGTATAGTCTATCCAGCACAGTGGTTCTCAGGAAGAGTGCGATCACCCCTCTGCATGTTTCTGGTTTTCACAATGACTTGGGGAACACTGCTGGCATTTAGTGCATGGGGTTGGGTTGTTCACTGCTGTGCAACGTACAGGGCCATCTCACAGAACCAAAGCAGTCTCCCAAAATGCCAATACTGCCCATGCCAAGAACCACTGGAACAGCTTCTTTTCATGTTAGATTTGTGGGGATTAACAAACAAAGCAAGGCAAACAAAACCAAAATAAAACCAAACCCAATATGCTCCCCATTTATAAAACAAGACCAGTAAAAACTGGGATACCAGGCTCACTTCATGTATTTGACAGTTATATAACTGTGTATCTTGAAAAAATTCTCAAAAGTTCTATCTGAACATCTCTAAGAACATGTCTAATTTGAAGTGGTCTTTACCTCACAACTGATATTACCTGCTTTAATACTGAAAAGTAAAACCCACATTTGAAATATCTTTTTTGATTTGAGCATTTTTAGAAATCAAGGGGGACCATCTCAGGTCTCTGGGGGGGGCCTAGATGAGTGGTTGGGGGTGCAGATGTGGGTTTTATACTGGGGAAGTGCAAGAGACCCACATAGGAGAGGTTAGAGGGTCTGTGCAAAGCTGAAGGGAACCCAGGTATGGCAGGAAATGGGTAAGAGAAAGGCAGGTAGGAAATCTCTTACAATTATTAAAGGTTATGGAGGAACCAGAATCAGGTTTCTGGTGAATTCCACTGACCAGGGAATCAGCAAGGAATCAGGCAACTTCCAGAAATAATGACAAGGATAAAATTATACACAAATTAAACTAGGACTGAACTGATACAGGATAGGTCTGTTTCCTGCATCAGGAAACTGTTTAATACTTATTGTGCCACCTGTTTGTAACTTACAGTTACTACTTAGTGTCCTCATTGCTGAACTGTTCAATTTCAACAAAAAGAGCAATTAATGGCTACATGTATCACCATTAACCTTAAGATAAACTGAGGGGTGGGGTGGAAAATACTGAGGACAGAAGAGACAAGTGAAAAAAAGCCAAAGGTGCCCATCTTCTGATTCCTCCATTAGCCTGGCTTCCTCGCCAGTGTGGGAGGACAGAGATTACTATGAGAATGTCTTGGAAATTGTGAATTAAGCCCTAATTAGAGAGGGTTAGAAGATAAAGTCTAGCCAGCTGATGTTTCTTATCATACTCTGATACACTGAACTGCCAAACTAATCCAAACAACTTGTCTGTTCCTCAGCTGTGTCTTGCTAGCTGCAACTGCTCTCAGTACTCCCTTCACCTGGGATGCCCTTCCTCCCATCTCCACTGTTGATATATTGTCCATCCTTCAAGGCCCAGCTCAGCTGCCAACTCCACAAAGTCAACTCTAAACACCCCTGCTGGATGTGATCCTTCCTTCCTCTGAACTCCCACAGCACTTTTATCAGGACACTTTATCAATCCTGTGTCTGTCTCCTCAGAGCAGGTAGGCAGTAAATGTCTGCTGAATGAATTGGGAAGTAGTCCTTGGTAAGCACAACATTGTATCACCTGGGAATGCTTAATTTCTGCAACTAATCCTATTAATTCAAGTAGGGCATGATCTTCCTATCTAACAGTCGTATCTGCTTTGTAAAGCTACTGTTAAGACATAGCAACTGTCATAATTCACGAATACCCTGAATACCACTGAGGAAAGAGCCTACCAAAATCCTTCAGGCAGCTTACTAACAGCCCACGTCATAATGCCAGGTCTTGGCAACATTTGTAACAGCTAAATTGTATTCTCTAAACTGTATTTTGCTCTTTGGACTGCTCATATAACCATTGACAATATACTTACTTTCATTTCTGCTAATGCAACTGAAAAGAGCATTCTGTAAATTAAAGAAAAACAAACAAGTTAACCACGATACAGAATTTCTAATTTTATTCCACTTTATGGTTACAGGGAAATCAGAATATCAAGTTATTTAATTCTTCTCTAAATCCAAGGATGAAGACAAAGAAAGCTGAGATGGGACCCTGGTGAAAAGGGAAATCATCTTCTAACACAATCATTGGGGGTCAAGATTCTCATCCTGAGCCATAAGATGATCACAGTATAGCAAACCAAGGCTGTGTATATGTGGGGTAACCTACGATGTATTGATCTCAAATATTTCTTGCAGTATATAAAAGAGCTCCCAGAAGGTAATATAATAAAAGGCATTTAGGGAAATAGAGATCTCATGTAACACTGCATTTTAGAGTTGAAAGGTCCTTAAAGATCATCTTTAATCCTTTTCAAACATGGTGATGCACCAGAATCATGTGGGCTTCCTAAGCCTTACCCTACACTAAAGAATCAAGAGCTGGGAATAAACCACAGAAATCTACCTATTAAATAAGCCTTCAAAGATAATTCTTATGTAACTGCTGAATCACCATATTGTATTCCTGAAACTAATATCACACCGTATGTTAACTATACTGGAATTAAAATAAAAACAAAATGATGATTCTTATGTAACCACCTTGGGAAGCTGGGGAATCTCTACCACTTTAAAGATGAACAAACTGTTTCCCTCAGCAGTGGGGAGACTGCCCCAGGTCATATGACAAGTCAAAAACAGAACCTGAGATTAGAATCAGTATTTTGAGTTCTCAGATCACTGTTCAGAAAACATCACACCGTGTTAAGTCACTCTAAGGAAAACAAGAGGCAAAATAAGACAAAACCCAAAAATTTCTTGTTCAAAGCCATATGGATATTCAGGGCTTATTGGCTATGATTAATATTCTATAATTACAACTGAAAGAGAATGAATTCCTAAAAGAAATAATATGGGCATAAACAAAAGGAAGATGGAAATCAAGTGCTCTTATAGTTCAATATAGATGACTTTAGCTTTTAACTGTAGCTAAATCATAAGCCAGCTATGTGGTCTAGTCTTTTAAAGGAGCAGCTTTACTGACATTTAAAATCTACCTTTAAGGATCCACCTACGCAGCTGTGTGAAGCTATACTGCATTCATTTTCTCCACTAAGTAATATTCTACTGTAGAAATAAACTATACTTGATTTATCCATTTAAAGCAAAACAAAAGAAAAAACCCAGACTTGATAGATAAGGGCTAATGATTCATCCAGTCTGAGTTCTTTCTGCTAGAGATCTCAAGTGATATGGAGTGAAAAGTAAACATTTTTGACATTAATGATCTCTTCTAGATATCTCTTCAGACATGTTTTTTTGTTTGACTTTTTACCTACCTGTTATATATAGCCATCTATTTTGGTTCAGTGGTTCTAAGAACACTTTTCATAAAATGATTTAAATCAGTATTAAAATGCAATCTACCAGGGCACACGCGTGGCTCAGTTAAGTGTCCATCTCTGGATTTAGGCTCAGGTCATGATCTCAGGGTCGGAAGATCGATCCCTGAGTTGGGCTCCACACCAAGTATAGAAACTGCTTAGGATTCTCTCTCTCCCTCTCTCTTTGCTCCTCTACTCGCCCACCCGCTCACTCCCTTTCACTCAAAAATAAATAAAATAAAATAAAAATAAAAAGCAATCTACTACCAAGTTTCCAGCCCCCTTTGATTCTCATCACCTTTCTCTTTCTAATAAACTGGTTGTTCTTTTGGGCTTGGCTTTTTCAACCTTGTACCTGAAGGAATGCGTTTATTATCTTGGTGGCCATCCTGAGTCAAATGGCGTTATCTCCAGTTTTGATATTCTTCCAGTTACTCATACAAGTCTCCAGAGCAGTGGTTCTCTGCTGGGGGTGATGTGCTCCCCAGGGGGCATTGGGTGTGGAGGGGGAGCATGTGCGCTGCTGGCATCTAAGGGGCAGAGGAGGCCAGTGGTGCTAAAAACCCTCTAGGGCACACGGCAGCTCCTCCACAACAAACAACAGACCGAAACATTAATAGTGCCAAGTTTCAGAAACCCTGTTCTGGAGACTTTCAAATTTGTTCAAGCTGGATTTTTAGAAATTTGACCTTATAAATAAAAGAAATATCATTCTGACTTGGCCTGGTGGATCTTAGCTTCAGGGAGAGATACTGAAGGACACAAAACCTGAAGAATGTCGGAGATCATCTAATTCAACCCATTATTTGACCAAAGCCAGAGACAGAAGCCTAAAAAGGAGAAATCTTTAGAACTCTAGCCTTCACCCTCATGTGGGTTAGCAAACTATGGCACATGGCCAAATCTTGCCTGCTGCCTCTTTTTGTAAATAAAGTTTTATCGAATAGTCGCACTCATTTGTTTACATATTGTATACAGCTACTTCATACTACAATGGTAGCGTTGAGTAGACAGAGGCCATATAAACTGCAAGCCTAAAATATTTGTTATCTGACTGTTTACAGAAAGTCTGTCAACCCCTGAGGCAAAAGGAGGGCCAACTGTCTCCCTCGATGTCACGTCCACAGTTCAGAAATATTCCTTAAGCACTTCGGATTTTCTCTTAATGTTCACTGATAGACCTTATATGGATAAGTTTACTTTATTGAACTATATATAGCAGTACCTCTAGTATTAATAAAGACAATTTTTATATCTCTATTTTTATCTTTATTAATTTTAAGGTTTTAAAGAATGGTCCTTCATTCCAAGTATACCAGCATTTGATGAATTAATCAATTCTCTCTTGCTTACCTTATACGCATCATGATTTCAAACTCTGATCACATCATCCTCTTTGATAAAGGATTCTTAACATTAAGTAACTATAGGTAGGCATAAACTATACCTTGGGTAACTATCTAATGTATAAATCATAGGTAACGGCCTTTTCACTGCTGAAACTATTGCTGATAGTCTGACAGGGTTTTAGACATACATATAATCAGTTACACCATTAACTTATAATTTCTTCGTTTCTTAAGACATTTGTTAAGTCTTAGCTAAAGCTGGGGCACCTGGGTGGATCAGTGGGTCAAGGCCTCTACTCTCAGCTCAGGTCATGATCCCAGGGTCCTGGAATCGAGCCCTGCATCGGGATCTCTGCTCAGCAGGGCGCCTGCTTTTCCCTCTCTCTGCCTGCCTCTCTGCCTACTTGTGATCTCTGTCTGTCAAATAAATAAATAAAATCTTAAAAAAAAATAAGTCTTAGCTAAAGCTAATTCTTGTCTTGCAAGTGTCTGGTCGCCATCTGGTGGCAAAGAGGTAACTGAGGCTTTATACTAACATGATGGAGTCTCTTCCGACCTTTGGCCATTACTGTACGCACTTTGCCTCCATATAACAACTCCCTCCTCTGCTCATCTTCTTCTAGAATAGATAAAAATTAGTGTTACCAAGATGAGGATCTGCCACAACCTCAGAAAGCCAAAAAGCACAGCAGTGTGCTGGAGCTGACGGGATCCCAAAAGATCTTCAAATCTAAAAGCCTCCACTATCCAGCTGGACAGACAATGTACTCAGTAAGCACAAAGGGCAGAGCCAGGGCACCACACTTTCTCTCATGCCACTATGCTGTAAGAAGACTGGATTATTTTTCCAAATGCAGCCAATGCAAGGTTGAATTTACGTCACATTGTAATCTTTTTCTTTAAATTATGTATGTACGTATGTATGTATTTGACAGAGAGAGAGAGACACAGTGAGAGAGGGAACACAAGTGGGAGAGGGAGAAGTGGGCTCCCTGCTTGACATGGGGCTCGAACCCAGGACCCTGGGATCATGACTTGAGCCAAAGACAGACGCTTAACGACTGAGCCACCCAGTCGCCCCTGTAATCTCTTTTTAACAGTCTCCTAGTTTTAGAATCAGCACATTAAATTGTAGGGACAACAATCATTTCTTGAGGTTCATATTATTTCTCTTAAAAATATTTGAACATGGGATGCCTGGGTGTCTCGGTTGGTTGAACAACTGCCTTAGGCTCGGGTCACGGTCTTAGAGTCCAGGATCGAGTCCCTCATCGGGCTCCCTGCTTGGTGGGGAGTCTGATTCTCCCTCTGACCCTCCCCCCTCCTCATGCTCTCTCTCTCTAATAAATAAATAAAATCTTTAAAAAATTTTTTTGATCATGAATCTTTCCTCAGGTAGCTACTTCTAGTTCCCTGCCCTACTTGCAGTGGCTTTAGAGAACTGCAACAAGTTTTCCACCTAATGCTGGGAGCAGGGAGCAAGCCTGACAGGAAAACTAAAATACAAAGTAAAATAAAAGTCAAGGGAACCACAGTGATCCTGCAAGCCATACTGACCCTCCTTTGGGGGAAGAGCTACTAGAGCACAACTGGGAGGTAGACTCTCCTGATCCAATCACTTGCTCAGAAGGTGGCTCTGTGGATTTATTTTCTGTCCCAGCCACACATCCTTTTCCATTTCTGGGACTCTTCTTTTCCTACTTAACATCTCTCCATTTGCCCATTTGTCTCAATGATGAGCATGATGAAAACTAAACAAACACGGACTACATGAACTTCATTAAAAAAGGGGATCATTTTGGATGCTTCAGTTACTTCTGGATAAAGACCCAAAAGAGCACATTTTATGAACCGTTATTTAATGTTCCCTATTCCCAAGGCTACTAGTTAAAAGTAAAGGAGCTGCTCTGTTCTTAAGGCCTCAATAAATAAAATGTTTCTTTTTCATAAATGGACTGAAATTTCTCCCACATTGAAGTTTTGCATTTCATATGAGGAATCTAGCTCATCAGATGCTAAGTTGGAGAGATTAAATAATTGATCTCTATTTTACTTTATTTTATTTAATTTTTATTTAATTTTATTTTAAGTAAGCTCTAGGTCCAATGCAGAGCTTGAATTCACAACCCCAAGATCAAGAGTTACATGCTCTACCAACTGAGCCAGCCAGGCACCCATAAATAATTGACCTTTAAAAACAAACACGTTTTTAAACTTCTACAAGAAGTTTTTTCCTTATTGTGGACACCATGGCTTTTTAGTCAAAAAGTTTAAGTGACTAGAATATGTCAAGGATTTAATATCTTGATTAGATACTGCTAAATGAGGGTTTCTTCAGTTTCTGCCTCCCAAATAATTAATACCATTTCAAGAGCTGGATAAAAACAAACACTCAAAACTGAAATAAAAACAATAGGCCTAGACTGCTCAAAGTTTACTCATTATCAACCAACTGTAAGCAAATTCAAGAGCAAGGAACATCTGTAGAGTAACCCAAGGTCTAGGACAGAGCTCAGCACAGTGTTTTGGTAGACTGACTATAGTCATGGCCCCAGTTCTTCACATTTTCCTCTACCTATTTCTCTTACACTAACTGGACTTAGCCACATGGTTTGCTTTGGTCACGTGGACAGTAGCAAGCTTGAGGCAAGCAGAGGCCTGCACAGGGACTTTCATCTTTCCACTTCCTCTCTTGCGCTCTTATCACCACCACCAGAACATGCCTGAGTTAGAAGGCTAGAAGAGACGCATGGAGGAGAGCTGAGCTGACTTACCCAACAGTATCCTAAAGAAGCTAGACTCAGGCTGACCTTCAGGCTGACTGCAGAACCATGAGTAAACCCAGCCCAATCAGCTAAGGTTGGCCAGACCAGCACTGCCTACCTGGCCCTTACATTCATAAGAAATGATAAACTGTTGTAGTATCAGGCAATGATGGAGTTTGGGAATAGTCTGCTACACAACATTACTGTGATAACAGATACAGCATTCAGTGCTTTCTGTACTCATTCTGAGAATGCCTAATACATAGACATTTATACAAGGTTTCCACATAAAACTGCTATTTACTCTGAAACAAAGAACTGTGTATAATTCAGCTTTCCACAATGGAAAAAGTTTCTACTAAAAAGTTCTATCTATAAAAATACTAACTGTAGCACCTATTTAAAGTCAACAAATTTTTGTTCATCCTTTAAGCCTTACCTGCTCTGTGAAGAGTTTCCCATTACACTGTGCAGGGTTGTTTTGTTTTAGGCTCCAATGTGTCTTGTACAGCTTTCTAGCAATGGACTTGTTTCACTGTATTATAATGAGCTATTTGAATTTCTCTCTTACCATGGACTAGCTATGAGCTTCTTACACAGTGGCTAAATCCCCTCACCTTTGTATCCTGAGAACAGTGCCTGAGACACATTAAATGTATCAGTTTGGTGTGTTATCAGTTCAGTGAATGTTAAGTGAATGATTGATGACAGATGCAAAGACAACTGAGAGGTATACTCTGTCCCAGGAACTTAAGAGTTTAATATTAAAAAGGGACATGTAAATACAGAGTTATACTATACGTCAAAAATGCTATAATCAAGCTGTAAAGTGTTTAGAAGTAACAATTTTATGTGTATAGAGGAAAGAGGGCTGGGCAGGAAAGGTTTCAAAGAACTACCTAAGCCAGAATTTGAGGCAAAGGTTGTTGGCAGTTGGACAGGAGTACTGGTGTGCTAGGACCAACTTTTGTAGGGGTGAGGATGGAGGGAAAGTCCTGATTTATAATATTTGCTGATGTTTGTGGTGAAAATACCCCCATCATGGCTGTTTTGGGGTTAAAAACTGGCTGGCAAAATTCCTGAATATTTAACACTTCTCCCTAGCTAGGAGGAGCTGGCTCCAGCATACCAATGGATGGGGTAATAGGATGGATTCCAGGAGAGGGAATTCTAGGTAGAACACACAAGTCCTACAACTACAACTAACAAAACACATGGTCAGTCTGGGAAATTACAAGTTGCATGCTGCTGAAGAGCAAAGGAGAGGACAGTCACTGGCTAGATGGAGAAAAGCTTAGTTTACCAGCCGAGGAACATGGACTATATCCTACAGGTGAGCCACTCACGAGTTTTAAGAAAGGGAGTGACAGGACCACATCTAGTCTTTAAAGAGATCACCCTGTCAGAACTGGAGAGAGTCAGTAAAGGGAGAAATTAGATAGGAAGGCTAGCTGGGCAGCTACTGTAGTCCAGAAAAGTAGTATAGGGTCCTGAGGGAAGGCAGTAACTGAGGATCTGGAAGGGAGACTGACTTAAGATAGATTTTGGAGGCAAATCTTTAGGGCTTGATAGTCTCTTATTTGTGGGAGGTGGTGATAAAGAGGAAGGAGTAGACAATACCTCTTAGGCTTTTAGTTTATGTGTCTGGGAGGACTGCACTGGAACAACCAAACAAGAAATGAATGAAAATTTGTCTTGGATATGTGTGCGTGTGCACATGCACTCAAACACACACACAAACTGTGTAGCAGTGGCTTGGAGGGAAGGGGAAGTAGGGAAGGTAACAATCAGTTTGATGGATTTGAAATGCCCACTGAACACAAAAGTACACATATTCAGTAGTGACTGAGGAACTCAGAGAAAAAGGTTAGCCAAAGAAGATTTTGGAGTTGCCATCATCATAATGGGACAATTAAAATTATGGGAGTAGATGAGATTGCCTAGGAGGAAGAGCCTGGCCATTTAGATTAGACCAGGTCACAATCTAATCAAACTAGATCCAACTTCCCTTTGGAATGATCTCATTCAGGTGATTCCTGAGAAAAAGGACTAGAAGAGGAAATACACTAGCACAAGGAGACTGAATAGGAGTTATTCCCTTCCAATACAAAATATGACAAAACAAAACCAAATGCCCATGGAATATAATCAAGGTTTTCCATCTTAAGCCAGTACTGCAGGACCTAATAGGTTTCGCTCTTTTTGGAGCTCATCAGCTGCAGGTAACGGCTCACATCCACTCTGGTACAGGGTCTTGATACAGCATTTTTTCATCTACAAGCCTCCCACTCACAATCTTCTATTTATCATATTCTGCCAATTCTTGGAATTTCCTTAGCACTAACTCAAAGAAGCTTTACATTTAGGTCCTGAAGGCTTTGCTCGGGCAAAGTACTATATTATTCTTCTTGCTAAACTCCCCAAAGCTGACTAACTACAGCCTAGACTATCACTTGTCATACAAGATGGTCTACTCTACTCTTAGAACATTGCAGAACAGATCCAATCACATGAGTCATCAGAGGCCTCTATCTGTCCAGATAATCCTCCTGGCCCTGACAATCCCACCTTCTTATCTCCAAATTTTAAGGGCTATTTCTTCATCCCTTTCCTTTATGCTTCTGGTAGTAAATCTAGAATCAAGGTTAACTTGAGAGAAAAAGGAACAAAATAAAATTAATACATAGAAATCTTTAAAGCGGAACATATTAATGTGATATTTACTGAGAATACACTGTACAGCCCATGTAGGCATATGTAAATATGTACCAAACACTGGCATCCAGGGATATATGACCACTTGTGTTATAGAGGGTGGAGGAGAACCACATATATATATATATATAATTTACTTTTTTTTTTTAAGATTTTATTTATTTCTTTGACACACAGGGAGAGAGAGAGAGAGAGATCACAAGTAGGCAGGCAAAGAGAGGGGGAAGCAGGCTCCCTGCTGAGCAGAGATGTGGGGTTCAGATCCCAGGACCCTGAGATCATGACCTGAGCTGAAGGCAGAGGCTTAACCCACAGAGCCACCCAGGCGCCCCTATTACTTACTTTTATATGCATAAATGACTTTAGGAACTAGGTGGTTATGGTACAGGAGGCTGAAAAAAGACTTAATTGTATACCATTTTGAATTTTGAACAATTATTCAAAAAATAAAAATTAACCTGAACATTTCTCTTGTGCACTGAGCTATGTGTTGACAGGATGGTACTGACAGATCTGAGTCTGAAACTCATAAAGCCTTTGTTTTTGTGGTTCTTAGAGCCTCTTTTTAATATCCTCAGAGTCTTAATTTTATCTTAGCATTCTCACAGAACCAGAACCTCAGAACAGGACATTATTTTAGTTTTGTTTAGCAACTGTTTAGTTTAAACTTAAATGCCTTAAGATTTAAAAAAAAAAAAATGGGGCACCTGGGTGGCTCAGTGGGTTAATGCCTCTGCCTTCGGCTCAGGTCATGATCCCAGGGTCCTGGGATTGAGCCCCACATCAGGCTCTCTGCTTGGCAGGGAGCCTGCTTCCCTCTCTCTCTCTACCTGCCTCTCTGCCTACTTGTGATCGCTGTCTGTCAAATTAAAAAAAAAAAGTGAGCTCTCACAAAAATACCTCCTACTGCTTCCTTTATAGTTTCTCGCTTTTCTTAATGAAGTAACATCAAATAACTGGAGTGAAAAAAAGGCAGGAAAGAAAAGAGAATTGAAAATGACACTTCTGAAAAGAATATAAAGAGAAACATAGAAAAGGATCTGTGAAAGAAAGAAGAAACAAAAATGTAGAAGTCTGATAAAAGTCTGTAGCACTGTATTTCAGTGGCTCACTCAGCAAATGAAAATGGTATTTATATTTATGACCACTATGTTATATGAATGGCAGCCTGACATAAAGGTAGAATTCATGAACCCAAAACTAAAATTTGTGTCACCACTCTACAGCCATTGCCAAGTCTCTGGAAATTAATCAGCCTCACTTAACGTTTATCCTGACATTCAAGAAAAAAAACTATGAACAATAAAATTCTTTTTTTAATCACCATTAAAATATTTAATCACCAAGAAAATATTTTCAGCCAACTGCAGACAAAAACTATGTAAAAAAACTTATACTAGATGTCTCACAACTCACAGAAAACACAACTTAGTTTGTACCTTGGCTCTAATGAGGCAGTGTGTGCAGACTCATATAGTTTGCTGATGGTGCTCTAACAGGTGGTGTGTGCTAGTATGGCTTGGTGATGGTTTACAGCCAGCAGGTGTTCAGCTGGTGCCTTCTAGCTGTTGAATATTTTCACTATCATTCCTGACTCTAGTATCACACATCTACAAATCCATGTGGCCTCACCAATATTTCTAGGTGGGCCAAGGACCACACCTGTGAAAATGCATGGAGAATCCAGACTGAGCGTGTCTACAACACCTGAACATGTCCTTGTGTCAGAGTTATCAAGCTATTGGTTGATAAAGGTAGCTCTAATAAAAAGTGTGATTCTGAAAAAATACTCATCAGTACCGAAGGAAGTACTCTTTCTTCGGTATGGGTCAGAAAAAGAACTGCAGAGTTGGGAGATCATCAGCCAAATCTCCCATCCATTGCAAAAATCCCTCCCACAATATGTGAATCCAGTAAACCTCTGTTTGACCATTTCCACTGAAAGGAAGTTAGTTCTCTTTTCTTGGAACATCTCATTCCAACAGTCTCATTCAACACAGGTAGGGTCCTTCTAATTGGTATCTGGATCTCTTCTAGGTCCCTGAAAAAGCAATTTCAAAATCCAGCTCTCCTCTTTTTTCAACACTTTATCTTTCATCAAGTTTTCTTTAACTCTCAAGGTCTAAGGGTTACTTCACAGTTGACTTGGGCATGATCTCTCTCCTCCTCTTTGGTCCTGTTTTCTAATTACCTTTGAGATACAGGTTATTATATTTAAAAACACCAATACTCAGTATCTCTCCATTTCTTTAAACTCCCTTTACAACATATATGCTTCACAACATATATGTTGTGCATATATGTTTGCACAAGCCATGTTTTTAATTCACAGTCTTTTTACCAAAGTATGCCAATCCTTTCAGGCCTTTCTCCTTTGCAAAGTTTCCCCTGATAAACCCCAACGCGCTCACTCTGCTTTCTGATTTCCCTGATTTTCCTGATTCTGATTTCCCTGATTTCCTCATGTGTGTTGTATATATTTCAGTTCTATACTCAGATACAATTCTTTAGTATTTGAAGTTAAATTATAAGTAACTGAGCTAGAATTCTAAGTTAGGTAAAACTCCATAGTTTATGCTTTCTATTATATAAAACTGTCTCTTACATTCAATAAATAATTGATTTGTATAAGAAAAGGAACCAGATGCTATAAAATCAGACATAACAATGCTCTACAATTAACTGCTTTATCTTAGTTTGGTTGGAACAAAACAGAATTTTAAATGGCATTAACATTTTTAAACTTTCAGGAAATGCCCTCAAAAGGGCTTCTGCAGCAGCTTTCCAGTAAAGACAAACATTAGCTCCTCCAAATAAAATTACTCACTCTCTGAATATCTAATCAAGCTTGGTAAAACCATCCTGCAGGGTAAATGCTATAACCCCTGTAACTGTAAGCCTAAAGTAACAGCTTACACATCTGGAAGTTCACTCCAGGGATCACTCTCAGTGTTAAGGAAAAGAGACTGAAAGCCTAGTTTTATAAATTATACTTTGTAGATAAACAACCAGTCCAATTAAAATAGGTTGCGTTACACTGTATTTACCCCATTCACTTCATAACAAATAGTCATAGTCTTTGGACTAGACTTCAACAATCATGAGAGTGAATGTTATTTGGGGTTTATAATGCAGAACCCTCCTTCGGCATTCAAGTGCTCTTGTCTGTCTTTTATTTCTAAGTAATACATAAGAAATCAAATTGAGCCTTGAATTATCTTGAATAATTTATAGAGTCAGTTTTTAACAGATTTATATTCCATATGTAAATTTGTAATATAATGTATATTATATATGTAATACAGATGTATATTACTTATGTAAATTACATATGTAAATTTTTCATATCTATCATACTACATATATGTATTTTACACATATATATATGTAAAAGAACCCCCTTGGCATGTAGATTTTTGGAAAATAGTTGCTTAATTCTAGGCCAATAAGGGAGGACAGACTGGGAAAAGTAAACTATCCTTAGTATTTCTCTGATAGGACAGTGTTTATCTCTCTTACCTTTCCTGTCCCGTCCTTCATCAACACATACTGGCAGACTTCCTAGGGCAATGCAGAAATCCAGACAAGAGAAGGAAGCACACTAAAATAATGGAGGACAGGCTACAGGAGATGGACAGTGTCAGACATCATGTGGGAGAAAAGAAGGAATTATCACAGTTAGCCACTTTGTTCAAGAGAAACTAAAACTAGTTATTTCAAAGGTAGAGAGATAAGGAAAAAAAAAGAAAGATCTTTTATTTCTTTGCAGCAAGGCTCCTTTTAATAAGAACAGAGAAGAGTTGCTGTTATTCTGGAAATGTGTTCAGAGAGACAGATATAACTTAGCAAATAGTACAAAGGGACAAAAGATAAGTAAGATTTTTCCAATTTAAAAACATTAATCAAGAGATATAATTACAGGCATCGAGAAAAGAAAAAAAAGGTAGAACTATAATCTAGAAGGTATTAAGAGAACTGTTTTTTCTTTTCCAAGAGAATACAGACTATTAAAAGCAAAGGAATCCCAATGTTTATAGGTAAAAATGATGAATGAGGCATATGCATGTAAGTACCCTTAACTGCACAGTCTCAACGCTATGAAGAACAATTATGTCACATTTAACAATGGAGTTCTAAAAATTGAAGAAAGTAGTCCAGTGAGGAGTAGTCCAGTGACTTTGTAATTTAGTACTTTTCCTGCCAAATGCAAGAGCTAGCAAAGTTTGAAGCTATTCACACTAGCAGTGTGATTTTGTTTCTTTCAATTAGAGATAGTTTATAAAGATGGATACCTGGATGGGTCAATGTATAGGAAAAGAGGCAAAAAAGGACATGGAACCTAGGAAAAACTACTGCACAAACTTGGATACAATCAGCTGCTATTATGAATACATTATAGGTTAAAGCCTCTATGTGATGTAGGCATTTCTTAAAAAAATTTTTTTTTAACTTTTAAGATCTTATTTTCTTAACTCATGTATAGCTAATAGGGCATTTCGTTCAATTTCAACAAATCGATTAATGTCATGACATTTCTAAACAAGGTAAAGTAAAAGGCAGTTTAATGCAAGAATGAATTCATTTTTAAATTTTAATGGTTTTATTGATTCTGATAATATTTGAATTATCTATCCAAATTTGTTAAATAAAATGCATACCTCATATTCTTTTCTGCAAACTTTGGAAATATCATTTTTTGAAGATGCCTGAAAGATAAAAAATTTCTCCATTAATTTATTACACATGCTAGTCAATACAGAACAAAAAGAATATACATTAATATGTTACTTGCTGGTATGATATAAGGAAAATCTTACGCTCCAATACTTAAAAGTTCACAAAATACAACAAACAAATTTCAGGCACAAATATCAGCCCCAGAACCTACCCGATATGCTAAAACTTCACTCTTTTATGGCTTTAATCTCACATAATAACAGGGTTCTTTTGTTGTTTCAGAAACTAGATGACTCTGAAGGAAATGTAAATCAGAGAACTTTTTTCTTAGTTGAATTTCACTTTGTGGCAAATTTTCTTGTGAAGCTCTGCCAGGGCATTTATATTCTGCTTATTCTTTAACCCTTTATATTCTAAATTCTCATACTGATTTATGAGTCAATCTCCTCAGGAAAGATCCACATGTAATGGACGGAGCAACTAAAGAGGGAAAGGTTATGCCAGGCAAGTAAAAAAAGTTATTTTTATGTAATTCTCTTTATGTCCCCCTAGACCCATTACAGTTCAAATCCTCTGCAACTCAGCTTCATCTCAACTGCAACTTCAGCTTCATCTGCTGGAGCAGAGCAGCGGATTGCTAGGCTGTGTGTTGCTCAGTGAGCTTTGCTCAGGCTAAATAGTACAGTGGTCTGAATGAAAGTAAAGGTGCCACCATGTCTCATGGACTCTGGTCCAGAGACCAGTCATTAAAAGAAGAAAATAAGAGAAGGCTTTCGAGCTGTGGTTTCCAGTCCACCTAAATTTCCCAGTTACATCTACTCTCACCATTTGGGAGTATGAGCAGCTAGGAGACCAGTTTTCCCATAGCACTCTGAGAAACCACACACAGTGAAATTTCACTGTGTGAAAATACACACAGTGAGGAAGAGCTCAGGGGCCTAACTTGAATTGGACCAGAGATCTATCCAATCAAAGAGAAGTCATAGTTCACTGCTGGAGTCGTGCTCACCTTAGGAGCAGAGAAGGGATATGAAAACATGATCAGGATAAACTCTGAACATGATAAAAGAGAGAAGGAAAGATGAAAGCTAAATAAGCCAACCGAGTCATGTGCTCTCATCCGAGCATACTCTAAATTTATACAACCATTTGTAGTCACTCAGCATGGACTAAGTATCACCACAGGCAGAGTACAAAAGGCTTCAGTTCCTATAATATTCTTTCTTCTCTCTTGCATGGCTAAGAGAAGAAAGAATAAGAAAAGGCTGAAGGTCTTACATGCAGCAGCCATAACTGAGAAAGCAGCAAGTCTAAAAGGAAGTGGTCTACGTGAGAAATACTAAATGGGCAACTTTTATGGGTCACCTCTCCAAAGGTATGAAGTGGGCGAAGTCCAAGACATACACAAAGCTAATACTCACACTGTATGCCACGCAGTTTATGAGTCGGACTGCCCAGTATTACCTGCTTGCATGCCTGTCGACACTCCAAGGTAATAGCCAGTTCACAGCAGCCTAAGCCAACCCAGCCATCAGACTTCTTAAAGACACCTTAAAAAACAAAATATTCAAATGTTTTGGTCATAAGCAGTAACAAACATAAATGGCATGCCAAACTGGTTCGCCAATCTTACTAAAAGTCAAAGCAGGTGTCCATAGGAAAATTAGCTGAGATAGCAGGGCCTCAAAATTATTAAGGCCCTCCTCCCACCATTACTTCCAATGCTGTCAGTCTTCTCAGAGCCCCCACAACATAATTATCAGGTGCTTTGTTTTTTCTTTTCTCTCTGCCCACCCTAAACTCTCTTTACATCATTCTCACTCTTGGGTAGACAGTGTCTCTAGAGGACACATAGGTTAAGGAAAGCAAGAAGAGGCCTCCTCACTTTACAACTGTGAATCTGAGGCTAAGCTTCCAATTTAACTTAACATGCAAACAAAAAAGGGCATAAGGATTATTACATTCAAAATAGTGGGGTGCCTGGGTGGCTCAGTGGGTTAAAGCCTCTGCTTTTGGCTCTGGTCATAATCCCAGGGTCCTGGGATTGAGCCCCACATCAGGTTCTCCACTCAGCAGGGATCTGCTTCCCCGCCTCTCTCTCTGCCTGCCTCTCTGCCTACTTGTGACTTTGTCCCTGGACAGAGTCAATGGGGCTAAAAAGAAAAAGCAATCAAAGATAACTTGAGAGATTCCAGTCCAGTGTCATTCACAAGACAGGCATTTATGAGTCTGTTTTTTTTTTTTTAAAGATTTATTTATTTATTTGACAAACAGAGAGATCACAAGTAGGTAGAAAGGCAGGCAGAGGGCCGAGCAGAGAGCCCGATGTGGGGCTCGATCCCAGGACCTGGAGATCATGACCTGAGCTGAAGGCAGAGGCTTAACCACTGAGATACCCAAGCACCCCTCTGAGTTTGGTTTTAAATTTATACTTCAGATGTTACCAGGATGCAGAGATCCATCCTGGTGCTGTGTCTAGAAGTTGTGAGTGACAACTTAGATTTGAAGGCTGTCTTCCCGAGGCTGACTAGTTAACAGTTCTGGGAAGGAAAGCAATTACCAGGTAAGTGTGGAGAGAGAAGAGAAGAGGACCACACACATGAAAAACCAAGGTCTTTAATGGGGAGAGGGAAGTGGAGAGGGAAGGCAGGAGAGGATAAGGTCATGCATGAGGCCAAGGTGGAGTCATAAGGATGTAGCAGTCACAGTACCAGGTGCTGCAGGGCAGTCAAAGGGAGTGAGTACTGAGAAAAGTCCGTATGATTTTAAATATCGTGAGATCCTAGTGCTCTTTCAAAGACCAGTTTCACTAGAATGGAAGAAGTAGAGACAAGAATATAGTCAATGATTGAGTGAATGAGAATAAACTATACATTTGAAAATTTGGGTGACTACAAGAAAGTGAAGATAGGAATTCAAGGGAATACATTACGATACAGGACTATGACAAAGATTTTACAATCACAAAATAAGTTTTTAAAGATAAAGTGCTAAATAAATGTTACACTTCTTTGCTTACCTGGCAAAGATGAATTCATACAACTCCAAATTTCAACCTAAAATTGTAATCACCAAAAAGCTTTTATATAACCAGTTCCTAAATAGGACAATTTATACAGAAATTATGTACAGCTAATTTGATTATGTTTGTTTCTATGTAGTCAGTGTTCTTAGACTATATGAGTATCAAGCAGCTATTGAAGGAAGAAAAAATAAAACTGAGATGCAAAAATATTGCTCGCTATCTTCCCATCTAAGAGCACTAACAATGAGTCTGGGTACTCAGGATGCTTACTGGAATCACCGTTTCTAATCATAAAGACAAAAGTGTCTATAGAGCAAGTAAAGGTAAATATAACTGTCAGAATTTTTTGATCAAGTTTTCACCCCTCATATAATGCAAGTCACCACATCTAAAAAGTCTGTCTCATGTAAGTTCATATTCCGTAGTCTGGCCCACCAGTGTCCTGAACACTGAGGATGGATCAAGCACTGTAAAGATTTTTAAGTTACATGATTAAGACATACAAGCAATATATCTACAATACACCAAAAACTGGGAAGATAGGAATAATGAGAAGTCACACATTTCCCCTTATCCCAAATTTAACTTTTCAAATTCAAAATAAATGTAAGATATAGTTATTATGGTTTTCATAATATTATCAAAATAATGTTATCTAATAACAATATCTAAGAACATTATCAAAATAAGTAAAATTCCAAATTCCAAATAAAAGGTTATTATGAAATTTAAAGACTGTAATACATTTATATTTAGTATTATTTTTATACCTACAGCATAGGATAAACAATAAAAGATGAAAAGCAATATTCTACCTAGCAATTTGTGTGATGATCTTTTTAAAATACCTAGTTAAATCTAACATTTTAATCTGGTCACAAACCCAAATCATTTTGAAAATTTTCCTGAATCTAGAAGTTAACTCATTAGATGGCTTCATTTAGACAAAAGCTTTAAGTTAAACAAAACCTACCATTGTTTCAGGGCAATAATCTGGGGCTCGCTGTAACAGATGCTTTAGTCGGGATTCACTTTTTGAGGAGAATATCTATTTTAAAAAAAAAAGTTTTTGTGGCATTTTTCTGCAAGAAATAAGAAGATGTAAAATTTGTCCTCTATACTTATCAGTTGTCTATTTTCCAACTTCCCTTTATAAATGGGAAACCTTTGGAAAGATCTAAATTAAGCTGAGGTAACATCTCTTAAAAGTTGGTTAGTTTGGCAAATAATCAAGAAAGTCCATCTATGCAAGTCTAGACCTTTTCTAATGACCAAAAGTGGAAAAAACCATGCTACCAAATCTGTTAGAGGACAAAGGAGAAAAAGAAGAAAACAGAAAAGAAAAAAAGATAAGTTTATTCTAAACCGTTCTACAAACCGCTGTTAGTCAACTGACAACAATGTAAAACAGATTATGTCTTACTCTTGTTAGTGAACAAGTCTATGAATAGCATTACGGCATAAACTTCCATAAAATACCATTAAATAGAGACAAAGCCATTTTTAATAAAGATGCTGAGGAGGTGACCAGTTCATTCACCAGGCTAACTGGTGGCTCTCTTCCAAACAGAATTTTAATTACTACAATTACAACTTGATGTCTCAGTAAATTATAAGCCATTATATATGGGATAGAACTTCATGGTTACCTGCAAATAGTTAAGACTGTGAAATCCATGAATGCTAAGGGCAATGACAAAGGATTTATCTCCAGTTAGACTGTCAGTCTTACAGTTTTTCTCCCAAACCACCAAATATAGTTAATATGTGACAAGAGCTAGAATATCACCATTTTGCAACCATTAGTGAATTATGCATTTAGGCAATTATCAATAATGACTATAATGTTAATTTCAAAAATAAGCAATCAGACACAGTAACATTATGAGTAAGACCTGCTGAACTAATAAACAAAACCAAAATAAAGCAAAACCTAACCTGAATCAGATCAAGCTTCTGGACCTGTCTCGTTAGGTTACTATTAGCCATGTGTGGCTATCTAAATCAATTATGATTAAATAAAATTTAAAATTCAGTTTCCCAAACTTGTTCTCTTTCTTCTCGACCTCTTTAAACACATTCTTTTTTTTTTAACTTTTAATTTTTTAAAAAATTAACATATAGTGTATTATTTGTTTCAGGGGTACAGGTCTGTGAATCATCAGTCTTACATAATTCATAGTGCTCACCATAGCACACACCTTCCCCAATGTCCATCACCCAGCCACGCTATCCCTCTCACCCTGCTACTCTCCAGCAACCCTCAGTTTGTTTCCTGAGATTAAGAGTCTCTAATGGTTTGTCTCCCTCCCTGGTCCCATCATGTTTCATTTTTCCCTCCCTTTCCCCTACGACCCGCACCCTGCCTCTCAAATTCCTCAGAGAGATCATATGATAATTCTTTTTCTCTGACTGACTTATTTCACTCAGTTTAATACCCTCTAGTTCCAACCACGTCATTGCAAATGTCAAGATTTGGGGTTTTTTGATGGCTGCATAGTATTCCACTGTGTATGTATGTGTATGTGTGTATATGCCGCACCTTCCTTATCCATTCATCTATCTTTAAACACATTTCAAATGTTCACTTGACACATGTAGCTAGTGGCTACCATAGTGGACCACACAAATATAGAATATTTTCATCACTGCAGAAAGCTCTATTGGATAGCTCTGCTCTAAATCTACCTACCAATTACTAAGCAATATAGAGGACAGGGGAACAAAATAAATGATACCATGGAGTTGCAAACAGCATAATTCAGATTGTGAGAAACTCTACAGGATAAACGGCCAGATTTATTCACCAAATAAGCAAAGTCAGGAAAGCAGTGCTTTAGCTCCCTTATGATGATATCATCTAAGAGCCATTTTTGCTTTTAAAAGCTGGATCCTACAACCCTACCAGCCTCAATCTCAGAATGATTGTATGTCCTAATGCCCTGCTAGATGGATAAACTGATGGTCTATAGAATGCATTCCCCTGGGAATGGCTGTAGCATACTAGCCACGTGGACTACAACTCAGCCATACATAGGAATGAACTATGGATTCACATATAACATGTACGAATTTGAAACACATTATGCTGACAGAGCTGTATTCAAAAGGCTACATTTATATGGCATTTTGAAAAAGGGACAGAAAAATAAATCAGTGGTTTCCAGGGAGGGCCGGGGGAGAAGAGGGCTTGTTTTACACTGTGGCACAGGAGAATTTGGGAGGAGTTGATAAAATTGGTGTATTATGGTGTTAGTTACATAATCAAAACCGTACATTAAAAAGCATGGATTTTACTTAAAAAAAAAAAGCTATTGTTCTGATAATACATTTGCAGAAAACTTAATCTGCTATAGTGTTTTGACATGAATTATGTACTTACATGAGCTGAGTCGCTATCTTGTTTTATAATTAAAAAGAGTGTTTTGCAAAATCTTTCTAAATTCAAAAAACTGTTTGAGGGGGTGCCTGGGTGGTTCAGTTGGCTGAGCAGCTAAGTCTTGGTTTTAGCTCAGGTTGTGGGATCCAGCCCCTAACCCCCCATCATACCCCACACTCAGCAAGGAGTCTGCTCTGCCCCTCCCTCCCCCTCTGCCTCTCTTGCCCACCTCCCCTGCTCATGCATGCATGAGCTCTCTCTCTCAAATAAATAAATAAAATTTTTATAAATAAATAAATAAACTCCTAACATTGCTTGAGAGAAGTTTTAATTCCAGTTAGGTAGCTCTCCAAATTCTAGGAAGTAACAAAATATACATTATTGAAAACTCTTCAAAAGATACTCAAGGTCAGGGTGCCTGGGTGGCTCAGTGGGTTAAGCCTCTACCTTCAGCTCAGGTTATGATCTCAGGATCCTGGGATTGAGCCCCAAATTGGGCTCTTTGCTCAGCAGGGAGCCTGCTTCCCTCTCTCTCTGCTTGCCTCTCTGCCTACCTGTGATCTCTCTATCAAATAAATAAATAAAAATCTTTAAAAAGAAAAAAAAGAAAAGATACTGGAGGCCATTTGTTCTCAAGTGCCAACACCACAACTGCACAACCAAGGTGATGAAAGAAAGTAAAGACTTTATGCACAGGTATTGTCTCAGTGGAACTTAAGAGGCTCAATCAGAAAAATTCAAACCTACAGAAAAGTTTCAAGAATAGTATAGGACACTCACATAGTCTTCATCTAGTTACTCATTATTAACATTTTGCAACACTTGCTTTAACTCTCTCTACATATACAGATATTATTGCTATTTTGATGAAACATTTTAGGATTCATTACAGATATGGTCATTCATTCCAATTCCCAGCACCTATCTCCCAAGAAAAAGGACACTATCCTATGTCACTGTCATACAATCACCAAATTTAGGATCATAGCACTGATTCATTATTATTATAGCTCATATTCAAATTTCACCAATTTAGCCAATAATGTCCTTTACAGCAATTTATTTTTTAAAATTCCAGGATCCAGTCCAAGACTGGATATTGCATTTAGTTGTCATATAGCTGTAGTTCCCTTTAATCTGCAAGTTTCTTAACCCTGACAACTTTGAAGAGTACTGGCTATTGTTTTGAGGAATATCCCTCCAATCTTGATTGCCCTATTGTTTCCTCATGATTCAGGTTACGTATTTTTTTTTTAAGATTTTATTTATTTATCTGACAGACAGAGGTCACCAGTAGGCGCAGAGGCAGGCAAAGAGAGAGAAGGGGAGTCAGTCTCCCTGCTGAGCAGAGAACCCAATGCAGGGCTCGATCTCAGGACCCTGGGGATCATGACCTGAGCCGAAGGCAATGGCTTTAACCCACTGAGCCACCCAGGCGCCCCTGGGTTATGTATTTTTGGACAGGAATGCTACTTAAGATGTGTGCTTCATTTCAGTGCATTATGTCAGCAGACACATATTAATTATTTCCATTATTTGGTGATGTGAACTGTGATGACTTGGTTAAGGTGCTGTCCAGCAGATTTCTCCAAAACTATACTTAATAAACAGTCACATAACCTCAACAATTATTATGTAAGCTTACCTGTTCACATACATCATGGCACATCTGATTATCCTTTGAATGATTACAACACAGTGCACCTAAGAGAAAAAATAAACACCAGATGTTGCCCACTGTTAAATAATCAAGACTATTAAATTAAATCCAATGGCTACAAAAAATATTTTTTCAACAGATTATTATTATTATTATTTTAACTTAACAAACATTTACAAACCAAGGACAGTGCTGTCTGAGCACATGGTCCCTGCCCTCAAGAATCTTGCAGGCTAATAACGGAGACTGTCATGTGTACTTTCTATGCACCAGAATTTTACTAAGTTTGCTTTAAGCATGATCTCATTCAATCCTTATAATTACCCTATAGGCTATATTCTATTCTTATATCTACAATGTATGACTAAGTGATTAAAAAAAAGGTAGTAAATTTTGTTTGGGATGTTAAATTTAAGGCCTATAGGACATCCAGATGGAATAGCAGTGAAGTCAGAAATCTAAACCTGGATTGCAGGTAAAGCCGGCTGAAAGATCCAAGTTGAAAGTCATCCACATAAAGGAGACATATGGAAATGAAAGACATTATCTAGGGAGAGTCAGCAGTGAGAAATCATAGCACCAAATCTAAAGAACACAAAGTCTATGACATGGGAAGAAATAAGAAAAAACACTGAGATGGAACAGTCAGGCTGGTCAGCCTCAAGAGAGTAGCATTACAGAAGAGGGAACAGTGTCATGTACCAAAACATACAGGTTAGATTGAAAACTCAAAAAAAGGAAACGGAGTTATCAATTAGGAAGCCACTTAATAATCTTCACAAGGTACTTTCTGTGGAGCTACAAGTGGATGATATTAAGTTGTGTAAACCAGAGATGAGTAAGTATAAACAACAAACAATGGCTCTCATTAAGTGTGGCAGAAACAAGAGAAAAGGGGCACCCGGGTGATGCAATCAGTTAAGCATCCAACTCTTGGTTTCCACCCAGGTCTTGATCTCAGGGATTCAGGCCCTGAGCAGTGCTCTGTGCTCAGTGGGTAGTCTGCTTGGGGTTCTCTCTTTCTCCCCTCCTCTGTCCATCCCTCTTGCGCAAGCTTTATTTATTTATTTATCTCAAATAAATAAAACTTAAAAAAAAGAGACAAGAAATGGGAGGGAAAAAGAGAGTAGTGGTTACAGGAGGATGCGGGATCAAGGGAAGAAAAAATCCTCCCTCCCCATTTGTAGTTGGCCTTTTTCCCTGAGTCCTGGGATGAAGACTCTAATACTTGAAATTTCTAGAGTAAGAGGTTTATCTTTGTTATGCCAATGAGGTACACCCTCCACTTCCAAATGTCTTGTCTAGATAACTTTAGGATAGGGGCCAGTATGTCAGAAAAGACCAGCCATTTGATTAGAAGATTAGAAGATTGGGACTTTGAGCCACATGACAGCAGCCCAACCTCTAGCAAGACTGGACATGGAGATTGAGTTCAACCATATGGCCAACAATCCAATCAATCATGTCTATGTGATGAAACCCCAATGAACACTAGATACTGCAGCTAAGTTGATCTTTCCTAGTTGCTGAAGATGCGGATATGCCAGGAAGGTGATACACACTGATCCCATGAGGCGAAGGCACAGAAGCTCTGCATTTCCTCCCAGACCTCACCCTGTGTGGCTCTTCACTCAGCTGGTCCTCCTAATTTTATCCTTTATAATAAAACTGCAATCATAACTATAGTGCTTCCTTGAGCTCTATACATCATTCTAGTGAATTACTGATTTTGAGGTGGTCATGGGAAGCCTGAATTTATATAGCTAGTTGTTCAAAAGTATGGGTGGCCTAGAGACTGCCTAAGTGTGGCTGGTGTCTGGGATAAGTGCTGTCTTATTGGGGACCATGCCCTGTAACTTGTGGAGTCTGCTCTAATTCTGGGGGTTAGTGCCAGAACTGAACTTCCATACATAGAGCTGTGGCTGAAACAGAATATTAGAGAAATGAGGTGATTGCTGGAAAGAGATATGGGTTTAAGAAAAAGAACTGAGGTGGGCACCTGGGAGGCTCAGCAGGTTAAGCCTCTGCCTTGGCTCGGGTCATGGTCTCCAAGACCTGGGATTAAGCCCCACATCGGGCTCTCTGCTCAGCAGGGAGCCTGCTTCCCACCCCCCCTGCCTTCCTCTCTGTGTACTTGTGATCTCTGTAGACAGAGATAACTAAAATAAATAAATAAATAAATAAAATCTTAAAAAAAAAAAAAAAAAGAATCCCATTAAAAAAAAAAACAAAAGTAGAAAAGGCACTGAGGTGCCTGGGTGCTCAGTCAGTTAAGTGTCTGCCTTTGGCTCAAGTCATGATTCTAGGGTCCTGGATTGAGCTCTGCATCAGGCTCCCTTCTCGTGGGGAGTCTGCTTCTCCTTCTCCCTCTCCCCCTCCATGTGCTCTCTCTCTCTCTCTCAAATAAATAAAATCTTAAGAAAGAAGGAAAGGAAGGAAGGAAGGAAAGAGAAGAGAAGAGAAATAAAGAAAAGAAAAGGAAAAAGAAAAGGCACTGAATTCGGGGCAAGGGGTGCAATAGTGAATAAATGTTATATTCTCTGACTTTATGCAGGTTATATATAGTCTGATGGTAAAACAAAGTCTAGACAAGAAAAGGATATAAGGACACTAATAAATTATGAGGGAAGTTGATAGCCTCTATTTTCTCAGTGAAACACAGATTAGGTCTGAAAACAAAAACAGCTGAGATGGGGTTGGGGGCTTGAGGCGAAACTGTGGAAGTGTGGAGCAGTCACTTTGGAGAACAGAGAAAGGAGGCAACTATAAACATGTTTCTCAAACTTGTATTCTACTCATGAGTTGTTAATATCTATCCCTCAGGAGAAAACGTTTCATGTTCAAACAAACTGGGAAATGAAGAATTTTAAAAAGTTAAAGAGAATTCCTTATTGTAGGACTTCGCAAAGCCTTTAATATGCTTACACATTACTAATCTCCCCAAAAGAGATCTAAGTAGACAGACTTCTCAGAGCACAGCATTTTTTTCATGGCACTTACTAACATTTCAGAATGCCAGTTTGAGAAACAACAAATCAGAGAAAAGGAAAAACACTGCCAAGCAGCATTACAGGCCAGGAAATGCATAAATGGGCTACGGAAATAAACAGCAGAGAGATGATATTATTCTACAGTGTACCTAACTGGAAAAAAGATACAGCTGGATTGATCAGGGGCTGTCAAAGGAGACAAGATGAGAATGTTACATTTCAGGCAGCTGTATCTGATACAATGGTTTAAAATATAAATTTGCAATATTATCTCTTCAAATGCAATCTACACAATTTCAGTACTCAAATTAGACAAAAGCAGAGCTTTTTTGATTGAAGGTAGGATCTGTATTGGGGGAAAATGAATGAATGGATGAATAAACAAAGAGCTCTTTAGATTTCACCAACAAGGCTTCTAAATTCAAAACTGGAAATTGTTCTCCATAAAACAGGATGCATGGTGGGGGGGAATCACTCATGAGGCTTTCTCAAAACACCCCTTCTCAAAAACAAACAAAAAAACATCCCTTCTCCCTGTCATGCCACACCATGCTCCCCCATCTTCTAAAATTCCTGTTATGTCCCCAGTCTTATTATGCATTACAATGGGAAAGGCAGATCGGAAAAAGAAAAACCAAACCAAACCAAAAAAAGGCTCTCTCGTGTGATAATGATGTGCTCTTTTGAAGTGCTGAAGAAGTTGCCACTTTCTACCATCTTCTAACAAAAAGGTCATTTGAGGGCAAAAAAAAATCCAGCTGATCATGAGCAAAGATAACTCAGGATAACATATGGTCCCAATAAGCACAAGCTTAGCAAAAGTAAACAACCAGGCAGACAAGAGTCTGATTTGGGCCTAGGGACTTTTGTAAAACAGTTTCTTGGAGCAAAGGTCTATTTAGAACAGAAGCAAAATGTGTTATAATTAAAATTAAAAGTCCAATAACAATGGAAAATTTTATTAAAAATATAAAAGCCCATTTCCCCCTGTTTAATAGTTAAGGTCAAATATACAAAGTAGTGACCACCAAAATTAAATTTTTTAAATAATTCTTTTTTTTAAAGAAACCCCAAAGTTTGGAAAATAAGAAGAAAAATGATCTATACTCCCACTATCTTGCCAGAACCTATGCTGACATTTTGACGTATTTCCTTCTAGTCTTTCAAAAGCTCCCCCCCACCTTTTTTTTTTTTAAAGATTTTATTCATTTATTTGACAGACAGAGAGAGAGAGAACACAAGCAGGGGGAGTAGGAGTGGGAGAAGCGGGCTCCCAACCAAGCAAGGAGCCTGACTCGGGACTCGGGACCATGACCCAAGCCAGAGGCAGACACCCAACGACTGAGCCACGCAGGGGCCCCTCTAAAAGCCTTCTGATAATTCTGACAATATGGGATCACAGAGGGCAGCCCAAAGTCTTCTGGTAATAACTCCCTTCCCCCTCCCAACAGAGCATTCCTCACTAATAGTACATTTCCTCCCTTGAGAGGACTGCCACACTCCACGAACAGGCTAGGGGACCTATGTTCCATCATATTTTCCATATCCTATCCTTAACCTTAACCATTATTACATTGGTGCACATTTTTCTTCCTTGAAACAACAAAACTTTTTACAATCTTTAACAGTACATATTTTTCAAGAAATAAAAGTCTACAAATAGACATCAATTCACATGCCACCCCTTCACATGGGGAGAAGGGATTCAAATGCAATTAATGTGGCAACTAAAGGTCTTTGTCTTTTTTAGAGCTATTAAAATGGATTAATTGGGTCATTTAACAATTAGAGTGCAAAAAAACTCTCCAAGGCCTAATGTTTTTATATAAGACAATTTTAGAAAAATGTTTTGTTTTTATAATTTGATTCTAATCTAATTTCTTGTTCTTCAAGAAAAATAGTTTAAAACTCTTATTCTCAAGAAATGGAATTGAACAGATAAAGGTAAATTAGTTAAAAATAAACTTGATATTGACATGATGAAAATAAAAAGCCCAGGTATTATCCTCATTAAAGACATATGGATATTTTGCACCTCATTCCAAGAGTCTGTAATTATAAAATTAATAAAAACCAAAGAGATTGCTAAAAGCCATGTATATTGGCTTTAAGAAGACATCAGTGTAACCTAGAAATATGCAAGCAGAATTATCCAATAATTAGAAACATCAAGGTCTAACAGTTTGGGCCACATGTGTACTAAAGATAGGCAAGTTAGCAGGAAGCACATGCTCCAGCCACAAGGGAAAAATGCAACTTCTAAGACCAACCAGCACTTAAAAAAACAAATACCCTAATCTAAAACTAAAATATTCATAGAATTATAGGATTTTTGAAGTTAAAAGGAATTTTGCCACAGAAACCTCTTAAAAGCTATAATTCAATTTAATGAAAAGCCATTCCTGCTTTCTTTTTTAAAGAAAACAAAGATTCCCCCTAATTAAGGTCTTCCTAAAGAATTAATTACTAAAACAGAATATATATATATATATATCCCACACTGTTGAGGAGGGAAAAAAACTACATCTGAGCTGATACTAGAAAAAGTCATTCTAAAAAAAAAAAAAATGTGTTAATAATAAAAAAAAACTCGTCTTATTTTTAATCACATTTTTTTTCAAAACAGCCTGGAAATGGACACTTTTAAAACATTTAAATGACAACTATATCTTCAACTTAAAAGCCCATTCTTGCAATTGTTACATTTATTCCTTTAAAAATATGTGGTATTTGTGTTTCTATATAAAATATATCATCAGCTAAGGAAGAGCCAAACAAAAGTGACCACCCATATACCCATTACCTGGGTTCAACATTGCTAACATTTCATCATACTGCTTTATTTATCTATCTAGAGAGATAAATATTTTTTCTTAATCATTGGCAAATTACAGATACCCTCCACTGCTTCCCTTGTACTACAGTGACAAAACAGCCAGTTATATTCGTCTGATTCTATTGCAGGTATGACTACCAGACAGACCCTTCATGATGTCACTCTTCTAATAAAGGGCCCACAATGGCCTCCTGCTATTCCAGTTCTAAACTTTCAAAGTCTTCTTATAACTTTACCTTCCCTGACCTTCTATTATTTTTTAACAAGGAAAGCCTACAGTTGCCAATGAACACAGCCTTCTGACTGAAATGTTTAGTGCCCTTTCGCTGCTGTCCTAAATCCAGAACATCTTTCAAGGCTTATATCCCACCTCAACTCTCCAATAACTCTAAGCCCTGTTGATTTTTTGGTTATTGAAAGTCCTGATAGTCTAGTCAGAACTGGCAACTTTAACATTTAAATCTTCTCTAATTACTTCATGTGTGTACTTATGGTATCCCCAATTTGACTGTAAACTTCTTGTATCCACTTGGCATACTTCTCAGCTCAAAAGATGATATTCATTGGTTAATAAGTAAAAATTTCTTAGTTATACAATGAATTTATCAGAAAAAAAACTAAAAAAAGTTGTATTTCTCCCACCGGGACACTCCAGTATCACACTTCACACAGTGACCAATCAATAATTTAGCAACATCATACAAGGTTTTGGCCTAAGTCGAAAGATAAATTGGACCCAATCATATATTCAGGCACAGAAGTGTATGGCCATGTGGTTGTGGGCCCTGAAGCCATAAGGTCAAGAAGGGCTGCAGCTAAGGAAGCTGAAGTTTTATGGCAGCTCAGAAATGATGAGTAAAAAAAGGAAGCTGATTGGTGGGGAGTGGGAAAGGTAAGAGAGGCACAGAGAGACTGTCTTTAACAGTAGTTTCAGCTCCTGGCAGCTTTCTAGTTCCCACAGCAGTCCCTGAGGTCTGCTTTGCTGAATTTCCTACCTTTGGTTTTCCATGTGCTTCCCTGTTAGGTGCTATAGACTAGCCGCCCAATCCTGAGCCACCTTGGTTTCTGTTCCTTTAAGGGGTCAAAAGAGCCATAACCTAGACATTCATCATGCTGGAATAACCAAAGCAAATGACTCTTCTAAGGTCCTCCCCAAAGAGGCTAATAGCCAGTAATTTTAGATAATTCCTTTGTCCATTCTACGCTGCAGGACTCCATCTATAAAAAAGGAATCTAAAAGTAAAAAGGCTTGGCACCCAGTGGCATGACCAAAAAGTTTCCCTTAATGTTACAGTCTTCTTGACATCTCCTTCATGTCATCTGTGTGCTTTACAACATCCATCATATTACATGCTATATACTTAACTAAATCACATTTTCCTCAGATATATTCTTCATGTTTAGAATGTAAATGGGTATGTACTAATACAACCACATAATGTTAGCAATGTAGATATATATATATACACATATATATGATAATTAATGTCTGAATTTCCTACTAAACAATAAACCCATGAAAGCAGAGCCCATGTCTGTTTTTGCTTATCCCTTTATACCTGGCACCTATCCCAGTATCTGGCACTATTAACAGCTTAACAAATATTTGCTGAATGGATTACTGACAGGTATGAAATGGACCTAAGCAGTCATTTCTATTATCCATCTTAAACACATACAAAAACGGAACTTTTGATGCTCTTCTTGGCTCACGTGCCAACCTTCCTCCAATCTGTGCTCCTCTCCCCAACTTCCAGACTCCAGTAAATGGCATCATTTTTTAATAAACTGCTCAAGGTAAAAACCTACAAGTAATCTTTAATTTTTCCTTCCCTCACTTCCCACATCCAATCCATGTGGGATCAGATTCAGGTGGTATCCTGAATCTCTCCTCTTTTATTTCCACCACCACTTCACTGTAAATGACCACTATCTCCTGCTTCAAGTACTTCAGAGGGCTTCTTCCAGTCGACCGGCTGTTACTCCTACCACACTACAATCATTTTTTTTCAGCAGCCAGAGTGATCTAAAATACAAATCAAAGCTTACATTTCTTACACAATAGTCTATTGGTTTCTTTCTGCACAAGGAATAAAATCCATAGTCCTTATGTGGCTTTTTGCAAGGCTCAGTACTGCTAGCCCTAGCCCACCCTCCTGTTCACCATGTTGCAACCATACTGGTTCCTTCTTGACTTTGGGCCTCTGCACTTTCTGGTCCCTAACCCTATTTTTCTTAGACATTCAGTCTTCAGATTTTGCTTCTGAACTTTCCTTCCCAAAAAGGACTCTCCTGTTACCACTGTGTAAAGAACCACCCCCCCACCACCATCCAACACACACACACACACACACACACAATCCTTTTATCAGCTGGTTTCCTTCACAGCCTACTTATTACTATCAAAACACATTTTATTTATTTGTTTATTGTCTATCTCTCCTCCGGTAGAATGTAAGCTCCTTGAAAGCAGCAATCCTGTATCTAGAATAGTGCCTGACAGCTAGCAAGCACTGAATAAATACAGATTTTTTGAATAAACAAACTTCTGTGAGATGTTTTGCTCTTTTAAAAACCACACTTAAGGGACGCCTGGGTGGCTCAGTTGGTTAAGCAGCTGCCTTCAGCTCAGGTCATGATCCCAGCATCCTGGGATCGAGTCCCACATCAGGATCCTTGCTCTGCAGGGAGCCTGCTTCTCCCTCTGACTCTGCCTTCCACTCTGTCTGCCTGTGCTCACTCTCGCTCGCTCTCTCTCTGACAAATAAATAAAATTAAAAAAAAATAAAAAATAAAATAAAAAAAATAAAAACCACACTTAAAGTATATAAAAACTACCTCCTTGACATCGTTCCAATTCCTTCTAGAAAAGGTATACAGTGAAAAGTATGGTTACTGAGATTGCTTAAATCTATGGATATGAGAGAAGAACTTTTAGCAGCATACCAGAATAAACTGTCATATCTGGTCTATCACCAATCCTAGCTCTTTCCACAATGTGGGCCAAGATAAGTCTTTGAGAAGAGAATCTGCTTTTTATTACTTTCCTCCAGATAGGCGTTTGCTTTTTCTAACTTAAAATTCATTACATTCTTTTTCAGGATTCTAGGCTATTACATAATTCCTTAAATGTCAACTTACTGAAATTTAGCCCTTAATGTTTCATCTTTCCCTTTTTTTGTACCATTACAAAACATCTTAAATAGAAACAGACCTATTATCAGATGCCATGACACACATATCCTGACACCACAGCATAGGGTCCCATCCCATCCTTCAAAGAGAATATCAGAAATGGGGGAGAGGGCAGTGCTGGCATTGGAAAGTACACTGGGATAGTAAGAGTAGCATTCCTCCAATGAAGAAGGTGTGCCCTTCTTCACTGAGCTAGTAATATCATTCCCTCATCTCCACCCCCAGGAAAAGCAATAAAAATCGCTAAAAACAGCTAAGACTTCTAAATAAAGCCTTATACCAGAGGATATAGGGAAACCCAGACTTCGAGAGGAAAAAGAAGACTGTCTGATCAGGAATAAAAGCCAGGCCTTCACTGAAATACAATTTAATATTCTGTTCTAAATTTTTATTGAGGATTGAAGAACTTTTCCCACACTTTCTACAAATTCACAATGGAAGCTTTTGTCCATTGTAATATTCAATGTCCTTTATGTAAGGACCAGGCAATAAATGTTTCCTAGAACTTAATAGAGGGACAAATCTCATTTTTTGTTCAAACAGAATTTCTCTTTTTCTCAAACAACGCAAACTATATGTTGTCATGGATTTTTAGAGCTAGAAGGGCCTTTAGAAATTATCTAGCCTAACATTTTTAAAAAGTAATTTTATTTAAATAATTTTATTTATTTATTTATTTGAGAGAGAGAGAGAGAGAGAATGAGCAGAAGCAGAGGGAGAAGGAGACTCTCTGCTGAGCAGGGAGCCCAATATTGGGCTTGATCCCAGGATGCTGAGATCATGACCCGAGCCAAAGGCAGACCCTTAATGGACTGAGCCACCCAAGAGCCCCTAGCCCAGCATTTTCTAATGTGTCCTTTAGGTATCATGAACAAAAAAGAGTTCATAAGCAAACAAGCTTCTTTCTATAATACTTTTTTTTTTAAGATTTTATTTATTTATTTGACAGAGAGAGATCACAAGTAGGCAGAGAGGCAGGCAGAGAGGGTGGGGGTGGGGGGGTGGGAAGCAGGCTCCCTGGTGAGCAGAGAGCCCAATGTGGGGCTCAATCCCAGGACCTTGAGATCATGACCTGAGCCGAAGGCAGAGGCTTTAACCTGCTGAGCCACCCAGGCGACCCTATAATACTTTTTTTTTTATAAATATTTTATTTATTTGACAGAGAAATCACAAGTAGACAGAGAAATAGGCAGAGAGAGAGGAGGAAGCAGGCTCCCCGCTGAGCAGAGAGCCCGATGCAGCGCTTGATCCCAGGACCCTGAGATCATGACCTGAGCAGAAGGCAGAGGCCCTAACCCACTGAGCCACCCACACGCCCCTATAATACTTTTATTGAGATATAAATCATGTTAAGTCTATTAAACAAGGAGGCCATTAGACTGGGGTGGTTTTAATGGCTTGGTAGCCTTCTTAAGCAAAACCTAAGCCTATAATGCCTCAAGATTAAGAACTCGAAATCTAAGGACAACCAATCACAAACACCTAGGCTTTCCCAATAAGTCATCCCCCTAAGCTACAGCCAATCAAATAATTCCCTTGCTTTGCTTCTACCTCTTCTCTATTAAAATCTTTCCTCTAGCTCCTATCACTTCCTGTTTTGTGCTACCTGATTCAAATCAATTTTTGCTCAAATAAACTCTTAAAATGTTTAATATGCCTCAGTTTACACATTAACAATCACATACTATTAACTTTACCCTTAAAAGTGTACAACTCAGTTGCTTTTAAAATAAAATATTCAGAGTTGTGCAACCATCACAACTACTTAAGAACATTTTCATTATCGTAAAAAGAAACTCCATACCTCTAGAAGTCTTTTTCCTCTTATTTTTTTTTTTTAAAGAGTTTATTTATTTATTTGACAGACAGAGATCACAAGTAGGCAGAGAGGCAGGCAGAGAGAGAGGAGGAAGCAGGCTCCCTGCCGAGTAGAGAGCCCGATGCGGGGCTTGATCCCAGGACCCCGGGATCATGACCTGAGCCGAAGGCAGCGGCTCAACCCACTGAGCCACCCAGGCACCCCAAGAAGTCTTTTTCCCATTCCCCAGCAAACAAGGTTCTTTACTACAGGAATCTCTGGACCCTTTATTGTGAATCTAACATGTTTTGTGAATTTATAAGAGAAGGGTACAATGTGCAGTGTTTCCCAAACTTATTTAATAGTTAACATTTCAGTGCTCATTATACACTATTCTAAATTCTATACAAGTATTACTTCAATTAATTCTCACAATAAAATCCATAAGGTACTATATAAAATAAATGTGGATATTAATGCACAAAAAGACTAAGGCTAAGTAACTTGCTCAAATATTCTTAATTACTCCATAGAATCAAGGGGTTGTGGGATGAGAATGGACAACTAGTATTCCATAGGCCATAACTTTGGAAGTGCTTTAGATCAGCTTAATGAGAAAAATGGGGCCCAGAAAGGTCAGCTGATTTAGCCAAGAATACACAGCATATTCTCATTCTTTCTCTCCTTTGATGTCTGACAGCCAAATTTTAGAACTCAATTACAATGATCTAATCCTAGGTTCCCAATACAATTCTCTCTCTTCTTTAAATACTTTATTGTCTTAACAAACAAACAAAACCTTTAACTCTGTAAGCTATCTTAAAATCTTGTTGGGTTTGATTTTGCTTGTTCTAGGTGTCTCTCCCTGTAGGCAATGGACTTCACCACTTTGCTTGTATAAATCCCAGGCATCTTACAATGTTTATGCAACTGGGCGATCAATTTTCCCCCCACCCTCTTGGATGTCATCTCTCTCCCTCCCTCCCCACAGTCTTCCATCTCCTCTGGACACTTATTCCTTGAATCCCAGTGGCTTGTGTCCTGCTGTACCCCACCTCCTACAGACTGGGGGAGAGGGCGGGGGGGGGGGGGGGAGGAACAAGAGTTGGCATCAACTCCTAAAGCCCAGAAAGTGGGATACACTGAACAATTTCTTACCCATTCTTGGTTTAATTCCTCAAGAGCAAGAACACAACTCTCCTTAAGCTCAACAGCCCCCAGAAAGCAGGGTTTACTGATTTTAATCTCCCGCCAGAGCCCAGCGCTACGTTGGAAACACCGTGCACCCGCTGCGGACCGCAGGAGAATTAGATTCAGCAGGCTCGGGCCCATTCTCAGATACTTGAACCTGGTAGGCTGTGGGGCCCATCACTGCTCGCCGCCTGAGGTATGCCTTTCTGAACCGTGGGTCAAGTTACAGTAACTGGCCAAGGCTGCGGTAAGGCGGCTGCACCTCGGAAATCCCATCCAACCCTCGCGACCGTCCTGGGCAAAGGCATTTCACCACTTCTGGCAGAGACCAGAGTCCGCTGTGGGGGGGAGGGTCGATACGGGAGCCCCTGTCCTGTGGGTGACAGGGCAAGGCCTCGAACCCGGGTCACCGTTCCCCGTGCAGCAGATGTTCGTAGCAGAGAGAGCGAAGGTGGAGAGGTCTCCTCGCTCGTCGCGTCTCAGGGCCCCCTCCCGCCTCCCGGGACCTCCCGACCCTGGGTCACCGGACTTGGGCCAGGTCTGGGGGTCGCGCGCACCCCCGCCCCCTGCCTCGCGCCATCTTGGAGCGCTGAGGCGGCCGCCCTGGACCGCCCCGAACCGCTGCTCCAGCAGTTACTCACCCGCACTGCCCGGGGCCAGGCCTCCTGCCACCTCCGCGACCCCCGCCACGGCCAGAAGAAGCAGCAGCGTACGTCGCCGGGAAGCCGGGACCGCCGCCATGTCCGGGCCGGGGGTCTCGAGCCACGGGATGCTCGGACCCAGCCTGGCAGCCGCGGCTGCTCGCGGAAACCCCGCCCCGGCGGCCTGGACCTTTACTGATTGGCTGCGGCGCTCTCAAGCCCCGCCCCTCAGCCTCTGGGAGTTTCCAAAACCTGCTGGGGGCGGGAACATTCCCGAGACCCCGTCTCTTTGTTAAGGCCCAGCTGTGCGTCGGCTTTCGCTGAGGCGTCCCGCAGACAGCTTTCCCCAAGTGCCGGGTCAGAAGATGTCAGAGCAGGAAGGACCCTTACAACACCTTTACCACCTCTTGAGCTTTGCATCTGGGGTCACTGAGGCTCACAGAGGAGACTGACCTGCCAGGATCACACTCTAAGTTCGCCTGAGAGCTAGGGCATAGTCCAAGGCTAAACCAAAGAAACCTCTTTCTTTCACTTTTCTTTACCCTCAGTGAGCCTCTTAATATCCTTTCTCACCAGATGCTGCCTCCCAGGCAAAGAATCCACCCGGGTCAACTCGACCTCCCCTAAAATCTGAGGGGCACTGCTGAAGTGTCCCTCTCCTAATGGGACCGAGGGACAGTTTCACCACCAAAGCTCTTTGACACATGTAGCCTCTATGTGTCTTTGACACATATTCCTGTTAGGGTGTTATTCCTGCCAGGTGTTGGAATGGTTGTGTATCTAGATATGGAGAGCCTTGAATGTCAGATTTAGATTTTGTTTAAGAAGTAATTTGGGAGTAGGTCCCCCTCCACCCCTTACCACCACAGCTATTGTGGGGAATGTTTGAGAGGGCCCACTGGCTATTAAAGTGCCTCTCTCCCTCTCTCCGTTCCCAAATTAACACCTTTTTTTTTTTTTTTTAAGATTTTATTTGAGAGAGAGGGAGCGGTGGGGGGTGGGGGTGGAGAAGGGGAGGGGGCAGAGGGATAAGCAGACTCCTTGAAGAGTGGGTGCTCTCAGGACCCTGAGATCATGACCTGAGCAGAAGGCGGACACTTAACCACTGAGTCCCCAGGAGAGCCCCCCTTTCCCCCCCTTTAAAAAAAAATATAACCACAGCTACAAATTTAAAATTCCTTAATATTATTAAATATCCAGTGTTTACATTTCCCACATTATTTCATAATTTCCTTTTATGTTTTTCAAGTTCCAAACAAAGTCCATATATTGTAATTTATATGTGTTTTAGGTCCCTTTATATCTCTTCTATTTTAAGTTTACAAAGGGAAAATATAAATTAAGATAATTTCTGAAACATCTTCTCTGATGACAACTCTCTTGCTTCAAAGTCTGAGAGGCCACCTGTTTTCTTATAGGACAGAGTGACGTACAATTATTAATGTGGGGTCAGAGGTTCTTAGCCATTGGACTCAATCACATTTTCCAGCTTCATCTCCACACCCTCCCTGCACCTCTGCCACCATTCTTTCAGAGCCTCTTACCTTTAGTTCCGGACCGCTGAAGAGCTTCCACCCCTCTGCCACAATATGTAACTCCTCTGCACAGAATTCCCCAATTCCTGTGGTAACCCCCTCAGCTGAGGAGACTAAGATGGTTGCTCTGTGTTCAGCTGTGCCCTGGAAGGACCTGGGCAGGAAGTGGGCGGTGTATAAGGTGACCAACACATCTTGCTTTGCTTGGGACTGTCCTGATTTTAAAACTGAAAGTCTCATGTCTCAGACACTTCCTTAGTCCCAAGCAAAACAGTTCTCTTTAGCTCTGTGCACCTTAGAAAATATCATAAGAGAGGTCTGTAAGGAGGTTTCCATATGGAAAAGTGGGGTCATGCAGGTAATAGCCACCACTTCCAAGATAATTCAATAGGTAGACCGATCATTATAAACCATGCAGATGGGCTATTCGACCACTGGGTCCCTGTATTAGGTTCCTAGGCTGACATAACAAAGTACTAAAAACTGGGTGGCTTAAGCAACAGAAATTTATTGTCTCAGAGTTCTTGAAGCTAGAAGTCTGAGATCAAAGTGTTGGCAGGGTTGGTTCCTTTTGCGAGCCCTGAGGGAGAATCTGACTCATACCTCTTTCCTAGCCTCTGCTGTGTTATTGGCAGTCTTTGGCACTTCTGGGCTAGTTAGTAGACACATCAACTTGATCTCTGCCTTCATTTTCACATGGAATTCTCCCTGTGTGTGCGTGTGTGTGTGTGTCCAAATTTATCCTTTTTATAAGGACACTAGTCATATTGACTTAGAGGCCCATCCTACTCCAGTACGACTGCATATTAACAAATAACGTCTACAATAATCCCTGTTTCTAAATATGGTCACATTCTGAGGTACTGGGCATTAGGACTTCAATTTATGAATTTTGGGGAGGCAGGGACATACAGTTCAACCCATAACAGTTCCAAGAGGAAAGACTATCCACCCACCCCAACAGAAATCAGTGACTCAGAAGGAGCTGAAGAAGGAGGAAGAGCATAAAGGACGACTCAGTTGCGGTTCAAAGATCCCAAGTCCCTAATAACAGGAGTGGTTGGCTGCACCTCTGTCGACTCACAGAGGTGATACCTGGAGTCTCAGGCACGAAGAGAATGCCTGAATACTTGGAGAGCTCTTAGCTATAGAATAAAAAATGACTTTATTTCCAGGTAATTCTTATGAGATATGGCAGTAAAGTTGCTCTGGACAAGTAAATCGATACAGTAATGAGGTTGAGGGCACCTGGTGGTAGAGACAATTTCTCTGCTACCAAGATTTATATTTGAGATGGACATGTTAGAAGAACGGCTGAAATCTGAGTGGTGATGATGAGCCATCAAATGGAAGCTGCCTGAGATCCTCTCACACCAAAAGATGGCTGACCAGCCACTATATCATGGGGGAAGTCAAGAAACAGGGACAATTGTGGCCCTTATCCAAACACTTTCTGGCCAACTATATGGCTCATTAACCTTTCTGGGTGGGAGTGGGGGGCACCCTATGAAGCACATAAGATATAGAAAGTCTACTGATGACTGTCCACTGAGGCAACTGATCTGACCCTCGGGCAGTATGCTTGAACAAACAGCACATCCATTGTGGGATTACCTTACCGTGTTTTGATGAACCCAATATCTTATATCCTGTTTCCCTCTGATCAGACCACCAGAAGCAGTTAGGTTTCCCATGAAATAGAAAGCAGCAATGTAATGTAGTGTAAAGAGCATGGGCGTAAGACACACCTAAGTCCTATTGTACTCCCTAGCTGTTAATCACATTAGTAGTACATTTTGTTAACTAGCTGTCTGACGGTGGGCAAAATCATTTAACTTCTCTGGGTCTCGGTTTTTCCCTTTACGTTTATCTTGGACTTCTTCTTCTTCTTTTTTTTTTTTTTTTAAGATTTTTATTTATTTATCAGAGAGAGCGAAGGGGAGAGAGCGAGCACAGGCAGACAGAATGGCAGGCAGAGGCAGAGGGAGAAGCAGGCTCCCTGCTGAGCAAGGAGCCCGATGTGGGACTCCATCCCAGGACGCCGGGATCATGACCAGAGCCGAAGGCAGCTGCTTAACCAACTGAGCCACCCAGGCGTCCCTCTTCTTCTTCTTTTTTTTTTTTTTAAAGATTTTATTTATTTATTTGACAGACAGAGATCACAAGTAGACAGAGAGGCAGGCAGCGAGAGAGAGAGAGAGAGAGAGAGGAGGAAGCAGGCTCCCTGCTGAGCAGAGAGCCTGATGCGGGGCTCGATCCCAGGACCCTGGGATCATGACCTGAGCCGAAGGCAGAGGCTTTAACCCACTGAGCCACCCAGGCGCCCCTATCTTGGACTTCTTAAGAACAGGAATGAAGATATTATATTTAAAATGTCTAATACAGTGCCTGACAGACCATGAATGATGTTAAACACTCCAGAACTATATGAGATCTATGAACAACCTTCAACATAGGACACAGAACTGACTGGCTGAATTTATTTCCCACCTTACTTCCCAGTTCTTTCCCAGGAGAGGAGAGTCAAAAATCTTGAGTTGTACCGTCTATCATGGTAGCCACTCGCTGCACGTGGCTCTTGAGTACTGGAGAGATAGCAAGTCCAAACTGAAATGTTCTGACACCAGATTTTAAAGACTTGGTATGAAAATAAGAATGTAAAATATTATTGAAATTAATTCCACCTGTCTTTTTAAATTTATTTTGAGTTTTGGGTTGTTTTTGTTTTGTTTTATACAGACATTTTTTTTTTAAAGCAGTTTTCAGTTCACAGCAAAATTGAACAGAAACTAAGAGACTTCTCATATAGCCCTGACGCCAACATAGGCACTGGCTCTCCCACCGTCAACATCCTGCTCTGAGTGGCACATTTGTTACAATCAATGAACATGCACTGATTCATTACTGTCACCCCAAGTCCAGAGTTTACATGAAGGTTGATTCTTGGTGTTATACATCCTATGGGTTTTGACAAATGTATGAAGACACATATCTACCACTTTTATTGTTATTATTATTTTTTAAGATTTTATTTATTTATTTGTCAGAGAGAGAGAGAGAGAGAGAGCGCACACACAGGGAGGGAGAGTGGCAGGCAGAGCAGGCAGAGGGAGAAGCAGGTTCCATGCCAATCAAGGAGCCTGATATGGGACTCAATCCCAGAACCCTGGGATCATGACCTGAGCTGAAGGCAGCCACCCAACCAACTGAGCCACTCAGACATCCCCACCACTATTCTTTTTACTCTTTTTAGTGTGGCTGTTACAAAACTTAAAATTACACACGTGGTTGGATTCACTTTGGGACTTACATACTTCTGTTCCACGGTGCTATTGTAATTGTCTTTTATTCTAAGGAAAGGTTAACACTTAGGGATCAGTATGGCACTTTTAAAATGTTACCAATAGGGCACCTGGTGGCTTGTTGGTTAAGCATCTGCCTTTGGCTCAGGTCATGATCCTGGGGTTCTGGTATCAAGTCCATGCAGAACATGGCAGGTTTTGTTGATTTTAATTAGCTAGGATCATATTTTGCTTTCAGGAATTTATGCATAATAAATTTCTGAAGTTAATCTTTAAGGAAAATAACGTTTCTGGATTTGTTTAGCCTAAACACATTTTATGATCATGAATCGCTTGATCTTGAAAAGGAAGAGGTCCATTTTGGATTCTTTAAGACTTTATGATTTGTGAGGGCACTTGGGTGGCTTAGTCAGTTGGGCATTTGACTCTTGGTTTCAGTTCAGGTTGTGATCTCAGGGTCTTGAGATCAAGCCCCTTATCGGGCTTTGCGCTCTGTAAGGAGTCTGCTTGAGATTCTCACTCTCCCTCTGTCCCTCCACCCCAAAATAAATAAATAAATCTTAAAAAAAGAAAAAGACTAGGGGGACCTGGGTGGCTCACTTGGGTAAGTGTCTGCCTCCGGCTCAGGTCATGATCCCAGGGTCCTGGGATGGAGTCCCGCATCGGGCTCCTTGCTTAGCAGGGAACCTGCTTCTCCCTCTGCCTGCTGCTCTGCCTACTTGTGCTCTCTCTCTCTCTCTCTCTAACAAATAAATAAAATCTTAAAAAAAAAAGATGATGATAGCTGGCTTCATGTATGTACAATGGGCCAATTTTTAAAATATGAATATATTTCTTATTTCCAATATTCCCTTCATTAGAACTAAAACATTAAGGTAAGGCATTCATTTCTTCAGAGATGATTCCTAGAGGAGAACAGTAGACAAAAACAATAATTCCTAACTTTTTGGTTTTAAAAACAAACCTTTGAAATTCAAGGCAGAGGCAGCGGTCATCAGAGCAAAAGCTGTTGAAATATCAGAATCTAGCCCCAAAGGCTGAGGGCATAAAACATTTATATGAACAACAGACTTGGAAGAATACTCTGAGAGACACAGTCCTGTCCTGCTGGAGCTCGGGAAAGTGACAGTTGTCCTAAAACTCCCCTGCACTCCATGTGAGTGTAGAAGAGAAATGGCTCTAAATATGCCTTATTTCCTGGTCTCTACCTAGAGCGCCATCGAAGAGTGGCTGAATATTTGCTGTGCCCTTGGAGAGGGGCAAGCCGGCGTTAGCTTGGAGAGCCTGTAGAGGCCATGGCTGTTTGCCTGATCTCTACCCAATAGCACACGACAGTGCAGGTGTCAATAGAAACTGATGATGACTATAGAGGACCAGATGTCCTGGCCTCTTTCCCAGTCCCAGCTGGTGGGTTTGGTTCTCCATAGGCCTCTGAAAGCTAGGGAGGGGGGTTGAGGAGAGGCTTCGACAAAGCTGAGATCCCACTGAATTGAATGAAATTAGGTTTTAGTCACTTAACAGGAGAGGGACTTGCAGAGACAACTAGCTGTCCATCAGCCCTTCCAGAAGTTGTTGCTTAGAAGCATCGGTCCAGCCAGAGAAAACATTTTCTACCTATTATCATGTTCACTGCTGATTTAATAACTGAGTTTATGTCTTTGTAGAACAAAAGCGATTCCTGTGCCCTAAAGCAGAATCTGTGTGTGTCTGACCTCCCCATTGGCCCCTGGGTTGAGATCTCACAAGAGGAAGAGAAACCCTGCCCCAAGGCAGCCAATACTGACACATACAATTTGGCACTGTGACCCTCAATCTGTGATGCCTGCCAACCTCTGGTGAGTCCTCTAAAGACACAAGACTGCCAAACGGTGGAGAGAGCCCAAATGTCCATCGACTGAGGAATGGATAAATGAATATTACTCAGCCATCAAAAACAAAAAAACAAAGAAATCTTGCCATTTGCAATGACATGGACAGAGCTAGAGTTTATCATGCTAAATGAACAAGTCAGTCAGAGAAAGACAAATACCATGTGATTTCATTCACGTGTGGATTTTAAGAAAACAGATGAACATAGGGGAAGGGGAAAAAGAAAAAAAGAAGAGAGGGGAACAAACCATAAGAGACTCTTAACAATAGAGAACAAACTGAGGGTTGATGGAGGGAGGTGGGTAGGGGATGGGCTAGGTAGGTAATGGGTATTAAGGATGGCACTTGTTACCATGAGCACTGGGTGTTACATGTAAGTGATAAATCACTAAATTCTACCTGAATCCCTAAATTCTATACTTGAAACCTATATTGTGCTGTATGCTCATTAACTAGAATTTAAAATAAAAAAAAAAAAAGCCATGAGACTGTGAGAATGAAATTGGTCCCATTCTCTACTCTCTTTGCCTGTGTATTTCAGTAATTTTCAAACTTAAAAAATATTATTTTTATTTTTTTAGCAGTGGCAACTTTTTTCCAACAAAATCTTGTAGAGTCCTGCTATGTAAAAAAGGAGGGGAAAAGCTGTGTTTTATTGTTGTTTACTATTTCTTTTATAAGTTTAAATTTATAACAGTTACTTGGTTCAATGATAATGAATGAGAATTCAAAGATAAGATTTTGATGAACACAAAAACTTGAAATCTGGAATTATGGATGTTAATTGCCTTTGCATCAGTTTCAGCCTCCAATTTATTTTGGTATTTTGTTTTGGTTGCCTGCTGTAGAGAAAATTCTCATTCATACAGATGAGTAGTTTGCAAAGGGTCACTGTTTTTGAAATAGATCACCTTGCAATCTCAAACTACTTTTTATTTAAATTAAGATGGTACCTGGAAGAAGAAGTGCTGAGAAATTTTTGTTTCAGTATTGATTTGTGAGCATTTATGTCTACACCAAAATCTACACATGGATGTTTACAGCAGCTTTATTCATAATTGCCAAAATTTGGAAACAATGAAGATGCCCTTCAGTAGATAAGTGGGTAAATAAACCATGCTCCATCCAGACTGTGGAATATTCTTCAGCATTATAAAGAAATGAGCTTTGGGGCACCTGGGTGGCTCAGATGGTTAAGCCTCTGCTTTTGGCTCAGGTCATGATCCTGGGGTCATGGGATTGAGTCCCTCGTTGTCGGGCTCCCTGCTCGGTGGGGAGCCTGCTTCTCCCTCTCCCTCTGCTTCTCCCCCTGCTTGTGCTCTCTCCCTTTCTCTCTCTCTGTCTGTCAAACAAATAAATAAAATCTTTAAAAAAAATAAAGAAATGAGCTATCAAGCTATCAAAAGACATGAGGAAGTTTAAAAGCATGTTACTAAGTGAAAGAATCCAACCCGAAAAGGTTATTTACTGTAGAATTCCAACTCTATGACATTCTGAAAAAGTAAAGAGATGAAACCTTCCTAGGGGTTGGTGGGGAGCAAGGGATGAAGAAGAGCACAGAGGCTTTTGCCGTGTTTCCCTGTGAACCTGAAACTGCTCTAAAAGACAAAGTTTATTAATTTAAAAAGTGCTAGTTTGACATTAAAAATCAGAAAAAAACTGGTTTACTAGTAAGGTTGGATAACCACTCAATTCCTTATCGTAAATGTAGTTTAGAGAAGTAGCACCCCAAATTTATGGTTAATCCCATCACTATTTATAATGCGACATTGTTACGGAGTGACCAGTTACATGTTCTTGTGTTATTGTGCAATCGGCTAGGACACCATGATGAGAACATGCGCTGAGCAGATGATTCTGAGCCCTGCCCGACGCTTAATTGGGAACAGGGCGTATGGTACTCCCTGGTACAATTATATATACATGAGCGGATGTGCATCAGCCTAGATTAAAGAAAAGATCATGGCAGAACTACACTTATTCTAATCAAGGACACATTTAAAGAAGATAAAATAAATGCACAGAGACAGCAGGAAGAGATTTGTTCTGAGGTCTCTGCAAAAGGAATTCAACTCAATGGCACACGTGCTAATGTGACAGTGGCCCCTGGTGTGTAAAAAAAAAAATCAAAACATTGCAAGTTTGCGCATGTCCATTGTTTCACTACCTATTAAAAGTTATTTGGGGTATATGTATATTTAAAGAAGTACTTGTGGAGTCAGACAAACTTCCATTTGGGAGTGGTTTGGTACTTGTTTGATCAAACTTTATTAGGCAGGAGTTTTGTCCAATGTGTGTTTGAACTTGTCTATTTTAGTGCCGATACCTTCTCTCTTTCAAAATAATGAATCACATCTCCTTCTACAGCTGGGACAAATATGTTATTCTGTTCTTTTTTGGCTTTTTGTCATCACGATGGTATTTTATGTTTAATTCCAATCCATCAGAAGAGTGTGGCAATGTTCGGTGTTTCGGGTGGATCAGAGGGAAACCTTCATTCAGTTGAAAGCTGTGGCTGGCCACTATCAAAAAGTGATTTTTTTCCTTCACACTATGAATTTTGACCTGACATATACATATTTAACTCTTATAGTTTTCCAGTACCTCTGATGCTGCTGATGTTTCAAAACTTTAAGAAGCAATGATGTGGGCACCTGGGTGGCTCAGTGGGTTAAAGCCTCTGCCTTCGGGTCAGGTCATGATCCCAGGGTCTTGGGATCGAGCTGAGCATCGGGCTTTCTGCACAGCAAGGAGCCTGCTTCCCCCCTTCTCTCTGGCTGCCTCTCTGCCTACTTGTGATCTTTCTCTGTGTGTCAAATGAATAAATAAAATATTAAAAAAAAAAAGAGCAATGATGTAGTTCAGCAATTGCTACCTTGTAGTAAGTTCAAATCTTGTAGGAAGAATCTAACATTGTTCCCTTGAAGAGATCTTTGTATTGTTCAATTGTGCTTCACTAGCAATTTATGTAGCTCAGTGGAGTCTTGGAGGGATTTAAAAACACTAAATAACTATGTTTCTGAGCCCTGAGCCCAGCTTTCTTATTGGCCTTACCTCTGACAAAGGGAAATGGAAATATTTGGAGGTAGAGCCCATATTACAGAACGCCTTCTGTTTGATACAATTTGAGAGCTTCCAGCCTAGAAATTAATGTCATTTTTATTGTTCTTCTCCCTGGCTTCTCCCAAGAGTGATTCCTGGTCAATCACTCTGCCGTCTCTTGTACTCCCAAAACACTTCCACAATTTTTTCCCCCTTAATTCTGTCATGCCTCGAATGATGTTTGTTTCCAATTATTGGATACTTGTTGCCACTGTAAATAGAGTATTGTTCCTGCTTTTTTTTCCTTTTGTATACTGATGGTATGTAGGAATACAATTGATTTTTGAGAAGTTATTTCCATCTCCTTAACTTTTCTGAACTCATACTACTATATTTTCAGAAATATAATAATTGTGTTTTCTATAAAATTTGGTATGTATTTCCTTCTCTGATATACTTATGACTCTTATTCTGTACCTGACCACATTTTCTTTTATTTTTAAAAAAGATTTCTTATTTATTTGAGAGAGAGAGAGAGAGAGAGCATGAGCAGGGAGGAGAAGCAGAGAGAGAAGCAGACTCCCTGCTGAGCAGGGAAGCCCAACTTGGGCCTCGATCCCAGGACTCTGGGATCATGACGTGAACCGAAGGCAGAGGCTTAACTGACGGAGCCTCCCGGGTGTCCCTCACCACATTTTGCATTTGCACTTGACTGCTCTCTGGAGCTATTTGAGATGGGAATGGCTAGTTTCTGGTCTAAAGTGTAAGAAGCTTGGTAGTCAATCCACTAACAAGTAAGAAGCTGAACAAACTGATTAATCAACAATCCTTTTTTTTTTTTTTTAAATCAACAATCCTTAATAAAGTAATCAACAATCCTTAGGTCCATAAAGAAGTGAGGTCACAGGGCAAACCGTTGCCCTGGAAACTGGAGAGACCAGAGCAGATGGCTGACATCAACTGACCTGGCACGTGGCAGGAGCCTTCCACACGGGAGTTGCTTTCCTGCCTCTTCCTTCCATCCCTCAGTCCCCAGTCTTCTAAGGCTTGCTGCTGGAAGTGTGGCCCGCAGAGCAGCAGCATAGGCATCCCCTAGGAACTTGTCAGAGACATAGGGCCCCGGGTCCCACCTCTGACTCACTGAATCCAAATCTGCATTTTCACAACATCCCCAGGGAACTCCTGAGCACATTGAGATTTGAGAAGCCCTGATCGCCGAGGCTTGCAGAAGTGGCCACCAGATGGCGGGTGTGCGGCAGGCAGAGGTAACCAGAGCCACAAACGGGCCATCCAAGGCTCCTTCAAATCATGCCCCAGGTGGCTTTAGCAATTTGGAGCCATAGCTCAGGAACTGTGGAGGGGAGAATCCAGAGGGGACCCCTAATCAAAGAGTGACAGGTTGTGGGGTGTGAGCCATGAAATCCTTCCCGCTCGGTTCTCCCTAGGTGTTTTCCCATGCATTATTTATTGAGAGGGATGGAAGAAGGGGGCTACACTCACATTTCACAGACAAAGAAATGGAGACTCAGAGAGGGAAAGAATCTACAGTGGCAAACAGCATTGGAAGCAGAATCAGAAGGCAGGTCTCTGGCTCCCTGGCCCTGGACTCACAGTACCTCTGAAGGGACGTGGCAGAACGGCTCAACCCCAGTCTGTGCTGACAGAGGAACCTGCATGCCCACCTCCCATTCTCCCTACCCAGCTGCTCTTCGAACTGCTCTCTTGTTTTCTTGAGGAGTGCTAGAAGCAGCTGTTGTAATAATTCAATTTGGAATACTAATGGACTTTCTACAATACTCAGGTTCCCGGACTTAACCCCCAGGGGAACAAAGCATCAGTCTTAATTGGGAGCAAATAGAAGCAGCCATGGTCCTCAAAGGATCTCCTGGGAGTCCTAATGGTTCCTGAATCTGTGGCCAGTGCCAGCTGCAAGGCACTGACTCTTCAGTGAACTTTCATCTAAATCTGTTTAGTTTTGCTCTTTTAGTTAGAAGAACAAAGACTTAAATGTGTAGGCTTAAGTAAATTTCTTTATTTTTTTTTCCCCTGAGAATTCATTTGGGTTGGTTAGGGAAATCACCTAAAATTTGTGAGCAGAAGTTTTAGTAAGGCCGAGGCTGATGGAGCCTAAATATTGGTGTTCCCAGAGTCTAAGGAAAATTTTTAAACGGGGAGCAAAGGGCTGTAATAAAGCTCATCTCCCTCCCCCTCTCCTTATTCACTGTTGGTAAGACTTGCTCTAAGCTCACTGGTAACACAGCAAGGCAGATGAAGAGATCATGACACAAAGGAAAATGCAGAGACAGCAGCAGAGAGCCCCAGATTGTCCTGTGTCCCCTCACCTGCCTTCTCCGGGGTAACCCACTTTCCTCTATTTGCCTGTAGCCCGGCTCACCCCTGGTGGTGAGGAGGGTCAGATTGTGGTCAATTCAACAAGAGTAAGAGCCTCAGTTTACAGATTTCCAAGGAGGGAGGTTCTAACTGACCTCCTTTCAACTGTCCTCAAGCCCAAAGAGAAGTTCAGTAGAGATTGGTGTATTCTTTTTTCTCTCCTGCTGGAAAGACCACAAGAAGTCCTAATCTTTGAAGGTAGTTTTGGTATTTTATATGCAATCCTACATGAATGGAACTCTACCACTACCCAGAATGTGGCAGTGAGCAGAATCTTTCAAGTGCAATTGCCAGATAGCACTGATATACCTTTGGGAGTGTCCATGACAAAGGACCTGGGATCTGTTCATGGAGCCTTGTGTTCAGGTAAATAAATCTAAGTACATATGTGGAAATATAATCACCATCTCTTGTGTCATGTAACACACACATTAAATCCAGGGGACTGGGAGGTGAGGGAATGGCACAGGACAAGGATGCCCTAGGGACCATGATACTGGAAGCTGACTTTTACAGTCTCATTTCACCATCCCTAGTCTCATGCCTGTGGCCTGGGGTTAGAGTCATCACCTTGGAAGGTCAGCCTTGAAAGGACCTCGAGGGTATCTAATCCCAAACTAAGGTACAGCAGGGAAGAGAGACAGCAAGGGCCAGAGAAGGAGCTATGAGCTGTGTCTCCAACAGCCCCACAACTACCTCCCCCACTGCTGTGTTTTGTCATTAGTTCCCTTGGGTTTTATTTGTTTATTCATTTGCTTGCTTACTTGTGGCTTTGTTCACTGGTTGGTCTTATAACATGTGCCTGGCATCATCCCACAAAGAGCTGAGATAAACCAAAACTACATCCAAGGACAAAAAAATTAAAAATAGGTGAGCAAATGGGGCAAAGGAAAACTAAAAGTAGAAAAAAATATAAAATTAAAAAGCCAAGGAGGAGTAAGATTCACCTTGGAAGGCAAACCATCAAGAGGACTTCTCAGTGCAGGGTTGAGACATGATACAAGCACACCGGGAACAGTTTTTAATCTAGGACAACTCAGATGTACAAAAAATATTCTTGTATTTGTTTTCTTTAATCAGATTAAATCTGGCAATGAGTCACCATTTGACCAGGCTGGGAATATGCTGCCTCCATATCCAATGAGGGACATTCTGGGGGCACATGGGTGGCTTAGTCGGTGAAGCATCCAACTCTTGGTTTCAGCTCAGGAGGAGATCTCAGGGGTCATGAGATCCAACCTCTCCTTCGGCTCTGAGCTCAGCAGGGAGTATGCTTCCCCTCTCTCTTTCCCTCTAATCCTCCCCCGGTTCACGCACTCTTTCACTCTTCAAGATTAAGAAGAAGGAGAAGGAGAAGAAGAGGAAGAAGAAGAAGAAGAAGAAGAAGAAGAAGAAGAAGAAGAAGAAGAAGAAGGAGTAGAAGCAGCCCTCTCCCTTCCTAGGGATTTCCCAGAGTCAGGAAGCCTCACGTGGCGCCCAGAAAATGGTGGACATTTGTTTGCTGGTCTTCCAGGGTCCATTGACCTTCTATCACTTTCTTACTCATAACACCAGATGTTCCTCTGGATATAGCAGCTGTAGACTTAGGTTAGACTGACCCCACCTTCTGTTTTTTTTTTTTTTTTTTAGAATTTATTTATTATTTGACAGAGAGAGATCACAAGTAGGCAGAGAGGCAGGCAGAGAGAGAGGAGGAAGCAGGCTCCCCGCTCAGCAGAGAGCCCGATGCGGGACTCGATCCCAGGACCCTGGGATCATGACCCGAGCCGAAGGCAGTGGCTTAACCCACTGAGCCACCCAGGCGCCCCATGCCCACCTTCTGTTTTAGTAGGGTCCCACTAGTTTAAGTCAATCTGCATAATCTGATCTCACCTGCCACTGTGATTTGTTTGCAGTTTGCACTGATGGGTACAGTCAGAGCAAACCTCAGGATATTTGTTCTCTGGTTGTAGGAACTGTGGTTCCTATTCCATAAGTGAATGGGGAAATTGTGGGTCCAGAGCAATGGCAGCCATCTTGTGACGATGAGACAAGTCAGCCTGAAAACAAATCTGACACTTAGAAGAGTGAGGAGTCAAGAGAATCTCAGAGCAAAGGAACGAGAGCCTGATTAACTTTGCCTGAGGTTGACTCTACTTTTAGAAAAATCCACATTATTCTGAAACCAGGCTGAATAGAATTCTCTCTTCTGTGCAGTCGAAGGTCTCTCACCCAGTATGACCTCCATCCTCCAAGCTGTTATGGCTGCTACCCAAAAGTCCAAACCTACAGCCCTCCAGCCCATCACACATCACACCCGTGCCATAACCAACTCTTACTAATGGCTGATGATAGCTGTGCAACTGAGGATTATTGTAACCCTTTGCTTTCCCCAAAACATGTTTTGGACTTCCTTATTGTCTGGGCACCTGCATGGGAGTGTTTGTTGCTATGATACAAACACACATGTAATTTGTGTGGGGAAAAGAGTTGGACAGCTGCTGTCTCCCAGCTATGCAGTACTGTATCAGTGCATGATTGGAGCTGGGACATGGAGAGGAGAGGCCAAACATCTCTCTGAGCTTCCTCAGACGGCTACACACTCAAGGTAAGAGCCCTCTTTTCCTGGTGCTAAGACATAAGGTGAATTCTTGCCATGGTGCTATCAGCCAATATGCTATGATGATATAGATGATACCTTTTATGTTATTCTTACTGAACACAGGCCTCTAGGATAATACCAAAGCTTGTATAGTGATTAGCAATTCTACACAGGGCCTCATAGTACATTCCAAGAGCCCAGTTCTACTAAAACCAGATTCTGTGATTGTTTCTTAATTTTGCACACACAGATAAGGCTTCACGGACACACACCAACTTCTGGTGGCAGAGAATCTAAGACTTCACTAGCATAAAATAGCTAAGATACGATGTCACTGTGGTTGTGCACAAAGCCAACAACTAGCCAACATTTCTAGAAATGTGAAGGCTCCTCCCTTCTAGGGTCATAGACAAAAGCTCCATTAACTTGGAACAATGAGTGGGTGAATAGATAGAGAACCAGTTTACTTTTTAGTCTTAGTCAGAGGGTCTACAGCAGGGACCTTAGGAAGCTCCCTTCTCTACTTTGGGTTACCATTTCCCCATGAAAACAATAAGGAGTTTGGAGGTCTTGTGTTCTGGTATCTTGGAAATCACTGAGAGTCACTCAGTTAGGTGTTATTGACGTACCAGGTTCCTCACAGCAGTCTTTACATCCTTGTTCCTGAGGCTGTAGATGATGGGGTTGAGCATGGGGGTCACCACCCCATAGAAGAGGGAGGTAAGCTTGTCTGAAAGGTCCTGCTTGTCTGCCCCCAAGGGGTCCTTGGATTTGGGCTTCCCGTACATGAAGAGGATGGTCCCATAGAAGACGACCACCACAGTGAGGTGGGCAGAGCAGGTAGAGAAGGCCTTCTTCCTCCCCTCAGCTGAGGGGATCCTCAGGATGGTAGCAATGATGAACACATAGGAGACAAAAATGAACATAACTGGGACCCCCAGAAAAATCACATTAGCCACGACCATGCTGATCACATTGATGGAGATGTCAGCACAAGCTAACTTCAGGACAGCCAGGATCTCGCAAGTGAAGTGATTGATGACATTGTCCCCACAGAAAGGCAGTCTCATAGCCTGGGATGTCTGAACTACAGAGTTGGTGATACCAGCTGCCCAGGAGCTGACAGCCATGGGCACATAGGCAGCCTTGCTCATGACCAGGGGATACCTAAGGGGGTTACAGATGGCCACATAGCGATCAAATGCCATCATGCCCAGAAGCACACACTCTGTGGCTCCCATGGCAAAGGAGAGAAACATCTGCACGGCACAAGCTGAGAAGGGAATGGTTTTTCTGGGGGTCAGGAAGCTGTTGAGAATGAGGGGGACTGAGGAGGTTGTGTAGCAGATGTCCAGGAAGGAGAGGTTCCCCAGGAAGAAGTACATGGGCGTGTGCAGGCGGGAGTCAAGGACGGTCACCAGGATGAGGACCCCGTTTCCCAGCAGGATGACCAGGTACATCAGAAGGATGAGCACAAAGAACATTTTCTCCAGCCTTGGGTGGGCTGAGAGGCCCAGGAGGATGAACCCCGCCCCAGGGGAGGTCTGATTGGACCTGTCCATGACGCATCTGCTCTGTCACCTGTGGGAGCTCTCTGCAGTCAGTTTCAGCACTCTCTGACTCCAAAAGTGCCTGGGCAGCAGGGGAAAGATCCCCACCCTGAGGAGCCGTTGGGGAATAACTCTGATAATTTGGTCATCTTATAGGACTCTAGGAAAAATGTAGTAGAGAATAATATTTAACTTCTGCTTCCAGTAAGAATGAAGAGTTAAATTGGACAAACTCTCCTGCATATGACAATTAAAAACAAAAACTAGACCATGACATAAAACATCTGCATAAAGCATTGGTGAGGTTGTACGACCTTAAGAACCATAAGGTCATGATTCTGGGAATCGTGGAATTCAGAGAAATGTAGCATTTGAGGCTGTGAGTTAACTGAGGCATTTATAGATTCTGGGAGTGGCTGCTGAGAGGCTAAGCAGAGCGATGAACAGGATCCTGAGGGTGGGAGACAGGTTTTGAGATACGAGGCTCACCATGAAGGGCCTCTAACTACACTTCCTCCCTTTGGTAGGGCATCGCAAAGGGCAGCACCACAAGAGCAGGAGAGAAACTGAAGGAAACTTTGTTTACAGGTGCCGTAGCTCAGCTTCAGCTCTTCTCAAGCCCTGAGATTCATTCTTGGTGGTGGTGCTTCCAAAATCAGAAGCAAATGTAAATCCATGCTGAAGGAAAGCAGCATCGCCCCAGTCTTCCAAATCACTTCCATAAAGAATTTTGCAAATACAACATCTGGCACACATTTAAAAAAGAGTAAGGCATGCAGGAGACAAGACCGCCTAAATGAAAACCATCAGAAAATCAAGCATCACTTTTCTTGGGACAGATGGGAGCCAACAGCTCCCCTGTCCCGGTGTCACCTGTTGAGAGAATCAGCTCAGGCCACGGTGCCAAGGTCTTAACATCTATTAATCCTTTGGTATGTTTGGAGCGGCAAAGGGGCCTCCTGCGCACTGTGGCCACACTACGGAGAATTCTGACTGAATCTCCCTTCTTTTCTTCATTCTCCATCTCCCTGCACCAGACGCCCTGGCTTTTCCCTGAGACTGTTCACAAAGCCCCGAGACTCACTCTGTCAGCATTTCTTTCTAGAAAACTTGAATGTCTCCTCAGACTAAGAACTCCCCAAATTGGGGTTTATTCTGGATCAATTAAAAAACAAACAAAACAACAAAACCTTGTAGGCCACACTGAGGGTGTTGGGCATTCAGATTTACATGCTCTGTCTCTAAAAGATTCATAAATTTTCCATCCAGCTCACCAAGTGCCCTCAGCTCTCCAACTGCTTCCTTGGTTATGTCTGGGGAGCTCAGAGACACACCTTGGCTCTTAGCATTGTAGTGTAGCTGTGACCAAGTACGTGCCATCATAAGTCAGTTCAGGTTGACAGACACTGATGGAGCATCTGCTCTGGGTCAGGCATCACTCCCAGTGGTGGGAGCCCAGCAATGAAAGGCATAGCCCATGACCTTGAAGAGCTCAAAATCTAGTGGGGAAAATTGTCAGGCAAATGGCCATGCCAACAAGTGATTGAATCCGTGGCAACAGCAACCACAAGAATCACGTCAATGCTACTGACAATGGGCCTTAGGATTTAGTTAGCAATGTGCTCCCTTTCCAATGCAGACAGCTCCTCCTGCCTTCCTCCTGGCCCTCCAGCCTGCACTTGGGTCCCGGAGTGACGTGGGACACTGCACTTCCTGACGAGGCTCATTCACTCTGAGGCAGCTTCACCCTAGACTGAGCTGAAATTTGCTCCTTTGCAACTTTAATCCCTCTTCCAAATGCCAGGCCTCCAAATAGCTACAGATCTCTTGGTTTCAGCATAACGATAAATAAGAGTCAATCTCCCTTTTTCTCACAGCATCTTAAAAAATTGATATATCTCTTTGAGGCAAACAGACCATTCAGGAATTGACTACTTGTCTGCGCAGTCCGGAGAATGGACCCAGCGTGGGGCTGGCTTCCGTACCCAGGACACCCTGTTACTTGTGACGTACGTGTTGGGGCAGTAAATTGGTCCCAGCCTGAGCTGGCCCATCCTCTCCTAAGAATGTGGATCATGTGAAGAAAATATTCCCTTTATGCCATCATCACCAGATCTAGAAACACAGCTCATTATTATTACTGAACTTTGGATTCTTAACTACCAAAAAAATAGAGCCTCCCACCCCCTCCATGGTTTTAATCAAGAAGGGACAAGTGCATGTGTGCAAAAGACTACGAGTTGTGTGGTCCTAGGCGAGCCCTGTCCCCTCTGTACGAAGTGGGATGAGTCCAGATGATCTTGCAGTTTGCTGGGTCTGTATGACTCTGGGAGAGTAACACATACCGATGCCAGGGCTTCTCCCCTTCCTGCGCTTCTACTCCATTACAATCAAGCCTGATGACAGAAATATAGCTTGCTAGTGAAAATCCTGATATGATTGAAACCTGCACTTACCTGGATCAGAAACATGGAGAACAGAAGTGATCCATTTGTTTCCTGAGGGTTGGGAAGAGGCCGCAGATCAGAAATAGCAACACTGGGTCTGAAGCGCCAGGTTGAGGGCTCAGAACATGTGACAAGGATGGTGAGGGGTCCAGCTCGTCCTCTCCCCTCCACCTGCCTCCTGTGCTCAAGGCACAATCTCCAAAGGACTGGCCATCATCTTTAGAAGATAATTTAAATTCTAGTGTGTTTTTCGGGACCATTTTAGTCCCTGAAGTCATTTAAAGTTTGGAAAGTGAGTGGTACTCAGTTTAGAAACTTCGTATCCTTCTGGGAGGTCATCCCCAAGATCCAATTATGCTGAAGGCCCTGGAGGAAGTTAGCTGCCTGCTTGCTTTTTCCTTCCCACCCCTCCTCCCTTCTTTTCTCTGAGCATCACAATTCTGTTAAGAGGGTCCAACAGCCTGCTGGGCAGTGATTCCAGGACTCACTCTGATTCCCAAGTCTTTTCTCCTGTGCTATGCCCAAGCCCATCCCCCCAACTCAGTGCTTAGGCAGTGGCTCTTAGGAGTCTGAGTGGACTTTTTCTTTTCCTTTTTTTTTTTTTTTTTAAAGATTGTGTTTATTTATTAGAGAGAGAGAAAGAGGGAAGGAGAGAGCATGTGGGAGCACGGTGGGGGACAGAAGGAGAAGCAGACTCCCCCCTGAGCAGAGAGCCCCTGATGTGGGGCTTAGTCTCAGGGCCCAGAGACAATGACCTGAGATGAAGACAGACACTTAACTGACTGAGCCACTTAAGTGTCCCCTGAGTGGAAGACTTGGACTTTTCCTCTAAATTTCAACTTGTTGAATTAGGCCCTTGAAGCAACCTGCTGCTTCCTTCCTCAATCCTCACCCAGCATCTATTCAAATCCCTTCCTTTCAGCAACCTGTCATTTGTGCACGTGCTCTGAAACCTCTCGGCAGTCCCTAACAGCATGTGGTCAAGAGCTGGGGTGGGTCCAGAGACTGGGTACAGCCAGCAATCACTGGGTGTGTACTGCCCTGAAGGCAGGGATGTGCTGAGGGACCACCGTCTCCGCCTTCTAGATTGCGCCCTCTAGTGGCAAGAGAGGAACATGAAGAGAAATGACCAAGGGAGGACGTACAGGAGAGGGAGAAGAGAATGCCCAGGAGCTGGGAGAGCCCAGAGGGAGGCAGGGGTCAGACCTCCTGGCGGGTGGTGGGGTTGGGGGAAAATGATTCAGAGTCTTTCATGTGCTGAAGCTGCCTCACCACTTGTGTACATCCCTGCCTAATTCCCATTCAGTGACTTTGTTGGTTCTTGAAATTGGCCATCGTGGCAGTGTTTATACCACAGAAATCAGCAAATGCTCCAGATCAGGGCTTTTTTTTTTTTTTTTTTTAAGAATTTAATTATTTGACAGAGAAAGATCACAAGTAGGCAGAGAGGCAGGCAGAGAGAGAGAGAGAGAGGAGGAAGCAGGCTTTCTGCAGAGCAGAGAGCCCGATGTGGGACTCGATCCCAGGACCCTGAGTTCATGACCTGAGCTGAAGGCAGTGGCTTAACCCACTGAGCCACCCAGGCGCCCCCAGATCAGGGCTTTTTGACCTGGAGATCCTGTTGTCGAACTTGACCAGCACACCGCTGGAGGGCATGAGTGACAATTGACCTGACAACGGGGAGTGGGAATCATCCCAGAAGCAGCAGCTGCATAAGCAAAGACAAAGAAGAGCAGGTGCAGGAGAGCTGGTGCAGCCAGCAGGGCGGAATATGGCCGGAGTGTTCTGGGCAGGTGCTGCTGATGGGGAGGGAGGCGGGACTGGACTCTAGCTGGTCTTCGGGGGCATCCTGAGGAGATACATTTCTGTAAGGGCTCCAGAGGCATTTAGGGAGCTTAAGTAAAGGTCTGCTGTGGTCAAATTTCCATCTGAGGTTGGTCCTTCTGGACACTGTATGGGGGAAGATTGGGGGCAGGAGGACAGAACTAAAGAGACAGAGAAACACTAAAAGGCAAGTGAAGACAAGGACGTCCACTGGGAAGGGATGGAGGGGTAGTGAAGAGAGACGTTCAGGAAATGTTCGGTGGATGCAAAATACAATCCTAGAGTTTGGTTGCGTGTAGTAGGCAGGAAAGAAGGTAGAGTCACTATTTCCTGCTCAGATGATGGGTGGATGCTGGGGACAGGACTGAAGTAGAAAACACTGACTGGGTTGCTGGTTTTAGGAGACAAGATGAATTCATTCTAGTGCACAGTGTGTTCATGAGTGGAGACTCACTGACTAAACGTCTGAGTGGCTGGAGGCCTGGGGTTGCTGGCCCTTCTCTGCCTCTCTGGATACAATTGCCACTGTACCCCACTAAGAGATGACCAGCAGCCCCCTGAAATGCAAAGTCAGAGTATCTATGGGATTTCCCCCTTTACCTCTGGGGTGCTAGGGTCCCACTTACTCTATGGTGAGGACTCTCAGACAAAGTGGATCCCAAGGATAGAAAGACCCCAGAGAACAGTGACCCAGAGGAGGTCCACAGGGGTGTGGATGGTCAAGGGCCAGGAGCTAGGGGCAAACAAGCCTGAAAGAAGAGCTGACTCCAGAGCAGAGGGATTCTAGGCAGTTGCTTGGATCATTCACAAAAAATACCCTCCTCCTCTTAGATTCCTTCCAAAGAATAACTAGGTTCCAATTCTAGGAAACGTCTAGATGGACCAGTGCTTCTCAGACATTAGCATGCATCAGAATCATCCAGAGGACTTGCTAATACAGAGATTAGACAAACATGTACACACACACACACACACACACACACACACACACACACACACACGGATAGAGGTGGACCCACCACCAGACTGATTCTGTAGGACAAGGGAGGTGCTCAGGGATCTGCATTATTTACAAGTTCCCACGTGATGCTAAAGCTGCCTGTAGTCATACTTGAGGAGCACTGAGCTAGAGTTCTTACAAACCCTGTGTGTGGGATCTCAGGGCACTGAGATTAGAAGTATTGCTGAAAATGTCTGTCTTTATTTCTTCTCTCTGCCTACAGAAGCCCTAGTCAGACCAGCCAGGGAATATTTAGGTTTTAATTGGCCAAAACAAAGCTTTATGTGCCAGAAACATCCTTATTCCATGTGTTTGGGTGTGTGTAAATGTGAGTTTGCCAAAGATGAGTGGAGCTGACTGAAGGGGTACTCTGAACCCCAGCAACTCCCGTATTTTGTAGAGAGGTATCTGTTTATTGTGGCTTCCTGGGGACAAATGTGGACATAACATCCCATGGAATTCACAAGGTCTGTGACCAGATCCCTGGTCAAAACTTTTTAACCTTGCTTAAAAACGCTTTGAGAGTCTTTCAGGAATCATTCTAGCACATTCTCTGTGAGAAAAGAACCACCACCATTTTGAGATAAAACCAGGACTGGAATCAGGTGTTATAAGGTTAGGGAAACATAACTTCCTTGAAGAGGGAAAAGGGAAGAGGCAGGAGGGTGAAGTTGTCTCCATGGTAGGTGAGAGGGTCAAGGCCTTGTTTCTTCATGGAAAGGAGACTACTCACACAGCAAGCACTCAGTGGAGACACAAGGGTATAATTTCCGAAGTCTGAATGCTGGACTATCTCAATAATACTTGCCTGATTCATTGCTTCGTTCCAGCAAGCCTCACTTACTGGGTATGCCCACGTTCTCCTGCCCCTCAAATTGTTTCCATGCTTTGTACCATGAAGCACTCAGACCACAGGACTCACCTGACTAGACCAGTGGACTCCTGTTCTAGGGGCAGTTAACCTGTGAGCTCTCTGGCAGCCTATACTAGATGTTGACTAACCAAACCCTTTAGATCTGTCTCTCAGGAGCTTGAACTCAAACACCAGGACATAGTCAGCAGCTGATGGAAGGAAGGAAGAAGAGGAAGGAGAAACCACAGTAAATAGTCAGTTGGGCTTAAAAACCCAGAGCCATGGTAAGCTGAAGTCGAGTGAGAGGGAAAAGAGAAGGGGCCGATTAGGAGTAGGGCCAGAGTGGTTGAGTCTTCTGTGTGGTAGAGTCCTAGAGGCAGGAGACCCAGAGCTCTGCCTTAGGGGGGGCCAGGTCAGATTGACACTGCAGTGCCTGTCTAATGACAAGGCCCACCTGCATGAGCCCTATAACAACCCCTTGGCCTGAGAAAACCAAGAGTGAGGGAGGGACAGGCTCCCAGAAGCCCAAGATGTTAGACACCATGAATCCCAGGCTGGAGCCCAGTGATGGAGGGTCCCTCCACTGCTCATATACAGGTATCCCTCAGATTTACCTCAAGGGATCTTGAGGAGCATTAGGTGAGACAAGATCTAGGAAACAGTTACAAATTAATGGCAACTCTTATTAATATCAACATTTCACCATCATCTCAAATATAACAAATCCAATAGGCCATAAACTCCTCACAGAATCTGTTTTTCAGTCCTATCTTTATTACTAGTAATTAATGAGCGGGGCACACAAGATGTGTGAAAATTCAGATGACTGAAATATCAGAAATGGTGCTGCCGCTATCCCGACCAGCCCAGACAGGCTCTCCTCCACGTCACCAGCTGCTTCCCAGCATCTGCGATTTTAGCCACTGTCGACTCCTGTCTTGCCTGCATCCCTCCCAGACTAACCTCTAAATCCTATCAGTTTTTCCTCCTGCATGTCTCCCGGTGCCCTCTTGCCCCTGTCCCTGCTATTTTTGTCCTGGGCGAGTTTTGCATAGTCCTCCCGAGCACAGCCTCCTGGATAGCTTTGTGGCTTTCTCAGTCATGCCTGCTCTCTAGATATTTCTGCTCTGCTGGCTTCTCTGAAGACAAAGACCCATTCCTGGTCATCATGTCCCCCATCTCTACTCTTTGGTACTTGGCACAAGGCTTGGTACATATGACATGTTCACGGCAGTTGTTCAGAATGGTGGGCAGGTTGGTGAGAGGGACCGGGGTGGGTTGGGGGAAAGAGGAAGAGAGAGAGAGAGAGAGAGAGAGAGAGAGAGAGAGAGGGAAGGGGAGAGAGAAAGAGAATGAACACTGGGTCAGAGTGGAGGGGAGGAGGTGCCTGGATGGCAGGGAATCTGCCTGGCTCAAAGTTCCCTGGGAATATTTGAATCACTGAGACCCAGCTCTTCTTCCTTCCAGGCTCTCCGAGGGCAATGACAGAGCCATCTTGGGCCTATTTTTTGTGATCTAAACCCAGTGGAACTCTGATTACCTGACCAGAGGATGTTCTAAGCTGAGATTTCCTTGGATTGAGAGGGGGGCGTTGGGTAGATTTCACAATAATGCCTAATTGGGTCTACGAGAATGAAGTCTAAATTCTGAGCCTCTCACCAAACTTTAAATTGCTTCTGGGATAAGGCCTGGCCCCAAAGCAACCCAGCCTTAATTCCCGAGAGAGCCATCATGGGGCCCTCTGGAGAAAGTGTGGAGCGCAAGGAAGAGGGTGCTGGGTCCAACAGCCAGGCATGGCTTGCCAGCCCACACAGGGTACAGTCTCCTTTGGGCTGAGGCTCCTGGCTGAGTCTCAACCTTGAGAGTCAGCCTTTGTCTCCTTGTCTCACTGAGCCTCAAGGTCAGGCAAAGGCACCGTGAGTAGCTGTAGCTTCTATGGACTGTGACTTGTGGCTGCACTTTGGTCCCTTCTATACCTGGGGTCATTTAGAGACACCTGGAAGTCAGACAGTAGGTGACAATGTGCCCATGTTAAGAATGTGTATCCATATGTTGCTGGAGCAGCTCTGAGAGATAAGGTCTGTAAGGCCTGGTCATGGCTTGGTAGCACCCAGATGGGCAGGTGACACCAGAGAGAGTCATTTCCCTTTGCTGGCAGCCTCTCCACTCCAGGGGCCTCCCTTCCTGTGAGCCACAGACCCAGCCTAGACGTCATTCCATGCTGGGTGATTGCCAGGTGATGTCTATGGCCAGCTCTTTATTGTGCAGAGTGGTGGTGAGTGTCTGCAGGGAGGACTGGACTGGGGAGAAGACAACTATTTCCAAAGCTCTGAAGGCTGCAGCTGTGGCCAGGGAACAGGTCTTTTTGCATGAGCCCAGAGGAGTCTTAGGGCAAGTGGAGGAAGGGAGAAGTGAGTAAAAGGGCAGATATCAACAGCCCAGCATCCTGTTGTATGAATGTTGAAGCAGGGGCAGAGAAATCACTTCCTGAAGAGAGGATCATTGTAACAGGTGGGTAAGAGAAGGGAACTGGACTGGTTTAATATCTGGAAAGTCTGCCAAGTCTCAAATTCTGTACTCCCTGGTACTAGCAGAGCCTTTCTCTAAACACAATTCTCTATCCCTTAATTCCATATATCTCAAGAGAAGCTCTTTTGAGCATTGTATCATTACCAATTAGGAAAAACGCACCCCTTCTTCGGGGCCACGTGTAATTCACAAACCTGTCTCTAGGCCTCCGTTTCTCTACCTTTAAACTAAGAGGTCAGTGATCCTCCAGACTGGTGTGGATCCAATGTACATGAGGAGCATTTCTTTAAAAAGCAAGCAAACAAAAAACTAAGCTCTGAGATCATCTCCAAATGTAGGACTCAGCAGCCTGTTTTTAACTGGCAGTCATGCTGTTTTGGGTCCCCTGCTACAGGCCCTGATGACATCTGGTGTTCCTAATCTCTTTGGCAGTAAAATCGTGATGATCTACACTGTGGCTTGGATGTTTTAGGCAGCTGTGTAGAAGTACCTGTGACAATGTCTGCAAAGCATCTATGTGCCACTGGAAGACGTGTGACTCAAGCCCCACTCAACTGACTCTAAGGGTGAGAATTATGAATGGGCTCTGACCATCAGGTAAGATTTCATTCCTTGGGCCCAAGTTCCAGAGAAGCAGAGGTGCGTTAAGATCAGATGAAGTGATTTACACTAACTACATTCATAAAATACTGAAGTGTAAACCAGATACTGTGTAAGAAAACTATTAAAGTAACCTTATGTTTTCAAGCCAGTATATTCTCTTCCTATAAGACTGTGTTGGAAGTCCACTTTTTAAAAATTTTATTTATTTATTTGACAGACAGATATCACAAGTAGGCAGAGAGGCAGGCAGAAAGAGAGAGGAAGGGAAGCAGGCTCCCTGCTGAGCAGATGAGCAGAGAGCCTGATGTGGGGCTCGATCCCAGGACCCTGAGACCATGACCTAAGCCGAAGGCAGAGGCTTAACCCACTGGGCCACCCAGGCGCCCCTGGAAGTCCACTTATAATAGAAACTTGCTGGGCAAGGAGAGAACTAGATCCACAGGAATGGGCCACATGACATCAATGGCTGGTGTCACTGAGCTGAGCTAGTCTGAGGTCCCAATTATATGACAGAGACAGAGTTACTCAGAGGCTCCTGCTTTTTTGTAAAGTGTTGAAGACACACAGCATATGCAGACATGTAATTTTTGCTTGAGGTATATTAATGTCATTGACTAGACAAAAATGTCTTTTATTTTATTAAGCTTCTCTGGATTTCCACATTCTGCATTTCATGCTTTTGACTGATACACAGCCTAACTTTAGATAACTTGGTCTTTTAGCTGAATCCCACAAGTTAAATTTATTTACAATTTTAGGGACCTCATATTGTGATCCCCATGTAGTATATCTTTTTTTTTTAAGATTTTATTTATTTATTTGACAGACAAAGATCACAAGTAGGCAGAGAGGCAGGCAGAGAGAGAGGGGAAGCAGGCTCCCTGCCGAGCAGAGAGCCCGATGCAGGGCTTGATCCCAGGATCCTGAGACCATGACCCAAGCTGAAGGCAGAGGCTTTAACCCATTAAGCCACCCAGGCACCCCTGTGATCCCCATGTAGTGACTCAAGCAAGCCATCAGAAAACCAACACATATTTCTGCCTTCAGTACTTTCAGGGATACAGGAGAGTATTTGAAATGGAAGCATCCAACCAGTCTGCTGTGACAGAATTTGTTTTGCTTGGCCTCTCTGCCCATCCAAAACTAGAGAAAACGTTCTTTGTGCTCATCCTGTCCATGTACCTGGTGATCCTGCTGGGCAATGGGGTCCTCATCCTGGTGACCGTCTTTGACTCCCGCCTGCACACACCCATGTACTTCTTCCTGGGGAACCTCTCCTTCCTGGACATCTGCTACACGACCTCCTCAGTCCCTCTAGTCCTGGACGGCTTCCTCACTCCCAGGAAAACCATCTCCTTCTCAGCCTGCACTGGGCAGATGTTTCTCTCCTTTGCCATGGGGGCCACAGAGTGTGTGCTTCTGGGTATGATGGCATTTGATCGCTATGTGGCCATCTGTAACCCCCTCAGGTACCCCGTGGTCATGAGGAAGGCCACCTATGTGCCCATGGCGGCCAGCTCCTGGGTGGCTGGTGGAGTCAATTCCTTGGTGCAGATCTCCCTTGCAGTACAATTGCCCTTCTGTGGGGACAATGTCATCAACCACTTCATCTGTGAGATCCTGGCTGTCCTGAAGTTGGCCTGTGCTGACATCTCCATCAATGTGATCAGTATGGCAGTGGCCAATGTGATCTTCCTGGGGGTCCCAGTTCTGTTCATCTTTGTCTCCTACATCTTCATTCTCACCACCATCCTAAAGATTCCCTCAGCTGAGGGGAGGAGAAAGGCCTTCTCTACCTGCTCTGCCCACCTCACTGTGGTGGTCATCTTCTATGGGACTATTCTTTTCATGTATGCGAAGCCCAAATCTAAGGACCCCCTGGGGGCAGACAAGCAGGATGTTTCAGACAAGCTCATCTCCCTCTTCTATGGGCTTCTGACCCCCATGCTCAACCCCATCATCTACAGTCTGAGGAACAAGGACGTTAAGACCGCTGTGAGGAACCTGGTGGCTCAGAAGCACATCACCCAGTGATGGTGGGATACGTTGTGACCCACACACTCTGATCACTTGAGAAATTCAGTGCAAATTAATACTAGGTGAGGGGCAACGGGAGTTCAGAGCCATGCTGCTTACAGTGTGGTCCATGGACCAGCAGTGTCAGTATCAGCTGGAGATTTTTAGACAAGCATATTCCAGACCTACAGTTAACAAGATCCCTCCAGGGACTCATATGCACATTAACCTTGAGAAGTATTGGTTACAGGTGTGTAGTGGATGCTGGAAGTGGTGTATCACCCCAAAACTACCCCTACCCCACCTAGGGCTGAAGCTCCTCTTACCTCAGCTGTTGGGAGTGTTGGTAGCTGACTGCATGCAGTTGGGAGTTCCTGCGCTGGTTCGCCCTTGGCCCTTGAGAGTTATGGGCAGTTCAAGTTGGCCCTCTGAGCTCACTCCTGCTTCTTTCATCTTCACCCCATAGGTGTTGATCTTAAGAGCTCTCTCCTGCGTGAAAGTCTCCCCATCAGGGTCAGCTTTTTGGGAAAGCTTACCTGCGACAAAGAATAATTGCCAAATCTCAGCAGTGGCTTGTGAGCTGTGTGTGTGATGCGCCTACATTCTTCTCAGGTGTCTCTTGTACCCTGGCTCCCACGAACAGAAACTGGGTGAATTCCTTTTGTTCAAGGAAAAAAATTATTCCCTAAAAACGATTTGCTAAGTTAAATTCCTATAAATGGATCTTAATTTGTACTTATTGTACAAGTGTCTTTACTCCTGAGCCGAGTCGGCAGGGCTGTCTTACCTCCTGCACATGAGGGTGTGGTAGTCAGGTCTGTGGGGTGTTCTCCAAGTACAAAGATACTCGAAGTCTGGAAAACATGTTGGCTCTTAACTACAAAACAAACACAAAACCCTTAAAAAAACCTTAATAATTATTTATTTGCATTTCTAAAAAAGAGAACATTATGTTAACTTCAGTAATGGATAAATGCTTATATTCATGAATCATATTTTAAAGATTTATTTTATTTATTTGAGACACACACACACACACACACACACACACACACACACACACACACAGCAAGCATGCACAGGGTTGGGGAGGGGCAGAAAGAGAGGGAGAATCCCAAGCAGACTCCATGCTGAACCCAAGGCAGGGCTCGATCTCATGACCCTGAGATCAGGACCTGAGCCAAAACCAAGAGTCAGATGCTTACACGACTGTGCCACCCAGTCGACCCATTATCTTAGAACAATCTGTAGTTAGGTCCTTTCACTTTCCAGAGTTTTTATGCTTTTTGTTGAGAAATCGTAGAATTATAAATTGAATCACTTGTAAGCCAAATAATTTTAATAACAAAAATAGAAAAATCATTACAAATATACTACAAAATTATACTTCAAGTGTGATTCAGGTGCATTTTGACATCATCTGGGATGGGACGTCCTAAAGTAAGAGTGTCCAGGCAGAGGGTGGGGGAGTCTTGAGATGGACCCAACAGTTCCAGATAGATTTGTCTTCAGTGCCTAAACATGTACTTAGCATACAGGTGCTAAAGGAAACACACAGATGTCTCTCCCCAACTACCTTTCAACATTCTCTTATCCCCCTGTACTCCTTGAGCTCGGAGACATGTGGCGTGTGGCTTGGAGATTTCTATAGACGGTCTAAGTGAGGGCTTGGAGGAGTTCAACTTTTTCCTAAGAGAAAATCCCAACATGCCAGTCCCTAGCCTGAAGCTGGTGGTGGTCTGTGGATTATAGAGATCCCCAGCCTGGGGTCTCCAGGGCTGCTTCTCCTCAGTCTTCATGAAAATGACAACAGCATTGGTGGAAAGGGGCTGAACCCATGCCCTATAATGAAATCTTTGTGCATTTCCCCTGCGGTAACATGAACCATCATGTCCACATGGGTGATGGGGACATACATCAAACTCTGATACTAACTTCCATCTTCTTCTTACGGAGGAAGCATTAGTACCCAGAGTCTCTTATTAGCAAACCCACCCTGCAGATAAGGCAGGTCTTTGTCAATTGCTTTTGATAGAGATTGGGCTTCAATCCAAGGCTCCTCCTCCCTGTCTTCCCCCTCATCAACTTCTAAGGGAAGATTCCTGTCCTCAGGCCCTGTTGAGCAGGCATGGCCAAGCTCCATACTGCCTGACTCTCACCTCCTGGACCCCAACTGAGTTTACCTGAAGGATTTTCGGTTCCCCATCACTAAAGATCTCTAACTAAACAAAAACTCTCAGCAAAATGCTAGTTACCTAGTTCCCTGCCTGACCTGTGACTCCAGAGCAGCTTCTAAAGCTAAACTTGGTTGTTCTCTCACCAAGCCCAGAGCTCTCTTCTGCCCTCACGTCCTCTGCTGCAATCCGTAATCCTTGTTCCCCACATTACTATGGCATGGCAGGACACAGAAAGAGTTGCTTCTTAGTGGGGACCTAAACTGCCCTGACCTCCTTCCTCTGACTCTTGCCTGCTCTGGGCTCCCATATAGCTTAGGGGCACCAGGCAATCATCTCTCAGACTGTAGCTGTCACTGGGACATCACTGGAAATCAGAGGTGCCACCCTTGTCATTTCTGTCCTCTTTCTAGTGCCTGGAGCTGACCTGTGGTACATGTCTATTGCTTCCTGTCTTTGAGGTTAAGGGTTAGAGCTGGTCAGCTCTGGATGGGTGCCGAGGGACAGCAGCAAGGGTCAGTTCCTGAAGCATGAATATGCCCAGTGTGTCTGCCAGGGCCTGGGCATACCTTCCACCTCTTGTTGGGACTCTTAGCCTTGCAAAGACAAGGACAAGACTCCTTTAACAGATACCATTGTGGTAAAAGCACAATCAGACCTTAGTCGTCTCCTCTGCTTCTGGGAAGGTTGGCAAGGAGAGGACGGGAATTTTCTAATCTAAGGAACCTCTCTTTGTAGTGAGAGTTGAGATTTACAGTGTTGTCTATGACTTCTCTAATTGGGTTCATAGGACACAGGCCCTAAACTCCTATGAGGCCTTCACCAAACTTTAAATTGCTTCTGGGATTAAAACTGGCCCCAAACAACCAGAACTCTAAATTGCTGCATGGCTCCATGACAGAACCTATGGAGAGAGGGCAAGCGGCAGAGAACAAAGTGTGTCTGCCCCAAGCACGCAGGCTGGACATGGCTGCCAGGACCACTGGGAAACAGCAACTCAAGATGTCCTTCCGGCTATCATCTCACTGGGCATGGAGAAGGCCAGGAAAGGGAACAGCGAGAGCTCCTTAGCCTATGGCCAACCCTGAAGGTTCTTCATCTTGCTATGAAATTTGAAGGAACGATTTAGCTCCAGGACAGCTAAACAGAACTGGCTGCAGGTTTCCAGGCCCAACCTCAACAGATAGAGCTAGACAGGGGTGGTCCAGGTGGGCAATTGAAGCAATCACCTGTAAGGCCAGAAGCCTTCCAGCATCCTCTCTACCATGAAACCTTCTGTCCAGGTAAGCTCCAACCCCACCATGGCCTCATCTCCAACTCCATACTGGATCTAGACTGAGTTCTCTCTTTGGCCAGAACTTCTTCAAGTAGGTGGGAGAGAAAAAACATGGTTGAGAGTGGGGACCTGGTCACAGCTCCCATGTCTGTGAAAGGCTTTGATAGGGGAAGGAAGCAGGCATGTCCTGGGAGTATAGGCCAGTGTAGGGATGGGGCAGGGGGTACAGTGTGGGGATAACCTTAGAAGAAGAAAGCTGTGGTTGATGTGAGGGAAAACCTTCCAACAGTCAAGGCTGTCTGACAGAGGAATGATACAACATAGCTCAAGGTGTTCAAAGCAGAAATGGGAAAATTGCATTTCACAGATGTTCATACAATTGAGGGGAAAGAGGCAAACCAGTTACATTACAACATTCCTGCCAAGTCTGAGATTCTCCAGCCAATAATACTCATGTCTTTAAAAACAGATCTCTTTTTTTCCAAATGTTCCCAATTCTCACAGTTTTCCTCTGATAATTGCTTGAGGATATCTTCAGACTAACAGAAATAGTGTAAGAGTCACAGAGTCAATGTGGGAAGCCCTGTCCCCCACCCCAAGCTCTGTTATAAGGCAAACATCTTAGAGAAAGGTGTAGCATCTCTATTTTCCCCGAGTGTCCTAGGGAAAGCAAAGATGACCAGCATTTCATAATGGGTCCTTCACTCCTCAGTAGATCTGCTCTGGCACAACAGGGGAGCACGCGTGAGCTTCTGTTTCCTCCTGTTTAACATGAGAAGCCAAGGCCAAAGTTTCCTCTAATGTATTGGGTTTACTGGTCTCCGCAACTGGAGTACATCATATGTACAATGTCTCTTTGGAGTGACCCCTCTGCAAGGCTGGATAGAATGGTCTGCTTTTCTGTGGGGGAGAAAGCATTACTGTTGCATTGCCGTGCCTTTAATGGTCAACGCAGGTATGGAAGGGTTTGAGTGGGGATTTGTAGACTACAGAACAGCCACAAAAGCATAGAGCCTGCTCACAAAGTCGCAAATGCTCACACTGGGAGGCATGAGGGACATTTGTCCTTGGCTTTTACACTTGCTCCCCAGCCCTGGGGGCTGGTGCAGAATTGCAATGCTGTGGACAAAGGCCATGATTACAGAGGGGGAATGTGGAAGTGCTTCCATTGGGATCTGAATGAACTATTAACAGGATTTTGCCTACTGACAGTGCAATGAAGGGAGATCACCAGGCAAACTCACAAGAAATGAAGTATAAACCTGACATAAAGAAACAAATATAAATGGTAGGCAGGTCTTAATGTTCCTGACCTCTGCCCATCATGATCTCTCCATGTAGGACTCCACATGGAGCCAAAATGATAGTTACAAAATTACTATACAAACACAGAATTAGAGCCAGGGGAGTGATGCCAGGGGTTTGCATCACTGAGTGTGACAGACTGAAGCCCCTAAGAACACTGCAGGGACAATTGTGGGCAGGCAGGGCTGGTGAGAAGAGTTAGTCAGAGCCCTGGACCCATGTGTGCAGCACACCCTCAGGGTTCCTCTTGTGTGTTCCCATAGAGATCCTTCCTTCAAGTGTGTCAATACTATTGATTTGGCTACAGTTTTGCCATATATTGCGGTTTGGTTAGGCTTCCAGGGCCTGCTCTTTCTGCTTTTGATTTGATATATCCCAACTTTTAAGGTATTTCAGTGGACAATGATTTTTAGAACTTTGCTGCTGATATTATACACTGGCATGACAAAGGGTAAATTTAATTAATAGATTCTAGAAGGACCTCATTGTTATCCCCACATATTGATCCCTATAAACATGTGTTTGCTGTCCTCAGTTTTCCTGAGGGTAGAAGAGAGAATTTAAAATGGAAGTGGCCAACAAATCTGTTCTGGCAGGATTTGTCTTGTTGGGGCTCTCAGATCAGCCAAAGCTTGAGAAAACATTCTTTGTGCTCATCCTGTCCATGTACCTAGTGATCCTGCTGGGCAATGGGGTCCTCATCCTGGTGACTGCCCTTGACTCCCGCCTACACACGCCCATGTACTTCTTCCTGGGGAACCTCTCCTTCCTGGACATCTGCTACACAACCTCTTCCATCCCTCTAGTCCTGGATGGCTTCCTCACTCCCAGGAAAACCATCTCCTTCTCAGCCTGCACTGGGCAGATGTTTCTCTCCTTTGCCATGGGGGCCACAGAGTGTGTGCTTCTGGGCATGATGGCATTTGATCGCTATGTGGCCATCTGTAACCCCCTCAGATACCCCATGGTCATGAGCAAGGCCACCTATGTGCCCATGGCGACCAGCTCCTGGGTGGCTGGTGGAGTCAATTCCTTGGTGCAGATCTCCCTTGCAGTACAATTGCCCTTCTGTGGGGACAATATCATCAACCACTTCACCTGTGAGATCCTGGCTGTCCTGAAGTTGGCCTGTGCTGACATCTCCATCAATGTGATCAGTATGGCAGTGGCCAATGTGATCTTCCTGGGGGTCCCAGTTCTGTTCATCTTTGTCTCCTACATCTTCATCCTCACCACCATCCTGAAGATCCCCTCAGCTGAGGGGAGGAGAAAGGCCTTCTCTACCTGCTCTGCCCACCTCACTGTGGTGGTCATCTTCTATGGGACTATTCTTTTCATGTATGCGAAGCCCAAATCTAAGGACCCCCTGGGGGCAGACAAGCAGGATGTTTCAGACAAGCTCATCTCCCTCTTCTATGGGGTGCTGACCCCCATGCTCAACCCCATCATCTACAGCCTCAGAAACAAGGATGTGAAGACTGCTGTGAAGACCCTGGTGAATCAGAAATGCTTTGCCCAGTGAGTAGAAGAAAGCGGCATATCCTGTGATTCTTTGCACACAGATCCCCTAGGAAATGGCAACTTCATATGTATGAATTTGTTTGATAGTCCTACACATCAGTTCCATCATAAAACTCCCCAAATGATGCACATCAGGATGGGGCTTTCCCGAATGACTGATAAAGGAACATCAAGTCTTTAGAATAAAGAAGGGTTGTGCTAAATCACCTAGAAATTAGAATAAGTGACTATTAAGTTTTATTTTTATTATGAAAAAACAAGTAAAAATTAAAATTTCAAAAGAAAAACATACTTTCCTTGTTCCTGTGCAGGCCAGCTGCATGTTCTATGTGCCATTATGTTGTTTCTGCTCTACTGTGCAATGGGGAAGGAGGGTGGCAGTGAGGAAAAGTCACTTCTTCATTGGTGTCCAAAATGAAAACCAACCTGCCATTTTAACACCAAGACACCCCAAATGACACTGTTTCACCCTGCAAGGAGCCCAGAGTGTTTGCTGTTTGATTATTTCCTGCTTAATATCTTAGAACCAATTTTGGGAACCTCCATCTTCTTTTACTGTACATAAAGCACATCTATTCCTACCCAAACTTATGAAGGGGAACTTTGTGTCAACACCAATCAAAATCCAGATATTGTAGGCCAAGAATAAAATTTCTAAAACTCTCTAGTTCATTATTACTACACTGCAAAGTTTATATTCTGAGTTCCTTTATTTCCCTAGAAAATGTTTGCAATCATCCAGACCTCAGTGGTCAAACTCAGTTTCCTCTCTCTCTTCAGGATTTGGACTGGACACAGGCACCAGTTGTTAAAAATCTACCTGTAATTACCCTTGTGGTTAAGAACATGGATTTTGGAGCCTGACTGATGGGGAGGTGCCTCTGCCTGTGTTAATTTCAGGTACATTAAAACAAAACAAAACAAAAAAAAGGTGACTTAATCTTGTAGACTTGTAGTTTTCTAATTTGCAAAATGGAGATAATTAAGCCAACCCCATGGAGTTATTGTGAGGATTAACTTAAAATAAAGCATATGCATACACACATGCAAAAACATAAAATGCACAAAGGCTAGCAAAGAATATCTTCCAAATTGATAAATGAACATTATTATTATTATTAAAATTTGTTAAATAACTCCTCTGTGGAAGCCTTATGACATTTGAAAAGAGAGTTCAATTCCACACTTAACTGAATCAATTCTAATTTATTTTTATAGCACGTTTTTGTTTGGCTTTCTAACTTATGAGCCAACAATCCCATTTCTCTGGGCATTTTTCCTGGTCACCCCTCTTCCTTATCCACATAGATGAGGTACTCATGTCTGTCCTGTGTGACACTGACTCTGCCTACGCCAACCAGATTCTTCCTGCAAGGTTTTGGGGATTGTTGTTGATAACCAGGGAGCAGGTCACTGGATCCATAACACACACACTTAGGAGTTTTGAGGTAATTGTGTTTGCCCACGTGTATTGGGGTGGTAAAGAGAAAACAAGTTTGCAAAGAGGAAAAAATAAAAAAGAACAGCCAAAGAGCAAAGATGATGAGGGCATCCTCATATGTCCCCAGTTCTTGGTTTCCAATTTTTCATAGGCCTGATCCATATTCCTACACTTTTGCTTCTAAAGAACACTCCTCTATCTTTGCACTAGATTCCATCTTCCCTAATCTAGATTAAGTTACTTACTTTTTTTCCCCCCTTTATTTATTTATTTATTTATTTATTTATTATTTTTTATAAACATATATTTTTATCCCCAGGGGTACAGGTCTGTGAATTGCCAAGTTTCTTTGAAAGAGAGCAACAAAAGTTTTATCTAATATGATTACCACCTTGTATAAAGCAGATAGTCTCTATAGTGTGCCTTGTGCAAAGAGCGCCAGGCTACAAGCCACAGCAGAAATCTTCAAGAACTCAGTTTTAAAACAGTTGTTGTTAGCTCCATATGTAATGCTTCTTGTCATCAATTACTACCTTCCTGCTACAGTGGCTTTTCCCTTTGTGGATCCTATCACCTGTAAATTTGGAACATGTTCAGAAGTTCTGGGATCAAATCCCTGCCCTCCCACATGGAGCCGAGAGACCAAGAGTGTATGCTCTGGAAGAATTTCCAGTATGTTCTCCCATACAATGAAGTGGGAGTACTAAATCTGAGGTGACGCCCACCTGAGAATTTCCTTGGATCTCTGGTTCTATTCTCTGGTGGGAGAGTCCCACTCTGTCTTACAGCAGTATTTCAGTGTTTGAAGCTGAGGTTTCTCTCACCTCTTTAGCTGTTCATTTCTAGGAGCATCTTCAGAGCCTCCTTCTTCCCCAATAGGTTCAACAACAAAACAGAACACAGGCTCTTAAGGAGCTGATGTCATCCAACTCCTTCCATTGGCACAATGAACTGAGCAGCCATGATGGCGGGAGGCTATTTGCTAAACAGCAGGGTCTCATTCACAAAGGCTGATGTGGCTACTGCATCAGTAGACTGTTCAAACTGCCAGCAACAGCGACCAACCTTCATTTGAAGAGAATAGTCAACCACTTGGTAAGCTGATTGCATTAGGTCATTTCCATTCTGAAAGGGCAATGATTCACCTTGATTAAAATTAACACCTCGGGGCACCTGGGTGGCTCAGTGGGTTAAGCCTCTGCCTTCAGCTCAGGTCATGATCTCAGGATCCTGGGATCGAGCCCCACATCGGACTCTCTGCTCAGCGGGGAGTCTGCTTCCCCCTCTCTCTCTGCCTGCCTCTCTGCCTCCTTGTGATCTCTGTCTGTCAAATAAATAAATAAAATCTTTAAAGATAAAATAAAATAAAATTAAATTAAATTAACATCTCTTCTGAGTATGGGTTACCTTTCCTCTCTGTAGGGCATCAGCCAACATCACCATGTGAAAACTCACAGAGGATCTGATTTAATGACAAAGGATCCTGCATAATATCTCTTTGGGCCAAGATTCACTTAGCAAAGTTGGTATAGCTGTGAGATCATGATTATGGGATCCACTGATCCTTCCATATACTGCACCATCCAGAAGTAGCTGGCCCAAGAGAACAACATAATGGTCTTTTGAAAGCACAGCTAAGGCACCAGCTTAGAGAGAATACTCTTCAAGAATGGGATGCAACCCTCCAGAATGCAGTATGAACCCTAAATCAATGACTGTTTTATGGTACTGTTTTCCCAACAGGAAAAATATACCGTCCAGGAATCAAGAGTGGTAGCAAGAATAGCTCTGGTTACATCTCCTCCAGTGAGCTCCTGGGGGAATTTGAGCTTTCAGTCACTGTAATGCCGGGCTTTATAGGTCTAAGGATCCTAGTTCCTAATGGAGGGTTGCTTCCACCAGGGGACAAAGAAAAAGCTTCATTATCAATTTTCATCAATTACTACTTGAAATATGATATTTCAAGATATTTGTAGCACTTAACTGAGTGCTACACAGCACTTACACAGTTCAGTGATTTTTTGATCAATCTATACAGTCTTGCAATTATCACTACAAACAAATTTTAGAACATTTATATCATTTCAAAAACTTCTCTTGTGCCCATTTGTAGTCAGTCCCCAACTCCAGCCCCAGGTACCCACTAACCAACTCATTTCTAGAAAGATTTGCCTTTTCTAGAAATTTAGATAATTGGAGTCATACAATATGTAGATTTTGTGTCTGGCATCTTTCATTTAGCATGTTTTTGAGACTCATCCAGTTATAACACATATCAGTAGTCTCTTTTTGTACAAACAAGTATTCTATGGATCTACCACATTGTGTATATCTAGTCATTGATGGACATTTGGATTTTTCCAGTTTTTGGCCCTCATGAATAATGATGCTACTATGAATGTTCAAGTACACAACTTTGTTTGGAATTGGTGTGTCATATGGTACAAATGTGTTTAATTCTAAGAAATTGTTAAACTATTTTCCAAAGTGGCTGTATCATTTTAAATTACCACAATGTATGACATGTCCAGTTTCTCTCTGTCCTTACCAACACTTGGTGTTAAAAGTCTTTTCAATGTAGCTCTTGTAGTGGATGTGCAGTAGTATCTCAGTGTAGTCTTAATTTGTATTTTCCTGATGGGCACTAATGTTGAGCATATTTTCATGTGCTTATTAGTCATTCACATACCTTTTTGGTGAAGATACTTTAAATTGGGCTATTTGTCTTTTTATTATTGAATCATATGTAGGAGTTTTTTGTTTTTTGTTTTTTTTAATATTTGTTTGAGAGAGAGAGCATGTGAGTGGGGCAGAGGGAAGGGGCAGAGGGAGAGGAAGAAAGAGAATCCTCAAGCATACTTCCCACTTAGAATGGAGCCTGATGCAGGTCTCAATCCCAGGATCCTGAGATCATGACCTGAGCTGAAAAAAAGAGTTGGGAACTTACCCATGTGAGCCACCCAGGCACCCCTAGTCCTATGTATGAGTTTTTTATGTAATCTGGACATAAGTCCTTTATCATATATATAATTTGTGAATATTTTCAGTCCTTTTTGTCTTTTGTTTTTTTTATAATTTTTTATTTTTTAAATTTCTTTTCAGTGTACCAGAATTAATTGTTTATGCACCACACCCAGTGCTCCATGCAATACATACCCTCCATAATACCCACCACCAGGCTCACCCAACTTTGTCTTTTCATTTTTATGGTGTCATTTGAGAAACAAAAGTTTTAAATTTTATAGTACAACAATCAATTTTTAAAAATAAATTTTGGTGTCTTATTAAGAAACTTTTACTTAACCCAAGGTCACAAAGATTTTCTCTCATGTTTTCTTCTAGAAGTTGTATAATTGTTAAGTTTTACATTTAGGTCTGTGATCTCTTTTGAAGTAACTTTTTGTACGGTGTGAAATAGGTGTCTTATTTATTTTTTACATATGAATATTCAATTGTTTCAGAGCATTTGCTGAAAAGACTACCTCCCCTTCTGCCCCCCTCAATTGCCTTCGCCCCTTTTTGAAAGCCAATTGACCATAAATATAAGGACAAATTTCTATAAGAACTTTGCATTTTGTTTTTTCTACTAAACTTAAAGCTGTGGCTATCCCCGAGTCAGGTTGAACTTCTTATGCCAAGAGACCAGCCAGCAAGAAAAGGAGTTATCCTAATTATATATAACTGATGCTAGTCATCAGGAGGAGATACACAATGAAGGCTGCTATGGACTAAATGTCTGTGTCCCACTAAAATACATGTGTTGAGGGGTTCCTGGGTGGCTCAGTGGGTTGAGCCTCTGCCTTCAGCTCAGGTCAGGATCTCAGGGTGCTGAGATTGAGCCCCGCATTGGACTTTCTGCTCAGTAGGGAACCTGCCCCCCCACCTCTCAGCCTGCTTGTGCTCTCTCTCTGTGTCAAATAAATAAAAAAAATTAAAAAAAATAAACAAAATGCATGCATTGAATTCCTGAGTCTATTACCTGGGAAACTCAACCTATGACTGCTATGTATCCAACAGTAGGGCCATATCCCAAGAAATTCGGAATCAGGTTGTCTGGCTTTTGAGAGAGCTATCATTTCAGTCCAGAAGTTATTCCATTGTCAGCACAACACAGCTATGGAGATAGAAGACAACACTTCACAAAAAAATAAAATAAAATAAATGTGGCATTGCATGGAGCAAAAGCATTGTGCATTTTCCATTTTAGAGGGGCTTGGTAAGCATCAGATTTCAGAATAACCCAGAAAGCCAAGGAACTAATAATACAACAGAAGAGTGGTTGTGTGGTTATGGTCATCTGGGGATAGTACTCACAACAGGAGCAAACAAAACTATGCAAGTTGACTAAAGACAATCATGGTTTGGTGGATTCCAAGAAGTGATAGATGTCATCAAATAGGGAGCCTCATGTGTCTAATATTTGCACTGTGTTACTGCAGCATGTCAATTAATTACTGAGGACAGTCCTTCTTAAACTTTAATGTGCATGTGAATCATCTGGGGATTCTGTTAAAATGCGTATTATGGTTTAGTAAATCTGGAGTGGGACTAGAGATTCTGCAGTTCTAATCCCAAGTGATTCGCTACTAGTCTTAGACTAGTCTTAGACTACACCTTGAATAGCAAGTACCTAGAATATTCTGGTAGAAGTAGTCTGTCACTGGGATTGATTTATTAATTTGTTTTCCTGATTGATTTATATATTCTTATTTGACTAATAATTTTGAGACAGCTAAAAGATTCAGATGAATGCAGTAATCTCTAGAGCAGCCACTGAAAAATAAGGCAAAGAGATACAGCCAAAAAGCCAATAGATAAATTAAAATCGAATTCATTCTAAGAACGATTCAATTAACTCAAGAGATTGAAGGAAAGGAAAAACAGAGGGAAAAAAATTGATGAGATAAATAGAAAACAATAAAACAATAGTAAGCATATACCATAACAATAATAACTTTAAAAATGAAATAAAAAAGAAAAGAATAAATCTAAATCCAAGTAATCAATTATTACATTAATCGATTAAACATACTGATTAAAATACAGAAACTATCAGGTTGGGCAACAAAAATAAACTCAAAATGGATGAAAGACCTAAATGTGAGACAGGAATACATCAAAATCCTAGAGGAGAACACACCCAGCAACCTCTTTGACCTTGGCTGTGGCAATTTCTTGCCAGACACATCTCCAAAGCCAAGGGAAACAAAAGCAAAAATGAACTATTGGGACTTCATCAAGATAAAAAAGCTTTGCACAGCAGTCAACAAAACTGAAAAGCAACCTACAGAGTGAGAGAAGGTATTTGCAAATGTCTTATCAAATAAAGGGCTAGTATATTAAGTCTCTGAAGAACTTCTCAAACTCAATACCCCAAAACCAAATAATCCAGTCAAGAAGTGGGCAGATGACATGAACAGACATTTCTCCAAGGAAGACATACAAATGACCAACAAACACATGAAAAACTGCTTAACATCACTCAGCATCAGGGAAATACAAATCAAAACCACAATGAAATACCACCTCATACCAGTCAGAATATCTGAAATTAACAACTCAGGAAACAACAGATGTTGGCAAGGATGCAGGGAAAGGGAAACCATGTTATTGTGTTGATGGGAATGCAACATAGTACAACCACTCTGGAAAGCAGTTTGGAGATAGCTCAAAAAGTTTGGGAAAGAGCTGCCCTATGACCCAGCAATTGCACTACTTGGTATTTATCTGAAGGATACAAACATAGCAATTCAAAGGGGGTAATGCGCCCCAATGTTTATAGCAACAATGTCCATAATAGCCAAAATATGGGAAGAGCCCAGATGTCCATCAATAGATGAATGGAAGATATGGTATATATATATACAATGGAACATTACTCAGCTATCAAGAAGAATGAAGTCTTGTCATTTGCAATGATGTCGATGAATCTAGAGCATATGATGCTAAGTGAAATAAATCAGTCAGAAAAAGACAAATGTCATATGATTTCATTCATATGTGGAATTTAAGAAACAAAACAGATGAACACAGGGGAAGGGAAGGAAAAAGAAAATAAGATGAAAATTGAGAGGAAGGCAAATCATAAGAGATGCTGAACTCTAGGAAACAAACTGAGGGTTGCTGAAGGGGAGGTGGGTGGGAGGATGGGCTAAATGGGTGATGGGTATTAAAGAGGGCACTTGTCACTCTGGAAGACAGTATGGAGGTTCCTCAAGTTGTTAAAAATAGAGCTACCCTACAACCCGGCAATTGTACTACTAGGTATTTATTCCAAAGATACAGACGTAGTGAAAAGAAGGAGCATATGTACCCCAATGTTCATAGCAGCAACGTCCACAATAGCCAAACTGTGGAAGGAGCCAAGATGTCCTTCAACAGATGAATGGATAAAGAAGATGTGGAGGGGATATACATGTATATCTACAATGGAAGATTACTCAGCCATTGAAAAGGATGAATCCCTACCATTTGCATTGATATGGATGGAATTGGCGGGGATTATGCTAAGTGAAATAAGTCAAGCAGAGAAAGACAATTATCATATGGTTTTACTCACATGTGGGGCATAAGGAATAGCGCGGAGGACCACAGGTGAATGGAGGGAAAACTGAATGGGAAAAAAATCAGAGAGGGAGACAAACCATAAGAGACTCTGGACTCTGGGAAACAAACTGAGGGTTACAGAAGGGAGGGGGTGGGGGGATGGGGTAACCGTATGACAGGTATTAAGGAGGGCACATGTTGTGATGAGCACTGGGGTTATATGCAACTAATGAGTCATTGAACTCTACATCAAAAACTAATGATGTATTAAGTGAACATAATTAAAAAATAATAAAGAGGGCACTCGGGATGAACCCTAGGTATTATACATATGCGATGAATCTCTAAATTCTACTCCTGAAACCAATACTACACTATATATTAATTGACTTGAATTTAAATAAAAAAAAAATAAGACTTATATGAGAATGGTTGGTTTGTTTTTGTAAGTGGCTCCATTCCCAGTATGGGGCCCAATTTGGGGCTCAAATTCACAACCCTGAGATCAAGACCTGAGCTGAGATCAAGAATCAGACACTTAATTGACTGAGCCACCCAGGGCACCCCACTGTATGAGAATGTTAAAAATGACTATTCTTAACAGCCCAAACTGGAAACAGCCCAGATGCTCATCAACAAGGAGGAAAGATAAACAAATGGGCTGGTCATATTAATAGGATACTACTCAGTAATAAAAAAGGACAAATCACTGAATCATTTAACAACATGGATGAATCTCAGAAACATCATTCTGAATAAAGACTTCGACAAAAGAATACTTACTGCATGATTCTATTTATATGATGTTTCTAAAAAGGTGAAACATATCAGAACAATGGAGATTGCTCTCGGCAGGGTGGTATTGGGGATGGACTGGGAAGGCGCATACGAAACCCACTGCAGTGTTGGAAATATTCTCTAACTGGACTGGATTTGGGTTGCATGGGTGTGCACATCTGTCAAAACTCACTGGATGATCTGCTTAAGATGTCTACACTTCACTGTAAGTAAATTTTACCCCCCCCCCCAAATGAACAACTTTCTATCAGTCTGCCTAAATGTATGGACTAGTTATAATGACTGGTATTGGCAAGGCACAAATTGGTCTAATGGACTTCCTAGCAGCTTCAACACAATAGGAAGGTGTATTCTTTTAGGAGCTTGTTATTGTATTTGTCACCGTTTCTTTGCTCTAAATCATAGTGAAAATTCCCTCTCATATGCAGCTCATTTGAGGGCCGAGGATTCCTTCTTCCTTCTGGTCTGATGCTAGGGACTGGTTTCCCAGGATGGTTCTTGGTCATGATTTCATCATATATTTGTTGACTTACTGTTTAGTTACTGTGAGTTCCTTGTAAAATTATTGTGGAAGGAATGTTGTGCTTACTTCTTCATTCCAGCTCACATCTTCAGTGTAAATGAGCATGTCTACAATGACTTACTGACTTCTTATTTTTTTTATTTTTATATTTTAATTTATTTTTTATTTATTTTCAGCATAACAGTATTCATTATTTTTTCACCACACTCAAGCCGAAGACCTGCCAAGGTCTGTCACCAGGATAGTTTTCCCTTTCCCCCACCTCTTTCCTATCTCTTCGTGTGTAAATTCTCCCCCAATGTTCAAGTCCTGGCCAGAAATCTCCTGCTCCTTAAAGTCTCCTCAGGGCTCTAGATGGACGTTCCCCCCAAGTGTCCACAGCCATGCCTTGAGCACTTGACTTAGAAGCACTGTGCCCACAGTTGTTGGTTCTGTAATACCATGAAGATAGAATTCTTGTAAATAATTCATATCTCTCTGGATCCTCTTCTCAAGAATATTAAGCATTTTGAAGTTTGTAGAAATTCAAGCAGGACATAGAAAAACTTCCCTTGATGTCCTTCAGTGGATTAAGAATGGAAAGTTCCAGCAAGAAAATGAATGAAAGAGAAAAAGAAGACTTCTCAGAGTGTTTTCAGCATGATTAGATCCTGGGGATTTTGTCCCAGAAGTATAAAAAGTTTTCTTACTTTGTATGATTGCATTTCCAAACTTTTAATCACGTCAGGGAGCACAACAGTCCCAATTACTGCACTGATTTCAAGTTGCCTTCTGGTTGTTCCTTTGGAGATTCTGCCTACAATACACTATCAAGACAGGTGGGAAGAACTGTTTTTCACCCCTTCTTTAAATCAGAGGTGGGCATCTCAGCCTGGGCCTTTCAAACTATTGTTGTTATTTCTGGCCCATGTACTATTCCCAAACTGTAGGGACACTTTCCCAGGAGGTTCCTTTTTTTTTATATATAAGATTTTATTTATTTATTTGACAGAGAGAGACACAGCAAGAGAGGGTATACAAGCAGGAGGAGTAGGATAGGGAGAAACAGGCTTCCCCCTGAGTGGGGTGCCCAATGCAGGACTCAATCACCTGAGCCAAAGGCAGACACTTAATGACTGAACCACCCAGGCACCCCTCTCAGTAGGTTCTGATAAAGGTAAGTGAGAGTCCTTATCAGAGTGATCCTCAGCCTTTTATTAGCACAGTAAAATTTCCAGCCTCTGACTTGATTTTTCAAAGGGGTTGCGACTTGACAAGGGAAGAGATAAAGCAATTTCAGTAGTCTTACAAAGACCAAGGGCAACACAAACCACTTCTTCCTGCATCAGAAAAACCTATGAAGAAGCCTATGAAACTTTTCAGTCTCATTTAATGGAGTCATCTAACTTTAGAGACACCCTCAGAAATGAGATGGGCCCATGGTTTCAGAGCCCCTTCTTGTATAACTCCAGGGAGCATCATTCACATAGTAGCCATGGAAAGGCTTGAGTTGTCCCAGAGTTAGGCTCCAGAGGGCGCCATTTAAATTGCCTGCAGTGCCCTGAAGGAGCCTCCCTGGCTGAGGAGCCCAGACTTTTCCAATCCTCCTTCCCCACTTCAACAAGAGCAGCTCTGCTTTATGTTTGAGGGTTCTAAATTTAATAAAATGAAAGTTCTTTCCTAAAAAAAAAAATCTTTCCTAGATAGTTTGAACATCCTTGATCTCTTATAATCCCAATACAGAATAGGGTAAGCTGAGAATGTAAGAGAGGGAAGGAAGTACAGAAGTCTACACAGCAGGTTAGAATGTTAAAAAGAACACAGCCTAAATCTTTGCCTTACAGACCTGATCACTTTCCACAGATTCAAGCATTTCCAGAAGGAAGCTGACTATCATCATATGAGTAAGGAACTCTTAGAAAGCCCCCTGCTTGGTTCAATGTGAAGAAACGTTTTCTAATACGCTAGCACTCTGCAAATAATGCAGTATGCTGTTTGGAAATATAGTGAGCTCTTTGTTTTTAAAAGATACCAAACTGAAACTGAAAGCCATGCATCAGTGCAGTGCAGAAAATGACCTAGAATGAGAGAGAGGGTTGGACTAGATTACTTGGGGAGCATAATCAGTGACAGAATACTAGAATACTAGAATACTATGGCACCCAGGTGACATACCTAGCAGCTGAGTCAAAAGGCTCAAGGACTACTAATGTTCATTGATTCCTATAAGGGTGCTCATCCAGAGGGAGGGTGACCCAGTAAAATAAGAAAAAAAGCACTGCTTTAGTTATCTAAGAGAACTAGATTTCCAGAAGCTGTGATCCACTGTGCATTTTTAGAGCCAGTCCTCTATTTTCGTGGAACATCAGGTTCAAACTATTTGGGCATACCAGCATTTCCAGAGCATGAAGTTACTCTAGAGACCCCCTCACACCAAACACACACTACCTCCCTTTCCACCTCTGCATGTCCAGTCTCTTTTTGTCCTTGAAAGCCCAGCTGGATTCCATATCATCAAAGGAGCCTTCCATAACTCTAGTCCCATCAATACCCTGGATGCCCTTTCAGATATTTTAGCCTCTCTTGAATCCTTCTGCTTCCCTTTCCTGCTAAGTTGTGAGTATACTTAAGTCTGGTCTATGGGGCACCCCTGTTTCTCATAGGGACTGTCATCCCCACATACTAGGTGATCAACAAATATTTTAGTGGAAGGATGGTCAGACACTATTGGATGAATGGATGGGTGGATAGATGGATGGATGGAAATACAGATGGATGGAAAGCCCTGGAGCAGGTGAGACCCATGAGAAAGGAAATCTTGGGAACAACAGGAGTATGTTTTCTCTTAGATTATCTGGAGAGAAGAAAGAAAATATGCAGTCACAACTAATCATTTCACTAGTAACTGGCACGAAGTTGGAGAACATGAAGGAAACGTAAAGTCACTTTTCTGATTGAAGTTGAATGAGATGAATTGCCATATGGACATAGAACCGTAAAAATGAATCTGTTATATGTCTTATCCCTGATCAAATTTATTAAATTATCAGAATCATCATTTTAAATATTACAAATTTGAAGTCCTATGGCTCCAAAGTAATTTCTGATTTTATTACTTCTTTTTCTTGGAAGAAATAGAAACTGTGGACTTTCAAGACTATTTCCTAATCACTCAGCCTAACCAGAACTCCAGACTAGATGCCCTGGACCTAAGCAAGGCAAAGAATATTGAGTTTGGATCTCTGAGTGGTTTCCTCTGTTGAAAGAGGAGACATGTCATGGAAAATGCCAACCAGACCGTCTCTGTGACTGAATTTATTCTCCTGGGCCTCTCAGCCCACCCCAAGCTGGAGAAAACGTTCTTTGTGCTCATCCTCCTGATGTACCTGGTCATCCTGCTGGGCAATGGGATCATCATCCTGGTGACTGCCCTTGACTCCCGCCTGCACACGCCCATGTACTTCTTCCTGGGGAACCTCTCCTTTCTGGACATCTGCTACACAACCTCCTCAGTCCCCCTCATTCTCGACAGCTTCCTGACCCCCAGGAAAACCGTCTCCTTCTCAGCCTGTGTCATGCAGATGTTTCTCTCCTTTGCCATGGGAGCCACAGAGTGTGTGCTTCTGGGCATGATGGCATTTGATCGCTATGTGGCCATCTGTAACCCCCTTAGGTATCCCGTGGTCATGAGCAAGGCTGCCTATGTGCCCATGGCAGCTGGCTCCTGGGCAGCTGGAAGTGCTGCCTCTATGGTTCAAACATCCCTTGCAATGAGGCTTCCCTTCTGTGGGAACAACATCATCAACCATTTTACCTGCGAGATCCTGGCTGTCCTGAAGTTGGCCTGTGCTGACATCTCCATCAATGTGATTAGTATGGGAGTGACAAATGTGATTTTTCTAGGGGTCCCAGTTCTGTTCATCTTTGTCTCTTATATCTTCATCCTCGCTACCATCCTGAGGATCCCCTCAGCTGAGGGGAGGAAAAAGGCCTTCTCCACCTGCTCTGCCCATTTTGCAGTGGTGGTCGTCTTCTATGGGACCATCCTCTTCATGTATGGGAAGCCCAAATCCAAGGACCCCTTGGGGGCAGACAAGCAGGATGTTTCAGACAAGCTCACCTCCCTCTTCTATGGGGTGGTGACCCCCATGCTCAACCCCATCATCTACAGCCTGAGGAACAAGGATGTAAAGGCTGCTGTGAGGGACCTGGTGAGTCAGAAATGCTTTACCCAGTGATATCTTGAGGACAAATATCCCTGTAGTTCTGTGCTCTTGGCGCTCTCATCCATGAATCTCCAAAGAATGTATCCCCATAGAAGAGATATGTGAAGAATGATCACCAGAAAATAGAATTACATACATAATGGAGAACTTTGGCTATTACTGGACCCAAGTTGTAAAAATGATGAAACTTAAAATCTGGGAGGGTGGGACTTGAGGGGATCAAATGGGTGATCTACTAAAAAAACAAGTAGTGATTTTCTGGTTCCCTTCTGGGCACATCTGAATTCACCCTTGTGAGCAGTTGTTTCACTGTTTTGGGATAAACAGCTTAGTGTTCTTTTGAGTTATATGAAGATCCAAGATCCTTCTGTGCAAAGAAGGCATGAAAGGCAGTGTGGGGCAAAACCTCATGACACAACAATACCAAAAACTGTCTGCGTTGGAGATAAAATGGCAGATCTTTCAATGTTGTTTTTCTTAGCGGCAGGTCTGAGACTGGAGATGAGAATGAAGTTGGCCCTTTCCTTCCTCTGAGACTCAGAGGAATTGGGATCATGTAGATTCCATGTAGAGTATTTCCTTCGAGGGCAAGTAAACCAGATCCTACAAATGCATGTGGAAGATCTTAACCCAGGAGCACTCGTAGCTGGTATCTGGGTTTAAGCTTCATTTTCCTGCCCTCAGTAAGTCTTACATATTAGGTACACAGTCTGGCCCTATAGTCTGGGGAGTTAGAGGATGGATCTATGGGGTAGAGCAGAGCAGAAGTACCATGGGACCAGAAGAAGATGGGGCAAGGTGGCTGACTGCAGAGTAGTTAAATGATAAAACCAAAAGGCAGAACCAGTTCACTGTACACCTGGGAAGGGGTCCAGAAGTGTAATGTGTGAGGATCTCAGTCACTAGAGACCCCAAAAGTGACAAGGATTCTGTGAGGGACTGAACTCTGAATGTCTCTTTTTCCTTGAGGTAACTGGAGGTCTATATTTTCCTGAGAATCAAAATTTCCTGATGAAAACAAATGCTCCCTGCTTGTCTTGCTTGGGTATCCTAGGCTTCTCCTGTCTGAGACATGGCCAGCTACCCCCTTCAGCCCTACAGCACCTTCCTGTCCACACTGGGCAGAAACGTGGTCATGGGTCACTGCCTGTGTGGGCCCTTAAATAGTCTCTCTGTCTATTCCTGTCCCACTATTTCAAACCCAGTATTTTCTGTCCCACTCTGGTGTGAATTCTCCTTTCCCTGTTGAGCACAGAGTCCAACTATGTCTTTCTTAGCTCACTACAGAGAGGATGACATTGATTCAGGATCAATCCCATCCTTTATAAGTCAAGAACTGACTGAAAAATGAAACATACTTGCAGGGCAAAATTCTTTTCAACATACTTCATTTTACTAGTTTTGACTTAGAGAACTAATTTCCACCCAGATCTTTCTATAGGACTCTCTACAGGACTCCTTCAGCTGATAAAAGCGCTACCCTCAGAAAGCTTTCAGTTGTCGTTTTTTAAATCAGGAATTAGCTAAAGAGTGCTCTTAGCTGAAGAGATCTGATTCCCCCAAATCATGCCCCCTTCCTTAGGGTAGCCCATATCCAGTGATTGACTGATGAAGAGATAAAAACATCTTGCCCCTACTCAGGATGCTTCTGAAGGCTGACCCTACTGCCAGAGTTTCCCATGGGGTTAACTGTGGCCTTTGTTGAGACTACATGATAGGCCAACTCCTGCCTCTGCCCATTCCTGCTTTCTCATCCTCCCTTCCAGTGTTGATCCCAAGAGCACTACCTAATAAACATTATACACCACAATCTCCACACCAGTCTGCCTCCTGTCAAATTCAAAGTGTGACATCATGCAAATTCCACTGTTCACATGATGCATATATTGTCTTTTCAGAATCCAAGAACACTGGCAATCCTCATAAAAATCATGTACAATACTTGTGTTAGCATAAGAAGCTTTGAAACCAGATTCTGATTAGGTTCCAGTTCCCCTATTTATCAACTTACCTTGAAGTTTGTTTTATATTTTAGTTAACTTCTCTGAAATCTGCCTACCACCTCCTTAGTGTTTTTTTTTTTTAATATTTAATTTATTTTTTATTTTTTTTTTATTTCCATTTTTTACCAAGAACCACATAGAGAATAATGGGATTTGTATGGCACCCTGGGATAGGTAGAGGGTGAAGGCAATTCACCTGGGGGTTTAGGTCACAACACATCCTGCTTAATGATCCCAGGGGGATTCTAAGCTTGGCATATCTGGACTCTGTAGCAAACTAGCTAGAAAGTTCTGCCAGAGGCAAGATGTTTCCTCCTTAGGAACTGATGAGAAGGTAGTACCCTTTCCCCTGGGCACAGGTGATTAGACTATTGACCAAAACAGAGCTAATCATATTTTCTCTCCAAGGAGTATGAATGCGGATATAGAGACCCTAGTTAGTTGGCATAGGGCTCTTAAGCTGAGGGACCACATAAATGCAGGACTAATGTAGCCATGTGCCTTGCAAGAAGGAGAAAACTGGTTTGCAGAGAAATGACAAATCAAACGCTCAAAGAGAACTGTACAACACATCACCCAAGATATGGAGAATTTCTCTTTCGTTTTACGGAAAAATTTAAGTCAGACTTCCTTCTGAGCAGAGAGCCCAATGCGGGGCTCGATCCCAGGACCCTGGGATCATAGCCTGAGCCAGAGGCAAAGACTTTAACCCACTGAGCCACCCAGGTGCCCTGACCCTAGAATCTTTGATGGCTTCTTTTCTTTCTGGTATGTCAAGATATTATAGACTCAACATTCACTGTTCCTTTCAAGACATGGAAATAATCATTTTCTCTAAGGAGTTCTTGTTTTCTTTAGTGGGGACTAGTATTTAGAAACCACAATCTGGGTGCCAATGGTGCTAATGAGTTTATCATAGTCTCTAGATCTTTCAGTGGAAAGAGGAAACATATGTAAGTATAAATTATTTATACATATATAAAATTCATATCTATAATTTCTAAAGAATTTTTACTGAACCTATTGATTAAGTTTATCTCTTTCCATGTACAATCTCATTCCAGGAAAGTATGGCGAGGGCTCAAAGTTGTTAGAGGCAGTTAGTTAGGTTCTGACAGGATGCCTGGAAGCTAGCAAAGAGGAAGTCACAACTAACTAAAGTCAGGGGTCTATCCTGGCAGCACTCCAAAACAAAACAACAGGAAACCAGATTAACCCAGACCGGCCCAAGATGGTTGACAAAGTCTTCTCCCTAAGGGAGCCATGACAGAAAACCTTGACCAAATAAGGAAAAAAAAGGCACATAACCTACACTCCTGGAGGAGACCACCTGCTTTGAAGAAAATTTCCACCTTTTGAGTAATGAATATTCTACCCCTTTATTAACAACTGTTTATTAAAGATTGAAATCCAAACCTCCATGGGTGCAGCATTCCCTTGAACCCACCTGCTCTCTTATCTAGAGAGTTAATAATAAGACTTAATAAACTCTCCTGTTTGTACTGATCATCTGCTGTGTTGTGTCTATCCTTGAATTCTTTCTCATGATGAGACCAAGAGCCCCCAGCAATATTTTTTGGATGGGCTGTGTCAAGGCCTTGGAGCTTGAGGTATCCCCAGTCCACCAAGCAACAGTTACATCAGCATAAAAAAATGTTAAGAGCTAATGTGGGTACAGCTCCTGTAAAGAATAGAAGTGAGTCAGGTTGTCACTGTGATATGTGTCCTCATTCCTATGTGTCAATACTGCCATTCCTATGATTGGCAGTATTGGGGCCAATCATAACAGCTGAGGCAATGGTGTGGGCCCTCTCACTTGTTCCTGAGCTTTCCACAGGAGACCCAAGCCCATGAGTGGAGTACTGAGGGGTGACAGGCTGTGGAAGAGTTGCAAGAGAAACCCAAGGTGAGGAGAGAGAGAGAGAGACACTCCAAACCAGATCCTCAAGGCTTCTCGAAGCTCAGAGGTGACTTTCCAAAACAGGTGCAGTCATCCACCCCTGTTCACTATGGATGGCCTCCAACAACGAGAGGTACATGTTGCAGACAAGTAAGATTGCAGATTTTTTTTTGAATAGGGCCAAAAGTCCTGTGTTCTGTGAGCTTCCTTTTTTTTCTTTTTTATTTCTTTTCAGTGTTCAGAATTCATTGTTTATGCACCACCCAGTGCTCCATGTAATACGTCCTCTCCATTAAAACCCACCACCAGGCTCACCCAACCTCCCACCCCCCTTCCCTCCAAAACCCTCAGTTTGTTTCTCAGAGTCCACAGTCCCTCATGGTTCATCTCCCCCTCCAATTTCCCCCAATCTCCATCTCCCCATGTGCTCTGTGTTATTCCTTATGCTCCACAAGTAAGTGAAACCATATGATAACTGACTCTCTGCTTGACTTATTTCACTCAGCATAATCTCTTCCAGTCCTGTCCATGTTGATACAAAAGTTGGGTATTCATCCTTTCTGATGGAGGCATAATACTCCATTGTATATATGGACCATATCTTCTTTATCCATTTGTCCATTGAAGGGCATCTTGGTTCTTTCCACAGTTTGGCAAATGTGGCCATTGCTGCCATGAACATTGGGGTACAGAAGGCCCTTCTTTTCACTACATCTGAATCTTTGGGGTAAATACCCAATAGTGCAATTGCAGGGTCATAAGGAAGCTCTATTTTTAATTTCTTGAGGAATCTCCACACTGTTTTCCAAAGTGACTGCACCAACTTGCACTCCCACCAACAATGTAAGAGGGTTCTCCTTTTTCCACATCCTCTCCAACACATGTTATTTACTGTCTTGCTAATTTTGGCCATTCTAACTGGTTTAAGGTGGTATTTCAATGTGATTTTGATTTGAATCTCCCTGATGGCTACTGATGATGAACATTTTTTCATGTGTCTGTTAGCCATTTGTATGTCTTCTTTGGAGAAGTGTCTGTTTATGTCTTCTGTCCATTTTTTGACGTGATTATTTGTCCTGTTGAGTGTGTGTTGAGTTTGAGGAGTTCTTTATAGATTTTGGATATCAGCCCTTTGTACTGTCATTTGAGAGTATCTTCTCCCATTCTGTGGGTTGCTTCTTTGTTTTGTTGACTGTTTCCTCTGCTGTGCGGAAGCTTTTGATCTTGATGAAGTCCCAAAAGTTCATTTTCACTTTTGTTTCCTTTGCCTTTGCAGACATGTCTTGAAAGAAGTTGCTGTAGCCAATGTCAAAGAGGTTCGACATCAAACCTCTTCTAGGTTCTCCTCTATGATTCTGATGGATTCCTGCCTCACGTTGAGGTCTTTTGTGAGCTTATTTTTTCTAAAGATAGATGTTTCCAGTATTTAAGAGCCACTTAGAAAAGAGAGGTTTGCGACATAACTGAAGGGCTGCAGCCATAACCAGAAGCTAGGTATCTAGGATCAATGGTCCCCTAGGTTTAAAGTCATGCTTCCTTACAGTTTACACTATCTCACTGTCTCTTAATACACTCTCTCTTATTTATTTATAAAATGCATAAATGTTCTACTGGACCAATATGTTATATACATTATAAAATGTTTACAAAATAAAAATGTAAAAAGATGGGATGAAAGTAAAAATATAAAAAGGAGAGCTACCATGGAGCAAAGAAGAAAACTGGAATAGGTCACAAATTAATTTATTAATTTATTCAACAACTCTTCATTGAGTGTCTACCATAAATCAGGTCCAGTTTTTATACTTAGGATACATTTATAAACAATGTAGGAAAAAGTCCTTGCCTCTATGAAACTTCCATTCTAGTGGATAGAAACCGACAAAAACAATGACTAACACATATAAGAAAATAACAGAGGATGTTAGTAACTGCACGGAATCAGGACTGAGGCATACAGGAGGACTGAACACATGTACCTAATTTTGCTCCCTCCTGAGACAGAAAAACTACAGGGTTTTTGTTTGTTTGTTTCTTTTCTTTTCTTTTCTTTTTTTAATGAAAAACCACAAGGTTAAGAAGAAGGGGAACATTAGAGTGATAACAATTTGAAGGCTGGAAAGTGATGGATTAGTGGTCATTTCTAAGGCAGATCTCACAGAGCCAAATCCTGAGCCAGAAATGGGAAGAGTACTGTGCTACAAACAGATCTCAAGCACTGAGCAGCCACTGCACCAGGTCCCTCTAGGTCCTGGGGTAAAGGGGTACTGCTAAAGCCAGGAGGATTAGGCAAAAAATGTAAAAGAAACAGAGTCCCCACAGCCCCTCACTCAACCCATGACATTGGCCAAGTGTCCTTAACCATCCCAACAAAAAGTTTATTCTCTGGAAAGGATAAAACAAAGGAGCATAAGAAAGATTTCAAATAATAGGACATCACTTCTGTAATCAAATGGCTTTTTTTCAAGCCCACAGCTGCTATACCTTGAAACTCTCATGGCAAGAGCTATAACCAGATTTATTTATGACTCTCCCAGTGCCTTATAAAGGCCTGGCATATGATAGGAACTCAGAATCTCTATGGAGGAACACAGACAAGAAGAAAATTTCTAGGTCACTTGCCTCTTTCCAAGCCCAACATCCTGAATTTGGAAATTCTGGGGATACTGAGCTATAAGGATTTGTCCTGTGCAGTGAGTTTCACATTCTCCTAGACTTGCCATGGACTCTTCTCATTGACTGGGGATTTATGTTAATCCTGGCAGAACCACAATGACCCTTCCTCTCTAATGCTTTCCAATAGCTCTACAGGATGGGTATAAAGGGAGGGAGAGGGAAGAAAGTATTTCTGGAAGGACTTCAAAATAATTGGATCTTAGGGACATAATCCCAGATGTATAAAGTTTCTAAAATTTGTCACTTCACTTTCAAAACTTTAAATCACTTTAGGGACTGGAATAGTCCCAACAGCAGGGTGGAATTTAACTGGCTTCATATAGGCAATGCATGTCCTTTGTGGATTTTAACCAAACACAGAGCAAAGACCAGAAAATTTAGCTTTCATCCATTTTAGGGGCTAACTCCTCTGGCTGCTAGTTTCAGATCAGATTGGCTGGACCTCAGACAAGTTGTTTTATTCATTACCCTATCTATAGAAAAGGTAAGAGAGAACTTGTAAAAGAATATGTAAGCTCTGTGAGCCCAGCCCAGCCCAGTTCCTGGCTTCATTCCTTATGACTATGTGGCATGGGGTGAACAGGAAAGAAAGAGAGAAGTATATTTCAGTGACAGAACAGAAAGTCCAGGAATGAGAAATTCACAAGATCATTTAGTCCCTGGATAGAATATCTCTAAATACAATCCATTCCAAAATGAGTATTAGGGAAACAGAGCCCAGAGAGGAAAAGGGACTTGATAATCCCCATACATTGAATGATTGGTGAAAGTTCTTTTGGTAAGTACTCCAAGGAGTTTGGAAGGTGAGTGAAGGAATGAATGAATGCATATCCCAATGAATGAATATCCGAATGCCCTTGACTCCCGCCAATATCCGAATGGATATTCATTCATTGGACAGTGAGAGAGAACTATAAAAAAGGAGGGAAGTCATATCCAAAGTTACATAGAGAAGGGAATGATCAGGAATTGAGATTAAGATCAGTTACTTCCACCAGTCTTATGCCTCAAAAGAAAAAAATTCATACAAATGGAGTATAACAATTCCTACAACAATGATTAAAATGAATCAGCCACACATGGTATAAGCTGAGGTAAATGTGTGATGTTAATTTTAAATGTGATTAGGAAGATTAAATCTAATTTTGTGAAATGTCAAACACCTCTATAGGTGGCCAATGTCACAAAGAAGATTTTGACCAATTTCTCTGCATTTAATTAGGACAATGTAAAGAGCCCCCGGCATTGCCAGGGCCATTCTCCAGCTGCTTAGCAAGGAAAATATCCTCAATGGCTTTCTGGCCATTTTACCTATCAGAGAATCCTGAAGTTGCTCTCTGAGTTCCGGCAGATTACAGGGAAGATATACATGGACAGGTCCAATTCAACATCTCCTGTGGTGGGGTTCATCCTCCTGGGGCTTTCAGCCCACCCCAAGCTGGAGAAAATGTTCTTTGTGCTCATCCTCCTGATGTACCTGGTCATCCTGCTGGGCAATGGGATCATCATCCTGGTGACTGCCCTTGACTCCCGCCTGCACACGCCCATGTACTTCTTCCTGGGGAACCTCTCCTTTCTGGACATCTGCTACACAACCTCCTCAGTCCCCCTCATTCTCAACAGCTTCCTGACCCCCAGGAAAACCATCTCCTTCTCAGCCTGTGTCATGCAGATGTTTCTCTCCTTTGCCATGGGAGCCACAGAGTGTGTGCTTCTGGGCATGATGGCATTTGATCGCTATGTGGCCATCTGTAACCCCCTTAGGTATCCCGTGGTCATGAGCAAGGCTGCCTGTGTGCCCATGGCTGTCAGCTGCTGGACAGCTGGAAGCATGACTGCCATGGTGCAAACATCCTTAGCTATGCGACTGCCCTTCTGTGGGAACAATGTCATCAACCATTTTACCTGCGAGATCCTGGCTGTCCTTAAGTTGGCCTGTGCTGACATCTCCATCAATGTGATTAGTATGACAGTGGCCAATGTGATCTTTCTGGGCATTCCAGTTCTGTTCATTTTTGTCTCCTATGTGTTTATCATTGCTACCATCCTGAGGATCCCATCAACTGAGGGGAGGAAAAAGGCCTTCTCCACCTGTTCTGCCCACTTCACAGTCGTGGTCATCTTCTATGGGACCATCCTCTTCATGTATGGGAAACCCAAATCCAAGGATCCCCTGGGGGCAGACAAGCAGGATATTTCAGACAAGCTCACCTCCCTCTTCTATGGGGTGGTGACCCCTATGCTCAATCCCATCATCTACAGCCTCAGGAACAAGGACGTGAAGGCCGCTGTGAAGAACCTGGTCCTACGCAAACATGTCATCCAGTGATGGTAAAGGGGCCCTGATAGATCTCTATTCCCTAGTTTCTCTCACCTGAGGAGCTCAGAGGATAAGTTAACGGGCTAATTTCATCAAAGGTGCATAGGCAAATCTGATTACACAGAACACTTTGTGTGAATAGGAAGCATTTAATGGGACGTTTCTGTCCCATTCTAGAAGCACTTCCAGAGAAGTATATACATTCCTCAAACCTTATAGTCATCTATCTTTGGGATGCATATTGAACAAATTGATGTACAGGAAAAATAACTCTTCAAGTTAAATTTTTAAAAAAGATTTTGTTTATTTATTTGACAGAGATCACAAGTAGGCAGAGAGGCAGGTGGGTGGGGGGGCGGTGGGGAGCAGGTCCGTGTTGAGCAGAGAGCCCGATGCAGAGCTCGATCCCAGGATCCTGGGATCATGACCTGAGCCAAAGGTAGAGGCTTTAACCCACTGAGCTCTCCAGGTACCCTTCAAGTTTTATTTTTAACTTACAAAATGCTCTGGGCATATATCTGTAATTCACTTGCTCCCTGACCTCTTTCTTTGAACATGTTTGGATGGGTCCTTAATTCATGGACCTTTCAACATATCCTATCTCATATTAAATAATAGTAATATTTTATCTCTGTGCTCATTGCTTCTTTCTCCCTATTTTCATATTAATTCCTAGAACTGTTTCTTGAATTGTTCTCTTCCTGTGTTTCCAAAATTGACCTCTTCCTGTCCTCAGTCATGGTACCCACCAGAAAACCATTCACACCTTGGGAGCACAGAAGAGAGTGCGTAAGTGGTGGCAAAACTGATGTAAGGGTCAAACCCCCAGGCCTTTTTCCTTTCCCCTTGTCGAGGGTGTTATTCACCCCCTTGCTTCTGTCCCTGGATAGCTGAGACCTCCCAGAGCTCATCAGAGTGACGTGGAACCTGAGATGTATTTAGGAGAATCAAATGAATTCTCTTAACTTCCTGACCTGGCTTGACCATGTATGCAGCCAACTGGTGACCATCAGTTGCTTTTCTGCCCAAGAATACCCAACCCTACATGGCAGTCAGAGGGAGAGGAACGTGAGGTACACCAGCAGACATCTAAGAATAACCCCCATGCCTGGTGAGGAATTCCAAGCTACTTCCCAATTGTGAGCAATCTACAAGTCCAGTTAAAAGAATGAGCGGAATAGAAAGCCTCCGAGAACTGACACGAACTTTTAAACCAATAGGGAGGAAATAAACTAGTCATCAAAACAAACAGTCTTTCCTGGAAAGAAGTTATTGCAGAAAGATGGTGAGACACTAAAGAAAAGCCTCAATGGTATCCTGTGTGGAATTCTGGAGGCAATCTCATCAATAAAACAAAAGCAGTCTATGAAAGAGAAGCTAGGAGGAGAAAAGGTGACTAGGAGATAAAAATTTGTCTTATGGGATAAAACTGAAATTGTTGGTCAAATAAAACCCAGTAGAAAGTATTTTTTGTTTTATACTTTATCTTTTCTTTAAATTTTATTTTATTTTTTCAGTGTTCCAGGATTCATTGTTTATGTGCCACACCCAGTGCTTCATGTAGAAAGTATTTAAAAGTAGATTAAACAATGCTTAAAAATTAATTTTTAAATAAAAAAAAACTTAATGGGAGAAGATATTTGCAAATGACAGTATAAACAAAAGGTTGATATCCAGGATCTATAATGAACTCCTCAAACTCAACACACACAAAACAGACAATCATATCAAAAAATGGGCAGAAGATATGAACAGACACTTCTCCAATGAAGACATACAAATGGCTATCAGACACATGAAAAAATGTTCATCATCACTAGCCATCAGGGAGATTCAAATTAAAACTACATTGAGATATCACCTTACACCAGTTAGAATGGCCAAAGTTAACAAGACAGGAAACAACATGTGTTGGAGGGGATGTGGAGAAAGGGGAGCTCTCTTATATTATTGGTGAGGATGCAAGTTGGTGCAGCCTCTTTGGAGAACAGTGTGGAGATTCCTCAAGAAATTAAAAATAGAACTTCCCTATGACCCTGCAATTGCACTCCTGGGTATTTACCCCAAAGATACAGATGTAGTGAAAAGAAGGGCCATCTGTACCCCAATGTTTATAGCAGCAATGGCCATGGTCGCCAAACTATGGAAAGAACCAAGATGCCCTTCAACAGACGAATGGATAAGGAAGATGTGGTCCATATACACTATGGAGTATTATGCCTCCATCAGAAAGGATGAATACCCAACTTTTGTAGCAACATGGACGGGACTGGAAGAGATTATGCTGAGTGAAATAAGTCAAGCAGAGAGAGTCAATTATCATATGGTTTCACTTGTTTGTGGAGCATAACAAATAGCATGGAGGACATGGGGAGTTAGAGAGGAGAAGGGAGTTGGGGGAAATTGGAAGGGAAGGTGAACCATGAGAGACTATGGACTCTGACAAACAATCTGAGAGGTTTGAAGTGGCGGGGGGCGGGGTGGTGGGAGGTTGGGGTACCAGGTGGTGGGTATTATAGAGGGCACGGATGGCATGGAGCACTGGGTGTGGTGCAAAAATAATGAATACTGTTATGCTGAAAATAAATTAAAAATAAATAAATAGATAAATTAAATTAAAAAAAAAAAAGAACTTAAGTTTCTCTCCAAGGCTGAGAGGGAAACAAGAAGAGAGAGAGAGAGAGCAAGAGAGAGAAGTTGGTTATTCAAGAACAGGTGAGAGACATAAAAGGTAGACCACAGGGATCCATTATGTAATTCAGGAGGAGAAAACAGAACAGATGACAGACAAATAATAAAGGAGGAGAAAAACATTTCACTCAACAGAAATTCTGTATAATTATTCATAAAACGTTCATCAATCATCAGGTAAGAATTGTAGCAAAAGACCAACTTATGTACAGTCAATCCAAGGATAAGTTGTGATTCTCACATATTCCAAAAGAATTCTATAGAGTTTTCCACAGCTTAAAGCCATACTTCCCAACAAGGATCAAGAATCTGGCTGCCGCTGGCCTGCTTCCCTGCTGCCCTAAACGTAGATGCCAGTGGAACAAGACTGACAGAGTACTGAGGGAAAGGGGCTGAGAATCAGAATTCTATATACCCTGACCATTGCACCAATATGACACTTGAAAAGACATTGTTGGCACGTGCAAATACAGACAGCACACACCCCTATAATCCCCTTCTCAAAAAGAAATTTTGTTTATAATGTTCTCCCAACAAATAGTTAAAAATAAATAATGGAAGGACTGGGACAGATATGGTATGTAAGACACAGTGGAGAATGGTTGAATGTCTGAAGATTGATAAAGTCTAATGAACACTTCATACCAAATGTGCAAAGACAAATATATGAAGAAATTATTAGGAAGTGCATTGAGGTAAACAATGACAACAAAACAATGGTGTAACTCTAGTTACAATTCTAGATGACTATTAAGCTCAGAAATTTAGAAAAAGATGTATAGTTATAGCCCATTGAAGATCTCATCTTATGAAGGATGTGGCGGGAAAGGGAATCTTACAAGTATAATATATGAGTATAATGTGTTGATACTGAAATAACAAAAGTATTACTATGCTTGTTTAAAAAGGTGCCTGGGTGGCTCAGTCAGTTAGCAGATGCCTTTGGCTCAGGTCATGATCCCATGGTCCTGAGATGGAGCCAAGTTTTTGGCTCCCTGCTCAATAGCACAACACAGAGTTTGCTTCTCCCTCTCCCTCTGCCCCAATTCTGCTTGTCCTCTCTCTCTCAGATAAACGAAATCTTGAAAAATATATATGCTTGTGGAAATCTTAAGAGAAATACCAGTAGACAAGTATTAACATGAAGACGTTTGAAAGAATAAGAGGACAATGAATGAGCAAAGAAACTTGATCAAATGAAAAAGTCATACACTGAACCTGAATAGATTTAAGTCATTGCATATTAAGTACATGGTACATAGGGTACCTGGGTGGCTCAGTGGGTGAAGCCTCTGCCTTCAGCTCAGGTCATGATCTCAGGGTCCTGGGATCAAGCCCTGCATAGGGCTTTCTGCTCAGCGGGGAGCCTGCCTCCCCCTCCCCCTCTGCCTTCTTCTCTGCCTACTTGTGATTTCTCTCTCTCTCTGTGTCAAATAAATAAATAAAATCTTTTAAAATAATACATGGTACATAGTATCCAGTTTTGTAAGGGAGCTTCAAGGTTTCTAACATTAGGATAAATTAGATCTATTGCAACCATTTTATTAATAGATTCAAGAGGAAAAAATGATCTCATCAACAGATGTTGACAAGTCACTTGACATAACTTAACAGTGATTTCTGACTTTTTAAAAGTAGCACACTTCATTAGAGGACACTACCCCTAACATGAAAGGAAGTATCAGAACATCAGCAAGCAATGTCTACATCACTTTGCAGTCTAGATAATTAGATGAGATGAGGAAAACAAGGAACATAAATATTGGAAAGAAGGAAAAACAACAAATGTTGTTTTACTAAAGAAAATTTTACTCAAATACTAAAACTACAGGAAATAATAAAACAGGGAACAAGAGGGGCTGTATATAATTCACTGCAGTTAGAAAAGTTTTACAATACCTATGGAAAATATATAAGAAGTATGAGAGGCCTATGTGAAAATCATATATTTACAATGACTATATATTAACAGGAGAAGTCATGAGACATTTTCATTTTGAAGAATCAAAAGTCTAGAATGTAAACCTCAGGACACTTAACTATCCTCCAAGTGCCTCATTCAAAGCCCTTCTCCCTCTTGCCAGCACGTGGGAAGAGCCATTCTCCAACCACTTTTCCATCCTTAGAGCAGCCCCAACTCTTAGTTGGGAGGGATGGTCCAAGCCCTGAGGCAAACATGAACGCTCCCTGATCTAAAGGTCTCAGAAGCAAAGAAAACCAGCCTTCAACTCAGTCCATGCTTTTGGAGGTAACCAAAGAGTCTAGAACAGACCACTGACAAATGGAGGCTTTCACAGCTCTGCTTATGTGCTGATTACTTCCTGCCTCACTACAACTCATAACCATTTATCTCAGGTTAGGATGACCCCTAAAACCTTCAAGTGCAATGTGTTTACTGACATGACCAAATCAAACATTCCAGATGGTCTCAGAAAATAAGTCAAGAATGTAATCACCTCAATAGGTGAAATGGGAGCATTTCAGATGCTGGACTATAGGAGAGGACCAGGTGTGAAGCAGGAGCTGACTGTCTCTTCCAGCAGATAACCTTGCTGGATTCCAGTCAGCTGCTGCCAGGAAGGGATGCAGGAGTAGGGGAAGGGATGTAGAGCATCTACCCCAGCTGCAGGTTCCTTGTTTACCTCTAGTATCAAGATAAGTATTATAAGGGCCAAACAAAAATGTGTTCCATAGTCAGATTTGGGTAGAGGTTGCCAATTTGCAACGTCTGCGATAAGTAGTCAAAAGTCACAGCTGGACTCCCTAAGAATGCCATCACAGAAGTCAGCTGTATCCTGCACAGTACACCTATTGTTTTGGGGGCAAAGTTTTGCCCCCAACTGCTCCCTCTCACTCTTATGCAAACTTTTGCCCCCCAACTGCTCCCTCTCACTCTTATGTCACTTAATGCAGCTACCAATCCTAGTACACCAACTCTTGGCACAGCAGTCAGTCTAATGGAAGGCACGTAACCTAAGGCAAACTAAGCAGAGCCATTCCCTAGGACATCTGTAATTGGAGCAAGCAGAGAAAAGGTCCCATATTAGCTTTCTATGCTGCATAGCAGATCACCACCAAATTAGGAGCTTCAAACAGCACACACTTATAATCTTGCAGTTTCTGTAAGTCAAGAGTTCAACCAAGTCCCGCACAACGCTGCAGTCAAGGTGTTGGCCAGGGCTCGGTTCGCATTTGGAGACTCCAATAGAAGAAACTGAATCAGGCTGCTGACAACTCTCTTCCCTCCCATGTCAGGAAGTCTGTCCACTAGAGTGTAAAATACAGCCAGGAAAAGACAAATAGAGAAAACAAACAGATGAAGAAACTCAAGGTCCTAATGACATGTTGAGTCCCTAAATCCGACTGGGCCTGGGACTGAATCCACCTTTGAACTTCTCAGTTGCATGCACATTACAGCTCATTGTGAGAATAAGCTGGTTGGAGTAAGCTCTCTAGCTAGAAGCCTAGGGAATCCTGACAATAACAAAGCCCAAAGTAAAATCATCTTTGTCTGGTCTCCCTCTCCTGCTGACCACTGCATATTCCATCTCCAATCCTATATAGTAGATCATTCTCAGTTGACATACAAGAAAGTGCAAACCAGTCTTGGTCAAATCCCAGGCTCTTTTTGAAACAAACAAAAAAAAAGAGTAAACTCTTTTCAGGCATGTACTGTCTAGGAACACTGATGCAAATATCCTAAATCTAATGTGGCATCAGAAGAGGCTGAGCAGAGAGGTGGGACTTTTGTCTCCATTGGACAGTAACAAATCCCCACTCCAGGTGTCAGTGGAGACCATGTTGGAAGTCTGGACTTTCATCCTCTACCTTGTGTAATGAGGTGCCCCTTCTTGGTCCCCCCCAACCCGGGTGGTATCAGAGAGGGTCTAAAGGAGAGTCTGGACTTATGCCTATGGCAGTGAGGTCACTCTTCCCATGATGTCAGCAGAGGACCTGGCAACAGTAAAAATGTACCCCTGCCCTTGCCAGCCAGGATGGAATCAGCAGAGCCCTAGTGGCAAGCTGAATCTCCTGCTCTCTAGCAGCAAGGAGAGTTTCGTCACCCAAGAATGACAGGCTGTTTCAATAGTCGAAGATCAGTCAATGCAATCTATCATATTAAGAGGCTAAGTAAGGAAAACTACGTGAGTATATCAAGTGAAGCAGGAAAAGCATTTGAAAAAAACAACACCCATTCATGATTAAAACAAAACAAAACATGTCCTCCATGCTATTTGTTATGCTCCACAAATAAGAGAACAAACAAACAAACAAACAAAAAAAACCTTTCAGTGTTAAACTGGAGGTCCCAGCCAGTGCAGTAGGGCAAGAAGAGAGAAAAGTCTATCAATTTTGAAGGAAGATGAAAGCTGTCATTGTTTACTGGTGTTATTATTGCCTATAAGCAAAATCTAAAATAACTTAGAGGTATAAATATTTAAAAGTGTTCCTCAACACTAAATCAATGTACAAAAAATCTATTGTATTTTCATATTCCAGCAACAGGTTATGAAATATTTTTAAAATCCAAGAAACATAAGCATACATATTATATATTTAAATATAAGCATACATATTCATATATTTAAATATAAAAATTTTAATATATCTGTATTAAAATATAAATATCATCATACAGGGGTAAATCTGGCAAAAGATCTCCATGACCTTCATGTGTAAAATTTTTAATTATAACATATTTTGAATAATAGTAAAATAGAGAAAAATTCCTATTCATGGGTCAGAAAATCTGATATGGAGATATTAGTTCTCTACTAACTGACCTATAGCTTCAATGTAATATCAATTTTTAAATCTCCAAAATAATAATTATACAATTTAAGAAGTTGGTTCCATAATTTTAGAGAACAAAGGACTAAAAACTGCCATGACATATTTGAAGATGTACTGGATTAGGATAAAAGGATTTACCCTACAAGATATCAAAGTATACTATAAAGCTATAGTGATTGGAGCAACTTAGCATTGATACATGAACAGACAAATAAATGAGTGGAAAAGAATAGAGATCCCAGAAATGGACACAGGCATGTTTGAAGATTTGATATATAACACATGTGATGTATTACACATCACTGGAGAGAGGATGGGTCATAAATGCAAACAGGACAATTGGAAATACATGTACCAAGGAGAAATGTGTAAGATATTTATAGCAGCATTCAACTAGGAGGCAACCCAATGATCCATCAAAATAGAATGTATAAATAAGCTGTGTTTTATTCATAAAATGGAATATAGCAATACAAATTAATGAATTTAGCTATACTCATAAACATGAGTAAACCTCACAAACATAATATTGTCTGAAGAAACAAATTAAAAAGAATACCTATAAGGGTTCAATTTATATTGAGTTTAAATTTTTTTTATCTGAGAGAGAGAGAGAGAGAGAGAGAGGAGAAGGGGGGGAGAGAGAAAGGGAGAAGCAGACTCCCATCAAGCAAGGATCCTGACAAGTCTCTGGATCCCAGGACCCCGGGATCACCCAAAGAGCCCTAAGGCATAGAGACAACCGAGTGAGCTCCCCAGGCACCATGTATATTGAGTTTAGAAAAATGAAAGCCTAAACTTTAGCATTTAAGAATGTGTACAAAGTAATAAAATTCAGGAAAACAAATTAAATCAGGAATGTGGTTATCTCTGGAAAGAGAAGGAAAGGATGGTTGAGGAAGTAGCCAGGGAGCTTTCAAGGTATTAGCAGTGTTTTAGCTTTTAAATTAGAAGATTATTACTTTATTAATCTTTAAATTAACAATATGTGTTTAATGAGCTTTCATATGCATTTACATATGTGTGCTATTTTCACATTTTAAATTATTTTAAATTCCTAAAGCATTAAATACTACAATGTGATGTCATCTCTCATCTTTCAGATTGAAAAATAGCAAAAAGAGCTCCTGAGAGACTAAAATAGTATGTTATCAGAGTGTGGAAAACACCTATGCTTATACGCTGATGATAGCAATGTGTAAATTTGGCAATACTTCTCAAAATTACAAATGTGTGTAAACAGGTATATTTTTATCACATGCAAAATTATGAATATGTTGTGCCATTGATTATAACAGAATAAGGTTGGAAAAGACTAGAAGATCTAAATGTCCATTAATATTTGACTGGTTAATTAAATGATGGCACATTCTTACAATGGAATAAATTCCGTGATTTCAAAGAATGAGGCAGTATTACACATTTTTTTCAGATACACCCAAGGTATATTGTTCTGTGAGAAAATCAAGGTATTGGGCACCCGGGTGGCTCATTTGGTTGGGCGACTGCCTTTGGTTCAGGTCATGATCCCGGAGTACCAGGATCGAGTCCTGCATTGGGCTCCCTGCTCGACTGGGAATGTGCTTCTCCCTCCAACCCTCCTCCTTCTCATGCTCTCTCTCTCTCATTCTCTCTCTCTCTATATCAAATAAATAAATAAAATCTTAAATAAAAATGAAAAGAAATACAGACAAACTAATTCTAAAATTTATTTTAAAAAAAGAAAATCAAGGTATTAAAGTGGTGCATTGTTGTGCAAAATTTGTCTTATTCTCTTGCTTTTCTAACTGAACAATATCCATAGAATATCTCTGGCAGAAAAAACCATTAGGACATTGCTAGCATTGGTTGCCTCAAGGGTACTTGAGGTGACAAGATAAAGGAGTAATTCTGATTCTATAGCCTATACCTTTTACATTTTCTTTCAGGTACAAGTAAAACCTACTAATGGGGTGACAATCATGATGATGAGATCAAGAAGGAGGACAAAATCAATACAAAGTTATAGTCATCAAAAGAGTTTGATGCTGATACAAAAATAGACACATTGATTGGAGGAATAGCATAACACACCCAGAAGTGAACTGGTGCTGATCTCATCAATTAATCTACAACAAAAGACACAAGAACACAAAATGCGGAAAAGACAGTCTTTTCAATAAATGCTCTTAAGAAAACTGGAGAACAACATGCAAAAGAATGAAACAGTACTATTTTCTTATATCATACAAATGTGAAATAAAAATTGATTAATGACAAGACCTGACCATAAAACTCCTAAAAGAAAACCTAGGCAACAACAATCTCTTGCACACATTCTTGCACAACAATCTCTTGCAACAATATTTTTCAGGATAGTCTTCCTCAGAAAAGTCCTCTTGGACTTCATCGAACTAAAAAGCTTTTGCACAGTGAAGGAAATCATCAGCTAAGCAAAAAGGCAATCTGCTCAATGGGAGAAGATACTTGCAAACAATATATTTAGATACTACTCAAAATATATACATAAAAAATACAACTCAACACCAAGAAAATAATCTGATAAAAAATGGGCAGAGGATCTGAATAGATATGTCTCCAAAGATGACCTACAGAGGGCTAAAGAAAACATGAAACAATGCTCAAATTAAATTAAACCGACAGTGAGATACCACCTCACACAACTCAGAATGCTGAGAATCAATATGGCAAGAAATAAAGTGTGCTGGTGAGGAAGTGGAGGAAATGTTGAAATGAAGGTTTGTGAAGTGTCTGTCACAGTGCCTGGCACATGGGAGCACCTCACTCAGTGTAGCCAGTTCTGCTGCTGCTGTTGTGAGACATGTGTCCTGCCTCCCCATTCTGGATGTCAAGGACTCAGCAGGGGGACAACATACTCTGGCCCTGAATGGAGCACTGGCTTCTCTGGTAGTCCAGGGAAAGCTCAGGAGGAAACCAGCATCTGCTGTACACTCTTCTCCATCTCCAGGTGACCATGTCCCAGTCGTTATCTCTAATTGGGACAGGGAGATGGTCCTTGGAGGCCCCAGGTATGTATAGGGCCTGTACCCTGTGCACATTTGACATTCCAAACTTTAAATTGCTTCTGGGACCAACAGGGTCCCTGTAGGAGTTCACAGCTGCTTCTTGAGGACTCCTTTCACTGCTGGGGAAGATGTACCTGTGGGATTTCTGGGCTTCAGACCAGGATGACAGGTCCTCCCCATGAAGAGTCTGTAGCTGAGACACCCAGTTAGCCTGCACATCTAGGAGGAAGGATGTGAGAGAAACCCCACCAGAGGCTAGAGTTTCCACAGGGCTGTATGGGAAAAAAGAAGACACAGGATCTCAGAGGTGAAAGAAGCCCAGCAGGGGAGTGTCTGGGGTCCTTCTCTGGGATCCAGGGTCTGGCCCAGGGCACAGTGAGAAACTGAGAATTGGCTCTGGGATCAGGAGACTGAGAAATGGCTACAAGCAGGATGCAGGTGGGGAGCGCTGGGCTGTGGTTGGGACAAGCTTGGTGGTCATGACTTTCGCAGAGCATTTTCCCAAAATGGACTTTCCTCCTCCCTCTGCCTCTGCTCCAAACACCTTCCAGCTGCAGCCAGCTGTGAGCAGCTGATGCTGGAGCAGGGAGGAACAGCTGAGGTTAAGCCCAGGCAGTCCCTCCTGCTCTACAGAGCTCACCACTGACCCAGCACTGCCCTGACACTGCTGTTCCATCCTCCCTGAGAGGAGCCCAGAGTCCTGGCAAGAAGGAAGCCTGATTTCTACCCCATACTGCTGAGATTTCCCAGAAGACTGAGCCTTTCACGGGGTCACAGGGAGAGCAGACAGGCAAGCTGGGACCCATCCTATCTGTGATGCCCAGTCTGTGGCTAGTTCTATTCTCCTCACTTTCTTTCTACCCCCTATTCATGGGGATACCTCCCAACACCCCCAGTGGATGCCTCAAACTACAGATAGTACTGAACTCTATGTATCCCTTCTCTTCCTACATACATATACCTATGATACAGTTTAATTTACAAATCTGACACAGTGAGAGGTTAACAATAACCGGTAATAACATACAATAATTATAACAACATCTCATAATAAAGTTATGTGAATGTGGTCTCTCCCTCATAGTATCTTATTATACTGGACTCCCTTTCATCCTGTGACAATGCAAGATGATAAAATGGCCACATGATGAGCCACAGTAAGGTAAGTGACCTAGACAGTGAGATGCAATATAAGGCTACTCTTGACCTTTTGACCACAGGTCAGAAATATTATCTTCTGCTGCAAACCATAGTTAGAGGTGGTGGCAGGGCAGGAACCGAAGCTTTTTTTTTTTTTATCAAGAACTGAGTTAACTGGTCAATAAGCTGCTTGGCTGTCATCCCATAGTGTGGGCTCACTCACTCCAATTACTCCTTCTGTGGCCTTCATGAATTCTTCCCCATGAGGGAACCTCCCCCACATATTGCCTTTAATATGTATTAGAATAGGCAGATCCCAATTCTGACAATAGGCAAGTCTGTTGCTGAGGGTGAGCAAACTAAGGAAGGATCCCTCATGCGGTTGAAATTTTACCTAGGATTTATTCTGCCTCGGTGGGGATTAGCACTTTAAAAAAGGTTCTTCCAAAGGTAATCAATGTTTAACAAAGGCTTGAAATTTGGGAGTTGTAAGAATAGGGTCAGCTTGGGGAGTCTCCTCTCTATGAATCAAGGAAAGCCCAGATTAAATGAAATTTCTATTCATTTACATCAAATACAAAGAATTTACAGCATTTTCCCATGCTCATCAAAAGAAGAGGAAAAGCCCTCCTTGACTGGGGATTAGCTCTGCTGGGCTCAGGTCCTGTCTCTATCACCACCTTGCTCAGAAGACTTGGACAGGTCACTTCCCCTCTCTGGGCCTCAATGCCGTATTTGTAAGCCCTCTTTCAGCCCTGACCGTCCCCCATCTAAGATCTAACCCCACTCCTACCTACTGTCTCTTTCAGTCATTTATCTCTTATGCACATATGTTGTCCTGTTCTGTAGCATAGAGTGATGGTGTACAAGATGCCTGAGACTTTTCTCAAGAAAGCCTCCTGTGCTGTATTTGTCCTTGGCTGATGACAGAAGGCATAGCACATGGAAAAAGCCAACTGGTCCTCCCCTGTGGCAGGGTTCATAATCCTGGGGCTCTCAGCCTACCCAAAGCTGGAGAAAATATTCTTCGTGCTCATCCTGCTGATGTACCTGGTCATCCTGCTGGGAAACGGGGTCCTCATCTTGGTGACCATCCTTGACTCCCGCCTGCACACACCCATGTACTTCTTCCTGGGGAACCTCTCCTTCCTGGACATCTGCTACACAACCTCTTCCATCCCTCTAGCCTTGGACGGCTTCCTGACTCCCAGGAAAACCATCTCCTTCTCAGCCTGTGCCATGCAGATGTTTCTCTCCTTTGCCATGGGTGCCACAGAGTGTGTGCTTCTGGGCATGATGGCATTTGATCGCTATGTGGCCATCTGTAACCCCCTCAGGTACCCCGTGGTCATGAGCAAGGCTGCCTATGTCCCCATGGCTGTCAGCTCCTGGGCTATTGGTTGTACGGCTTCTGTGGTACACACATCTTTGACAATTCAACTGCCTTTCTGTGGGAACAACGTCATCAACCACCTTGCCTGTGAGCTACTAGCTGTCCTAAAGTTGGCCTGTACTGACATCTCCATCAATGTGATCAGCATGGGGGTTGCCAATGTGATCTTCCTGGTGGTCCCAGTTCTCTTCATTTTTGTCTCCTATGTGTTCATCATTGCTACCATCCTGAGGATCCCCTCAGCCGAGGGGAGGAGAAAGGCCTTCTCCACCTGCTCTGCCCACTTCACTGTGGTGGTCATCTTCTATGGGACCTTATTTTTCATGTATACAAAGCCCAAGTCTAAGGATACCCTAGGGAATAACAAAGAAGACCTTTCAGACAAGCTCATCCCCCTTTTCTATGGGGTGGTGACCCCCATGCTCAACCCCATCATCTACAGCCTCAGGAACAAGGACGTGAAGGCTGCTGTGAAGAACCTGGTGGCTCAGAAATGTTTCACCCAGTAATGGAGGGCTCCTCTGTGTTCCCACTCTATGAGATAAAGGACCTCTGATCATTAGAGCTGCCTTCGAAAAGACAAGTCATGCAATCCAGAATCCTCTCTTGCCCTTCTGTTTATTTTCAAAGAATGTTTAACTTTTTGGAATTTATCTTCTGAGTTTTAGCCATAGAGCTGAGAGTTTTAACAGATGTCACACAATGGATCTTTAATTGAATACACAAGGACATCCTGAACACATGATAAAACCAAGGAGAGAGGAACTATCAGAGTGAGTTTGGTTAAAGGCCTGCACTATGTCTGAGCTACACAGTCAGTCAGTGCACAGAGGAGAGAAGGCGCTCCCAGCACTGTTGCCATCCCTTTAAGATTCCCCAGCAGAGTCACAGGAACGAGGAGGAAGTGGGAATTTTCATTTTGGACCATTTTTGTAATAGAGTCAGTTTGGCTGAAGTATAAGAAGAGACAAAGGCAAGTTCTCCAGATAGAGAGTTTTTGGGTGGGAACAAGCTATTCTGGTACACTCCATTTCTTCTTAGCTATGGGATAATTGAGGCTATTTTTTCTCAATGCTCTTCACATTATGAAACACTGCTAGGAAGTTAATGGCAAGAAAGAGTATAGAGTTTGAATTTGATGCTCATCACTTAGAGATATCCCCACTAGAAAAGCTAGTATTTGGTTGGAGGGTAACCCACATTCTAGAAAAAAGAAAGATGATAGAGATATTGACTGATAGATAGACAGAGGCTAAATATATTTGAAGACTTTGGAGGCTAATATTTGACATGTTTCTTTGTTTCAGGATTCACGAAGTCTTTAATATGCTACAGTATACATTGAACGTCCAAGAGATGTAAACTCGGTAACATTTCCTGAGCCTCCATAGCTCAGCAGGATAAAAACAGGGAAGCTTTTTCTTATCTATGAGCTTCGGTTGGTTGCCTAGCCATTTTCAGTCTATTTCATCATATTTTAACATCTAACCACTTGATTTCACACGAATTACTTATTATAAACAAGTTCTTTGTAAATGGTAAGCACAATGGAACTATTAGATACAAGTATTGGTCGTATCATGAATGCTGCCCAGTGCTGTGTGCCATGTGGAACAGAGTAAGACACCGTCCCTATATAGAGTAATAGACACACAAGGTAAATGAGAGATTCAGAAGTGTTAGCAGATGAATAGAAGCAAGTTTTTATGGCAAGTTCTATGAAGTTCTTTGAATATGGCAGACTTTTTTCTAAAGAGAATTTAGAAAGTGAGTACAATTTTGATACTAGATCTTGGAAGTTGGTTTTGCTTCAAGTGATATTTACATTTTCATATGTTTATTAAGAATGCATTGCCTAAGGGAGTGCCTGGGTGGTTCCATCGGTTAAGCAGCTGCCTTCAGCTCAGGTTGGGATCCCAGAGTCCTGGGATAGAGCATGTGTTGGGCTCCCTGCTCAGGTGAGCCTGCTTCTCCCTGTACCTCTGCCTGCTGCTCCCCTTGCTGTTCTCTCTCTCTCTCTCTCAAATAAATTAATAAAATCTTAAAACAAGAAAGGATGAATTGCCTAAGGATGCCTATTCGGTTAATAAAATTTCACGTCCTTATGTTAGTCCTATTCCGAACTTCTACTTTGTACGGGTAGGGAAAAAATCTTGTTATTGCAAATACACAATTGGCATCTAGTGGCCATTTAAGCAAACTTCTGACACTTAGTGAAGCCTTGCAACATCATTGTTAGAAGAGGACTCAGGAGGTTTTCTTGTTCAACCCTATGCACAGGATGCATGCTGTTCCTCTCCAATGTCCCTGACCCTAGGCAGTGCACATTTGCTTGGACATCTCCAGTGACAGACAATTCAATACATCAGATTCTAGATTTTTCACTTAGTCCTAGCAAATTCTTCCTCGAATTATGCTTAACTCTACCTTCCAATAATATCTACCTTCACTCCTAAAGCTTAGTGCCTCACCAGAAGATGCTCCAAATCTCCTCCTTCTGGTATATGAAGATAGTTCTGGTCCCTGAGTCCCTTCTGGCCAACAGACCCAGTATTTCCTCCTATGCCAAATGTTCTTTGTGCTCATTCTCTCGATGTATGTAGTGATCCTGCTGGGCAATGGGGTCATCATCATGGTGACTGTGCCTACCACCTACTAGCACATGTTCATGTGCTTCTTCCTGGAGAAACCCTCAATCCTAGACATCTGCTACACAACCTTCTCAGTCCCCCAGATTCTTGACATCTTCCTAAGACCCAGGAAAACCATCTCCTTTTCAGCCTGTGATAAGCAGATGCTTCTCTCCTTTGCCATAGGAGGCAGAGTATGTACTTCTGGGCATGATGGCATTTGATCACTATGTGGCCATCTGTATCCCCCTTAGATACCCTTTGGTCATGAGCAAGGCTGCCTTGTGCCCATGGCTCCTGGGCAGCTGGAAACATGATTGCCATGATGCAAATATCCTTAGTGATGCGACTACCCTTCTGTGGGGACAATGTCATCAACCACTTTATCTGTGAGATCCTGGCTATTCTGAGGTTGGCCTGACATCTCCATCAAAGCAATCAATATGGCAGTGGCCAGTGTGATCTTTCTGGGCATTCCAGTTCTATTTATTTTTGTCTCCTATGTGTTTATCATTGCTACCATCCTGAGGATCCCATCAACTGAGGGGAGGAAAAAGGTCTTCTTCACCTGTTCTGCTCACTTCACAGTCATGGTCATTTTCTATGGGACCATCCTCTTCATGTATGGGAAGCCCGAGTCCAAGGACCCCCTAGGAGCAGACAAGCTTACCTCCCTCTTCTGTGGGATGGTGACCCCTATGCTCAACCCCATCATATACAGCCTCAGGAACAAAGATGTGAAGTCCTCTGTGAAGAACCTGGTCCTATGCAAACATGTCATCCAGTGATAGTGGGGGCTCCTGATAGATCTTTGTTGCCTAGTTTCTCTCAGGAGGGTCTCTGAGGATAAGATAAAGGGCCACTTTCATCAAAGGTGCATAGGCAAATATGATTACACAGAAGGCTTTAAGTGAACAGGAAACATTTAATGGGATATTTCTGTCCCATTCTAGAAGCACTTGGACAAAAGTATATACTATTGGCCAAGCCTTGGAGTTATCTATCTCTCAGGTGCATACTGAACTACTTGATGTCCAGGAAAGATAACACTTTGAGTTTTATTTTTGACTTTCAAATAGCTCTAGTACATAGCGGGCTGCAAGTCCGGAATTCTCCTACCCTGACCATTGTACCAATATGAGAGTTGAAATGTTGGCATATGCAAACACAGAGAGCACACACCCCTATAATTCCTTTCTCAAAAAGAAATTTTATTTATAAAGTTTTCCCAAAAAACAGCTAAAAATACATAATGGAAGGACTGGGACAGATATGGTATATAAGACACAGTGGGGAATGGTCAAATGTCTGAAGACTGATAAAGTCTAATAAACGCTTAATACCAAATGTGCAAAGACAAATATATGAAGGAATTATTAGGAAATGCATCAGGGTAAACAGTGACAACAAAGCAATGGTATAACTCCAGTTACAATTTTAGATGACTTAATTAAACTGAGAAATTTAGAAAAAGAAGTATAGTTACAACACATTGAAGGTCTGATCTTGTGAAGGATATGGAAGGAAGGGGAATCGTGTGAATATAATTCACTGCATTGACACTGAAATAACAAAAGTATTCATATGCTTGTTAGGGCTTTTTGGTGCCTCACTCAGTTAGTAGCTGCCTTCGGCTCAGGTCATGACCCCAGGTTCCTTGGATGGAGCCATGTCAGACTCTGCTCAGCTACTCAGTGTGGAGTCTTTTCCCTCTCCTTCTGTCCTCCCCGACTTGTTCTCTCTCTCCCCTTTTCTCTTTCTCTCTGATAAATGGAATCTTTTATATATATATATATATGTATATATATATATATATAATATAATACATATATATATGCTTGTGAAAATTTTAAGAGAAAGTAACAGTAGACAAGTATTAGCATAAAGACATTTAAAAGAATAAGATGATGATGAATGAGCAGAGAAACTTGATCACATGAAAAAAAGTCACTTACTGAACCTCAGTAGTTTTAAACCATTGCATATTAAACACATCACACATAGGACCCAGTTTTTTAAGGGGCTTCAAGTTTTCTAACATTAGGATACATTAGGAGATCTATTGCAACCATTTTGTTAACAGATTCAAGAAGAAAAAGTGATCTGATCAACAGATGTTGAGAAGTCACTTGATAAAACTTAACATAGATTTCTGACTTCTTAAAAGTAGCACACTTCAATGGAAGAAACTATCCCTAACATGAAAGGAAGTATCAGAACATCAGTAAGCAGTATGTCTACGACTTGGATGAGGTCACCAGCTTTCAATGTCTACATCATTTTGCAATCTAGATAAATAGATAAGATGAGGAAAACAAGGAACATAAATATTGAAAAGAAGGAAAAAAGAATACTATCCATAAATGTTGTTTAGCTAAAGAAAATTTACTAAATGCCAAAACTACAAGGAATATTAAGACAGCACACAAGAGGGGTTGTATATAATTCACCACAGTTAGAAAAATTTTACAATACCTAAGGAAAATATATAAGAAGTATGAGAGGCCTGTAAGAATATCATATAGTGATACAGTGATCATATATTAACAGGAGAAGCATAAGATATTTTCATTTTGAAGAAGAAAAAGCACTGAACGTAAGCCTCAGGACATTAGTTATGCTCCAAGTGCCCTCATTCAAAGCCCTTCTCCCTCTTGCCAGCAGGTTGGGAAGAGACATTCCCTACCCACTTTCCCATCCCTATAGCAGGTCCATCTTCTTAGTTGGGAGGGATGGCCCAATCCCTGAGGCAAACCTGAATGCTCCCTGATCTAAAGGTCTCAGAAGCAAAGAAAACCAGCCTTCAACTCAGTCCATGCTTTTGGAGGTAACCAAAGAGTCTAGAACAGACCACTGACAAATGGAGGCTTTCACAGCTCTGCTTATATGCTGATTACTTCCCGCCTCATTATGACTCATAACCATTTATCTCACGTTAGGATGACCCCCAAAATCTTCAAGAGATTACAGCCTCCAATGAACGTGTTTACTGACATGACCAAATCAAACATCCCAGATGGTCACAGACAACAGATGATAAAGGTAATTACCCAAATAGGTGAAATCGGAACATTTGTTTTTAATTTTTTAAATTTTTTATTTATTTTCAGCATAATAGTATTCATTATTTTTTCACCATACCCAGTGCTCCATGCAATCTGTGCCCTCTATAATACCCATCACCTGGTACCCCAACCTCCCACCCCCCCACCACTTCAAACCCCTCAGATTGTTTTTCAGAGTCCATAGTCTCTCATGGTTCACCTCCCCTTCCAATTTCCCCCAACTCCCTTCTCCTCTCTAACTCCCCATGTCCTCCATGCTATTTGTTATGCTTTTTAATTTTTTTAAGATTTTATTTATTTATTTGACAGAGAAAGAGAGATCACAAGTAGGCAGAGAGGCGGAAGCAGTCTCCCCGCTGAGCAGGGAGCCTGATATGGGCCTCTATCTCAGGACCTTGAGATCATGACCTGAGCCAAAGGCAGAGGCTTAACCCACTCTGCAACCCAGGTGCCCAAATCAGAGCATTTCAAACAAGACCCTGTCATGATCAAAACAAAACAAAAACAAAAACAAAAACAAAACAAAACCTTCAGCATTGAACTGGAGATTCCAGACAGGGCTGTTGGGCAAGAAAAGAGACAAGCCTACCAATTTTAAAGGAAAACAAAAGTTGTCATTATTCCCTGGTGTTATCATTGCCTTCTATTTACAAAATCTGAATACCTTTGAGATATATTACAAATATTGAAAAGAGTGTTCCTCAACACTTAATCAATCTACCAAAAAATCTATTGTGTTTCCACATTCCAGCAACAGATTATGTAATAATCTAAAACACACCAAGAAATGTAAATGTACCTATTTGTGTATTTAAATATATGCATGCATACTTATATATTTAACTATAAATTTTAAAATATATGTATTTTTTGAGTTACGTTAGTCACCATACATAGCTTTGATGTAATGTTCCAAGATTAATTGTTTACATGTAACACCCAATGCTCCATGCAATACTTGCCCTCCTTAATAACCACCAACAGGGTCACCCATCCCCTTGGTCCCCTCCCCTCTAAAATCCTGTTTTTCAGAGAGTCCCTCTAAAACCCTGTTTCTCAGTGAGTCTCCCTCTCTGACTTCCTCTCCTTCACTTTTCCTTTCCTTCTCCTAATGTCCTCCATGTTATTGTTATTCCTTGTGTTCCACAAGTAAGTGAAACCATATTTGATTTTCTTGGCTTCGCTTATTTCACTCAGCATAATCTCCTCCAGCCCCATCAATGTTGACATAAAAGTTGGGTATTCATCCTTTCTGGTGGCTGAGTAATATTCCATTGTATATATGGACCACATCTTCTTTATCCATTCATCTGTTGAGGGCGTCTCATCTCTTTCCACAATTTGGCTATTGTGGACATTGCTGCTATGAACATTGGAGTACATATGGCCCTTCTTTTCACTACCTCTGTATCTTTGAGGTAAATACCCAGTAGAGCAATTGCCAGATCATAGGGTACCTCAATTTTTAATTTCTTGAGGAATTTCCACATGGTTCCCCAAAGTGGCTGCACTAACTTGCATTCCCACCAAGAGTGTAAGAGGGTTTCCCTTTCTCCACACCCTTTCCAACATTTGTTGTTTCTTGCCTTGTCAATTTTTGCCATTTTAACTGCTGTAAGATGGTATCTCAATGGGGTTTTGATTTGGATTTCCCTGATGGCTAGTGATGATGAACATTTTTCATGTGTCTTCATTAGACAAGTGTCTGTTCATTTCTTCTGCCCATTTTTTGATTTGATTGTCTGTTATTTGGTGTTGAGTTTGAGAAGTTCTTTCTAGATCTTGGATATCAGTCCTTTGTCTGTAGTGTCATTTGTGAATGTCTTCTCCCATTCCGTGGGTTGCCTCTTTGTTTTGTTGACTGTTTCCTTTGCTGTGCAGAAGGTTTTTAACTTCACGAAATCCCAAAAGTTCATTTTCACTTTTGTTTCCTTTGCATTTGGAGACATGTCTTGGAAGAAGTGGCTGTGGCCGATGTCAAAGAGTTACTGCCTATGTTCTCCGCTAGGATGTTGATGGATTCCTGTCTCACATTGAGGACTTTCATCCATTTTTTTTTTTAAAGGCATTTTAAGAAGTGCTCAGTTTTATTTATTTATTTATTTATTTATTTATTTATTTATAATTAATTTTTTATTTTTTATAAACATATATTTTTATCCCCAGGGGTACAGGTCTGTGAATCACCAGGTTTACACACTTCACAGCACTCACCAAAGCAGACTTTCATCCATTTTGAGTTTATCTTAGTGTATGGTGTAAGAGAATGGTCAAGTTTCATTCTTCTGTACATAGCTGTCCAATTTTCCCAGCACCATTTATTAAAGAGACTATCTTTTTTCCACTACATATTTTTTCCTGCTTTGTCAAGGATTATTTGACCACAGAGTTGAGAGTCCATATCTGGGCTCTCTACTCAGTTCCACTGGTCTATGTGTCTGTTTTTGTGCCAGTACCCTGCTGTCTTGGTAATCACAGCTTTGTATTTAGAATTGCCAATGCCTTGAACTTTGAGAAGGGTTCCTCAGAAATAAATCTGACATTTAAACTTTTATTCTTTAAAGTATGGTATTGGATGTTGACTTTTTACAGTTCCAAGCACTGTTAACAATATCAGGAAGGTGTTTTGAGAGAGATCAATGGAAAGTTAAACATTCTACATCTAATATGAATACACTTCTTTTTGATTCAGAAAATAAAATCAGATTTTTGAAAGTAAAGAAATATATATATATAAACATCATCACACAGGGGTATCTCTTGCAAAAGATTTCCAAGATGTTTAGGCATAGAATTGTTAATTATAACATTTTTTTAAATTTATTTTCAGCATAACAGTATTCATTATTTTTTCACCATACCCAGTGCTCCATGCAATCTGTGCCCTCTCCAATACCCACCACCTGGTACCCCAACCTCCCACCCCCCCACCACTTCAAACCCCTCAGATTGTTTTTCAGAGTCCATAGTCTCTCATGGTTCACCTCCCCTTCCAATTTCCCTCAACTCCCTTCTCCTCTCTAACTCCCCATGTCCTCCATGCTATTTGTTGTGCTCCACAAATAAGTGAAACCATATGATAATTGACTCTCTCTGCTTGACTTATTTCACTCAACATAATCTCTTCCAGTCCCGTCCATGTTGCTACAAAAGTTGGGTATTCATCCCTTCTTTTTTTTTTTAAGATTTTTTAAAATTTATATTTACTTATTTTCAGCATAACAGTATTCATTATTTTTGCACCACACCCAGTGCTCCATGCAATCCGTGCCCTCTCCAATACCCACCACCTGGTACCCCAACCTCCCATCCCCCACCCCTTCAAAACCCTCAGATTGTTTTTCAGAGTCCATAGTCTCTCATGGTTCACCTCCCCTTCCAATTTCCCCCAACTCCCTTCTCCTCTCTAACTCCCCATGTCCTCCATGCTATTTGTTATGCTCCACAAATAAGTGAAACCATATGATAGTTGACTCTCTCTGCTTGACTTATTTCACTCAGCATAATCTCTTCCAGTGCCGTCCATGTTGCTACAAAAGTTGGGTATTCATCCTTTCTGATTGGAAGCATAATACTCCGTAGTGTATATGGACCACATTTTCCTTATCCATTCGTCTGTTGAAGGGCATCTTGGTTCTTTCCACAGTTGGGCGACCGTGGCCATTGCTGCCATAAACTCAAACACCTGTAAGCTAAAGACCACCTTGCTTAAGAATGCTTGAATCAACCAGGAGATCAAAGAAGATCTCAAACAATTCATGGAAACCAATGAGAATGAAGACATTTCGGTCCAAAACCTATGGGATACAGCAAAGGCGGTCCTAAGGGGGAAATACATAGCCATCCAAGCCTCCCTCAAAAAAAACCTGAAAAATCCAGAACACAGCAGCTGTCTCTACACCTTAAAGAACTGGAGAATCAACAACAAATCAAACCAACTCCACACATAAGAAGGGAAATCACCAAGATTAGAGTTGAGATCAATGAGGTAGAAACCAGAGATACAGTAGAACATATCAATGAAACTAGAAGCTGGTTTTTTGAAAGAATCAATAAGATCGATAAACCATTGACCACACTAATACAAAAGAAAAGGGAGAAAGGCCAAATTAATAAAATTATGAATGAAAAGAGAGAGATCACAAATAACACCAAAAAAGTAGAAACAATCATCAGAAGTTATTATCAACAGTTATATGCCAATAAGCTTAGCAACCTAGATAAAATGGATGCATTCCTGGAAAACTATAAACTCCCAAAATTGAACCAGGAAGAAATCGACAACCTGAATAGACCGATATCTAGTAATGAGATTGAAGCAGTGATCAAAAGCCTCCCAAAAAACAAGAGCCCAGGACCTGAAGGATTCCCTGGGGAATTCTACCAAACTTTCAAAGAAGAAATAAAACCTATTTTCCTGAAGCTGTTTCAAAAAATTGAAGCAGAAGGAAAACTTCCAGACTCTTTCTATGAAGCCAGCATCACCCTGATCCCCAAACCAGGCAAAGACCCTACCAAAAAGGAGAATTTCAGACCAATATCATTGATGAATATGTATGCTAAGATTCTCAACAAGATCCTAGCAAACAGGATCCAACAGCACATTAAAAAGATTATTCACCATGACCAGGTGGGATTTATTCCTGGGCTGCAAGGATGGTTCAACATTCGCAAATCAATCAATGTGATAGAACAAATCAATAAGAGAAGAGAGAAGAGCCACATGATCCTCTCAATCGATGCAGAAAAAGCATTTGACAAAATCCAGCATCCATTCCTGATTAAAATGCTTCAAAGTATAGGGATAGAGGGAACATTCCTGAACTTCATCAAATCTATCTGTGAAAGACCCACAGCAAATATCATCCTCAATGGGAAAAAGCTTGCAGCCTTCCCGTTGAGATCAGGAACAAGACAAGGATGACCACTTTCACCACTCTTGTTCAACATAGTATTAGAAGTCCTAGCAACAGCAATCGGACAACAAAGAGAACTAAAAGGTATCCAAACTGGCAATGAAGAAGTCAAACTTCTCTCTTCGCAGATGACATGATACTTTATATGGAAAATCCAAAAGACTCCACCCCCAAACTACTAGAACCCATACAGCAATTCAGCAACGTGGCAGGATACAAAGTCAATGCACAGAAATCAGTGGCTTTCTTATACACTAACAATGAAAATACAGAAAGGGAAATTAGAGAATCATTTCCATTTACTATAGCACCAAGAACCATAAGATACCTGGGAATAAACCTAACCAAAGTGGTAAAGGATCTGTACTCAAGGAACTACAGAACACTCATGAAAGAAATTGAAGAAGACACAAAAAGATGGAAGACCATTCCATGCTCTTGGATCGGAAGAATAAACACTGTTAAAATGTCTATACTGCCAAGAGTAATCTATACTTTTAATGCCATTCTGATAAAAATTCCACAGGTATTCTTCAAAGAGCTGGAGCAAATAATCCAAAAATTTGTATGGAATCAGAATAGACCCCGAATCGCTAAGGAAATGTTGAAAAACAAAAATTATAACATGTTTTGATGATACTAATATAGAGGAATGTTTCCTATTCATGGGCCAGGAAATTCACTATGGAGATATTAGTTCTCCTCAAATTCATCTATAGATTCAACGTAATGCCAATTTATAAACCCCCAAATCATTATTCTACAATTTAAGAAGTTGGCTCCATAATGTATAGAGAAGAACAAAGGACTAAAAACAGCCCAGACACATTTGAAGAGGTATTGGGTGGGGATAAAGGGACATACCCTACAAGATATCAAAGTATACTATAAAACAATATTGATTGGGGCAACATAACATCAACACGGCAAAGGACAAATAAACCAATGGAAAAGAACAGAGCTCCCATACATCATACTAAGAAGAGAAAGGACAAGAACCATATGATCCTCTCAACTGATGCACAAAAACACTTGACAAAATACAGCATCCTTTCTTGGTTAAAACTCTCTACAGTGTAGGAATAGAGGGAACATCATTCTCATAAAAGCCATATACGAAGAGCCCACGGAGAATATCATTCTCAAGGGAAAAAACTGAGAGCTTTCCCCCTAAGGTCAGGAACAGGATAGGGATGACCACACTCACCATTGCTGTTCAACTTAGTGCTAGAACTCTTAGCTTCAGCAACCAGACAACAAAAAGGAATAAAGGTTTCCAAACAGTCAAAGAAGAAGTCAAACTCTCACTCTTCACAGATGACTTGACACTTGATGTCAAAAACCCAAAAGACTCTACCCACAAGTTGCTAAGTCTCATATAGGAATTCAGCAAAGCGGAGAGTATAAAAATCAGTGCACAGAAATCAGTTGCTTTTCTATACAGTAATGATGAGACAGAGGAAAGAGAAATCGAAGAATCAATCCCATTTACAATTGCCCCCCCCCAATCTTAAGAAACCTAGGAATAAACCTAACCAAAGAGGGAAAGGATCTGTACTCTGAAAACTATAGAACACTCATGAAATAAATGGAGGAAGATACAAAGAAATGGAAAAAACATTCCATGCTCACAAATAGAAAGAAGAAATACTGTTAAAATGTCCATGCTACCCAGAGCAATCTACACATACAGTGCAGTCCCCATCAAAATACCATCACCATTTTCCACAGAGCTGGAACAAATAATCCTAAAATTTGTATGGAAAGACACTGAATAGCGAGAGGAATGTTGAAAAAGAAAACCAAAGCTGGTAGCCCCTCAATTATGGACTTCAAGATCTATTACAAAGCTGTAATCCTCAAGACAGTATGCTACTGGCACAAAAACAGATATATGTGTCAGTGGAGCAGAATAGTGAATCCAGAAATGGACCCTCAATTCTACCATCAACTAATCTTCAATAAAGCAGGAAAGAACATCCAGTGGGAAAAAAGACAGTCTGTTCAACAAATGGTGTTGGGGAAACTGGACAGCCACATGGAGAAGAATGAAACTAGACCATTTTCTTACACCATACACAAAATAAACTCAAAATGAAGGAAAGACCTGAATGTAAGACAAGAATACGTCAAAATCCTAGAGGAGAACACACCCAGCAACCTCTTTGACCTTGGCTGCAGCAACTTCTTGCTAGACATGTCTCCTAAGGCAAGGGAAACAAAAGCAAAAGTGAAGTACTGAGACTTCAAGATTAAAAAGCTTTTGCACAGCAAAGGAAACAGCCGACAAACCAACAGACAACCTACAGAATGGGAGAAGGTATTTGCAAATATCTTTTCAGATAAAGGGCTAGTATCCAAGATCTATAAAGAACTTATCAAATTCCACACACAAAGAACAAATAATCCAGTCAAGAAATGGGCAGAAGACATGAATAGACATTTCTGCAAAGAAGACAACCAAATGGCCAACAGACACCAGAAAAACTGCTCAACGCCACTCAGTATCAGGGAAGTACAGATCAAAATGACAGTGACATGCTACCACACCAGTCAGAATGGCTGAAATTAACAAGTCAGGAAATGACAGATGTTCGTGAGGTTGCAGAGAAAGGGAAACCCTCCTACACTGTTGGTGGGAATGCAAGCTGGTGCAGCCACTCTGGAAAACAGTATGGATGTTCCTCAAAAAGTTGAAAATAGAGCTACCCTACAACCCAGCAATCACACTACTGGGTATTTACCCTAAAGATACAAATGTAGTAATCCAAAGGGGCATATGCACCTGAATGTTTATAGTAGCAATGTCCAAAATAGCCAAACTATGGAAAGAACCTAGATGTCCATCAAGAGATTAATAGATAAAGACAATGTGGTATATATATACAATGGAATATTATGCAGCCATCAAAAGAAATGAAATCTTGCCATTTGCGACAACGTGGATGGAACTAGAGCGTATCATGCTTAGCGAAATAAGTCAATTGGAGAAAGAAAGACAACTATCATATGATCTCCCTGATATGAGGAAGTGGTGATGCAACATGGGGGCTTAAGTGGGTAGGAGAAGAATAAATGAAACAAGATGGGACTGGGAGGGAGACAAACCATAAGTGACTCTTAATCTCACAAAACAAACGGAGGTTGCTGGGGGGAAGGGGGGTTGGGAGAAGGGGGGTGGGGTTATGGACATTGGGGAGGGTATGTGCTTTGGTGAGTGCTGTGAAGTGTGTAAACCTGGTGATTCACAGACCTGTACCCCTGGGGATAAAAATATATGTTTATAAAAAAAAAGTCACTATTTTTCCTTTTGGAAATAATTACATCAGTAATTGGGAACAAGGGTCTTATTAATCTTTGGCTAATAAAATCATTCTCATTTGAAAAAAAAATTAAAAATTAAAAACACACACACACACACACACAAAAAAAAGAATACACAATGAATAGTCTTCAATAAATGGTGTTGAAAAAACTGGAGAACTACATGCAAAAGAATAAAAACTGGACTACTTTCTTATATCTTACACAAATGTGAAATAAAAGTGGAGCAGAAACCAAAAGGTTAAGACCTGACCGTAAATCTCCTAAAAGAAAACATAGGCAACAATCACTTGTCCATCAGTTTCAACAACATTTTTCAGGATATGTCTCCTCAGACAAGGAAAACAAAGGCAAAAATAAACTCTTGGACTGTATTGAACTAAAAAGCTTTTCAAAGTGAAGAAAATGGTCAGCTAAACGAAAAGGCAACTTACTGAATGAGAGAAGATATTTGCAAAGAACATATTTGCATACTATACAAAATATATAAAAAATGCATACAACTCAACACCAAGAAAACAATCTGATAAAAAATGGGCAGAGGGTCTGAATAGACATTTCTCCAAAGATGACCTAGAGAGGGCTAAAGGAAACATGAAATGATGCTCAATATATTATCATCAGGGAAATGCAAATTAAACCCCAAATGAGATACCACCACACACAAGTCAGAATGCCGAGAATCAATATGGCAAGAAATAACACGTGCTGGTGAGGAAGTGGAGGAAATGTTAAAATGAAGGTTTGTGAAGTGCCTGGCACATGGGAGCACCTCACTCAGTGTAGCCAGTTCTGCTGTTCCTGTTGCGAGACATGTGTCCTGCCTCCCCATTCTGGATGTCAAGGAGTCAGGATGGGGGACAACATACTCTGGCTCTGAATCAAGTACCGGCTTCTCTGAAAGCCCAGAGAAAGTTCAGGAGGAAACCAGCACCTGCTATACACTCTTCTCCATCTCCAGGTGACCATGTCCCAGTCGTTATCTCTAATTGGGACAGGGAGATGGTCCCTGGAGACTCCACGTATGTATAGGGCCTGTACCCTGTGCACACTTGACATTCCAAACTTTAAATTGCTTCTGGGACTAACAGGGTCCCTGTAGGAGTTCACAGTTGCTTCTTGAGGACTCCTTTCACTGCTGGGGAAGATGTACCTGTGGGATTTCTGGGCTGCAGACCAGGATGACAGGTCCTCCCCATGAAGAGACTGTAGCTGAGACACCTAGTTAGCCTGCACATCTAGGAGGAAGGATGTGAGAGAAACCCCACTAGAGGCTAAAGTTTCCACAGGGATGTAGGGGAAGAAGACGACACAGGGTCTCAGAGGTGTAAGAAGTCCACCACAGGAGTGTCTGGCATCCAGGGTCTGGTGAGTGCACAGGGAGGAGCTGAGAATTGGGTCTCCAATCAGGAGACTCAGAGAAGTGGCTGCAAGCAGGATGCAGATGAGAGGCACTGGCTCTGGTGGGGACAGGGCTGGCGGCCATGACTTTTGCAGAGCATTTTCCAAAAATGGACTTTCCTCCTCCCCCTGCCTCTGCTCCAAGCACCTTCCAGCTGCTGCCGGCTGTGAGCAGCTGATGCTGGAGCAGGGAGGAACAGCTGAGGCTAAGCACAAGCAGTCCCTCCTGCTCTACAGAGCTCACCACTGACCAAGCCCTACCCTGACACTGCTGTTCCATCCTCCCTGGGAGGAGCCCAGAGCCCTGGGAAGAAGGTAGCCTGATTTCCACCCCATCCTGCTGAGATTTCCCAGAAGACTGAGCCTTTCATGGGGTCACAGGGTGAGCAGACAGGCAAGCTGGGACCCATCCTATCTGTGATGCCCAGTCTGTGGCTAGTTCTTTTCTCCTCACTTTCTTTCTACCCCTTATTCATGGGGATACCTCCCAAGACCCCAGTGAATGCCTCAAACCACAGATAGTCCTGAACTCTATGTATCCTATTTCTTCCTATATACACGTACCTGTGATACAGTTTAATTTACAAATCTGACACAGTGAGAGATTAACAATAACCAATAATAACATACAATAATTATAACAACATCTCATAATAAAGTTATGTGAATGTGGTCTTTCTCTCACAGTATCTTATTATACTGGACTCCCTTTCTTCCTGAGAAAATGCAAGATGATAAAATGGCCACATGATGAGCCACAGTGAGGTAAGTGACCTAGACAGTGAGATGCAACATAAGGCTACCCTTGACCTTGTGACCACAGGTCAGAAATGCTATCTTCTGCTCCAAACCATAGTTAGAGGTAATGGCAGGGCGGGAAGTGAAGCTTTGGAAAGCAAAATGTGAGGGAGAGACATTATCATATCGAGAATGTTTCCCCCTGAATACAAAGTAATTTCTAGCCATTGTATTAGGAAATTTGATAATATTGGGGTACCTGGGTGACTCCGGTGGTTAAGCTTCCTGCTCTTGATATTAGCTTAGCTCATGATCTCATGATTGTGTGACAAGCCTGCTTCGGGTTCTGAGCTCAGTAAGGAGTCTGCTTGAAATCCACCTGCCCCTCTGTTCTCAACCCACTCCCACAACTGCTCTTTCTCTCTCAAATTATCAAAAAGTTAAAAAGAAAAAAAAGAAAATCTGGTAATATTGAAGAGGTACAAAGAGGAATCCATATTGATTTTGCTATAACTTATTTCAGTCGCTCTTTTTTAAAAGATTTTATTTATGTATTCAACAGAGACACATACCACAAGCAGGCAGAGAGGCAGGCAGAGAGAAAGCGGGAAGCAGGCTCTCCACCGAGCAGAGAACCCAATGCAGGGCTCAACCCCAGGACCCTGAGATCATCACCAGAGCCGAAGGCAGTGGCTGAAACCACTGGGCCACCCAGGTGCCCCTCTTTTCAGTCACTCTTAATCAAATATATTATTTACCTAATTGAGATCAAAGCAGTGTGTACAATTTTGTATTCTCTCATTTATTACTGAAGTGTAATGATGCAGCTGTGTGAAAATTATAAATATAATTTTAATGTCTAAAATTCCATTTTATGAAGTACACTGTCAGGTATTTATTGGTAGACAGTTATTTTGTTTCCTGTATTCATTCATAATATGACTGTGATGAATGTTTTTATTGAGAGACACTGGCCCTCCATTCTCATTGTTCCTTTAGAATTTTTTCTAAAATCTTAGAGGTGGAATTGCTGAGTTATACAGGTTTTATAAGTTTCTGTTCTTCTATGCAAACTGCTCTCCAGGGAGGCTGATTGACAATGCATGAGGCTCTGGATAGCATTGTGTTCCCTTCTTTTTTTTTTAAATATTTTATTTATTGATTTGAAGGAAAGAGAGAGAGCATGAGTGGTGGGGAGTTGGAAGAGGGATGGGGAGACAGGCCGACTCCACACCACACACGGAGCCTGATGATGTCCTCTCCCAGGACCTGAACTGAAGGTAGCTGCTTACCCAACTGAGCCACCCACTGTTCCCTTCCTTTTCTCAGATGCCTGATGGTTCCAGAAATAATTAGTGACAAGACCCAGGTGTCACACCTGTAGGATGCAGCCAAGAAGGTAAGAGCTTCCCTCCTTTCCTGGCTCTCACAGGCTGACTCCAGTCCACCTGGGACTGTGTCAGAGCTCTCTGCTTTCTTCATTCCTGAGTCTCCTCCAAAACCTCACATAGCACTATTTCCTGTTAGCCATGTCTTGATGGGAAACCAAGGATTCAGATCACCTCTTCACTCAGACACACACATACACAAACAAACACACAGGACACACACCCCCAAAGGAATAAGCTGTCACCTTACACCCAAGACTGCTCTCTGCCTGGTGAGGACAGCGTTGGGCACTCCATGACAGAGTTGGGATGCCCTGGCAGCGTTTTCATGACACACATGGGGAAACTGAGGCCTGGGGCTTGCTCAAGGTACACAGAATATTTATGTCCCTGGCAGGGACAGGTCCCACAGCTCTGAGTTCAGTGTGCAGGATCCTTCTAGCTGTTCCGTTCATTCTAATTGAACTAGCTTTCATTCAGCAACTTTGACATGACAGGCACTAAGGACTTCCGGGGCAGAAGCTCTCATGTGGGTCAAATCCTGTGCATCACTCATGCCCACAGCACAATGCTCATGGGAAGAAGCTTCTGTGTGCACAGCTCAGGCTCACGGGAGTGGACAGGATGGCTTCTCTAACAGAAGCCACTCTCCTTGGCCTCTCCAGCCACAGCTTATCTTTGTCACTATTGAATCCTGCTTGTGGCATGGACTGCAGTGTTTTCTTTGCCTTTTATGGGAAAAGGAAGGGGCAGGGAGAGCCACTGGGAGGCATGGGAGATAAGTTGGGGCAGAGGTTCATGGCGGAGCACCCAGAGTGGGCCTGCATGAGCGGAAGGGAGCACCCTCATGTGCTGAATGGAGGGATGGGGGAAGGGCCCTAAGCCTGCACAGAAAATACCATGAAACCCATGGTTGCATCATGGGGGAGACCTCTCCTGGCTTAGAGCTTAGAGCAATGCTCCTCTGCAGGGCACAACTTGTACCTCCTTCCCCTCCTGGAAATATTTGGCCTGTATGGAGACACGTTTGGTGGTCACAGCTCAAGGAACAGGTGCTATTGGCAACAGGTGGGCAGAGGTCAGGGATGGTCCTAAACATCCTCCGATGCACAGGACAGCCCCACCCAACAAGGAACTCTCCAGCCCCAAGTGTCACTAGCGCCGAGGCTGACAAAGTCTGGGGTCAGTGCAGGGCGGGAGTCACTCTGCCTAACAGAGTATCTCACATAAACTCCAACCATAACTGAAGCAAGAGCGCGCTGGGCTTTGAGACAGAGCAGAGAGCACACAGAGCTGGTACTGCAGAGACAGACTCTCCAACATCTGTGCAAGACAGTGTGGCAGTTATTTGGTGGGAAGAACCCAGATTTGGGGACTGTGATCCAACCCCGGCAATGGTATTCAATCTTAAGAAGCAAATCTTTGGCTCCTCTGAGCTTTGCTTAATTCTTTTTTTTTTTTTAAGATTTTATTTATTTATTTGACAGAGAGAGAGAGATCCCAAGTAGACAGAGAGGCAGGCTGAGAGACAGGGGGAAGCAGGCTCCCCATTGAGCAGAGAGCCCAATGCGGGGCTCGATCCCAGGACCCTGAGATCATGTCCTGAGCCGAAGGCAGAGGCTTAACCCACTGAGCCACCCAGGCGCCCAGCTTACTTTTTACCTATAACACCTGAATGACACTGTCTTCTCTGTGGATGTTTTTCAAAGAATATAGCACAGAATAGATGTTCATTAATATTAACTGCTCATCATCTACCCTCTGCCCACACCTACACACACACACACAAACACACACACACTCATGACACATACACATACCTGCATGTACACACCACTGCAGTTAAGAAAAACCTATAGAAATATTACAAATGAAAATTCTGGCAATTGTAGCTCAGAATCTGTAAATCCTCTACCCAAAGGCATGGAAGTGTTCACATAAGCTAGCTGCTTGTAGGGAACCCAAGAATGGAGGCAAGAAAGCCAGAATATTACAGAAGAATACAGTATAAGCATAAAAGGGAAAAAGAAAAAAACATCCCTTAGTTATCCCTGACTAAGAATGTCACCAATACTCTAATGAGCTGGGATTAGATGTTAATGCCATACATCCTGCTGTCTGATAACTTACAGTCTGCCTAGTTATCAAGAACTGAGTTAACTGGTCAATAAGCTGCTTGGCTGTCATCCCATGGTATGGGTTCACTCACTCCAATTACTCCTTCTGTGGCCTTCATGAATTCTTCCCCGTGAGGGAAACTCCCCCACATATGCCTTTAATATGTCTTAGAATAGGCAGATCCCAATTCTGACAATAGGCAAGTCTGTTGCTGAGGGTGGGCAGACTAAGGAAGGATCCCTCATATGGTTGAACTTTTACCTAGGCTCTATTCTGTCTCCATGGGGATTAGCACTTTTAAACAAGTTCCTTCCAAATATAGTCAATGTTTAATGAGGCTTGAAATTTTGGTAGTTGTAAGAATAGGATCAGCTTGGGGATTCTCCTCTCTATGAATCTAGGAAAGCCCAGATTAAATGAAATTTCTATTCATTTACATCAAATACAAAGAATTTACAGCATTTTCCCATGCTCATCAAAAGAAGAGGAAAAGCCCTCCTTGACTGGGGATTAGCTCTGCTGGGCTCAGGTCCTGTCTCTATCACCACTTTGCTCAGAAGACTTGGACAGGTCACTTCCCCTCTCTGGGCCTCAATGCAGTATTTATAAGCCCTCTTCCAGCCCTGTCCGTCCCCCATCTAAGATCTAACCCCACTCCTACCTACTGTCTCTTTCAGTCATTTATCTCTTACGCACCTATGTTGTCCTATTCTGTAGCATAGAGTGATGGTGTACAAGATGCCTGAGACTTTTCTCAAGAAAGCCTCCTGTGCTGCATTTGTCCTTGGCTGATGACAGAAGGCATAGCACATGGAAAAAGCCAACTGGTCCTCCCCTGCGGTAGGGTTCATAATCCTGGGGCTCTCAGCCTACCCAAAGCTGGAGAAAATATTCTTTGTGCTCATCCTCCTGATGTACCTGGTTATCCTGCTGGGAAACGGGGTCCTCATCCTGGTGACCGTCCTTGACTCCCGCCTGCACACACCCATGTACTTCTTCCTGGCGAACCTCTCCTTCCTGGACATCTGTTACACAACCACTGCAGTCCCCCTGATTCTTGACAGCTTCCTGACTCCCAGGAAAACCATCTCCTTCTCAGCCTGTGCCGTGCAGATGTTTCTCTCCTTTGCCATGGGAGCCACAGAGTGTGTGCTTCTGGGCATGATGGCATTTGATCGCTATGTGGCCATCTGTAATCCCCTCAGGTACCCCGTGGTCATGAGCAAGGCTGCCTATGTGCCCATGGCTGTCAGCTCCTGGGCTATTGGTGGTACAGCTTCTGTGGTACACACGTCTTTGATAATTCAGCTGCCTTTCTGTGGGAACAACGTCATTAACCACCTTGCCTGTGAGCTACTGGCTGTCCTAAAGTTGGCCTGTGCTGACATCTCCATCAATGTGATCAGCATGGGGGTGACTAATGTTGTGTTACTGGGAGTCCCAGTTCTGTTCATCTCCATCTCTTATGCGTTCATCATTGTTACCATCCTGAGGATCCCCTCAGCTGAGGGGAGGAGAAAGGCCTTCTCCACCTGCTCTGCCCACTTCACTGTGGTGGTCATCTTCTATGGGACCTTATTTTTCATGTATGGGAAGCCCAAGTCTAAGGATCCCCTAGGGAATGACAAGGAGGACCTTTCAGACAAGCTCATCCCCCTTTTCTATGGGGTGGTGACCCCCATGCTCAACCCCATCATCTACAGCCTCAGGAACAAGGACGTGAAGGCTGCTGTGAGGAACCTGGTGCCTCAGAAATGTTTTGCCCAGTAATGGAGGGCTGTGTTCCCACCCTATGGAATAAAGGACCTCTGATCATTAGAGCTGCCATCTGAAAGACAAATCACGTGATCCAGAGTCCTCTCTTGCCCTTCTGTCCATTTTCAGAGAATGTTTAACTTTTCAGAGTATATCTTCTGAGTTTTAGCCATACAGCTGAGAGTTTTGACAGATGCGACACAACAGATCTCTAATTGAATACACAAGACATTCTGAACACATGATAAAACCAAGGAGAGAGGAGCCAGCCATTAGACCGAGCTTGGTGAATGGCCTACACTGTATCTGAGCTACACAGTCTGTGCACAGAGGAGAGAGCACTCCCAGCACTGTTGCCATCCCTCTAAGATTCCCCAGCAGAGTCACAGGAACAAGGAAGAAGTGGGAATTTTCATTTTGGACTGTTTTTGAAAGAGAGTCAGTTTGGCTGAAGTATAAGAAGAGACAAAGACAAGTTCTCCACCTAGAGGGCTTTTGGATGGGAACAAGCTATTCTGGAACACCCCATTTCTTCTTAGCTATGAGAAAATTGAGGCTATTTTTTCTCAATGCACTTCACATTATGAAACACCGTTAGGAAGTTAATGGCAAGAAAGAGTATAGAGTTTGAATTTGATGCTCATCACTTATAGCAACTCCCACTAGAAAAGCTAGTATCTGATTGGATAATAACTCACATTCTAGAAAAAAGAAAGATGATACAGATATAGATAGACAGATAGAGGCTAAATATTTGGGGGCTAATATTTGATACATTTCTTTGTTCCAGGACTTCCCAAAGTCTTTAATATGCTAGAGTACACTGTGAATGTCTAAGAGATGTAAACTTGGTAGCATTTCCTGAGCCTCCGTAGTTCAGCAGGATAAAAACTGGGAAGCTTTTTCTTACCTATGACCTTCGGTGGGTTGCTTAACCTATTTCAGTCTATTTCTTCATATTTTACACCTAGCCCCGTGATTTTACATGAATTACTTATTATAGATAACTGCTTTGTAAATGGTAAGCACAATGGAACTATTAGAAACCAGTTTTGGTCGTATCATGAATGTTGCCCAGTCCTGTGTGCCATGTGGAATAGAGTAAGACACCGTCCCTATATCGAGCAATAGACACACAAGATAAATGAAAGATTCAAAGGTGTTATCAGGTGAATAGAAACATTTTTATGGCAAGTTCTATGAAATTCTTTGAATATGGCAGACTTATATAAAAAGAGAATTTAGAAAGTGAATACTTTTTTGAGAACAAATCTTGGAAGTTTTTTATTCAAGTGATGTTTACATTTTCTTACATTTATTAGGAATGAATTGCCTAAGGATTAGTGTTTGTTTAATAAAATTTCTGATTCTAATGTTAGTCCTCATACTACTTTCTACTTTGCACCAGTAGGGAATAATCTTGCTCTTGCAAATACACAAATGCCTTCTAGTGGCCATTTAAGCAAACTTCAGATGCTTAGTACAGCCATGCAATATCATTGTTAGAAGAGGTTTGGGGTATTTTCTTGTTCAACCCTATGCACAGGATGCGTGCTGTTCCTCTCCAATGTCCCTGATCCCAGTCAAATGGCATTTGCTTGGACAACTCCAGTAACAAAGAATTCAGTACTTCCAGAGTCTAGCTTTTTTGTTCAGCCCTTGCCAACTCTTCCTTGATTTATGCTTAACTATACCCTCCAGTAGCTTCCACCTTCACTCCTAATTAGGTTTAGTGCCTCTACGTGAGATGTACCCAATCTCTTTCCTTCTTGTATGTGAAGGTATTCTGATCTCCTAAATCCCCTACAGCCCACACAGGGCCAGCCCTTCCTCCCAAGCCAAATGTTCTTTGTGCATATCCTTGTGATCTATTTAGTGCTCCTGCTGGGCAATGGGGTCCTCATCCTGGGGACTGTGTCTACCTCATACCAGCACATGGTCATGTACTTCTTCCCTGGGAACCCCTCCTTCTTGTAAATCTGCTACACAAGCTCCTCCACACCCCTCATTCTCAACAGCTTCCTAATCTGCTGGAAAACCATCCCATTCTCTGCCTAGGCTGTGCAGATGGTTCTCTCCTTTGCCATGGGAGCTACAGAGTATGTGCTTCTGGACATGATGGCATTTGATCTCTATCTGGCCATATGTAACCTCCTCAGATACCTAGTAGTGATGAGCAAAGTTGGCTATGTGCCCATTGCTGGTGACTACTGGACAGTTGGAAGCATGACTGCCATGGTATAAACATCTTTAGTGACATGATTACCCTCCTGTGAGGACAACTTCATCAACCACTTTACCTGTGAGATCCTGGCTGTCCTGAAGTTGGTCTGTACTGACATCTTATCCATGTGGTTGATCACTATGGTAGTGGCCAATGTGATCTTTCTGGGCATTTCAGCTCACTACACTTTCATCTCCTATGTGATTATCATTGCTACCAACCTGAAGATACCCCCAGCTCAGAGAAGGAAAAAGGCCTTTTCTACCTGCTCTGCCTACCTCACATTCATGATCATCTTCTACAGAACTTCACTCTTTGCATATGGAAAGCCCAAATCCAAGGACCCCACTGGAGGCAGACAAGCAGGATGTTTCAGATAAACTCACCTCCCTCTTCTATGGGGTGGCGACCCCTATGCTCAACCCCATCATCTACAGCCTCGGGAATAAGGATGTGAAGGCCACTGTGAAGAACCTGGTCCTAAGCAAACACGTCATCCAGTGATGGTGGAGGGGTCCTGATAGATCTCTATTCCCTGGTTTCTATCACCTGAGGGGCTCAGAGGATAAGATAAAGGGCCAATTTTCTCAAAGGTGCATAGGCAAATCTGATTGCATAGAATGCTTTGTGTGAATAAGGAAGCATTTAATGAGATGTTTCTGTCCCATTCTAGAAGCACTTCTACACAAGTATATACCATTGGTCAAGCCTTATAGTCATCTATCCTTGGGATGAATACTGAGCTACTTGATGTCCGGGGAAAATAACTCTTCAAGTTTTAATTTTAACTTACAAAAAGCTCTAGGCTATAGATCTGTAATTCAATTTCTCCCTGGCCTCTTTCTTTATCATGTTTGGATGGGTCCTTGATTCATGGACCTTTCAACATATCCTGCTCCATATTAAACAACAGTAATATTTATCTCTGTGCTCATTGTTTCTTTCTCCCTATTTTCATATTAATTCCTAAAATTGTTTTTTGAATTGTCCTCTTCCTGTGTCTTCATAATTGACCTCTTTTCCTGTCCTCCACCATGATCCCCACCAGAAAACTATTCACACCTCGGGGACACAGAGGAGAGTGCATAGGTGGTGGCAAAACTGATGTAAGTGTCAAACCCCCAGGCCTTTTTCCTTTCTCCTTGTTGAGAGTGTTATTCACCCCCTTGCTCCTGTCCCTGGATCGCTGAGACCTCCCAGAGCTCATCAGAGTGATGTGGAAACTGAGATGTATTTAGGAAAATCAAATGAATTCTCTTAACTTCCTGACTTGGCTCGACCATGCATGCAGCCAACTGGTGACCATCAATTGCTTTTCTGCCCAAGAATACTCAACCCTACATGGCAGTCAGAGGGAGAGGAAGGTGAGGTACACCAGCAGATATCTAAGAATAACCCCCATGACTGGTGAGGAATTCCAAGCGACTTCCCAATAGTGAGAAGTCCAGTTAAAAGAATGAGTGGGATAGAAAGCCTCCGAGAGCTGACATGAACTTTTATCCCAACAGGGAGGAAATAAACTAGTCATCAAAACAAACAGCCTTTCCTGGAAAGAGTTATTGCAGGAAGATGGTGAGACAGTTAGGAAAAATCTCAGTGGGTTCTGTGTGGAATTTGGGAGGCTATTGGATCAATAAAAACAAAAGCCATCAATCAATGAGAAGCTAGGAGCAGAAAAGGTGACTGGGAGATAAAAATTTGTCCTAGGGAAAAAATTGACATTGTCAATTAAATAAAATCCAGGAGAAAGCATTCAAAAGTACACAAAACAATACTAAAACTGAATTTTTAAAATAAAAGGAACTTGAGTTTCTCTCTGAGGCTAAGAGGGGAAAAAAGAAGAGAGAGAGAGTGAGCAAAAGAGAGAAGTTGGTTATTTAAGAACAGGTAACAGACATAAAATGTACACCATGGGAATCCATTAAGTAACTCAGGAGGAGAAAACAGAATAGATGAAAGACAAATAGCAAAGGAGGAGAAAACCATTACACTGAACAGAAATTCTGCATGTTGATTCAAAAATCAATCACCAGGTAAGAATTGTACCAGAAGACCTACCTATAAACAGTCGATCCAAAGATAAGTTGTGATTTTCATATATGCCAAAAGAATTCTATAGACTTTTCCAGAGCACAAAACTGTACTTCCCAGCAAGGACCAAGAATCTGGCTGCTGCTGGCCTGCTTCTCTGCTGCCCTAAATGTAGATGCAAGTGGAACAAGGCTGACAGAGTGCTGAGGGAAAGGGACTGAGAATCTGAAATCTACACACCCTGACCATTGCATCTATATGATACTTGAAAAGACATTGTTGGCACATGCAAACCCAGACAGCACACACCCCTATAATGCCTTACTCAAAAAGATTTTGTTTATAAAGTTTTCCCAACAAATTGTTAAAAATAAATAATGAAAGGACTGGAATCTATACAGTATGTAAGACACAGTAGAGGATGGTTAAATATCTAAAGACTGACAAAGTCTTGGATGGGTGGGTCGGGGGGTTTTGGGTGAGCCTAGTCAGGGGTATTAAGGAGGGCATGTATTTCATGAAGCACTGGGTGTGGTGCATAAGTAATAGATCTTGGAACACAGAAAAAATAAAATAAAATTTTAAAAAAGCCTAATGAACACTTGATACCAAATGTGCAAAGACAATATATGAAGAAATTTTTAGGAAATGCATCAAGGTAAACAGTGACAACAAAGCAATGGTGTAACTCTAGCTACAATTCTAGATGACTTTATTAAGCTGAGAATTTTAGAAAAAGATGTATAGTTATATCCCACTGAAGGTTTCATCTTATGAAGGATGTGGCAGGAAAGGGTATCTTATATGAGTATAATGCATTGATACTAAAATAACAAAAGTATTAATGTGCTTGTTGAGGGGTGCCTGGGTGTTCAGTCAGTTAGCAGAAGCTTTTGGCTCAGGTCATGACCCCATGGTACTGAGATGGAGCCAAGTTTCCAGCTCCCTGCTCAACAGCTCAACTTAGAGTTTGCTTCTCTCTCTCCCTCTTCTCCAACTCTGCTTGTCCTCTCCCTCTCATATAAATGAAATCTTGAAAATAATATATGCTCATGGAAATCTTAAGAGAAATACCAGTAGACAAGTACTAGCATGAAGACGTTTGAAAGAATAAGAGGACGATGAATGAGCAAAGAAACTTGATCAAATGAAAAAGTCTTACACTGAACCTGAATAGATTTAAATCATTGCATATTAAATTAATGATACACAGTACCCAGTTTTGTAAGGAGCTTTAAGATTTCTAACATTAGGATAGATTAAGAGATCTATTAAAACCATTTTATTAATAGATTCAAGAGGAAAAATAATCTTATCAACAGATGTTGACAAGTCACTTGATAAAATTTAACATTGATTTCTGACTTTTTAAAAGTAGCACACTTCAATAGTGGGAACTACCCCTAACATGAAAGAAAGTATCAGAACATCAGCACGCAGCATGTCTACAACTTGGATGAGGTCACCAGCTTTCAATGTCTACATCACTTTGCAGTCTAGAGAATTAGATGAGATGAGGAAAACAAGGAACATAAATATTGAAAATAAAGAAGAACCAGAAATGTTGTTTAACTGAAGAAATTTTACTCACATGCCAAAACTATAAGAAATAATAACACAATATATGAGAGAGGTTGTATATAACTCACTGCAGTTAGAAAAGTTTTACAATACCTATGGAAAATATATAAGAAGTATGAGAGGCCTATGTGAATATCATATATTTACAATGACCATATATTAACAGGAGAAGTCATGAGACATTTTCATTTTGAAGAAGCAAAAGTCCAGATGCAAGCCTCAGGACATTTAACTATCCTCCAAGTGCCCTCATTCAAAGCATTCTCCCTCTTGCCAGCAGGTGGGAAGAGCGGTTCTCCAACCACTCTCCCATCCTTAGAGCAGCCCCAACTCTTAGTTGGGAGGGAAGGTCCAAGCCCTGAGGCAAACATGAACGCTCCCTGATCTAAAGGTCTCAGAAGCAAAGAAAACCAGCCTTCAACTCAGTCCATGCTTTTGGAGGTAACCAAAGAGTCTAGAACAGACCACTGACAAATGGAGGCTTTCACAACTCTGCTTATATGCTGATTACTTCCTACCTCATTACGATTCATAACCATTTATCTCACCTTAGGATGACCCCTAAAATCTTCAAGAGATTACAGCCTCCAATGAATGTGTTTACTGACATGACCAAATCAAACACCCCAGATGGTCAAGAACAACAGATGATGAAAGTAATTACCCAAATAGGTGAAATCAGAGCATTTCAAACAAGACCTGGTCATGATCAAAACAAAACAAAAACAAAACAAAGCAAAACTTTCAGCATTGAACTGGAGGTCCCAGACAGGGCAGTAGGGCAAGAAAAGAGACAAGCCTATCAATTTTGAAGGAAGATGAAAATTGTCATTATTCACTGGTTTTTTTATTGCTTACTATATACAAAATCTAAATAACTTTGAGATACATTACAAGTATTGAAAAGAGTGTTCCTCAACACTAAATCAATGTACAAAAAAACTACTGCATTTCCACATTCCAGCAAGAGGTTATGAAATATTTTAAAACACATGAGGAAAGATAAATGTACATATTTATATTTAAATATAAGCATTTGTGTTTAGATATTTAAGTATAAATTTTAGGGAGGGGAGGCAAGACAGCAGAGAAGTAGGAGGTGCTGTTTCATCCGGTCCCCTAAAGTGAGCTGATTACCTACCAAAGAACTCTGATCACCCATGAAATCATCCTGAGATTAGAATTATACACTGCTGGATCTCTGCGTGGGCAGAAGACACCAGTGGACAGGTAAGGCAGAGTGTGAACATCGGACTGTTAATGGAAGATAAACAAAAGGGGGAGGGAGCCACCAGAAGCCATCCACTGGAAAGTAATACCCCAATACGAGAGTGCACTGTGATTGGGGACCAGCATTAACTTGGAGTCTGCTTGAAAGCACTCAAAAAGAGCAAAAGATCTTAAGGGGAAATTGGTGGAATTGAGCAGTTAGGGACAGGGACTTAAGCCCAAGAACCCAGGACAGCCACTGCTGGCACGGAACCAGAGAGTGCAGCAAAGAAGCCAGGTCTTAGTCGCTGAGCTGCAGGTGTGTCTGATAGTGTCTGGTGTGGATGCCAGCCGGCACTCTTTAGAACCACAGCCTTTTGTACCCTGCACATGCGCTGCGTGACCAGGGCCTGAGTCGCACTCTACAGGCTCCCCTGAGAGAGGTCCATGCAGGCGCTAGGCGGTGTTCTCCAGGACCGGGAAATTCTGAACACTCCCAGCTGGGGCCACCACGAAAATCTCAGTGCACTATCCCTGCTTGGGACCTCTCTGGCGGTCTGGACCTGCCCAGACAGCAGCAGCTAGTATTTCTGGTGGTTTGGCGTACAAGCGGGAGTTCCTGTCACCCCAGAGACTATGACTGTGGACGTGATCTGCCAGTGGCAGAGGGAGAATTTATGTGCTCTGGAGCACCCAGAGGGTAACAGACTGAGGCTTCTCTCTGAGATGGAGGTCTGGGTGCAGTTTGCTTTCCTCTAAATCTCCAAAGAACTGCCAAAAGCTGCCAAGGGGATAACAAACAAACAAACAAACAAACAAACAAAAAAACCTCTAGAGAACAAAAGCCTAAAAAACCAGTTTTCTCAGAGCCCAGCCTGTTGATGGGGGTAGGAGGACTCAACTCTAGCAAGACTCCCTGAAAAACCACGTGGCAGGCCCCTCCCCCAGCAAAAAAAACAAAAAACAAAAAACACTCAAAATAAAAAACAAAAAGACAACCACCACTACTTCAGAGATACGCTTCTATTTTTAATTCGTTCCCACTATTCTGGTTCTTTTCTTTTTTTTTTTAATTTTTTATATTTTATAAACATATATTTTTATCCCCAGGGGTACAGGTCTGTGAATCGCCAGGTTCTTTTCATTTTTTAATATAACTTTTTAACCTATTAACCGTCACAGTGAGATGTTCAGTACGTCAAATTCCATAATAACCTTTTAACCTGAACTTTTTTTGATACATATACCTGTGTTTTTCTTTTGCTTTTCTATTTATTTTTTTAAAATATTGATATAGAGATAGGATTCAAGGTAATCCCCTTCCCCCAACCAATGCTACCCCTATATGTAAACCAGTTTTATTATTTTTTTATTTTATTTTATTTTTTAGATTATTTATTTATTTGGCAGAGGGAGATCACGAGTAGGCAGAGAAGCAGGCAGAGAGAGAGGAGGAAGAAGGCTCCACGCGGAGCAGAGAGCCCAATGTGGGGATCAATCCCAGAACCCTGGGATCATGAACTGAGCCAAAGGCAGAGGATTTAACCTACTGAGCCACCCAGGCGCCCCTGTAAACCAGTATTAATCCCCATTTATCTCAGGAAAGTTGAGCCCTTTACAAAGATATCAAGATACATCCAGGAAGAATCAAAATAGACTTCCTTGCCCATAGTGAGAATTTATAACCACCCTCCCATCTTTTTCTTCTGTCAGTGTTTCTGTATATTCGTTTTTGTTCTGGTAGTATATAAATCTTATGCTTGGGGTTCTTTGTGGCTGGGTTCTTTCTTTCTGTCTTTCTTTCTTCTTCATGTTATCTACTTTTGTCAGTCTTTTTGTTTGTCTGTTTTTGTTTGTATACTTTATAAATCTTACCTTTGGGGCCCATTCGGGCTGGGCCTTCTCTTTTATTTTTTCCTTCTTTTTTTTTTCCCTCCCTCTCTCTCTCTCTCTCTTTTCTTTTTTCTTTATTTTTGGTGGGGACTCTCAGTTGCTCGGAAGCATTCCAGAGTGCACCTTGCCTACACCATGGTTGATACATTCAGCTACACATCTGTTCAGCCATCTCCCACCAAAATGACTAGAAGGAGCAATGCTTGACAGAGGAAAAATTCAGAGACTGGGCCCTCTTCATCAGAGCTATTGGACATGGACCTAAACAGTATGTCAGAAAGGGAATTCAGGCTAACAATTATCCAGGTAATAGCTAGGTTGGAGAAAGCCTTTGATGACAAAATGGAGTTGATTAGGGCAGAAGTGAAAGCCACCAGGGATGATGTTAACAATGCTCTTAATGATTTCCAATCTAATCTAAATTCTCTAAAAGCTAGGGTAACTGAGGCAGAAGATAAAATTAGTGATCTGGAGGACAAACTGATAGAGAAAAAGGATCAGGAAAAAGCCTGGAACAAACAGCTTAGAAGCCATGAAAACAGAATTAGGGGGAAAATGACTCCATGAAATGTTCCAGTGTCAGAATTATTGGAATCCCTTATGGGGAGGAGAAAGAAAGAAGACTAGAAGATATAGGTGAACAAATTTTCCATGAAAAATTTCCCAATCTGGTGAATGGAACCAGCATTCATGTACTAGAGACAGAAAGGTCTCCCCCCAAGATCATAGAATCTAGAAAGACCTTGGGACACCTGATTGTGAAAATGATGAATCATAATTTTAGACAGGAGCTCTTGAAAGCAGCTAGGGGGAAGAAATTCCTTACATACAGAGGAAAGCCCATTGGAATAACATCAGACCTGTCCACAGAAACCTGGCAAGCCAGAAAGGGCTGGCAAGATGTATTCAGGGCACTAAATGAGAAGAACATGCAGCCAAGAATACTTTATCCAGCAAGACTGACATTCAGAATGGACAGAGAGATAAAGAGCTTCCAATACCAACAAGGCTTAAAAGATTATGTGACCACCAAGCCAGCACTGCAAGAATATTAAGGGGGGGGGTTCTATAAAGGAGGAAAAACCCAAGAATATCATTGAACAGAAATATATGGAGACAATCTATAGAAACAAAGACTTCACAGGTAATGTCAATAAAAATGTATCTCTCAATAATCACTCTCAACGTGAATGGCCTAAATGTGCCCATAAAACGGCACATGGTTGCAGATTGGATAAAACGACAGGACCCATCCATATGTTGTCTACAGGAGACCTATTCTGAACCTAAGGATACCTCCAGACTGAAAGTGAAGGGATGGAGAAGCATCTTTCATGCCAATGGGCCTCAAAAGAAGACTGGGGTAGTGATTCTTCTATCAGATAAATTAGATTTTAAACTAAAGACTGTATTCAGAGATACAGAAGGACACTACATAGTTCTTAAAATGACTCTCCACCAAGAAGATCTAACAATTGTAAAGATTTATGCCCCCAATATGGGAGAAGCCAATTACATAAGAAAACTGTTAATCAAGATAAAGAGTCATATTGATATGAATACATTGATAGTAGGAGATCTTAACACACCACTCTCAGTAATAGACAGATCATCCAAGCAGAAATTCAATAAAGAAACAAGAGCATTGAATGACACATTGGACCAGATGGACCTCATAGATCTATAAAGAACATTCCAGTCTAAAACAACAGAATACTCATTCTTCCCGAGTGCACATGGAACCTTCTCAAGAATAGACCACATACTGGGTCACAAATCAGGGCTCAACTGATACCAAAAGATTGAGATTTTTTCCTGCATATTCTCAGATCACAATGCTTTGAAAGTAGAGCTCAACCACAAGAAAAAGTTTGGAAGGAATTCAAACACCTGGAAACAAAAGACCACCTTGCTTAAGAATGCCTGGATCAACCAGGGAATCAAAGAACTTAAACAATTAATGGAAACCAACGAGAATGAAGACACTTTGGTCCAAAACCTATGGGATACAGCAAAGGCGGTCCTAAGGGTGAAATACATAGCCATCCAAGCCTCCCTCAAGAAAATTGAAAAATCCAGAATACACCACAGCTGTCTTTACACATTAAAGAACTGGAGAATCAATAACAAATTAAGCCAATTCCACACACAAGAAGGGAAATAATCAAGATTAGTGCAGAGATCTATGAGATAGAAACTAGAGATACAGTAGAATGCATCAATGAACCTAGAAGCTGGTTTTTTAAAAGAATCAATAAGATTGATAAACCATTGGCCAAACTAATCCAAAAGAAAAGAGAGAAGGCCCAAATTAATAAAATTATGAATGAAAGGGAGAGATCACAACTAACACCAAGGAAATAGAAACAATCATCAGAAATTATTATCAACAGTTATATGCCAGTAAGTTAAGCAACCTAGATGAAATGAATGCATTCCTGGAAAACTATAAACTTCCAAAATTGAACCAGGAAAAAATTGACAACCTGAATAGACCTTTATCTAGTAATGAGATTGAAACAGTGATCAAAAACCTCCCAAAAAACAAAAGCCCAAGATCCAGTGGATTCCCTGGGGAATTCTACCAAACTTTCAAAGAAGAAATAATACCTATTATCCTGAAGCTGTTTCCAAAAATTGAAGCAGAAGGAAAACTTCCAGACTCTTTCTATGAGGGCAGCATTACTCTTATCCCCAAAACAGGCAAAATCCCCACCAAAAAGGAGAATTTCTGACCAATATCCCTGCTGATTATGGATGCTAAGTTTCTCAACAAGATCCTAGCTAATAGGGTCCAACAGCACATTAAAAAGATTATCCACCATGACCAGGTGGGATTCATCCCTGGGCTACAAGGATGGTTCAACACTCACAAATCAATCAATGTGATAGAACAAATTAATAAGAGAAGAAAGAAGAACCACATGGTCCTCTCAATTGATGCAGAAAAAAACATTTGACAAAATCCAGCATCTGCTCCTGATTAAAATGCTTCAAAGTATAGGGGTAGAGGGAACATTCTTCAACTTCATAAAATCTATCTATGAAAAACCCACAGCTAATATCATCCTCAATGGGAAAAAGCTGACAGCCTTCGCTTTGAGATCAGGAACAAGACAAGGATGCCCACTCTCACCACTCTTGTTCAACATAGTATTAGAAGTCCCAGTAACAGCAATCAGACAACAAAGAGAAATAAAAGGTATCCAAATTGGCAATGAAGAAGTCAAACGCTCTCTCTTCGCAGATGACATGATACTTTATATGGAAAACCCAAAAGTCTCCATCCCCAAACTACTAGAACTCATACAGAATTCAGTAATGTGGCAGGATACAAAGTCAGTGTACAGAAATCAGTTGCTTTCTTATACACCAGCAATGAAAACACAGGAAGGGAAATTAGAGAATCGATTCCATTTACTATAGCACCAAGAACCATAGGATACCTGGGAATAAACCTAACCAAAGAGCTAAAGGATCTGTACTTGAGGAACTATAGAACACTCATGAAAGAAACTGAAGAAGACACAAAAAGATGGGAGACCATTCCATGCTCTTGGATTGGAAAAATAAACACTGTTAAAATGTCTATACTGCCTAGAGCAACCTGTACTTTCAATGCCATTCTGATCAAAATTCCACTGGCATTTTTCAAAGAGCCAGAGCAAACAATCCAAATATTTGTATGGAATCAGAAGAGACCCCAAATTGCTAAGGAAATGTTGAAAAAGAAAAACAAAACTGGGGGCATCACGTTGCCTGATTTCAAGCTTTACTACAAAGCTGTGATCACCAAGACAGCATGGTACTGACATAAAAACAGACACATAGACCAGTGGAACAGAGTAGAGAGCCCAGATATGCACCCTCAGCTCTATGGTCAAATAATCTTCGACATAGCAGGAAAAAATATACAGTGGAAAAAAGACAGTCTCTTCAATAAATGGTGCTGGGAAAACTGGACAGCTATATGTAGAAGAATGAAGCTTGACCATTTTCTTACGTTATACACACAGATAAACTCGAAATGGATAAAAGACCTCATCATGAGGCAGGAATCCATCAGAATCATAGAGGAGAACATAGGCAGTAACTTCTTCGATATCAGCTACAGCAACTTCTTTCAAGATATGTCTCTAAAGACAAAGGAAACAGAAGCAAAAATGAACTTTTGGGACTTCATCAAGATCAAAAGCTTCTGCACAGCAAAGTAAACAGTCAACAAACCAACAGACAACCTACAGAATGGGAGAAGGTATTTGCAAATGTCTTTTTCAGATAAAGGGCTAGTATCCAAGATCTATAAAGAACTTATCAAACTCAACACCCAAAGAACAAATAATACAATCAAGAAGTGGGAAGAAGACATGAACAGACATTTCTGATACCGGTTGAGTCCCGATTTAGGACCGAGGATGTGATCTATTCTGGAGAATGTTCCATGTGTACTAGAGAAGAATGTGTATTCTGTTGCTTTGGGATGAAATGTTCTGAATATATCTGTGATGTCCATCTGGTCCAGTGTGTCGTTTAAGGCCTTTATTTCCTTGCTGATCTTTTGCTTGGATGATCTGTCCATTTCAGTGAGGGGAGTGTTAAAGTCCCCTACTATTATTGTATTATTGTTTATGTGTTTCTTTGATTTTGTTATTAATTGGTTTATATAGTTGGCTGCTCCCACGTTGGGGGCATAGATATTTAAAATTGTTAGATCTTCTTGTTGGACAGACCCTTTGAGTATGATATAGTGTCCTTCCTCATCTCTTATTATAGTCTTTGGCTTAAAATCTAATTGATCTGATATAAGGATTGCCACTCCTGCTTTCTTCTGATGTCCATTAGCATGGTAAATTCTTTTCCACCCCCTCACTTTAAATCTGGAGGTGTCTTCGGGCTTAAAATGAGTTTCTTGGAGGCAACATATAGATGGGTTTTGTTTTTTTATCCGTTCTGATAGCCTGTGTCTTTTGACAGGGGCATTTAGCCCATTAACATTCAGGGTAACTATTGAGAGATATGAATTTAGTGCCATTGTATTGCCTGTAAGGTGACTGTTACTGTATATGGTCTCTGTTCCTTTCTGATCTACCACTTGTAGGCTCTCTCTTTGCTTAGAGGACCCCTTTCAATATTTCCTGTAGAGCTGGTTTGGTGTTTGCAAATTCTTTCAGTTTTTGTTTGTCCTGGAAGCTTTTAATCTCTCCTTCTATTTTCAATGATAGCCTGGCTGGATATAGTATTCTTGGCTGCATGTTTTTCTCGTTTAGTGCTCTGAAAATATCATGCCAGCTCTTTCTGGCCTGCCAGGTCTCTGTGGATAAGTCAGCTGCCAATCTAATATTTTTACCATTGTATGTTACAGACTTCTTTTCCTGGGCTGCTTTCAGGATTTTCTCTTTGTCACTGAGACTTGTAAATTTTACTATTAGGTGACGGGGTGTGGGCCTATTCTTATTGATTTTGAGGGGCGTTCTCTGAACCTCCTGAATTTTGATGCTTGTTCCCTTTGCCATATTGGGGAAATTCTCCCCAATAATTCTCTCCAGTATACCTTCTGCTCCCCTCTCTCTTTCTTCTTCTTCTGGAATCCCAATTATTCTAATGTTGTTTCGTCTCATGGTGTCACTTATCTCTCGAATTCTCCCCTCGTGGTCCAGTAGCTGTTTGTCCCTCTTTTGCTCAGCTTCTTTATTCTCTGTCATTTGGTCTTCTATATCACTAATTCTTTCTTCTGCCTCACTTATCCTAGCAGTGAGAGCCTCCATTTTTTATTGCACCTCATTAATAGCTTTTTTTATTTCAACTTGGTTAGATTTTAGTTCTTTTATTTCTCCAGAAAGGGCTTTTATATCTCTCGAGAGGGTTTCTCTAATATCTTCCATGCCTTTTTCGAGCCCGGCTAGAACCTTGAGAATTGTCATTCTGAACTCTAGATCTGACATATTACCAATGTCTGTATTGATTAGGTCCCTAGCCTTCGGTACTGCCTCTTGTTCTTTTTTTTGTGTTGAATTTTTCCTTCTTGTCATTTTGTCCAGATAAGAGTATATGAAGGAGCAAGGAAAATACTAAAAGGGTGGCAACAACCCCAGAAAAATATGCTTTAACCAAATTAGAAGAGATCCCTAATTGTGAGGGGGGAGAAAGGGGATAAAAAGAGGTTCAAAAAGGAAGAAAGACAAAAAAAGAAAAAAGAAAAAAAAAAGAATTAAAAAAAAATAAGAAAAATATAAAAAAGAAAAAATATATATATTAGATAAACTGGTTAAAAAACGTTAAAAAAGAAAAAGGTAAAAGTTAAAAAAAAATTTTACCAGAAGGTGAGGAAAAAAACAAAAAATGAAAAAGAAAAAAAATTAAATTAACTGCAAGCCTAAAAAAAATCACAGGGAAAAAGCCATGAGTTCCGTGCTTTGCTTTCTCCTCCTCTGGAATTCTGCTGCTCTCCTTGGTATTTAAACCGCACTCCTTGGTAGGTGAACTTGGTCTCGGCTGGATTTCTTGATGATCTTCTGGGGGAGGGGCCTGTTGTAGTGATTCTCAAGTGTCTTTGCCCCAGGCGGAATTGCACTGCCCTTATCAGGGGCCGGGGTGAGTAATCTGCTCGGGTTTGCTTTCAGGAGCTTTTGTTCCCTGAGCGCTTTCCGTAGAGTTCCGGAGGACGGGAATACAAATGGCGGCCTCCTGGTCTCCGGCCCGGAGGAGCCGAGAGGCCCGGGCCCCACTCCTCAGTGCGCCCTCAGAGAACAGCGCCCAGTTACTCCCGTCTGCCTGACCTCCGGCCACGCTCCGAGCTCACCGAGCCTGCGACTGGTTCAAGGTAACACCGAGCTGTGAGCTTACTGTCGGCTCTGTCTCTGTAGCCGGCTTTCCCGTTCCAATACCCGCAAGCTCTGCGACACTCAGACACCCCCGATCCTTCTGTGACCCTGCGGGACCTGAGGCCACGCTGACCCCGCGTGGGCTTCGCCCCGGTTTAGCCTCTGGAGCGATGTCCCTCAGCGGAACAGACTTTTAAAAGTCCTGATTTTGTGCGCCGTTGCTCCGCCGCTTGCCGGGAGCCGGCCCCTCCCCCCGGGGTCTATCTTCCCGTCGCTTTGGATTCACTTCTCCGCCGGTCCTACCTTTCACAAAGTGGTTGTTTTTCTGTTTCCAGAATTGCTGCTCTTCTTCTCTTCGATCTGCCGATGGATTTTCAGGTGTTTGCAATCTTTAGATAAGTTATCTAGCTGATCTCCGGCTAGCTGAAGTAGTCTCAGCCTGCTACTTCTCCGCCATCTTGACTCCTCCCCCCATGAACAGACATTTCTGGTAAGAAGACATCCAGATGGCCAACAAACACAAGAAAAACTGCTCAACATCACTTGGCATAAGGAAAATACAGATCAAAACCACAGTGAGCTGCCACCACACACCAGTCAGAATGGCTAAAATTTACAAGACAGGAAATGACAGATGTTGGTGAGGATGCAGAGAAAGGGGAACCCTCCTACACTGTTGGTGGGAATGCAAGCTGGTGCAGCCACTCTGGAAAACAGTATGGATGTTCCTCAAAAAGTTGAAAATAGAGCTACCCTATGACTCAGCCATTGCACTAATGGGTATTACCCAGTAGATACCTAATACCCTAAAGATACAAATGCAGTGATCTGAAGGGGCACATGCACTTGAATGTTTATAACAGCAATGTCCACAATAGCCCAACTATGCAAAGTGCCCAGACATCCATCCATCTATCTATCTATCTATCTATCTGTATATATATCTTTTCTATATATATATATATATATGTATATACATACATACATACACATACATACATATATGTATGTATAAATATGTATATAACACATGCAATGGAATATTTCTCAGCTATCAAGAAAAGAAATCTTACCATTTGCAATAATATAGATGGAACTAGAATACTATTATCCTAAGTGAAATAAGTCAATCAGAGAAAGACAACTATTCTATGACTTTACCACATGTGGATTTTAAGAAACAAAACACAGGCTCATAGAAGAAAGGAGGGAAAAATAAAATAAGACAAAAGCAGAGAGGGAGACAAACTATAAGAGACTCTTGCCTACGGGAAACAAACTGAGGGTTATAAGAGGGGCAGTGGGTGGAGGGATGGGGTAACTGGGTGATGGGCATTAAGGAGGGCACCTGATGTAATGAGAGCTGGGTATTATATGCAACTGATGAATCCCTGAACTCTACCTCTGAAACTAATGATACACTATCTGTTATTAATTGAATTTAAATAAAATATAATTCAAAAAAGAAGAGAAATCCCAGAAATGGACACATGCATGTTTGGAGACTTGATATATAACACATGTGATGTATTACACATCACTGGAGAAAGGGTGGGGTCACAAATGCAAACAGGACAGTTGGAAATACATGTATCAAGGAGAAGTGTATAAAATATTTATAGCAGCATTCAACTAGGAGGCAACCCAATGATCCATCAACGTAGAATGTATAAATAAACTGTGCTACATTCATATAATGGAATTTAGCAATACAAATTAATGAATTTAGCCATACTCATCAATATTAATGAGTCTAGCAAACATAATATTGACTAAGGAATCAAGACAAAAAGAACACTTATAAGGGTTCAACTGACATTGAGGTTTTTTGTTTTTTTTTAAGATTTTGTTTACTTGTTAGAGAGAGCAGGAACACAAGCAGGGGGAGCTGCAGGCACAGAGAGAAGCAGGCTCCCTGCTGAGCCAGGAGACCCATGTGGGACTCCATCCCAGGACCCTGGGTTCATGACCTGAGCCAAAAGCAGAGGCTTAACCAACTGAGCCACCCAGGTGTCCCTATATTGAGTTTAGAGAGAGGAAAGCCTAGACTATACTGTTTAAGGATGTATACATTGGTCATAAAACTCAAGAAAAGCAAGGAAATGATTAAACTCATCAGCAATGTGGTTCTCTCTGGCAGGAGGGGATAGATTGGGCAGGAATATCCAGGGAGCTTCCAAGGTACTGGCAATGTTCTACTCCTTAAATTAGGAGCTTATTACTTTATTTGTCTTTAAATTAAATAAATGAGTTTGATGTATTTTCATTTACATATCTGTGCTACTTTTCACATGTTAAATTCCTAAACTATTAAATATATGATACCACTTCTCATCTTTCAGATTGGCAAAGACCAAAAAGAGTTCTTGAGACTAAACTACTATGTTAGCAGAATGTGGAAAACAAACATGTCAGACATGCTAATGACAGGAATGTGTAAATTTGTCAATACCTAACAAAATTACAAATGTACAGAAAACAGGCATATTTTTATGATGTGCTAAATTATGAGTTCATAAGGAAATTTGCTGTAGCATTGATTATAACAGCATAAGATTGCAGAAGTTTGGAAGATCTAAACATTCATCACTATTAGACTGGTTAATTAAATGATGGCACAAACTTAAATGGAATATATTCCGCCATTTAAAAAAACAAGACAGTATATTGTCTGGCTCAGGTGGTTGAGCATATACCTTGGGCTCAAAACACAAGCTCAGAGTCCTGGGAAGAAGCCCTGAATGGGTATCCCTGTTAAGGTGGGAGTCCGCTTCTCCCTCTTCCTCTGCCCATCCCCCTACTCAAATATAAACAAACAAATAAATAAACAAACAAATAAATAAATACTTTATAAATAATAAACAAATAAATAAATACTTTATAAAAATAAGCTGTATCACACATCTTTCTTGCAGATACATATACCCAAGATATATTGTTCAGTGAAAAAATCAGGATATTAAAAAAGAGCACTTTGGGGCAAAATTTGTCACTGTCTTAATATCTTGATTTTCTCACTCAACAATATCCATAGAATATCTCTGGGGAAACAAAGCATAAGGATATTGCTAACATTGGTTGCCTCGAGGGAACATAATTATGTGATAAGGAGCTTAATTTTTATTCTATATTCATTTATACCTTTTAAATTTTGATTTGCAGACAAGGAACACCTCTTAATGAGATGATAATCACTAAGATGAATCAAGGAGGAGGTAGAAATCAATGGTGATAAACAGAATCAGATGGATTGAGACTGAAATCCAGTTCTGCCATTCACAAAAGATGTGGCCGTTGGTAAATTGTTTAACCCTTTTTTTTTTTTAAGATTTTATTTATTTATTTATTTGTCAGAGAGAAGGAGAGAGAGAGCACACAAGCAGGCAGAGAGGCAGAGAGAGAAGCAGGCTCCCTGCTGAGCAAGGAGCCTGATGCGAGACTGGATCCCAGGACCCTGAGCCAAAGGCAGCACATTGACCCACTGAGCCACCCAGGCGTCCCTTGTTTAACCTTTTAAATTCTATTCCCTGGAATAAGAACCTAGGGACATAATAGCACATTTTACGCTATACTACAAAGCTACAGTAATCAAAACACTTGGATGTTGATACAAAACTAGACATTAATCAGAGGAACAGGATAGACACCAGAAATAAACCCATGCTTATCTAATCAATTAGTCTATAACAGTCTCTTCAGTAAATGGTGTTGAAAAAACTGGAGAACTACATGCGAAAGAATACGAACTGGTGTGGTTTCTTTTGTTTTACACAGATGTGAAATAAAGTGGAGTGGAGACCAAAAGGTAAGACCTGACCATAAAACTCCTAAAAGAAAACACAGGCAGCAATCTCTTGCACATCAGCCTCAACAACATTATTCAGGATAGGTCTCCTAGACAAGGAAAACAAAGGCAAAAATAAACTCTTGAACTTCATCAAGCTAAAGAGCTTTGGCACAGCAAAAGAAACCATCAGCTAAACAAAAAGGCAACCGACTGAATGAGAGAAGATAATTGCGAACAATATATTTGGATAGTATCCAAAATATATAAATAAAACGTACAACTCAACACCAAGAAAACAAATAATCTGATAAAAAGTGGGCAGAGGATCTGAATAGACATTTCTCTAAAAATGACCTACAGAGGGCTAAAGGAAACACAAAATGATGCTGAATATCACTAACATCAGGGACATACAAATTAAACCCAAAATGAGATACCGCCTCACACAAGTCAGAATGCCGAGAATCAATATGGCAAGAAATAACACGTGCTGGTGAGGAAGTGGAGGAAATGTTAAAATGAAGGTTTATGAAGTGTCTGTCATAGTGCTTGGCACATGGGAGCACCTCACTCAGTGTAGCCAGTTCTGCTGCTGCTGTTGTGAGACATGTGTCCTGCCTCCCCATTCTGGATGTCTAGGACTCAGCAGGGGGACAACATACTCTGGCCCTGAATGGAGCACTGGCTTCTCTGGGAGCCCAGGGAAAGCTCAGGAGGAAACCAGCATCTGCTATACACTCTTCTCCATCTCCAGGTGACCGTGTCCCAGTTGTTATCTCTAATTAGGACAGGGAGATGGTCCCTGGAGGACCCAGGTATGTGTAGGGCCTGTACCCTGTGCACATTTGACATTCCAAACTTTAAATTGCTTCTGGGACTAACAGGGTCCCTGTAGGAGTTCACAGTTGCTTCTTGAGGACTCCTTTCACTGCTGGGGAAGATGTACCTGTGGGATTTATGGGCTTCAGAGCAAGATGACAAATCCTCTCTATGAAGAGTCTGTAGCTGAGACACCCAGTTAGCCTGCACATCTAGGAGGAAGGATGTTAGAGAAACCCCACCAGAGGCTAAAGTTTCCACAGGGTTGTAGGGGAAGAAGACGACACAGGGTCTCAGAGGTAAAGAAGTCCACCACAGGAGTGTCTGGCCTCCAGGGTCTGGCGAGGGCACAGTGAGGAGCTGAGATTGGGTCTCGAATCAGGAGACTTGGAGAAGTGGCTGCAAGCAGGATGCAGGTGGGAAGCGCTGGCTGTGGTGGCCACAGGGCTGGTGGACGTGACTTTTGCAGAGCATTTTCTGAAAATGGACTTTCTCCCCCCCTGCCTCTGCTCCAAGCACCTTCCAGCTGCAGCCAGCTGTGAGCAGCTGATGCTGGAGCAGGGAGGAGCAGCTGAGGCTAAGCCCAGGCAGTCCCTCCTGCTCTACAGAGCTCACCACTGACCAAGCTCTGCCCTGACACTGCTGTTCCATCCTCCCTGGGAGGAGCCCAGAGTCCTGGGAAGAAGGTAGCCTGATTTCCACCCCCCATCCTGCTGAGATTTCCCATAAGACTGAGCCTTTCACGGGGTCACAGGGTGAGCACACAGGCAAGCTGGGACCCACTCCTGTCTGTGATGCCCAGTCTGTGACTAGTTCTGTTCTCCTCACTTTCTTTCTACCCCTTATTCATGGGGATGCCTCCCAAGACCCCCAGTGGATGCCTCAAACCACAGATAGTACTTCCTATATACACACACCTGTGATACCATTTAATTTACAAATCTGACACAGTGAGAGGTTAACAATAACCAATAATATCATACAACAATTATAACATCACATAATAAAGTTATATGACTGTGGTCTCTCTCTCACAGTATCTTATTATACTGGACTCCCTTTCTTCCTGTGACAATGCAAGATGAAAAATGGCCACATGATGAGCCACAGTGAGGTAAGTGACCTAGACATTGAGATGCAACAGAAGGCTACCCTTGACCTCATGACCACAGGTCAGAAACGCTATCTTCAGCTCCAAACCACAGCTGGGGTGCTGCGGGGGGCGGCCAGAACTGAAATTTTGGAAGCACAATATTGGTAAGGGGGATTACCTTACTGAGAAATTTTTTGCCTAAACACAAAGTAATTTCTGCCTGTAATTTATTACATAATCTGATAGTATTGAAGAGTTACAAAGCAGAATCCCTTTCCCAACTGATTTTGTTATAACTTCTTTTCAATCACTTTTATCCACATATACTGTTGACCTAACAGATCAAAATGGTATATACGATTTTGCATTCTCACTTTTATCTTTAAAGTGTAATGATGTGCTAGTGTAAAAATTATAAATGTAAATTAAATGTCTAATATTCCATTAGATGAAATGGCACCATTAGGCATTTATTGGCAGACAGTTATGAAGGCTTCCATTGAGAGATACTGGCCTTCCACTTCATGGAGCATTCACAATTCTCTTCCAGAGGTTGAAATATTGAGTTATGTGCATTTCCCAGCTTTTTTGTTTTTCTACACAAGCTGCTCTCCACAGAGGTGGCATGACAATGCATGGGGCTCTGGACTGCATTCCTTTTCTCAGCTGCCTGCTGCCTCCAGAGATAAGTAGGGATCAGGCCACAAGCAAGCCCTATCGTGGTGTCCCACCTGTAGGATGCAGCCACGAAGGTAAGAGCTTCCCTTCCTTTCCTGCTCTCACAGGCTGACTCCAGTCCACCTGGGGCTGTAGGGGTCAGAGCTCTCTGTTCTCTTCCATCCGATTCTCCTCCAAAGCCTGACACGGCACTATTTCCTGCTGGCCATATCTTGATGGGAAAACAAGCATTCAGATCACCTCTTCACACACACACACACACACACACACACACACTCACCCAAGGAAAGAGCTGTCCCCTTCACCCAAGACTGCTCCCTGCCTGGTGAGGACTGTGCTGGGCACTCCATGACACAGTTGGGATGCCCTGGGAGTGTTTTTGTGAAGCATATGGGGAAATCAAGGCCTGGGACTTGCTCAGGCTACACGGAATATCTATGTACCAGGCAGGGACAGGTTCCACAGCTCTGAGTTCAGTGTGCAAGATCCTCCTAGCCGTTCCGTTCATTCCAATTGAACTAGCTTTCGTTCAGCAATTTTAACATGGTGGGCACTAAGGACTTTCAGGGCTGAAGCTCTCATGTGGGTCAAATCCTGCCCATCACTCACGCCCATAGCACACTGCTCATGGGAAGAAGTTTCTGTGTGCATAGCTCTGGCTCACGGGAGTGGACAGGATGGCTTCTCTAACAGAAGCCACTCTCCTCGGCCTCTCCAGCCACAGCATATCTTTGTCACTATTGAATCCTGCTTGTGGCATGGACTGCAGTGTTTCCTTTGCCTTTTATGGGAAAAGGAAGGGGCAGGGAGAGCCACTGGGAGGCATGGGAGATAAGTTGGGGCAGAGGTTCATGGTGGAGCACCCAGAGTGGGCCTGCATGTGCAGACGGGAGCAACCTCACGTGCTGAATTGAGGGAGGGGGGAAGGGCCCTAAGCCTGCACAGAAAATACCATGAAACCCATGGTTGCATCATGAGGGAGACCTCTCCTGGCTCAGAGCAATGCTCCTCCACAGGGCACAACTTGTACCTCCTTCTCCTCCCGGAAACATTTGGCAGTGTCTGGACACATTTGGTGGTCACTGCTCAAGGAGCAGGTGTTATTGGCAACAGGTGGGCAGAGGTCAGAGATGATCCTAAACATCCTCCGATGCACAGGACAGCCCAACACAACAAAGAACTCTCCAGCCCCAAGTGTCAGTAGTGCCGAGACTAACAAAGTCTGGGGTCAGTCCAGGGCAGGGGTCACTCTGCCTGACAGAGTATCTCACATAAACTCCAACCATGACTGAAGTAAGAGCAGGCTGGTCTATGAGACAGAGCACCCAGAGCTGGTATTGCAGAGACAGACTCTCTACAACATCTGTGCAAGACAGTGTGGCAGCTATTTGGTGGGAAGAACCCAGATTGGGGCCTGTGATCCAACCCCGGCAATGACGTTCAATCTTAAGAACCAAATCTTTGGCTCCTCTGAGCTTTGCTTACTTTTACCTATGACACCTGAATGACAGTGTCTTCTCTGTGGCTTGCTTCAAGGAATATGGCACAGAATAGATGTTCATCAATATTAACCACTCATGGTATATGCTCTGCCCACGCCTACACACACCCACACCCACACCCACACATTCATGACACACACATACACACGTGTGTGCACACCACTGTAATTAAGAAAGAGCTATAGAAATATTACAAATGAGAATTCTGGATACAGAGTCTGGCAATTGTAGCTGAGAGTCCGTAAATCCTCTACCCAAAGGCAAGGAAGACTTCCCATAAGCTAGCTGCTTCCAGGGAACCCAAGAATGGAGACAGAGAGCCAGAATATTATACAAGAATACAGTATAAATATGAAAGGGAAAAAGAAAAAAACATTCCTTAGTCATCCCTGACTAAATGTCACCAATACTCTAATGAGCTGGGATTAGATGTTAATGCCATACATCCTGCTGTCTGATAACTTACAGTCTGCCTGGTTACTAAGAACTGAGTTAACTGGTCAGTAAGCTGCATAGCTGTCATCCCATAGTGTGGGTTCACTCACTCCAATTACTCCTTCTGTGGCCTTCATGACCTCTCCCCCGTGAGGGAACCTCCCCCACATACTGCCTTTAATATGTATTAGAATAGGCAGATCCCCATTCTGACAATAGTCCAGTCTGTTGCTGAGGGTGGGCAGACTAAGGAAGGATCCCTCATATGGTTGAACTTTTACCTAGGCTTTATTCTGTCTCTATGGGGATTAACAATTTTTTAAAAAATATTCTTCTTATTTATTTATTTGACAGAGATCACAAGTATGCAGAGAGGCAGAGAGAGAGAGAGAGAGAGAGAGAGGGAAGTAAGCTCCCTGCCGAGCAGAGAGCCTGATGCAGGACTCTATCCCAGGACCCTAAGATCATGAACAATGTGAACATTCATGAAGGCAGAGGCTTAAACCCACTGAGCTACCCAGACACCCCAGATTAATGCTTTTTTAAAAAGTAACTTCCAAATGTAATCAACTTTTAACAAGGCTTGAATTTTTTCAAGGTAGTTGGGTTTTTTTTTTTTTAAGATTTTATTTCTTTATTTGACAGACAGAGAGAGAGATCACAAGTAGGCAGAGGCAGGCAGAGGGGGAGGGGGAAGCAGGTTCCCCCATGAGCAGAGAACCAAATGCAGGGCTCGATTCCAGGACCCTGAGATCGTGACCTGAGCTGAAGGCAGAGGCTTAACCCACTGAGCAATCCCAGGTGCCCCGAATTTTTGGTAGTGTAAAAATAGGATCAGCTTGGGGATATTCCTCTCTAAAAACCTAAGAAAGCATAGATTAAATGAAATTTCTATGCATTTACATAAAAAAAAGTAACTTACAGCATTTTCCCATGCTCATCATAAAGAGAGGAAAAGCCCTCCTCGACTGGGGATTACCTCTGCTGGGCGCAGGTCCTGTCTCTATCACCATCTTGCTCAGAAGACTTGGACAGGTCACTTCCCCTCTCTGGGCCTCAGTGCAATATTTGTAAGCCCCCTTCCAGCCCTGACGATCCCCCATAAGCTGCCTTCACGTCCCCCATATCAGCACACTCCTACCTACTGTCGCTTTCACTCATTTATCTCATATGCACATACCTTCTCCTATTCTATAGCACGCACTCATGGTGTTCCAGATGCCTGAGCTTTTTCTCAAGAAAGCCCCCTGTGATGATTTTGTATCTGGCTGATGACAGAGGGGATAACACATGGAAAAAGCCAACTGGTCCTCCCCTGTGGCGGGGTTCATTCTCCTGGGTCTCTCAGCCTACCCAAAGCTGGAGAAAATGTTCTTTGTGCTCATCCTCCTGATGTACCTGGTGATCTTACTGGGCAATGGGATCCTCATCCTGGTGGCCGTCCTTGATGCCCGCCTGCACACACCCATGTACTTCTTTCTGGGGAACCTCTCCTTCCTGGACATCTGCTACACAACCTCCTCAGTCCCTCTCATTCTTGACAGCTTCCTGACACCCAGGAAAACCATCTCCTTTTCAGCCTGTGCCGTGCAGATGTTTCTCTCTTTTGCTATGGCAGGGACAGAGTGTGTGCTTCTGGGCATGATGGCATTTGATCGCTATGTGGCCATCTGTAACCCCCTCAGGTACCCCGTGGTCATGAGCAAGGCCGCCTATGTGCCCATGGCTGTCAGCTCCTGGGCTATTGGTGGTACGGCTTCTGTGGTACACACATCTTTGACAATTCAGCTGCCTTTTTGTGGGGACAATGTCATCAACCACTTCACCTGTGAAATCCTGGCTGTCCTGAAGTTGGCCTGTGCTGACATCTCCATCAATGTGATCAGCATGGGGGTGACCAACGTGATCTTCCTGGGGGCCCCAGTTCTCTTCATCTCCATCTCTTATGTGTTCATCATTGTTACCATCCTGAGGATCCCCTCAGCTGAGGGGAGGAGAAAGGCCTTCTCCACCTGCTCTGCCCACTTCACTGTGGTGGTCATCTTCTATGGGACCTTATTTTTCATGTACGGGAAGCCCAAGTCTAAGGATCCCCTGCGGGCAGAAAAACAAGACAAACTCATTCCCCTTTTCTATGGGGTGGTGACCCCCATGCTCAACCCCATCATTTACAGTCTCAGGAATAAGGACGTGAAGGCAGCTGTGAGGAATTTGGTCACTCAGACATGTTTCACCCAGTGATGGAGGGCTTCCTCTGTTTTCCTACCCTATGGGATAAAGGACCTCTGATCATTATAGCTGCCATCCAAAAGACAAGTCATGTTGTCCAGAATCCTCTCTTGCCCTTCTGTCCATTTTCAGAGAATGATGAACTTTTCAGAGTATATCTTATGAGTTCTAGCCATACAGCTGAGAGTTTTGACAGATGCCACACAACAGATCTCTAACTGATTACACAAAGACATTCTGAACACATGATAAAACCAAGGAGAAAGGAGCCAGTCATCAGACTGAGCTTGGTGAATGGCACTTTTGCCATCCCTCTTGGAATCCCCAGGAAGAGTCACAGGAACAAGGAAGAAGTGGGAATATTCATTTTGGACTGTTTTTGGAAGATAGTCAGTTTGGCTGAAGTATAAGAAGAGACAAGGACAAGTTCAAGGAACAAGGACGTGAAGAACCTGGTCCTATGCAAACATGTCATCTAGTGATGGTGTAGGGGTCCTGATGGATCTCTATTCCCTAGTTTTTCTTACCTGAAGGGCTCAGAGCTTTTGGGTGGGAACAAGCTATTCTGGAACACCGCATTTCTTCTTAGCTATAAGAAAATTGAGGCTATTTTTTCTCCATACACTTCACAGTAGGAAACACCACTAGGAAGTTAATGGCAAGAAGGAGTACAGAGTTTGAATTTGATACTCATCACTTACAGCAATTCCCACTAGGAAAGCTAGTATTTGGTTGGATAGTAACTCATACAAGGTGAATGAGGGACAGACGTATAAGCAGATGAATAGAAGCATTCTTATGACAAGTTCTATGAAATTCTATGAATATGACAAACTTATGTAAGAAGAGAATTTCGAAAGTGAATACTTTTTTGAGAATGGATTTTGGAAGTTTTGATTCAAGTGGTACTTACATTTTCTTATATTTATTAGGAATGAATTGCCTAAGGATTAGTGTTTGTTTAATAAAATTTCTGGTCCTAATGTTAGTCCTGTTACTAATGTCTACTTTGCAACAGTAGGGAAAAACCTTGCTCTTGCAAATACACAAATGCCTTCTAGTGGCCATTTAAGCAAACTTCAGACACTTAGTGGAGCCACACAGTATCATTGTAGGGAAATGCTTTGGGGGTTTCCTTCTTCAATCCTACACACAGGATGTGATCATTATGGCAGTGGCCAATGTGGTCTTTTTGGGCAGTCCAGCTCACTACACTTTCATCTCCTATGTGATTATCATTGCTACCAACCTGAGGATACCCCCAGCTCAGAGAAGGAAAAAGGCCTTTTCTACCTGCTCTGCCCTCCTCACATTCATAGTCATCTTCTACAGAACTATGCTCTTTGTATATGGAAAGCCCAAATCCAAGAACCCCACTGGGGGCAGACAAGCAAGCTGTTTCAGATAAACTCACCTCCCTCTTCTATGGGGTGGTGAGCCCTATGCTCAACCTCATCATCTACAGCCTCAGGAACAAGGACGTGAAGAACCTGGTCCTATGAAAACATGTCATCTAGTGATGGTGTAGGGGTCCTGATGGATCTCTATTCCCTAGTTTCTCTTACCTGAGGGGCTCAGAGGATAAGATAAAGGGCCAATTTCGTCAAAGGTACATAGGCATATCCGATTACACAGAATGCTTTGTGTGAATAGGAAGCATTTAATGGGACCTTTCTATACCATTCTAGAAGCACTTCTACACAAGTATAAACCATTGGTCAAGCCTTATACTCATCTATCCTTGGGATGAATACTGGGCTACTTGATGTCCAGGGAAAATAACTCTTCAAGTTTTATTTTTTTTTATTTTTTTAAATTAAATTTATTTAATTTCAGCATAACAGTATTCATTATTTTTTCACCACACCCAGTGCTCCATGCAATCGATGCCGTCTATAATACCCACCACCTGGTACCCCAACCTCCCACCCCCCGCCACTTCAAACCCCTCAGATTGTTTTTCAGAGTCCATAGTCTCTCATGATTCACCTCCCCTTCCAATTTCCCCCAGCTCCCTTCTCCTAACTCCCCTTGTCCTCTATGCTATTTGTTATGCTCCACAAATAACTAAAACCATATGATAATTGACTCTCTCTGCTTGACTTATTCCACTCAGCATAATCTCTTCCAGTCCCGCCCATGTTGCTACAAAAGTTGGGTATTCATCCTTTCTGATGGAGGCATAATACTCCATAGTGTATATGGACCACATCTTCCTTATCCATTCGTCTGTTGAAGGGCATCTTGGTTCTTTCCACAGTTTGGTGACCGTGGCCATTGCTGCTATAAACATTGGGGTACAGATGGCCCTTCTTTTCATGCCATCTGTATCTTTGGGGTAAATACCCAGGAGTGCAATTGCAGGGTCATAGGGAAGCTCTATTTTTAATTTCTTGAGGAATCTCCACACTGTTTTCCAAAGTGGCTGCACCAACTTGCATTCCCACCCACAGTGTAAGAGGGTTCCCCTTTCTCCACATCCTCTCCCACACATGTTGTTTCCTGTCTTGCTAATTTTGGCCATTCTAAGTGGTGTAAGGTGGTATCTCAATGTGGTTTTGATTTGAATCTCCTTGATGGCTAGTGATGATGAACATTTTTTCATGTGTCTGATAGCCATTTATATGTCTTCATTGGATAAGTGTTTGTTCATTTCTTCTGCCCATTTTTTTATATATTTAAAAGTACACAAAATACTTAACACTGAATTTTTAAAATAAAAAGAACTTAAGTTTCTCTCTGAGGCTGAGAGGGAAAAAAAAGAGAGAGAGAGAGAGACAGAGACAGAAGTTGTTTATTTAAGAACAGGTAAGAGTCATAAAAGGTAAACCACAGTAATCCATTAAGTAATTCAGGAGAAGAAAACAGAACAGATGAAAGACAAGTAACAAAGGAAGAGAAAAACATTTCACTGAACAGAAATTCTACATGTCGGTTCATAAAATGTTCATCAATCACTAGGCAAGAATTGTACCAGAGACCTACCTATGAACAGTCAATGCAAAGATAAGTTGTGATTCTCATATGTGCCAAAAGAATTCTATAGAGTTTTCCACAGCACAAAACTGTACTTCCCAGCAAGGACCAAGAATCTGGCTGCCGCTGGCCTGCTTCCCTGCTGCTCTAAATGTCGGTGCCAGTGGAACAAGACTGATTAAGTGCTGAGAGAAAGGGGCTGAGAATCCTAATTCTACACACCCTGACCATTGCACCAATATGACACTTGAAAAGACATTGTTGGATCGTGAAAATCCAGAAGCACACACCCCTATAATGCCTTACTCAAAAAGATTTTGTTTATAAAGTTTTCCCAATAAATTGTTAAAAATAAATAGTGAAAGGACTGGGACATATACAGTATGTAAGGCACAGTAGACAATGGTTAAATGTCTAAAGACTGACAAAGTCTTGGAGGGGTGGACTTTGGGGGGTTGGGTGAGCCTGGTGGGGGTTATTAAGGAGAACACGTATTTCATAGAGCACTGGGTATGGTACATAAACATTGGATCTTGGAACACAGACTAAATAAAATTAAATTTTTTTTTAATTTTTTATTTTTTATAAACATATGTTTTTATCCCCAGGGGTACAGGTCTGTGAATCACCAGGTTTACACACTTCACAGCACTCACCAAAGCACATACCCTCCCCAGTGTCCATAATCCCACCCCCTTCTCCCAAACCCCCTCCCCCCAGCAACCCTCAGTTTGTTTTGTGAGATTAAGAGTCACTTATGGTTTGTCTCCCTCCCAATACCATCTTGTTTCATTGATTCTTCTCCTACCCACTTAAGCCCCCATGTTGCATCACCACTTCCTCATATAATGAACAATTGATACCAAATGTGCAAAGACAAATATATGATAAAATTATGAGGAAATAGCATCAAGGTAAAAAGTGACAACAAAGCAATGATGTAACTCTAGTTATAATTCTAGATGACTTTATTAAGCTGAGAAATTTAGAAAAAAATGTATAGTTATATCCCATTGAAAGTCTCATCTTGGGGCGCCTGGGTGGCTCAGTGGGTTAAGCCGCTGCCTTCGGCTCAGGTCATGATCTCAGGGTCCTGGGATCGAGTCCCGCATTGGGCTCTCTGCTCAGCAGGGAGCCTGCTTCCTTCTCTCTCTCTCTCTGCCTGCCTCTCAGTGTACTTGTAATTTCTCTCTGTCAAATAAATAAATAAAATCTTTAAAAAAAAAAAAAAAAGAAAGTCTCATCTTAAGAAGGATGTGGTGGGAAAGGGAATCTTATAATATATGAGTATAATGCGTTGATACTAAAATAACAAAAGTATTAATGTGCTTATTGAGGGGCGCTTGGGGGTTCAGTCAGTTAGCAGATGTCTTTGGCTCAGGTCATGATCCCATGGTCCTGAGATGGAGCCAAGTTTCTGGCTCCCTGCTCAACAGCTCAACTCAGAGTTTGCTTCTCCCTCTTCCTCTGCCCCAGTTCAGCTTGTCTTCTCTCTCTCAGAAAAATGAAATCTTGAAAAAAATATATGCTCGTGGAAATCTTAAGAGAAATACCAGTAGACAAGTACTAGCATGAAGACGTTTGAAAGAATAAGAGGATGATGAATGAGCAAAGAAACTTGATCAAATCAAAGTCATACACTGAAAATGAATAGATTTAAATCATTGAATATTAAATACATGATACATAGTACCCAGTTTTGTAAAGGGCTTCAAGGTTTCTAACATTAGGATAGATTAGGAGATCTATTGCAACCATTTTATTAATAAATTCAAGAGGAAAAATAATCTTTTTTTAAAATTTATTTGACAGACACAGAGAGATCACAAGTAGTCAGAGAGACAGGCAGAGAGAGAGGAGGAAGCAGGCTCCCCACTGAGCAGAGAGCCCAATGTGGGGCTCAATCCCCGGACCGTAAGACCATGACCTGAGCTGAAGGCAGAGACTTTAACCCACTGAGCCACCAGGTGCACCCAAGGAGAAAAATAATCTTATCAACAGATGTTGACAAGTCACTTGATAAAACTTAACATTGATTTCTGGCTTTTTAAAAGTAGCACACTTCGGGAGGGTATGTGCTATGGTGAGTGCTGTGAAGTATGTAAACCTGGCAATTCACAGACCTGTACCCTTGGGGCTAATAATACAATATATGTTTATTAAAAATTAAAAATTATTAAAAATAAATAGATATATAAATAAAATCAACAAGCTTTAAAATGTTAAAAAAAAAAAAAGTGGCACACTTCAATACAGAAACTGCCGCTAACATGAAATAAAGTATCAGAACATCAGCAAGCAGCATGTCTATGACTTGGACGAAGTCACCAGTTTTCAATGTCTACATCACTTTGCAGTCTAGATAATTAGATGAGATGAGGACAACAAGGAACATAAATATTGAAAAGAAGGAAAAACAACAAATGTTCTTTAACTGAAAAAAAATTTACTCAAGGGACACCTGGGTGGCTCAGTGGGTTAAGCCGCTGCCTTCGGCTCAGGTCATGATCTCGGGGTCCTGGGATCGAGTCCCGCATCGGGTTCTCTGCTCAGCAGGGAGCCTGCTTCCTCCTCTCTCTCTCTCTGCCTGCCTCTCTGCCTACTTGTGATCTCTCTCTGTCAAATAAATAAAAAAAAAAAAAATTTACTCAAATGCCAAAACTACAAGAAATAACAAGAGGGGCTGTATAAAATTCACTGCAGTTAGAAAAGTTTTACAATACCTATGGAAAATATATAAGAAGTATGAGAGGCCTATGTGAGTATCATATATTTACAATGACCATATATTAGCAGGAGAAGTCATGAGACATTTTCATTTTGAAGAAGCAAAAGTCCAGAATGTTAAGCCTCAGGACACTTAACTATCCTCCAAGTGCCTCATTCAAAGCCCTTCTCCCTCTTGCCAGCAGGTGGGAAGAGCCATTCTCCACCCATTTTCCCATCCTTAGAGCAGCCCCAACTCTTAGTTGGGAGGGATGGTCCAAGCCCTGAGGCAAACATGAACGCTCCCTGATCTAAAGGTCTCAGAAGCAAAGAAAACCAGCCTTCAACTCAGTCCATGCTTTTGGAGGTAACCAAAGAGTCTAGAACAGACCACTGACAAATGGAGGCTTTCACAGCTCTGCTTATACGCTGATTACTTCCTGCCTCATTATGACTCATAACCATTTATCTCACCTTAGGATGACCCCTAAAATCTTCAAGAGATTATAGCCTCCAATGAACGTGTTTATTGACATGACCAAATCAAACATCCCAGATGGTCACAGACAACAGATGATGAAAGTAATTACCCAAATAGGTGAAATCAGGGCATTTCAAACAAGACCTAGTCATGATCAAAACAAAACAAAACTTTCAGCATTGAACTGGAGGGGCAGTAGGGCAAGAAAAGAGACAAGCCTATCAATTTTGAAGGAAGATGAAAATTGTCTTTATTCACCGGTGTTATTATTGCCTACTATATACAAAATCTAAATAACTTTGAGATACATTACAAATATTGAAAAGAGTGTTCCTCAACACTAAATAAATGCACAGAAATATATCTATTGCATTTCCACACACCAGCAACAGGTTATGAAATATTTTAAAACATACAAAGAAACATAAAGGTACATATTTATATATATAAATATAAGCATGAACGTTTAGGTATTTAAATACAAATTTTAATATAGAATTATATATAATATAAACTTTAATATATATTTTAATATATTAAATATATATATAAATATATATATATTTATATATATATTTAATATATTAAATATATAAATATATAAATATTATATATATTTTATATATATTATTATATATATTTTATATATATTATTATATATATTATATAATATATATATAATTATATATATTATATATATTATTATATAATATATTAAATATATAAATATTAAATATTAAATATTAAATATCAAATATTATTCATCTATAGATTCGATGTAATGCAAATTTTTAAACCGCCAAAATCATTATTCTACAATTTTAGAAGTTGGCTCCATAATGTATAGAGAAGAACAAAGGACTAAAAACAGCCCAGACACATTTGAAGATGTACTTGGTGGGGATAAAGGGACATCCTCTACAAGATATCAAAGTATACTATAAAGCAATGTTGATTGGGGCAGCATAACATCAACATGGCAACAGACAAATAAATCAATGGAAAAGAATAGATCCCATGCATCACACTCAGAAGAGAAAGGATGACTACCATACGATCTTCTCAACTGATGCACAAAAAAAAATTGACAAAATACAGCCTCCTTTCTTGATTAAAACTCTCCACAGTATAGGAATAGAAGGAACATACCTCAATCTCATAAAAGCCACATACAAAGAGCCCACAGAGAATATCATTCTCAATGGGAAAAACCTGAGAGCTTTCCCCCTAAGGTCAGGAACAGGATGGGGATGACCACTCTCACCACAGCTGTTCAATTCAGTGCTATAACTCCTAGCCTCAGCAATCAGACAACAAAAAGGAATAAAAGGCTTCCAGTCAAAGAAGTCAACTCTGACTCTTCACAGATGATGTGACACTCGATGTGGAAAACCCAATAGACTACTCACAAATTGCTAAGTCTCATATAGGAATTCAGCAAAGTGGAGGGTATAAAATCAGTACACAGAAATCAGTTGCTTTTCTATACAGTAACAATGAGACAGAGGAAAGAGAAATCAAAGAATCAATCCCATTTACAATTGCCCCCCAAAATCTTAAGAAACTTGGAATAAACCTAACCAAAGAGGCAAAGGATCTCTACTCTGAAAACTATAGAGCACTCATGAAGGAAACTGAGGAAGACACAAAGAAATGAAAAAATATTCCATGGCTCATGAATGGGAAGAACAAATATTGTTCAAGTGTCCATGCTACCCAGGGCAATCTACATATACAGTGCAATCCCCATCAAAATACCATCACCGCTTTCCACAGAGCTGGAACAAATAATCCTAAAATTTGTATGGAAAGGCATAATACTCCATAGTGTATATGGACCACATCTTCCTTATCCATTCGTCTGTTGAAGGGCATCTTGGTTCTTTCCACAGTTTGGCGACTGTGGCCATTGCTGCTATGAACATTGGGGTACAGATGGCCCTTCTTTTCACTACATGCTGCTGCCCCTCGGAACAATTTGTTACTTAAACTGTAACCCCTGGAGGATTTTACTGGTTGCCAAGCACATTTAGATATGGCCTTAAGAAATACATATACTGACAACAGGTCTTTGGGGAGAAGGACGATATACGACTGTGAAGCTGGGCAGCTGGGGATGCCTGGCTCACTCAGGGTGGAAGGCTGCCCCTTCACAGAGGCCGGGCAGCCAGGAATGCCCAGCCTGCCCGGGGCAGAACGCAGCCTGCTTCAGGGAAGCCCAGCACCCGGGAACGCCCGGTCAGCTCAGGATGGAACGAAAATCGCCTGCTTCCCTTTTCCGTTATCGCTCCTTTTTCTTCCCAGAAGTGCCCGTTGTTAGTTAGATGAGTCCTTTCAATGTGCTTGTTTAACTATAAACTTTATCCTCTGTCTTTGGAGACATATCTTGAAAGAAGGTGCTGTGGCTGATATCGAAGAGATTACTGCCTATGTTCTCCTCTAGCATTATTCTTCTACATATAGCTGTCCAGTTTTCCCAGCACCATTTATTGAAAACTGGGCATCTATATGTAGAAGAATGAAACTCGACCATTCTCTTACACTGTACACAAAGATAAACTCAAAATGGATAAAACACCTCAACGTGAGACAGGAATCCATCAGAATCCTAGAAGAGAACATAGGCAGTAATCTCTTCAAGGTATGTCTTTCAAGGTATGTCTCCAAAGGCAAAGGAAACAAAAGCAAAAATGAACTTTTGGGACTTCATCAAAATCAAAAGCTTCTGCACAGCAAAGGAAACAGTCAAAGAAACAAAGAGGCAACCCAAGGAATGGGAGAAGATATTTGCAAATGACAGTACAGACAAAAGGTTGATATCCAGGATCTATAATGAACTCCTCAAACTCAAGACACACAAAACAGGCAATCATATAAAAAAAATGGGCAGAAGATATGAACAGACACTTCTCCAATGAAGACATACAAATGGTTATCAGACGAATGAAAAAATGTTCATCGTCACTAGCCCTCAGGGAGATTGAAATTAAAACCACATTGAGATATCACCTTACACCAGTTAGAATGGCCAAAATTAGCAAGACAGGAAACAACATGTATGGGAGAGGATGTGGAGAAAGGGGAACCCTCTTACACTGTTGGTGGGAATGCAGGTTGGTGCAGCCTCTTTGGAAAACAGTGTGGAGATTCCTCAAGAAATTAAAAATAGAGCTTCCCTATGACCCTGCAATTGCACTCCTGGGTATTTACCCCAAAGATACAGATGGCATGAAAAGAAGGGCCATCTGTACCCCAATGTTTATAGCAGCAATGGCCACGGTCACCAAACTGTGGAAAGAACCAAGATGCCCTTCAACAGACAAATGGATAAGGAAGATGTGGTCCATATACACTATGGAGTATTATGCCTCCATCAGAAAGGATGAATACCCAACTTTTGTAGCAACATGGGCGGGACTGGAAGAGATTATGCTGAGTGAAATAAGTCAAGCAGAGAGAGTCAATTATCATATGGTTTTACTTATTTGTGGAGCATAACAAATAGCATGGAGGACATGGGGAGTTAGAGAGGAGAAGGGAGTTGGGGGAAATTGGAAGGGAAGGTGAATCATGAGAGACTATGGACTCTGAAAAACAATCTGAGGGGTTTGAAGTGGTGGGGGGTGGGAGGATGGGGTACCAGGTGGTGGGTATTATAGAAGGCACAGAGTGCATGGAGCACTGAGTGTGGTGAAAAAATAATGAATACTGTCATGCTGAAAATAAATAAATTTAATTAAAAAAAAAACCTTTATCTTCCTCCTTGATTGTCTGCAAGACGTGACTAACATTTGACCTTCATTGGTCCTTCTGTTGGCTATTGTTTCTATCTAATAAAAGTGAGACTGTTTTTCAGAGTCCATAGTCTCTCAGGGTTTTGAAGGGGCGCAGGGTGGGAGGTTGGGGTACCAGGTGGTGGCTACTATAGAGGGCACAGATTGCATGGAGCACTGGGTGTGGTGCAAAAATAATGAATACTGTTATGCTGAAAATAAAAAATAAATTAAAAAAAAAAAAGTGAGACTGTGGAGTTGCTCGTGGCAGCAGTCTTTTCGACTGTTGTCCCCTGCTCCCAATCTCTTGCAGCTGAATTGTTTGTGCCTAATTCTTCTCCCATCGCGGACTGGAAGCGGCAACTACATCTGTATCTTTGGGGTAAAATAGCCAGGAGTGCAATTGCAGGGTCATAGGGAAGCTCTATTTTTAATTTCTTGAGGAATCTCCACACTGTTTTCCAAAGTGGCTGCACCAACTTGCATTCCCACCAACAGTATAAGAGGGTTCCCCTTTCTCCACATCCTCTCCAACACACATTGTATCCTGTCTTGCTAATTTTGGCCATTCTAACTGGCGTAAGTTAGTATCTCAATGTCGTTTTAATTTGAATCTCCCTGATGGCTAGTGATGATGAATATTTTGTCATGTGTCTGTTAGCCATTTGTATGTCTTCATTGGAGAGGTGTCTGTTCATGTCTTCTGCCCATTTTTTGACATGATTATCTATTTTGTGTGTGTTGAGTTTGAGAAGTTCCTTATAGATACTGGATATGAGCCTTTTGTCTGTACTGTCATTTACAAATATCTTCTCCCATTCCTTGGGTTGCCTCTTTGTTTTGTTGACTATTTCCTTTGCTGTGCAGAAGCTTTTGATCTTGATGAAGTCCCAAAAGTTCATTTTTGCTTCTGTTTCCTTTGTTTTTGGAGAGGTATCTTGAAAGAAGTTGCTGTAGCTGATATCGAAGAGGTTACTGCCTATGTTCTCCTCTTTGATTCTGATGGATTCCTGCCTCATGGTGAGGTCTTTTATCCATTTCGAGTTTATCTGTGTGTATAACGTAAGAAAATGGTCAAGCTTCATTCTTCTACATATAGCTGTCCGGTTTTCCCAGCACCATTTATTGAAGAGACTGTCTTTTTTCCACTGTATATTTTTTCCTGCTATGTCGAAGATTATTTGACCATAGAGCTGAGGGTGCATATTTGGGCTCTCTACTCTGTTCCTGGTCTATGTGTCTGTTTTTATGCCAGTACCATGCTGTCTTGGTGATCACAGCTTTGTAGTAAAGCTTGAAATCAGGCAACGTGATGCCCCCAGTTTTGTTTTTCTTTTTCAACATTTCCTTAGCAATTTGGGGTCTCTTCTGATTCCATACAAATATTTGGATTGTTTGCTCCGGCTCTTTGAAAAATGCCAGTGGAATTTTGATCAGAATGGCATTGAAAGTACAGGTTGCTCTAGGCAGTATAGACATTTTAACAGAGTTTATTTTTCCAATCCAAGAGCATGGAATGGTCTTCCATCTTTTTGTGTCTTCTTCAGTTTCTTTCATGAGTGTTCTATAGTTCCTCAAGTACAGATCCTTTAGCTCTTTGGTTAGGTTTATTCCCAGGTATCCTATAGTTCTTGGTGCTATAGTAAATGGAATCGATTCTCTAATTTCCCTTCCTGTGTTTTCATTGCTGGTGTATAAGAAAGCAACTGATTTCTGTACACTGACTTTGTATCCTGCCACATTACTGAATTCTGCATGAGTTCTAGTAGTTTGGGGGTGGAGACTTTTGGATTTTCCATATAAAGTATCATGTCATCTGCAAAGAGAGAGAGTTTGACTTTTTCATTGCCAATTTGGATACCTTTATTTCTCTTTGTTGTCTGATTGCTGTTACTGGGACTTCTAATACTATGTTGAACAGGAGTGGTGAGAGTGGGCATCCTTGTCGTGTTCCTGATCTCAAAGCGAAGGCTGTCAGCTTTTTCCCATTGAGGATGATATTTGCTGTGGATTTTTCATAGATAGATTTTATGAAGTTGAAGAATGTTCCCTCTATCCCTATACTTTGAAGCATTTTAATCAGGAACGGATCCTGGATTTTGTCAAATGCTTTTTCTGCATCAATTGAGAGGACCATGTGGTTCTTCTTTCTTCTCTTATTGATTTGTTCTATCACATTGATTGATTTGTGAGTGTTGAACCATCCTTGCAACCCAGTATTATGCCTCCATTAGAAAGGATGAATACCCAACTTCTGTAGCAACATGGACGGGACTGGAAGAGATTATGCTGGATGAAATAAGTCAAACAGAGATAGTCAATTATCATATGGTTTCACTTATTTGTGGAGCATAACAAATAATATGGAGAACATGGGGAGATGGAGAGGAGAAGGGAGTTGAGGGAAATTGGAGGGGGAGATAAACCATGAGAGACTGTGGACTCTGAAAAACAATCTGAGGATTTTGAAGGGGTAGGGAGTGAGAGGTTGGGTGAGCCTGGTGGTAGGTATTATGGAGGGCACATATTGCATGGAGCATTGGGTGTGGTGCACAAACAATGAATTCTGTTACACTGAAAAGAAATTTAAAAAAAAAAAAAGAAAGAAAAAAGTATATGAGGTGATATCTCATTGTGGTTTTGATTTGTATTTCCCTGATGCCGAGTGATATGGAGCACTTTTTCATGTGTCTGTTGGCCATCTGGATGTCTTCTTTGCAGAAATGTCTGTTCATGTCCTCTGCCCATTTCTTGATTGGATTATTTATTCTTTGGGTGTTGAGTTTGCTAAGTTCTTTATAGATTCTGGACACTAGTCCTTTATCTGATATGTCATTTGCAAATATCTTCTCCCATTCTGTCAGTTGTCTTTTGATTTTGTTAACTGTTTCCTTTGCTGTGCAAAAGCTTTTGATCTTGATGAAATCCCAATAGTTCATTTTTGCCCTTGCTTCCCTTGCCTTTGGCGTTGTTCCTAGGAAGATATTGCTGCGGCTGAGGTCGAAGAGGTTGCTGCCTGTGTTCTCCTCAAGGATTTTGATGGATTCCTTTCGCACATTGAGGTCCTTTATCCATTTTGAGTCTATTTTTGTGTGTGGTGTAAGGAAATGGTCCAATTTCATTTTTCTGCATGTGGCTGTCCAATTTTCCCAGCACCATTTATTGAAGAGGCTGTCTTTTTTCCATTGGACATTCTTTCCTGCTTTGTCGAAGATTAGTTGACTGAATGGCTAAAATCAACAAGTCAGAAAATGACAGATGCTGGCGAGGATGCGGAGAAAGGGGAACTCTCCTACACTGTTGGTGGGAATGCAAGCTGGTGCAGCCACTCTGGAAAACAGCATGGAGGTTCCTCAAAATGTTGAAAATAGAACTGCCCTATGACCCAGCAATTGCACTATTTACCCTAAAGATACAAACGTAGTGATCCAAAGGGGCACATGCACCCGAATGTTTATAGCAGCAATGTCCACAATAGCCAAACTATGGAAAGAACCTAGATGTCCATCAACAGATGAATGGATCAAGAAGATGTGGTATATATACACAATGGAATACTATGCAGCCATCAAAAGAAATGAAATCTTGCCATTTGCGACAACATGGATGGAACTAGAGCGTATCATGCTTAGCGAAATAAGTCAAGCAGAGAAAGACAACTATCATATGATCTCCCTGATATGAGGAAGTGGTGATGCAACATGGGGGCTTAAGTGGGTAGGAGAAGAATAAATGAAACAAGATGGGATTGGGAGGGAGACAAACCATAAGTGACTCTTAATCTCACAAAACAAACTGAGGGTTGCTGGGGGGAGGGGGTTTGGGAGAAGGGGGTGGGATTATGGACACTGGGGAGGGTATGTGCTTTGGTGAGTGCTGTGAAGTGTGTAAACCTGGTGATTCACAGACCTGTACCTCTGGGGATAAAAACGTATGTTTATAAAAAATAAAAAATTAAAAAAAAAAGTATATGAATGATCAGCCAATGCACACATGAAAAGATGCTAGTTATCAGGGAAATGCAAATTCAAACTATGAGGATACACCATTACATATCCACTAGTTTGGCTAATATTAAAAAGACAGAAAAGACCAATTATTGGCAGGCGTGGAACAACTAGAAGCCTCCTACATTGCAGGTAGGGATGTAAAACTGCACAACCACTCGGGAAAACTGTTTGGCAGCTTCTTAAAAAGTTAAAAATATATCTACCATATGACCCAGTCATTTCTCTCCTACATATTTACTGAAGGAAAATAAAGTCATATGTCTCCTCCAAGATTTTTACATGAATTTCCATAGTGTTTTCTTTGTAATAGCCCTAAACTGGAAGCAAGCAAAATGTTCATCAACAGTGAATGCAAGAATGAAGTTAAATATATGCATTGCATAGAATAGAATTCTAGTCAGCAATAAAAAGGAACAGCTACTAATCTATGCTACAGTACGGATGAATCTTAAAACAATGGGTTGATGGGAAGAAGCAAGACATAACATACTGTATGATCTTTTTTCCATAAAATGTAAACTAATCTCTAGTAACAAATAGCACATTAGTGGTTGACTAGAGACAAGGATCAATCAAAGAAGGGAGGAACTGTAAAAAGGCACGAGACATTTTTGGAAGGTGTTGGAAATGTTCTGTAGCTTGATTCTGGTGTTATTCTCATGGGTATGTACAGTTGTCAAAATTCATTAAGTGGCATGCTTTAAATGAATGTAGTCTGTTGTAAAATAAAGTTTCCTCAGTAATGCTGATAAGGGAAAAAAATTTGTATGGAAAGACCCCGAAAAGCCAGAGTAATGTTGAAGAAGGAAACCAAAGCAGGTAGCCTCACAATTCTGGACTTCAAGCTCTATTACAAAGCTGTAATCCTCAAGACAGTACGCTACTGGCACAAAAACAGACACATAGATCAGTGGAACAGAATAGAGAACCCAGGAATGGACCCTCAACTCTACCATCAACTAATCTTCAACAAAGCAGGAAAGAATGTCCGGTGGAAATAAAGACAGCCTCTTCAACAAATGGTGTTAGGGAAATTGGACAGCCACAAGAAGAAGAATAACTGGACCTTTTCTTACACCATACACAAAATAAACTCAAAATGAATGAAAGACCTGAATGTAAAATAAGAATGCATCAAAATCCTAGAAGAGAACACAAAGGCAGCAAACTCTTCAATCTCAGATGCAGCAACTTCTTGCTAGATATGTCTTCTAAGGTAAAGGAAACAAAAGCAAAAGTGACGTACTAAGACTTCATCAAGATTAAAAAGCTTTTGCACAGCAAAGGAAACAGTCAACAAACCAACAGACAACCTACAGAATGGGAGACGGTATTTGCAAATGTCTTTTCAGATAAAGGGCTAGTATCCAAGATCTATAAAGAACTTATCAAACTCAACACCCAAAGAACAAATAATCCAGTCAAGAAATGGGTAGAAGACATGAACAGACATTTCTGCTAAGAAGACAACCAGATGGCCAACAGACACCAGAAAAACTGCTCAACATCACTCAGCCTCAGGGAAATACAGATCAAAAGGACAGTGACATGCTACCTCACACCAGTCAGAATGGCTAAAATTAACAAGTCAGGAAATGACAGATGTTCATGAGGATGCGGAGAAAGGGGAACCCTCCTACACTGTTGGTGGGAATGCAAGCTGGTGCAGCCACTCTGGAAAACAGTATGGATGTTCCTCAAAAAGTTGAAAATAGAGCTATCCTACGACCCAGCAACCACACCACTGGCTATTTGCCCTAAAGATACAAATGTAGTGATCCAAAGGGGTACCTGTACCCCAGTGTTTATAGCAGCAATGTCCACAATAGCCAAACAATAGGAAGTGCCCAGACATCCATCAATAGAAGAATGGAAAAGGAGATAGATAGATTTATACACACACGCACACACACGCACATACATACACACACATACATACACGTATGAATGTATGTATATGTATATACCACATACAATGGAATATTTCTCAGCTATCAAAAATAGAAATCTTACCATTTGCAATAATGTGGATGGAGCTAGAGGGTATTATCCTAAGTGAAATAAGTTAATCAGAGAAAGACAACTATCCTATGACTTTACCACATGTGGATTTCAAGAAACAAAACACAGGCTCATAGAAGAAAGGAGGAAAAATAAAATAAGACAAAAGCAGAGAGGGAGACTCTATAAGAGATAAAACTATAAGACACTCTTACCCACAGGAAACAAACTGAGGGTTATAAGAGGGGCAGTGGGTGGAGGGATGGGGTAACTGGGTGATGGGCATTAAGGAGGGCATCTGATGTAATGAGAGCTGGGTATTATATGCAACTGATGAATCCCTGAACTCTACCTCTGAAACTAATAATACACTATCTGTTATTAATTGAACTTAAATAAAATATAATTAAAAAAAAGAAGAGAAATCCCAGAAATGGACATGTGTATGTTTGGAGATTTGATATATAACACAAGTGATGTATTACACATCACTGGAGTAAGCGTGGGTCACAAATGCAAACAGGACAGTTGGAAATACATGTATCAAAGAGAAGTGTATAAAATATTTATAGCAGCATTCAACTAGGAGGCAACCCAATTATTCATCAACATAGAATGTATAAATAAACTGTGCTACATTCATATAATATAATTTAGCAATACAAATTAATGAATTTAGCCATACTCGTAAATATTAACGAGTCTAGCAAATATAATATTGACTAAGGAATCAAGACAAAAGAAAAACTGGGTCACATGGGTGTCTCAGTGGATTAAAGCCTCTACCTTCAGCTCAGGTTATGATCCCAGGGTCCTGCGATCAAGACCCACATCGGGCTTTCTGCTCAGCGAGGGCCTGCTTCCCTCTCTGCTCTCTGCCTGCCTCTCTGCCTATTTGTGATCTCTCTCTCTGTCAAATAAATATATAAAATCTTTATTTAAAAAAAAAGAAAACGTAAGGGTTAAACTGACATTGAGGGTTGTTGTTTTTTGTTTGTTTGTTTGTTCGTTTGTTTGTTTTTATTCCTTTTCAGTGTAATAGTATTCATTGTTTTTGCACCACACCCAGTACTCCATGCAATCCATGCCCTCTCCAATACCCACCACTTGGTTCCCCCAAACTCCCACCCCCCGCCCCTTCAGACCTCTCAGATTGTTTTTCAGAGTCCATAGTCTCCCATGGCTCACCTCCCCTTCCAATTTCCCTCAACTCCCTTCTCCTCTCTAACTCCCCATGTCCTCTATGCTATTTGTTATGCTCCACAAATAAGTAAAACCATATGATAATTGACTCTCTCTGCTTGACTTATTCCACTCAGCATAATCTCTTCCAGTCCCGCCCATGTTGCTACAAAAGTTGGGTACTCATCCTTTCTGATGGAGGCATAATACTCCATAGTGTATATGGACCACATCTTCCTCATCCATTTGTCCATTGAAGGGCATCTTGGTTCTTTTCACAGTTTGGCGACCATGGCCATTGCTGCTAAAAACATTGGGGTACAGATGGCCCTTCTTTTCACTACATCTGTATCTTTGGGGTAAATACCCAGGAGTGCAATTGCAGGGTCATAGGGAAGCTCTATTTTTAATTTCTTGAGGAATCTCCACACTGTTTTCCAAAGTGGCTGCACCAACTTGCATTCCCACCCACAGTGTAAGAGGGTTCCCCTTTCTCCACATCCTCTCCCATACATGTTGTTTCCTGTCTTGCTAATTTTGGCCATTCTAAGTGGTGTAAGGTGGTATTTCAATGTGGTTTTAATTTGAATCTCCCTGATGGCTAGTGATGATGAATATTTTTTCAAGATTTTTTTTATTTATTTGTTAGAGAGAGCAGGAACACAAGCAGGGGGAGCTGCAGGCACAGGGAGAAACAGGCTCCTTGCTGAGCCAGGAGACCCATGTGGGACTCCAACCCAGGACCCTGGGTTCATGACCTGAGCCAAAAGCAGACGCTTAACCAACTGAGCCACCCGGTCTTCCTATATTGAGAGAGAGGAAAGCCTAGACTATACTCTTTAAGGATGTTGGTCATAAATCTCAAGAAAAGCAAGGAAATGATTAAACTCATCAGCAATGTGGTTCTCTCTGGGAGGAGAGGGAGAAGATAGATTGGACAGGAATATCCAGGAAGCTTCCAAGGTACTGGCAATGTTCTACTCCTTAAATTAGGAGATTATTACTTTATTAGTCTTTAAATTTAATCTATGAGTTTGATGTACTTTCATATGTATTTACATATCTGTGCTACTTTTCACATATTAAATTCCTAAAGTATTAAATATGTGATTCCATTTCTCATCATTCAGATTGCAAAGACCAAAAGGAGTTCTTTTTTCTTTTTTAAGGCAAGTTTTTAAAAATTTTTTATTTTTTCAGCGTAACAGTAGTCATTATTTTTGCACCACCATGCAATCGGTGCCCTCTCCAATACCTACCACCTGGATCCCCCTTGAGACTAAAATACTATGTTAGCAGAGTGTGGAAAACAAACATGTTCAGACATGCTAATGACAGGAATGTGCAAATTTGCCAATACCTAACAAAATTACAAATGTATAGAAATCGGAATATTTTTAAGATGTGCTAAATTATAAATTCATAAGGAAATTTGTTGTAGCATTGATTGTAACAGCATAAGATCGCAAAACTTTGGAAGATCTAAATGTCCATCACTATTACCACTGGTTAATTAAATGATGGCACAAAAATAAATGGAATATATGCAGCCATTTAAAAGAACAAGACAGTATATTGTCTGGTTCAGTTGGTTGAACATATACCTTGGGCTCAAATCATGAGCTCAGGGTCCTGGGAAGAATCTGTGAATGGGGCTCCCTATTCAGGCAGGAGTCTTCTCCCTCTACCTCTGTCCATCCCCCACCCAAGGTGTCTCTCTCTCTTTCTCTCTATCTCTCTCTCTATCTCCCTCTCAAATAAATAAATAAATACTTTTTAAAAAGAGACAGTATTAGGGCACGGATTGCATAGAGCACTGGGTGTGGTACAAAAACAATGAATACTGTTACGCTCAAAAGAAATTTAAAAAAAAGAAAACAGAAAAAAAAGAGGCAGTATTACACATCTATTTTGCAGATACATATACTCAAGATATATTGTTCAGTGAGAAAATCAGGATATTAAAAAAGAGCACTGGGGCGCCTGGGTGGCTCAGTGGATTAAAGCCTCTGCCTTCGGCTCAGGTCATGATCCCAGGGTCCTGGGATCGAGCCCCACATCGGGCTCTCTGCTCAGTGAGGAGCCTGCTTCCTCCTTTCTCCTCTCTCTCCGCCTGCCTCTCTGCCTACTTGTGGTCTCTGTCTGTCAAATAAATAAATAAAATCTTAAAAAAGAGCACTGTTGTGCAAAACTTGTCTCTGTCTTAATATCTTGCTTTTCTCACTCAACAATATCCATAGAATATCTCTGGGGGGAGAAAGCACAAGGACATTGCTAACATTGGTTGCCTCGAGGGAACATAATAATGTGACAAGAAAAAAGATTAACTTTTATTCTATTTTCGTTTACACCTTTTAAATTTTGATTCAGGTACGAGGAACCCCTCCTAATGGGATGATACTCACGAAGATGAATTGAGGAGGAGGAGGAAATCATTGGTGATAAACAGAATCAGATGTATTGAGACTGAAACCAGCGCTGTCATCCACAAAAGATGTGGCCTTTGGTAAGTTGTTTAACCTTTTAAATTCTGTTCCCTGGAATAAGAAGCTAGGGACATAATAGCACATTTCTAGCTATACTACAAAGCTATATTAATCAAAACACTTGGATGCTGATAAAAAATAGACACATGTCAGAGGATAACCACCAGAGATAACTACCAGAAATAAACCCATGCTTATCTCATCAATTGGTCCATAACAAAGGAGACAAGAATACACAATAGACAGTCTCTTCAGTAAATCGTGTTGAAAAACCTGGAGAACTACATGCAAAAGAATAAAAACTGGACTACTTTCTTTTGTCTTACACAGATGTGAAATAAATGTGGAGTAGAGACCTACAGGTAGGACCTGACCATAAAACTCCTAAAAGAAAACACAGGCAACAACCTCTTACACATCAACCTCAACAGCATTATTCAGGATCGGTCTCCTCAGACAAGGAAAACAAAGGCAAAAATAAACTCTTGGACTTCATTGAGCTAAAGAGCTTTTGCACAGTGAAAGAAACCAACAGCTAAATGAAAAGGCAAGGTACTGAATGAGAGAAGATAATTATGAACAATATATTTGGATAGTATCCAAAATACATAAATAAAACGTACAACTCAACACCAAGAAACAAATAATCTGATAAAAAAATGGGCGGAGGATCTGAATAGACATTTCTCCAAAGATGACCTGCAGAGGGCTAAAAGAAACATGAAACAATGCTCAACATCACTATCATCAGGGAAATGCAAATTAAACCAACAGTGAGATACCACCTCACACAAGTCAGAATGCCGAGAATCAATATGGCAAGAAATAAAGTGTGCTGGTGAGGAAGTGGAGGGAATGTTGAAATGAAGGTTTGTGAAGTGTCTGTCACAGTGCCTGGCACATGGGAGCACCTCATTCAATGTAGTCAGTACTATTGCTGTTGTTGTGAGACATGTGTCCTGCCTCTCCATTCTGGATGTCTAAGACTCAGCAGGGGGACAACATACTCTGACTCTGAATCGAGCACTGGCTTCTCTGGTAGTCCAGGGAAAGCTCAGGAGGAAACCAGCATCTGCTATACACTCTTCTCCATCTCCAGGTGACCGTGTCCCAGTCGTTATCTCTAATTAGGACAGGGAGATGGTCCCTGGAGGCCCCAGGTATGTATAGGGCCTGTACCCTGTGCACATTTGACATTCCAAACTTTAAATTGCTTCTGGGACCAACAGGGTCCCTGTAGGAGTTCACAGCTGCTTCTTGAGGACTCCTTTCACTGCTGGGGAAGAGGTACCTGTGGGATTTCTGGGCTTCAGACCAGGATGACAGGTCCTCTCTATAAAGAGTCTGTAGCTGAGACACCCAGTTAGCCTGCACATCTAGGAGGAGGATGTTAGAGAAACCCCACCAGAGGCTAGAGTTTCCACAGGGCTGTATGGGGAAAAAGAAGACACAGGGTCTCAGAGGTGAAAGAACTCCAGCAGGAGAGTGTCTTGGGTCCTTCTCTGGGATCCAGGGTCTAGCCCAGGGCACAATGAAAAACTGAGAATTGGCTCCAGGATCAGGAGACTAAGAGAAATGGCTACAAGCAAGATGCAGGTGGGGAGCATTGGGCTGTGGTGGGGACAGGGCTGGCCGCCATGACTTTTGTAGAACATTTTCCAAAAATGGGCTTTCCTCCTCCCCCTGCCTCTACTCCAAACACCTTCCAGCTGCAGCCAGCTGTGAGCAGCTGATGCTGGAGCAGGGAGGAACAGCTGAGGCTAAGCCCAGGCAGTCCCTCCTGCTCTACAGAGCTCACCACTGACCCAGCACTGCCCTGACACTGCTGTTGCATCCTCCCTGGGAGGAGCCCCGAGTCCTGGGAAGAAGGTAGCCTGATTTCCACCCCATCCTGCTGAGATTTCCCAGAAGACTGAGCCTTTCATGGGGTCACAGGGTGAGCAGACAGGCAAGCTGGGACCCATCCTATCTGTGATGCCCAGTCTGTGGCTAGTTCTGTTCTCCTCACTTTCTTTCTACCCCTTATTCATGGGGATGCCTCCCAGGACCCCCAGTGGATGCCTCAAACCACAGATAGTACTGAACTCTATGTATCCTGTTTCTTCCTATATACACGTACCTGTGATACAGTTTAATTTATATATCTGACATAGTGAGGAGTTAACAATAACCAATAATAACATACAATAATTATAACAACATCCCATAATATAGTTATATGAATGTGGTCTCTATTTCACAGTATCTTATTATACTGGACTCCCTTTCTTCCTGTGACAATGCAAGATGAAAAATGCCCACATGATGAGCCACAGTGAGGTAAGTGACCTAGACATTGAGATGCAACAAAAGGCTCCTCTTGCCTTTGTGAGCACATGTCAGAAACGCTATCTTCTGCTCCAAACCATAGTTAGAGGTGATGGCAGGGCACGAAATGAAGCTTTGGAAAGCAAAATGTGAATGAGGGACGTTATCATATGGAGAATGTTTTTCCCTGAATACAAAGTAATTTCTATGCATTGTATTAGAAAATTTGTTAATATTGGAGCACGTGGGTGTCTCCTGTGGTTAAGCTTCCTGCTTTGATATTAGCTTAGCTCATGATCTCATGATTGTGTGACAAACCTGCTTTGGTTTCTGAGCTCAGTAAGGAGTCTGCTTGAAATCCACCTGCCCCTCCGTTCCCCAACCTACTCACACAACTGCTCTCTCGCTCTCTCTCAAAGTAATTAAAAAGTTTAAAAAAAAAAGAAAATCTGGTAATATTGAAGAGGTACAAAGAGGAATCCCTGTTGATTTTGCTAGAACTTCTTTTCAGTCACTCTTAATCAAATATATTGTTAACCTAATTGAGATCAAACCACTGTGTACAGTTTTGTATTCTCTCATTTATTACTGAAGTGTAATGATGCAGCTGTGTAAAAATTATAAATATAACTTTAATGTCTAATATTCCATTAGATGAAGTGCACCATTAGGTATTTATTTGTAGACAGTTATTTTGTTTCCTGTATTCATTCATAATATGGCTGTGATGAATGTCTTTATTGAGAGACACTGGCCCTCCATTCTCATTGTTCCTTTAGAAATTTTTCTAAAAGCTTAGAGGTGGAATTGTTGAGTTATATAGGTTTTTAAAGTTTCTGTTCTTCTATGCAAACTGCTCTCCAGAGAGGTTGTTTGACAATGCATGAGGCTCTGGACAGCATTGTTTGCTTCTTTTTTTGTTGTTTTTTAATATTTTATTTATTGATTTGAGAGAGAGAGCATAAGTGGTGGGGAGGGGAAGAGGGAGTGGGACACAAGCGGATTCCCCACCATGTAGGGAGCCCAATGTGAGACTCGATCCCAGGATCCAAAGATCATGACCTGAACCGAAGGTAGCTGCTTATCCAACTGTGTCACCGGGAGCCTCTGTTCCCTTTTCTCAGATGCCTGATGGCTCCAGAGGTGAGTAGTGACCAGACCCAGGTGTCACACCTGTAATATAGCCACAAAGGTAAGAGATTTCCTTCCTTTCCTGCTCTCACAGGCTGACTCCAGTCCACCTGGGGCTGTATAGGGGTCAGAGCTCTCTGTTTTCCTCCATCCTGAGTCTCCTCCAAAGCCTGACATGGCACTATTTCCTGCTGGCCATAGCCTGATGGGAAACCAAGCATTCAGATCACATCTTCACACACACACACAAACACACACACATACACACTCACCCAAAGGAAGGGTCTGCAACCTTCACCCAAGACTGTTCCCTGCCTGGTGAGGACAGCACTGGGCACTCCATGACAGAGTTGGGATGCCCTGGGAGAGTTTTCATGATGCACATAGGAAAACTGAGACTTGGAACTTGCTCAAGCTACACGGATATCTATGTCCCAGGCAGGGGCAGGTCCCACATATCTGGGCTCAGTTTGCAAGATCCTCCTAACCATTACCTGCTCTTGGATCAGAAGAATAAACATTGCTAAAATGTCTATACTGCCTAGAGCAATCTATACTTTTAATGCTATTCCGATCAAAATTCCACTGGTATTTTTCAAAGAGCTAAGCAAATAATCCTAAAATTTGTATGGAATCAGAAGAGACCCCAAATCGCTAAGGAAATGTTGAAAACAAATAAAACTGGGCACATAATGTTACTTGATTTCAAGCTTTACTACAAAGCTGTGATCACCAAGACAGCATGGTACTGGCATAAAAACAGACACATAGACCAATGGAATAGAGTAGATAGCCCAGATATGGACCCTCAACTCTATGGTCAAATAATCTTCGACAAAGCAGGTAAAGATATACAATGGAAAAAAGACAGTCTCTTCAATAAATGGTGCTGGGAAAACTGGGCAGCTATATGTAGAAGAATGAAACTCAACCATTCTCTTACACTGTACACAAAGATAAACTCAAAATAGATAAAAGACCTCAACGTGAGACAGGAATCCATCAGAATCCTAGAGGAGAACATAGGCAGTAACCTCTTCCATATCAGACACAGCAACTTCTTTCAAGATAAGTCTCCAAAGGTAAAGGATACAAAAGCGAAGATGAACTTTTGGGACTTCATCAAGATCAAAAGCTTCTGCACAGCAAAGGAACCAGTCAACAAAACAAAGATTCTGGTCATTTCAATTGAACTACCTGTCATTCAGCAACTTTAACATGGTGGGCACTAAGGACTTCCAGGGCTGAAGCCCTCACATGGGTCAAATCTGCATATTACTCACGCCCACAGCACACTGCTCATGGGAAGAAGCTTCCGTGTGCACAGCCCTGGCTCACAGGACTGGACAGGATGGCTTCGCTTACAGAAGCCACTCTCCTTGACCTCTCCAGCCACAGCATATCTTTATCACTATTGAATCCTGCTTGTGGTATGGACTGCAGTGTTTCCTTTGCCTTTCTTGGGAAAAGGAAGTGGCTGGGAGAGCCACTGGGAGGCATGGGAGATAAGTTGGGGCAGAGGTTCATGGCGGAGCACCCAGAGTGGGACCGCACTGAACAGACGGGAGCACCCTCATGTGCTGAATTGAGGGATGGGGGAAGGGCCCTAAGCCTGCACAGAAAATACCATGAAACCCATGGTTGCATCATGGGGGAGACCTCTCCTGGCTCAGAGCAATGCTCTTCTGCAGTGCACAACTTGTACCTCCTTCTCCCAGAAACATTTGACGGTGTCTGGAGACCCACTTAGTGGTCACAGCTCAAGGAACAGGTGCTATAGGCAGCAGGTGGGCAGAGGTCAGGGATGGTCCTAAACATCCTCCGATGCACAGCCCCACACAACAAGGAACTCTCCAGCCCCAAGTGTCACTAGTGCTGTGGCTGATAAAGTCTGGGGTCAGTCCAGGGCGGGAGTCACTCCGCCTGACAGTGTATCTCACATAAACTCCAACCATGACTGAAGCAAGAGCAGGCTGGGCTATGAGACACAGCAGAGAGCACACAGAGCTGGTACTGCAGAGACAGACTCTGTCCAACATCTGTGCAAGACAGTACAAAGGCTATTTGGTGGGAAGACCTCAGATTTGGGGCCCATGATCCAACTCGGGCTCTGCTGTTCAATCTTAAGAACCATATCTTTGGCGCCTCTGAGCTTTGCTTACTTTTATTTATGACACCTGAATGACACTGTCTTCTCCATGGCTTGCTTCAAAGAATATGGCACAGAATACATGTTCATTAATATTAACGACATTGTCTACCCTCTAACCAAGCCCACACACACAGGTTTACACACACACACACACTCATGACACACACACACATATACATGTATACACACCACTGCAATTAAGAAAAACCTATAGAAATATTACAAATAAGAATTCCAAATACAGGGTCTGGCAATTGTTGCTGAGAGTCTGTAAATCCTCTACCCAAAGGCATGTAAGTCTTCCCATAAGCTAGCTGCTTGCAGGGAACCCAAGAATGGAGACAGAGCCAGAATATTACACAAGAATACAGTATAAACATAAAAGGACAAAGAAAAACCATTCCTTAGACACCCTTGGCTAAGAGTTCACCAAACTCTAATGAGCTGGGATTAGATGTTAATGCCATACATCCTGCTGTCTGATAACTTACAGTCTGCCTGGTTATTAAGAACTGAGTTAACTGGTCAGTAAGCTGCTTGGCTGTCATCCCATAGTGTGGGTTCACTCACTCCAGTTACTCCTTCTGCGGCCTTCATGAATTCTTCCCCATGAGGGAACCTCCCCCACATACTGCTTTTAATATGTATTAGAATTGGCAGATCCCAATTCTGACAATAGTCAAGACTATTGCTAAAGGTGGGCAGACTAAGGAAGGACCCCTCAAATGGCTGAAATTTTACCTAGGCTTATTCTGCCTGGATGGGGATTAGCACTTTTAAACAGGTTCTTCCAAATGTAATCATATTGAAAGAGGCTAAACTTTGGTAGTTACAAGAACACGATCAGCTTGGGGATTCTCCTCTCTAACAATCTAAGAAAGCCCAGATTAAGGGAAATTCCTATGCATTTAAATCAAAAAGAAGTAACTTACAGCATTTTCCCATGCTCATCATAGAGCAGAATGCCCTCCTTGACAGGGTATTAGCTCTGCTGGGCTCAGGTCCTGTCTCTATCACCACCTTGCTCAGAAGACTTGGACAGGTCACATCCCTTCTTTGGGCCTCAGTGCAGTATTTGTAAGCCCTATTCCAGCCCTGACTGTCCCCCATCTAAGATCTAACCCTACTCCTACCTACTGTCTCTTTCACTCATTTATCTCTTATGCACATATGTTCTCCTATTCTGTAGCACAGAGTGGTGGTGTACAAGATGCCTGAGACGTTTCTCAAGAAAGCTTCCTGTGCTACTTTTGTCCTTGGCTGATGACAGAAGGCATAGCACATGGAAAAAGCCAACTGGTCTTCCCCTGTGACGGGTTTCATTATCATGGGCCTCTCAGCCTACCCAAAGCTGGAGAAAATGTTCTTTGTGCTCATCCTCCTAATGTACCTCATGATCCTGCTGGGCAATGGGGCCCTCATCCTGGTGACCATCTTTGACTCCCACCTGCACACACCCATGTACTTCTTCCTGGGAAACCTCTCCTTCCTGGACATCTGCTACACAACCTCTTCCATCCCTCTAGCCTTGGACGGCTTCCTGACTCCCAGGAAAACCATCTCCTTCTCAGCCTGTGCCGTGCAGATGTTTCTCTCCTTTGCCATGGGAGCCACAGAGTGTGTGCTTCTGGGCATGATGGCATTTGATCGCTATGTGGCCATCTGTAACCCCCTTAGGTATCCCGTGGTCATGAGCAAGGCTACCTATGTCCCCATGGCTATCAGCTCCTGGGCTATTGGTGGTGCAGCTTCTGTGGTACACACGTCTTTGATAATTCAGCTGCCTTTCTGTGGGAACAACGTCATTAACCACCTTGCCTGTGAGCTACTGGCTGTCCTAAAGTTGGCCTGTGCTGACATCTCCATCAATGTAATCAGCATGGGGGTGACTAATGTTGTGTTACTGGGAGTCCCAGTTCTGTTCATCTCCATCTCTTATGCGTTCATCATTGTTACCATCCTGAGGATCCCCTCAGCTGAGGGGAGGAGAAAGGCCTTCTCCACCTGCTCTGCCCACTTCACTGTGGTGGTCATCTTCTATGGGACCTTATTTTTCATGTATGGGAAGCCCAAGTCTAAGGATCCCCTAGGGAATGACAAGGAGGACCTTTCAGACAAGCTCATCCCCCTTTTCTATGGGGTGGTGACCCCCATGCTCAACCCCATCATCTACAGCCTCAGGAACAAGGACGTGAAGGCTGCTGTGAGGAACCTGGTGCCTCAGAAATGTTTTGCCCAGTAATGGAGGGCTGTGTTCCCACCCTATGGAATAAAGGACTTCTGATCATTAGAGCTGCCATCTGAAAGACAAATCACGTGATCCAGAGTCCTCTCTTGCCCTTCTGTCCATTTTCAGAGAATGTTTAACTTTTCAGAGTATATCTTCTGAGTTTTAGCCATACAGCTGTGAGTTTTGACAGATGCGACACAACAGATCTCTAATTGAATACACAAGACATTCTGAACACATGATAAAACCAAGGAGAGAGGAGCCAGCCATTAGACCAAGCTTGGTGAATGGCCTACACTGTATCTGAGCTACACAGTCTGTGCACAGAGGAGAGAGAGCACTCCCAGCACTGTTGCCATCCCTCTAAGATTCCCCAGCAGAGTCACAGGAACAAGGAAGAAGTGGGAATTTTCATTTTGGACTGTTTTTGAAAGAGAGTCAGTTTGGCTGAAGTATAAGAAGAGACAAAGACAAGTTCTCCACCTAGAGGGCTTTTGGATGGGAACAAGCTATTCTGGAACACCCCATTTCTTCTTAGCTATGAGAAAATTGAGGCCATTTTTTCTCTCTGCACTTCACATTATGAAACACTGCTGGGAAGTTAACGGCAACAAGGAGTACAGAGTTTGAATTTGATGCTCATCACTTAGAGATATCCCCACTAGAAATGCTAGTATTTGGTTGGATAATAACATTCTGGAAAAAAGAAAGATGATAGAGAGAGATATAGACAGATAGATAGAGGCTAAATATATTTGAAGACTTTAGGGGCTAATATTTGACACATTTCTTTATTTCAGGACTTCACAAAGTCTTTAATATGCTACAGTACACATTGAATGTCCAAGAGATGTGAACTCGGTAGCATTTCCTGAGTCTCCATAGCTCAGCAGGATAAAAACAGGGAAACTTTTTCTTACATATGAGTTTCGGTTGGTTGCCTAACCTTTTCCAGTCTATTTCATCATATTTTAACATCTAACCACTTGATTTCACACGAATTACTTATTATAAACAAGTTCTTTGTAAATGGTAAGCACAATGGAACTATTAGATACCAGTACTTGTCGCATCATGAATGCTGCCCAGTGCTGCGTGCCATGTGGATCAGAGTAAGACATCGTCCCTACATAGAGCAATAGACAAACAAGGTAACTGAGAGATTCAGGGGTGTTAGCAGATGAATAGAAGCAAGTTTTTATGGCAAGTTCTATGAAGTTCTTTGAATGTGGCAGACTTTTTTCTAAAGAGAATTTAAAAAGTGAGTCTAATTTTGAGACTAGATCTTGGAAGTTGGAAGGTTTTGCTTTGAGTGATAGTTACATTTTCATATATTTATTAAGAATGCATTGCTTAAGGGAGTTCCTGGATGGTTCCATCAGTTAAGCAGCTGCATTCAGCTCAGGTCATGATCCCAGAGCCCTGGGTCAGAGCATGTGTTGGGCTCCCTGCTCAGGTGAGCCTGCTTCTCCCTGTACCTTTGCCTACTGCTCCCCCTGCTGTTCTCTCTCTCTCTCTGTATCAAATAAATAAATAAAATATTTTTTTAAAAAAAGAATTAATTGCCTAAAAATGCCTATTTGGTTAATAAAATTTCACATCCTTATGTCAGTCCTGTTCCTAACTTTTACTTTGTACTTTGAAGACAATCAAATGACCAACAGACACCAGAAAAACTGCTCGACATCACTTGGCATCAGGGAAATACCGATCAAAACCACAGTGAGGTGCCACCTCACACCAGTCAGAATGGCTAACATGAACAAGTCAGGAAATGATAGATGTTTGCGAGGATGCAGAGAAAGGGGAACCCTCCTACACTGTTGGTGGGAATGCAAGCTGGTGCAGCCACTCTGGAAAACAGTATGGATGTTCCTCCAAAAGTTGAAAATAGAGCTACCCTACAACCCAGCAATCACACTACTGGGTATTTACCCTAAAGATACAAATGTGGTAATCCAAAGGGGCATGTGCACCCAAATGTTTATAGTAGCAATGCCCACAATAGCCAAACTATGGAAAGAACCTAGATATCCATCAACAGATTAATAGATAAAGATAATATGGTATATATATACAATGGAATACTATGTTGCCATTAAAAAAAATACAAAATCTTACCATTGTAATACTGTGATGTAACTGAAGGGTATTATGCTAAGTGAAATAAGTCAATCAGAGAAAGACAATTATTGCATGATCTCTCCAATATGAGGAATTTGAAAGGCAGGGCTGGAGATCTTTGGGAGGAAGGGAGGGAAAAAAATGAAACAAGATGGGCCCAGTGAGGGAGACAAACCATAAGGGACTCTTAATCTCAGGGAAAAAACTGAGGGCTGCTGGAGGGGAGGGGGCGAGAGGGGTGGGTTGACTGGGTTATCGAAATTGGGAAGGGTATGTTCTATGGTGAGTGCTGTGAATTGTGTAAAACTGAACTTCACAGACCTGTACCCCTGAAGCAAATAATACATTAGATGTTAATAAAATAAAACAAAAAAAAAAGGGAAAAAAGAATATATGTGTGTGTGTGTGTGTGTGTACACACACACACAGCACATACACACAATGGAATATTACTCAGCCATCAAAAAAAGAAATCTTAATTTCAAGGAAGTAAGATGGCAGAGGAGTAGGAGACTGAAATATCATTAGGTCCCCAGAATTTAGCTAGATAGTTATCAAACCATTCCAAACACCTACAAACTCAACAGGAGATAGAAGAGAAGAAGAGCAGCAATTCTAAGAACAGAAAATTGACCACTTTCTGGAAGGCAGGATGTGTGGAGAAGAGAATCCAAAGCAACATGAAGATAGGCCGCAGGGGGAGAAGCCAGCTGTTGGCAAGCGGTAGAGCAGTGGAGCACAAAATCAGAACTCGTAGAAGTCTGCATCACTGAGGGACGTCGCTCCAGAGGCTAAGCAGGGGTGGAGTCCTCATGGGGACAGTGTGCTCTCAGGTCCCATGGGTCACAGAAAGATCAGGGGTATCTGAGTGTGGCAGAGCTGCCAAGTATTGATGTGGGGAGGCCAGCTGCAGAAACGGAGCTGAAATAGGCTGAAAGCCTATTCCTGTGATCCAAAGCACAGTCAGACCACTACTCTTTGAGCAGGGACCCCACAAGCGGTAGATCTGGAGACACCTCTTCCTTCACCCTGAGGAAGAGCAGCAGGGGAGTGTGCAGCAGGAATCTTCTGGGTTTGGAGACTCCAAATGGGGCCATGCAGCAGAGATAGAAACACTCAGTCACAAACCAGGTGAACTTGGACTGTGGCTGGAGACCAAGGAGATGGGAATGATTGGCTGCTGTTATCTGAGGGCGCATAGAGGAGTGGGGCCCCAAGCTCTCGGCTCCTGCGGGGCTGGAGATTTGGAGGCTGCCATTTTCACTTCTGTCCTCTAAAGCTCTACAGAAGCAATCAGGAAACAAAAGCTCCTGAGAGCAAACCTGAGCAGATTACTTAGCCTGGTCCCTGGCAAGGACCTTTGCCTTGGGCAAAGACATTTGAGAATCACTGCAACCGGCCCCTCCCCCAGAAGATCAGCAAGAATATCCAGCCAAGACCAAGTTCACCAATCAATGAAAACTGCAGAACTCCAAAACTAAGGGAAAACAACACAAAAAATTCAAGGCTTTTACCCCATGATCCTTTAGTCTTCCAAAGTTAAATTTTTTAATTTTATTTTTTTCTTACTCTATCTTTTTTAACTTTTCCTCTTTCCTCTTTTAACATTTAACTATTTTATCTTATCAATATCTTAAAAAAAATCTTTTTAGGGGTGCCTGTGTGGCTCAGTGGGTTAAGTCTCTGCCTTCGGCTTGGGTCATGATCTCAGGGTCGTGGGATCAAGGCCCACATCAGGCTCCCTGCTCTGCAGAGAGCCTGCTTCCTTCTCTCTCTTTCTGCCTGCCTCTCTGTCTACTTGTGATCTCTCTCCCTCTCTCTGTCAAATAAATAAATAAAATCTTTAAAAAATAATAAAAATAAAAAATCTTTTAAATTTTTCATTATTATAGTCATATTTTATCCCTTCATTGTATTTAACCTTATTTTTGGTATACAAATAGGGTTTTCTTTAAAATTTTGAGATACAATTTCTTCTAGAGATCAAAATATACCCCAAATCTAGTGCATTGCTTTGTTCAAATATCCAGACTGATCATACTCTCTCCTCTTTTATTTCTTTTTCCAACCAACTTATCAATTCCTTTTTTAGAATCTTTTTAAATTTTCATCTTTACTATCATATTCATCCCTTCATTGTGTTTACCCCTATTTTGTGTGTGTGTGTGTATATATATATATTTTTTTACTTTCTTTAAAATTTTGGGATGTAGTTTCTTCTAAGAGAACAGAATACACAGAAAATCAAGGGTGGCTCTGTTCAATTCAATTCATTCAAATATACATATATTTTTTTTTAATTTTTTATTTTTTATAAACATATATTTTTATCCCCAGGGGTACAGGTCTGTGAATCACCAGGTTTACACACTTCACAGCACTCACCAAAGCACATACCCTCCCCAATGTCCATAATCCCACCCCCTTCTCCCAAACCCCCTCCCCCCAGCAACCCTCAGTTTGTTTCAAGAAGATATGGTATATATACACAATGGAATACTATGCAGCCATCAAAAGAAATGAAATCTTGCCATTTGTGACAACATGGATGGAACTAGAGCATATCATGCTTAGTGAAATAAGTCAAGCAGAGAAAGACAACTATCATATGATCTCCCTGATATGAGGAAGTGGTGATGCAACATGGGGGCTTAAGTGGGTAGGAGAAGAATCAATGAAACAAGATGAGATTGGGAGGGAGACAAACCATAAGTGACTCTTAATCTCACAAAAATATATTTATTTTTTATTTTTTATTTTTCCCCCTTTCTTCTCCCCCAGGTTTCAGGTCTCTTCTGATTTGGTTAGCATATATTTTTCTGGGGTCTTTGCCAACCTTTTAGTATTTTGTTCTCTCATTAATCTATTCATATCTGTATAAAATGACAAGGCAGAAAAATCATCACACAAAAAGCATAGGGACCTAATCAAGATGGACATTAGTAATATGTGAGAACTAGAGTTCAGAATGATGATTATCAAGGTGCCTGCTGTGCTTGAAAAAAAGCATGGAAGACACTAGAGAATCCCTTTCTGGAGAAATAAAATCCCTTTCTGGAGAAATAAAAGAACTAAAATTGAAATTTAAAATTTCAACTAAAGTTGAAATTTAAAAAAAACTATTAATGGGGGTGCAATAAAAAATGGAGTTTCTTACCACTAGGATAAATGACACAGAAGAGAGAATTGGTGATACAGAAGACTAATCGATGGAGAATAATGAAGCTGAACAAAAGAGAGACAAAAAACTAGGGGACCACGAAGGGAGAATTTGATAGATAAGTGATACTATAAGAAAAAAAAATACTAGAATAATTGGGATCCCAGAAGAAGAAAGAGAGGAGGCAGAAGGTATATTGGGGCAAATTATAGTAGGGAATTTCCTTATTATGGCAAAGGGAACAAGCATCAAAATCCAGGAGGCACAGACAACATCCCTCAAAACCAATAAAAATAGGTCCACAACCCATCATCTAATAGTAAAACTTACAAGTCTTAGAGACAATGAGAAAATCCCAAAAGCAGCTCAGGACAAGAGGCCTGTAACATACAACAGTAGAAATATTAGATTGGAAACAGACTTATTCACAGACACCTGGCAGGCCAGAAAGGACTGTCATAATATACTCAGAGCACTAAATGAGAAAAACATGCAGCCAAGAATACTATACACAGCTAGGCTGTCATTGAAAATATAAGGAGAGATAAAAAGCTTCTAAGAATTTGCAAACACTAAACCAGCCCTACAGGAAATAATGAAAAGGGTTCTCTAAGCAAAGAGAGAGCATAAAAGAAATAGACCAGAAAGTAACAGAAACAATATGCAGTAACAGTCACCTTACAAGTAGTACAATGGCACTAAATTAATATCTTTCAATAGTTACCTTGAATGTAAATGGGCTAAATGCCCCAATCAAAAGACATGGGGTATCAGAATGGATTAAAAAAAAAACAAAAAACAAAAAACAAGATCCATCGATATGCTGTCTACAAGAAACTCATTTTAACACAGACACCTCCAGATTTAAAGTGAGGGGGTGGAAAACAATTTAAAATGGACATCAAAAGAAAGCTGGGGTGGCAATCCTTATATCACATGAATTATATTTTAAGACAAAGACTATAATAAGAGATGAGGAAGGACAATATACTATACTTAAAGGGTCTGTCCAACAAGAAGATCTAACAATTTTAAATATTTTTGCCCCTAACATGGGAGCAGCCAACTATATAAACCAATTAATAACAAAATCAAAGAAACACATCAACAATAATACAATAATAGTAGAGGACTTTAACACTGCCCTCACTGAAAAGGACAGATCATCTATGCAAAAGATCAACAAGAAAATAAAGGCTTTAAATAACACACTGGACCAGATGGACATCACAGATATATTCAGAACATTCCATCCCAAAGCAACAGAACAGAAGAATACACATTCTTCTCTAGTGCACATGGAACATTCTCCAGAATAGATCACACCCTGGGTCACAAATCGGGTCTCAAACAATATCAAAAGATTGGGATCATTCCCTACATATTTTCAGATCACAATGCTTTGAAACTAGAACTCAATCACAAGAGGAAAGTTGGAAAGAACTCAAATACATGGAGGCTAAAGAGCATCCTTCTGGAGAAATAAAATGGTTGAATGGGTCAACCAGAAAATTAAAGAAGAATTGAAGAAATTCATAGAAACAAGTGATAATGAAAACAACGGTTCAAATCTGTGGGACACAGCAAAGGCAGTCTTGAGAGGAAAGTATATAGTGATACAAGCCTTTCTCAAGAAACAAGAAAGGAAACAACAAATACACAACCTAACCCCACACATAAAGGAGCTGGAGAAAGAAAAGCAAAGAAAGCCTAAACCCAGCAGGAGAAGAATAATAAAGATTAAACCAGAAATCAATGAACTAGAAACCAAAAGAACAGTAGAACTAATCAATGAAACTAGGAGCTGGTTCTTGGAAAGAATTAATAAGATTTGATAAACCCCAGGCCAGACTTATCAAAAAAAGAGAGAGAGAGAGAGAGAGAGAGAGAGAGAAAGAGAAAGGACCCAAATAAGTAAATCATGAATGAAAGAGGGAGATCACAACCAACACCAAAGAAATATGAACAATTACAAGAACATTTTATGACAAAAATACACCAGCAAATTTGACAATCTGGAAGAAACTGATGCATTCCTGGAGACATATAAACTACCACAACTGAACCAGGAATAAATAGAATAATAAATAAATAAATAATAAATAAATAAATAAATAAATAAATAAAACCTGAACAGACCCATAACCAGTAAGGAGATTGAAGCAGTCCTCAAAAATCTCGGGAGTTGGGGGAAATTGGAAGGGGAGGTAAACCATGAGAGACTATGGACTCTGAAAAACAATCTGAGTGGTTTGAAAGGGTGAGGTGTGGGAGGTTGGGGGAACCAGGTGATGGGTATTAGAGAGGGCACAGATTGCATGGAGCACTGGGTGTGGTGCAAAAACAATCAATACTGTTATGCTGAAAATAAAAAAATAAAATAAAATAAATTTTAAAAAGAAAAAGAAAAACAAATCTCCCAACAAACAAGAGCCCAGGGCCAGATGGCTTCCCAGGGGAATTCTACCAAACATTTAAAGGAGAATTAATTCCTATTCTCCTGAAACTGTTCCAAAAAATAGAAATGGAAGGAAAACTTCCGAACTCATTTTATGAGGCCAGCATTACCTTGATCCCAAAACCAGACAAAGATCCCATCAAAAAGGAGAATTACAAACCAATATCCTTGATGGAGACAGATGCGAAAATTCTCACCAAAACGCTAGCCAATAGGATCCAACAGTACATTAAAAGAATTACTCACCACGACCAAGTGGGATTTATTCCAGGGCTGCAAGTTTGGTTCAGCATCCACAAATCAATCAATGTGATATAATACATTAATAAAAGAAAGAACAAGAACCATATGATACTCTCAATGGATGCTGAAAAAGCATTTGACAAAGTACAGCATCCTTTCTTGATCAAAACTCTTCACAGTGTAGGGATAGAGGGTACATACCTCAATATCATCAAAGCCATCTATGAAAAACCCACTGCAAATATCATTCTCAATGGAGAAAAACTGAGAGCTTTTTGGCTAAAGTCAGGAACACGGCAGGGATGTCCATTATCACCACTGCTATTTGTCATACGATGAGAAGTCCTAGCCCCAGCAATCAGATGACAAAAAGAAATTAAAGGCATCCAAGTTGGCAAACAAGAAGTCAATCTATCGCTCTTTGCAGATGATATGATACTATATGTGGAAAACCCAAAAGACTCCACTCCAAAACTGCTAGAACTTGTACAGGAATTCAGTAAAGTGTCAGGATATAAAATCAGTGCACAGAAATCAGTTGCATTTCTTTACACCAACAACAAGACAGAAGAAAGAGAAATTAAGGAGTCAATCCCATTTACAATTGCACCCAAACCCACAAGATACCTAGGAATAAAACCGACCAAAAAGGCAAAGAATCTATACTCAGAAAACTATAAAGTATTCATGAAGGATATTGAAGAAGACACAAAGAAATGGGAAAATGTTCCATGCTCATGGATTGGAAGAACAAATATTGTGAAAATGTCCATGCTACCTAAAGCAATCTACACATTTAATGCCATCCATTTTTTTTTCAAAGAATTGGAACAAATAATCCTAAAATTTGTATGAACAAGAAGAGACCCCAAATAGCCAGAAGAATGTTGAAAAAGAAAGCCAAAGTTGGTGGCATCACAATTCTAGATGTCAAGCTCTATTACAAAGCTGTCATCATCAAGACAGGATGCTACTGGCACAAAAATGGATGCATAGATCAATGGAACAGAATAGAGAAACCAGAAACAGACCCTTAACTCTATGGTCAACTAATCTTTGACAAAGCAGGAAAGAATGTCCAATGGAAAAAAGACAGTCTCTTCAACAAATGGTGTTGGGAAAATTGGACAGCCACATGCAGATGAATGAAACCGGACCATTTCCTTATACCACACATGAAAATAGACTCAAAATGGATGAAAGACCTCAATCTGAGAAAGAAATCCATCAAAATCCTTGAGGAGAACACAGGCAACAACCTCTTTGAACTCAGCCACAGCAACTTCTTCCTAGGAACATCGCCAAAAGCAAGGGAAGCAAGGGCAAAAATGAACTATTGGGACTTCATCAAGATCAAAAGCTTTTGCACAGCAAAGGAAACAGTCAACAAAACCAAAAGCCAACTAACAGAATGGTAGAAGATATTCACAAATGACATATCAGATAAAGGGCTAGTATCCAAAATCTATAAAGAACTTATTAAACTCAACACCCAAAGAACAAATAATCCAATCAAGAAATGGGTAGAAGACATGAGCATACAATTCTATGAAGAAGACATCCAGATGGCCAACAGACACATGAAAAAGTGCTCCACATCACTCGGCATCAGGGATATACAAATCAAAACCACAATGAGATACCACCTCACACCAGTCAGAATGGCTAACATGAACAAGTCAGGAAATGACAGATGCTGGCGAGGATGCGGAGAAAGGGGAACGCTCCTACACTGTTGGTGGGAATGCAAGCTGGTGCAGCCACTCTGGAAAACAGCATGGAGGTTCCTCAAAATGTTGAAAATAGAGCTACCCTATGACCCAGCAATTGCACTACTGGATATTTACCCTAAAGATACAAATGCAGTGATCTGAAGGGGCACGTGCACTAAGAATGTTTATAGCAGCAGTGTCCACAATAACCAAACTATGGTAAGAACCTAGATGTCCAACAATGGATGAATGGATAAAGAAGAGGTGATTAGATAGATAGATAGATAGATAGATAGATAAAATGGAATCTTATGCAGCCATCAAAAGAAACGAAATCTTCCCATTTGCGATGATGTGGATGGAACTAGAGGGTATTATGCTTAGTGAAATAAGTCAATTGGAGAAAGACAACTATCGCAACTATCATATGATCTCTCTGATATGAGGAAGTGGAGATGTACCGTGGGGGGTTTCAGTGGTAGGAAAAGAATATATGAAACAAGATGGGATCAGGACGGAAACAAACCATTATTTAATCTCACAAAACAAAAGAGGTTTGCCAAGGGGAGGGGGGTAGGGAGAGAATGGTGGGGTTATGGACATTGGGGAAGGTATGTGCTATGGTGAATGCTGTGAAGTGTAAACCTGGTGATTCATAGATCTGTACCACTGGGGCTAATAATACGTTATATGTTAATAAAAATATTTTATTTATTCATTTGAGAGAGAGAGACAGACAGACAGACCTTAAGTGGGGAGATGGGCAGAGGGAGAGAGAGAAGCAGACTCCCCCTAAACAGGGAGCCCCAATCAGGACTTGTTCCCAGGACCCTGAGCTCATGATTTGAGCCCAAGTCATATGCTGCCTTGTTCTTTTAAATGGCTGAGCCAGACAATATACTACCTTGTTCTTTTGAATGGCTGCATATGTTTCATTTAAGTTTGTGCCATCATTTAATTACCAGTCTAATAGTGATAAATATTCAGATCTTCCAAACTTTTGCAATCTTATGCTATTACAATCAATGCTACAACAGATTTCCTTGTCAATTCATAATTTGGCACTTAGTAAAAATATACCTGTTCCTGTACATTTGCAATTTTGATAAGTATTGACGAATTTACACATTCCTGTCATTAGCATATGAACATGTCTGTTTTCCAGATTCTGCTAACATAGTATTTTAGTCTGTCAGTAACTCTTTTTGGTCTTTGCCAATCTGAAAGATGAGAAGTGATATTGTGTTGTAGTATTTAATACTTTAGGAATTGAACATATGAAAAGTAACACAGATATGCAAATGTGTATGAAAGTACATTAAACTCATAGATTTATTTTTTTAAAGATTTTATTTATTTGACAGACAGAGATCACAAGTAGGCAGAGAGGCAGGCAGAGAGAGAGAGTGAAGCAGGTTCCCCACTGAGCAGAGATCCTGATATAGGGCTCGATCCCAGGACCCTGGGATCATGACCTGAGCCGAAGGCAAGGGCTTTAACCCACTGAGCCACCCAGGCACCCCTTAATTGAAAGACTAATAAAGCAATAATCTCCTAGTTTAAGGAGAACATTGCCAGTACCTTGGAAGCTCCCTGAGTATTCCTTCCCAATCTATCCTCTCCCTCTCCTCCCAGAGATAACCACAATCCTGGTAAGTTTTAATCATTTCCTTGTTTGTTTGTTTCTTTCTTTGTTTTAATTTTATGGCCTAGTATACATCCTTAAACAGTACAGTTTAGGCTTTCCTGTCTCTAAACTCAATATAGGAACACCTGTGTGGCTCAGTGGGTTAAAGCCTCTGCCTTTGGCTCAGGTCCTGATCCCAGGGTCCTGGGATCAAGCCCCGCATCTGGCTCTCTGCTTGGCAGGAGGCCTGCTTCCCTTCCTCTTTCTCTCTGCATGTCTCTCTGCCTACTTATGATCTCTATCAAATGAATAAATAAAAATCTTTTCTTAAAAAAGAGTAAAAGTTAAAAAAAATTTAGCACAAGAAAAAAAAATTAACTTTGCAAGACTAAAGAATATGGGTAGAAAGCCATGAATTCCACTCTTTGCTTTCTCCTTCTCTGGAATTCTGCTGTTCTCCTTGATACATGGTTCTCCTTGAACTTGGTCTTGGCTGGATTTTTTGGTGATCTTCTGGGGGAGGGACCTGTTGTAGTCATTCTCAGGTGTCTTTACCCGAGGCAGAATTGCCCCACCCTTATCACGGGCCAGGCTAAGTAATCCACTCCTGTTCCCTTTTGGGAGCTTTTGTTCCCCAAATGCTTTCCATAGAGTTCGGGAGGACTGGAATGAAAATGGCGGCCTCCCAATCCTGGCCCAGAGGAGCCAAGAGCTTGAGGCACCACTCCTCAGTGCACCCTTGGAGAAAAGCATTCAATCACTCCCGTCTCCCTGTCCTTTGGCTGTGCTCTGAGCTCACCCAGCCTGTGACCAAGCATCTCTCTCTCTCTGGCACACAGCCCCATCTGGAGTCTCCAAACCCCACAGATCCCTGCACTCTTCCGGGGGGGTCTCCCTAGATCTTGAGTCACAGAGCAGTGGCCTGTGCCATGGATCACAACTTAAGGTAACCCTAAGCTGAGAGCTCACTCCTCGGCTCCATCTCTGCAGCCAACTTTCCCGCTCTAATACCTGCGAGCTCTGTGACACTCAGACACCCCCGATCCTTCTCTGATCCCGCAGGACCTGAGACCATGCTGTCCCTTGTGGGCTTCATCGCAGCTTAGCCACTAGAGTGATGTAGTGATGTCCCTCAGTGGAGCTGACTTTTAAAAGTTCTGATTTTGTGCTCTGTTGCTCCACTGCTTGCTGGGAGCCGGCCCTGCCCCGTGGTCTATCTTCCAAGCGCTTTGGATTCACTTCTCCACAGGTCCTACCTTTCATAAAGTGGTTGATTTTCTGTTTCTAGAATTGCTGCTCTTCTTCTCTTTGAACTCCTGTTGGATTTGTAGGTGTTCGGAATGGTTTGATAAGCTATCTAGCTGATTTCCTGCTACCTGATGACACCTCAGCCTGCTACTTCTCTGCCATTTTTAAATAAAATATTTTTTTAAAGAGGAAGAATTACACATGTTTTCCAGACATATATACCCAAGATATATTGTTTGGTGAGAAAATCAAGATATTAAAAAAGAGCACAGCTGTGCAAAGTTTGTCACTGTCTTAATATCTCTTTTCTCACTCAATATCCATAGATATCTCTGGGGAAAAAAAAACATAAGGACATTGCTAACATTGGTTGACTTGAGGGAACATAATTATGTGACAAGATGGGCACTTAGTTTTTACTCTATATTCATTTATATCTTTTAAATTTTGATTTGGGTACAAGGAACACCTCCTAATGGGATGATAATCATGATGATGAATCGAAGAGTAGGATGAAATCAATGGTGATAAACAGAATCAGATGTATTGAGACTGAAATCCAGCTCTGCCATTCACAAAAGATGGGGTCTTTGGTAAATTGTTTACCTTTTAAAGTCTGTTCCCTGGAATAAGACACTAGGGACAAAATACCACATTTCAAGTTTTCCTACAGCTTGAAATGTGGTTGATTACTACTAATAAAAATGAGTTGATGCTGACACAAAAATAGACACATAGATCAGAGAAAAAGGATGAAATGCCCAGAAATAAACACATGCTTATCTCATCAATTTACAGCAAAGGAGGCAAGAATATACAATGGATAGTCGATTCAATAAATGGTGTTGAAAAACTGGAGAACTACATGTAAAAGAATAAAAACTGGACTACTTTCTTTTGTTTTACACAGATGTGAAATAAAAGTGGAGTGGAGACCAACAGGTAGGGCCTGACCATAAAACTCCTAAAAGAAAACACAGGCAACAATCTCTTGCTCATCAACTACATTTTTCAGGATATGCCTCCTCAGACAAGGAAAACAAAGGCAAAAATAAAACTAAAAAGCTTTTGGACTTCATCAAACTAAAAAGCTTTTGCAAAGTGAAGGAAGTCATCAGCTAAATGAAAAGGCAACCTAATGAATGGGAGAAGATACTTGCAAACAATATATTGGATATAATCCAAAATATATATAAATAATGCATACAACTCAAAACCAAGAAAACAAATAATCTGATTTTTTAAAAAAGGAGAGAGGATCTGAAATAGATATTTCTACCAAGATGACCTACAGAAGGCTAAGAGAAACATGAAACAATGCTCAAATATCACTATCATCGGGGAAATTCAAATAAACCCACAATGAGATACCACCTCACATCAGTGAGACAATGCCGAGAATCAAAATGACAAGAAATAACACGTGCTGGTGAGGAAGTGGAGGAAATGTTAAAATGAAGGTTTGTGAAGTGTCTGTCACAGTGCCTGGCACATAGGAGCACCTCACTCAGGGTAGCCAGTTCTGCTGCTGCTGTTGTGAGACATGTGTCCTGCCTCCCCATTCTGGATGTCTAGGACTCAGCAGGGGGACAACATACTCTGACTCTGAATGAAGCACTGGCTTCTCTGGTAGTCCAGGGAAAGCTCAGGAGGAAACCAGCATCTGCTATACACTCTTCTCCATCTCCAGGTGACCGTGTCCCAGTCGTTATCTCTAATTAGGACAGGGAGATGTTCCCTGGAGACCCCAGGTATGTATAGGGCCTGTACCCTGTGCACATTTGACATTCCAAACTTTAAATTGCTTCTGGGACTAACAAGGTCCCTGTAGGAGTTCACAGTTGCTTCTTGAGGACTCCTTTCACTGCTGGGGAAGATGTACCTGTGGGATTTCTGGGCTTCAGACCAGGATGACAGGTCCTCTCCATGAAGAGTCTGTAGCTGAGACACCCAGTTAGCCTGCACATCTAGGAGGAAGGATGTTAGAGAAACCCCACCAGAGGCTAAAGTTTCCACAGGGCTGTATGGGGAAAAAGAAGACACAGGGTCTCAGAGGTGAAAGAAGTCCAGCAGGAGAGTGTCTGGGGTCCTTTGCTGGGATCCAGGGTCTGGCCCAGGACAAATGAGAAACTGAGAATTGGCTCCAGGATCAGGAGACTAAGAGAAATGGCTACAAGCAAGATGCAGGTGGGGAGTGCTGGGCTGTGGTGGGGACAGGGCTGGTGGGCATGACTTTTGTAGAACATTTTCCAAAAATGGGCTTTCCTCCTCCCCCGCCTCTGCTCCAAGCACCTTCCAGCTGCAGCCAGCTGTGAGCAGCTGATGCTGGAGCAGGGAGGAACAGCTGAGGCTAAGCCCAGGCAGTCCCTCCTGCTCTACAGAGCTCACCACTGACCCAGCTCTGCCCTGACACTGCTGTTGCATCCTCCCTGGGAGGAGCCTAGAGTCCTGGCAAGAAAGCAGCCAGATTTCTACCCCATACTGCTGAGATTTCCCAGAAGACTGAGCCTTTCACAGGGTCATAGGGTGAGCAGACAGGCAAGCTGGGACCCATCCTATCTGTGATGCCCAGTCTGTGGCTAGTTCTGTTCTCCTCACTTTCTTTCTACCCCTTATTCATGGGGATGCCTCCCAAGACCCCCAGTGGATGCCTCAAACCACAGATAGTCCTGAACTCTATGTATCCCGTTCCTCCTATATACATGTACCTATGATAAAGTTTAATTTACAAATCTGACACAGTGAGAGGTTAACAATGACCAATAATAACATACAACAATTATAACAACATCACATAATAAAGTTATATGAATGTGGTCTCTCTCTCTCACAGTATCTTATTATACTGGACTCCCTTTCTTCCTGTGACAATGCAAGATGAAAAATGGCCACATGATGAGCCACAGTGAGGTAAGTGACCTAGACAGTGAGATGCAACATAAGGCTACTCTTGACCTTGTGAATACAGATCAGAAATGCTATCTTCTGCTCTAAACCATAGTTAGAGGTGATAGCAGGGTGGGAACTGAAGCTTTGGAAAGCAAAATGTGAGTGAGTGACATTATCATATAGAGAATGTTTTTCCCTGAATACAAATTTCTACCCATTGTATTAGAAAATTTGATAATGGGGGACCTGTGTGGCTCAGTGGGTTAAGCCTCTGCCTTTGGCTCAGGTCATGATCTCAGGGTCCTGGGATCAAGCCCCACATTGGGCTCTCTACTCAGCAGGGAGCCTGCTTCCCCCCTTCTCTCTCTGCCTGCCTCTCTGCCTACTTGTGATCTCTCTCTGTGTCAAATAAATAAATAAAATCTTTTTAAAAAAATGAAAATTTGATAATATCATGGCACCTGGGTGACTCTGGTGGTTAAGCTTCCTTCTCTTGATATTAGCTTAGCTCATGATCTCACGGTTATGTGACTGAGCCTGCTTCAGGTTCTGAGCGCAGTAAGGAGTCTGCTTGAAATCCACCTGCCCCTCCATTCCCCAACCCGCTCCCACAACTGCTCTCTTTCTCTCTCTCTCTCAAAATAATTAAAAAGTTAAAAAAGAGAAAAAAAATAAAATCTGGTAATATTGAAGAGGTACAAAGAGGAATCCCTATTGATTTTTTTTATCCCTATTGATTTCGCTGTAACTTCTTTTCAGTCACTCTTTTTTTTTTAAAGATTTTATTTATTTATTTGACAGACAGAGATCACAAGTAGGCAGAGAGGCAGGCAGAGAGAAAGGGGGAAGCAGGCTCCCCACTGAGCAGAGAACCCGATGCAGGGCTAGATCCCAGGACCTTGAGATCGTGACCTGTGCCGAAGGCAGTAGCTGAAACCACTGAGCAACCAGGTACCCCGCTTTCAGTCACTCTTAATAAAATATGTTGTTTACCTAATTGATATCAAACCAGTGTGTACAATTTTGTATTCTCTCATTTATTACTGAAGGGTAATGATGCAGCTGTGTAAAAATTATAAATATAACTTTAATGTCTAAAATTCCATTGTATGAAGTGCACTGTCAGGTATTTATTGGTAGACAGTTATTCTGTTTCCTGTATTCATACATACTATGGTTGTAGTAAATGTCTTTATTGAGAGACACTGGTCTTCCACTCTCATTGTTCCCAGAGGAGAAATTGCTAAGTTATATGAGTTTTTTAGTTTCTGTTCTTCTATGCAATCTGCTATCCAGAGAGGCTGTGTGACAATGCATGAGGCTCTGGACAGCATTGTGTGCCCTTCCTTTTCTTTTCTTTTTTAGTATTTTATTTATTGATTTGAGAGAGAGAGAGAGAGAAATCATGAGTGGTGGGGAGGGGAGGAGGGAGAGGGAGTCAAGCTGACTCCACACCACACACGGAGCCTGATGTGGGACTCGATCCCAGGTTCCCGAGATCATGACCTGAACTGAAGGTAGCTGCTTACCCAACTGAGGCACCCACTGTTCCCTTCCTTTTCTCAGATGCCTGATGGCTCCAGAGATAATTAGTGATGAGACCCAGGTGTCACACCTGTAGGATGCAGCCACAAAGGTAAGGGCTTCCCTTCCTTTCCTCCTCTCACAGGCTGACTCCTGTCCACCTGGGGCTGTAGATGTCAGGGCTCTCTGTTATCCTCCATCCTGAGTCTCCTCCAAAACCAACTCGGCACTACTTCCTGCTGGCCATATTTTGATGGGAAACCAAGCATTCAGATCACCTCTTCACACACACACACACACACACACACACACACACTCACTCTCCCAAAGGAAGAAGCTGTCACCTTCACCCAAGACTGGTCCCTGCCTGGTGAGGAGAGTGCTGGGCACTCCATGACAGAGTTGGGATGCCCTGGGAGGCAATGGTTCAGACTTTTTGTGATGCACATAGGAAAACTGAGGCCTGGGACTTGCTCTAGCTACATGTAATATCCATATCTATGGATATGTACCAGTTGGTCCCCAGCTCTGGCCTCAGTGTGCAAGATCCTCCTAGCCGTTCCTTTCATTCCAATCGTATGAGCTTTCATTCAGCAACTTTAACATGGTGGGCACTAAGGACTTCCAGGGAAGAAGCTCTCATGTGGTCAAATCCTGCGTATCACTCATGCCCACAGCACACTGCTCATGTGAAGAAGCTTCTGTGTGCACAGCTCTGGCTCATGGGAGTGGACAGGATGGCATCGCTTACAGAAGCCACTCTCCTTGACATCTCCAGCACAGCATATCTTTATCACTATTGAATCCTGCTTCTGGCATCGACTGCAGTGTTTCCTTTGCCTTTTATGGGAAAAGAAAGGGGCTAGGAGAGCCACTGGGAAGCATGCGAGATAAGTTGGGGCAGAGGTTCATGGCGGAGCACCCAGAGTGGGCCGGCACTGAGCAAATGGGAATAACCTCACGTGCTGAATTGAGGGATGGGGGAAGGGCCCTAAGCCTGCACAGAAAATACCATGAAACCCATGGTTGCATCATGGGGAAGACCTCTCCTGGCTTAGAGCTTAGAGCAATGCCCCTCTGCAGGGCACAATTTGTACCTCCTTCCCCTTCCAGAAACATTTGGCAGTGTCTGGAGACACATTTGGTGGTCACTGCTCAAGGAGCAGGTGCTATTGGCAACAGGTTGGCAGAGGTCAGGGATGGTCCTAAACATCCTCCGATGCACAGGACAGCCCCACACAACAAAGAACTCTCCAGCCCCAAGTGTCACTAATGCTGAGGCTGACAAAGTCTGGGATCAGTCCAGGGCGGGAGTCACTCTGCCTGACAGAGTATCTCACATAAACTCCAACCATGACTGAAGTAAGAGCAGGCTGGACTATGAGACAGAGCAGAAAGTACACAGAGCTGGTACTGCAGAGACAAACTCTCTCCAACATCTGCAAGACAATGTGACAGCTATTTGGTAGGAAGAACCCAGATTTGGGGCCCATGATCCAACTCCAGCTCTGCCAGTCAATCTTAAGAACCAAATCTTTGGCTCCTCTGAGCTTTGCTTACTTTTACCTATGACACCTGAATGACAGTGTCTTCTCCGTGACTTGCTTCAAAGAATATGGCAGAAAATAGATGTTCATTAATATTAACCACTCGTCAACTACCCTCTGCCCATGCCTACACACACACACACACACACACACACACGACACAATATATACATGTGTGTACACACCACTGCCATTAAGAAAGAGCTATAATGTGGTGCCTGGGTGACTCAGTGGCTTAAGCTTATGCCTTCAGCTCAGGTCATGATCTCAGTGTCCCAGGATTGAGCCCCACTCTCTCTGCTCAGCAGGGGGCCTCCATCCACCTCTCTCTCTGCCTGCCTCTCTGAAGGCACTTCAAAACAATTCTTCAAAAAACAATTTTTTAAAAGAAAGACCTATAGAAATATTACAAATAAGAATTCCAAATACAGAGTCTGGTGAAGGTAGCTGAGAGTCTGTAAATCCTTTACCCAAAGGCATGCAAGTCTTCCCATAAGCTAAGTGCTTGCAGGGAATCCAAGAGTGGAGGCAGAAAGCCAGAATATTATACAAGAATACAGTATAAACATAAAAGGACAAAGAAAAACCATTCCGCAGACACCCTTGGCTAAGAGTTCACCAATACTCTAATGAGCTGGGATTAGATGTTAATGCCATACATTCTGCTGTCTCATAACTTACAGTCTGCCCGGTTATTAAGAACTGAGTTAACTGGTCAGTAAGCTGCTTGGCTGTCATCCCATAGTGTGGGTTCACTCACTCCAGTTACTCCTTCTGTGGCCTTCATGAATTCTTCCCCGTGAGGGAAACTCCCGCACATATTGCCTTTAATATGTATTAGAATAGGCAGATCCCAATTCTGAAAATAGTTAAGTCTTTTGCTGAGGGTTGGCAGACTGAAGAAGGATCCCTCGTATGGTTGAACTTTTACCTAGGCTTTATTCTGTCTGGATGGAGATTAGCACTTTTAAGCAAGTTCCTTACAAATGTAATCAAAGTTGAATGAGGCTTGAAATATTGGTAGTTTTAAGATTAAGATCAGCTTGGGAATTCTCTCTCTAAGACTCTAGGAAAGCCCAGATTAAATGAAATTTCTATGCATTTACATCAAATAGAAATAATTTACAGCATTTTCCCATATTCATCAAAAAGAGAGGAAAAGCCCTCCTTGACTAGGAATTACCTCTGCTGGGCTCAGGTCCTGTCTCTATCACCACCTTGTTCAGAAGACTTGGACAGGTCACTTCCCCTCTCTGGGCCTCAGTGCAGTATTTGTAAGCCCTCTCCCAGCCCTCACCATTCTGCATCTAAGATCTAACCACAATCCTACCTACTGTCATCTATTTCAGTCATTTATCTCATATGCACATATGTTGTCCTGTTCTGTAGCACAGATGGTGTACCAGGTGCCTAAGACCTCCTCAAGAAAGCCTCCTTTGCTGCATTTGTACATGGCTGATGACAGAAGGCATAGCACATGGAAAAAGCCAATTGGTCTTCCCCTGTGGAAGGGTTCATTATCCTGGGGCTCTCAGCCCACCCTAAGCTGGAGAAAATTTTCTTTGTGCTCATCCTCCTAATGTACCTGGTCATTCTTCTGGGAAACGGGGTCCTCATCTTGGTGACCATCCTTGACTCTCGCCTGCACACACCCATGTACTTCTTCCTGGGGAACCTCTCCTTCCTGGACATCTGCTACACAACCTCTGCAGTCCCCCTCATTCTTGACAGCTTCCTGACACCCAGGAAAACCATCTCCTTCTCAGCCTGTGCCGTGCAGATGTTTCTCTCCTTTGCCATGGGAGCCACAGAGTGTGTACTTCTGGGCATGATGGCATTTGATCGCTATGTGGCCATCTGTAACCCCCTTAGGTATCCCGTGGTCATGAGCAAGGCTGCCTATGTCCCCATGGCTGTCAGCTCCTGGGCTATTGGTTGTACAGTTTCTGTGGTACACACAACCTTGACAATTCAGCTGCCTTTCTGTGGGAACAACGTCATCAACCACCTTGCCTGTGAGCTACTAGCTGTCCTAAAGTTGGCCTGTACTGACATCTCCATCAATGTGATCAGCATGGGGGTGACCAATGTGTTCTTCCTGGGGGTCCCAGTTCTGTTCATTTTTGTCTCCTACGTGTTCATCATTGTTACCATCCTGAGGATCCCCTCAGCTGAGGGGAGGAGAAAGGCCTTCTCCACCTGCTCTGCCCACTTCACTGTGGTGGTCATCTTCTATGGGACCTTAGTTTTCATGTATGGGAAGCCCAAGTCTAAGGACCCCCTGAGGGCAGACAAACAAGACCTTTCAGACAAACTCATCCCCGTCTTCTATGGGGTGGTGACCCCCATGCTCAACCCCATAATTTACAGTCTCAGGAACAAGGATGTGAAAGCTGCTGTGAGGAACCTGGTGGCTCAGAGATGTTTCGCCCAGTGATGGAGGGCTCCTCTGTGTTCCCACTCTATGACATAAAGGACTTCAGATCATTATAGCTGCCTTCGAAAAGACAAGTCATGTAATCCAGAATCCTCTCTTGACCTTCAGTCCATTTTCAGAGAATGTTTAACTTTTCAGAGTACATCTTGTGAGTTCTAGTCATACAGCTGAGAGTTTTGACAGATGCCACATAACAGATCTCTAATTGAATACACAAAGACATTCTGAACACCTGATAAAACTAAGGAGAGAGGAGCCAGCCATCAGAGCGAGCTTGGGGAACGGCCTCACTGTGTAGAGCTACACAGCCATGCATAGAGGAGAGAGGGACCTCCCAGCGCTGTTGCCATCCCTTTGGATCCCCCAGGAAGAGTCACAGGAAAAAGGAAGAAGTGGGAATTTTCATTTTAGACTGTTTTTGGAAGACAGTCAGTTTGGCTGAAGTATAAGAAGAGACAAAGACAAGTTCTTCACATAGAGAGCTTTTGGGTGGGAACAAGCTATTCTGGAACACCCCATTTCTTTTTAGCTATGAGAAAATTAAAGATTTTTTTAAATGCACTTCACATTATGAAACACTGCTAGGAACTTAACGGCAACAAGGAATATAGAGTTTGAATTTGATGCTCATCACTTACAGCAATTCCCACCTAGAAGCTAGTATGTGTTTGGATAATAACTCACATTCTAGAAAAAAGAAAGATGATAGAAATATAGATAACTAATCAGATAGAGTGATGCTAAATATATTTGAAGACTTTGGGGGGTTAACATTTGACACTATTCTTTGTTCCAGGATTTCTCAAAGTCTTTAATATGCTAGAGTACACTGTGAATGGCCAAGAGATGTAAACTTGATAGCATTTCCTAAGTCTCCATAGCTCAGCAGGATAAAAACAGGGAAGATTTTTCTTACCTATGACCTTCAGTGGTCTATTAGTCTATTTCTTCATATTTTACACCTAACCACTTGATTTTACATGAATTACTTATTATAGATAAGTGCTTTGTAAATGATAAGAACAATGGAACTATTAGATACCAGTTTTGGTCGTATCATGAAAGTTGCCCAGTCCTGTGTGCCATGTGGAACAGAGTAAGATACCGTCCCTACATACAGCAATAGACACACAAGGCAAATGAGAGATTCAGAGGTGTTAGCAGGTGAACAGAAACATATTTATGGCAAGTTCTATGAAATTCTTTGAATGTGGCACACATATTTAAAGAGAATTTGGAAAGTGAATCCTTTGTGTGAACAGATTTTGGAAGTGTTTGATCAAGTGATATTTACATTTTCTTACATTTATTAGGAATGAATTGTCTAAGGATTAGTGTTTGTTTAATAAAATTTCTGATTCTAATGTTAACCTGTCACTAATTTCTACTCTGCACCAGCAGGGAATAATCTTGCTCTTTCAAATACACAAATGCCATCTAGTAGCCATTTAAGCAAACTCCAGACACTTAGTAGAGCCATGCAATATCATTGTTAGAAGAGGTTTCAGGGATTTTCTTGTTCCACCCTATGCACAGTATGCATGATGTTCCTCTCCAATGTTCCTGAACCCAGTCAAATGGCATTTCTTAGACATCTCCAGTAACAAAGAATTCAGTACTTCCAGAGTCTAGCTTTTTTGTTCAGCCCTTGCAAACTCTTCCTCGATTTATGCTTAACTATACCCTCCAGTAGCTTCTACCTTCACTCCTAATTAGGTTTAGTGCCTCTACATGAGATGTACCCAATCTCTTTCCTTCTTCTTTGTGAAGGTATTCTGGTCTCCTAAATCCCCTGCAGACCACACAGGGCCAGCCCTTCCTCCTATGCCAAATGTTCTTTGTGCATATCCTGATGATCTATTTAGTACTCCTGCTGGGCAATGGGGTCCTCATCCTGGGGACTGTGTCCAACTCCTACCAGCACATGATCATGTACTTCTTCCCTGGGAACCCATTCTTCTTGTAGATCTGCTACACAAGCTCCTCAGGCTCTTTCATTCTCAACAGCTTCCTAATCTGCAGGAAAACCATCCCCTTCTCTGCCTAGGTGTGCAGATGGTTATCTGCTTTGCCATGGGAGCCACAGAGTGTGTGTGGACATGATGGCATTTGATCTCTATCTGGCCATATGTAACCTCCTCAGGTACCTACTGGTGATGAGCAAGCTGCCTATGTGCCCATTACTGGCGGCTCCTGGACAACTGGAAGCATGACTGCCATGGTGCAAACATCTTTAAGGACAGGATTACCCTCCTGTGAGGACAACTTCATCAACCACTTTACCTGTGAGATCCTGGCTGTCCTGAAGTTGGTCTGTGCCTACATCTCATTGATGCGATCACTATGGCAGTAGCCAATGTGATCTTTCTGGGCATTCAGCTCACTATACTTTCATCTCCTATGTGATTATCATTGCTACCAACCTGAAGATACCCCCAGCTCAGAGAAGGAAAAAGGCCTTTTCTACCTGCTCTGCCTACTTCACATTCAAGGTTCTATAGAACTATGCTTTTTGTGTACGGAAAGCCCAAATCCAAGAACTCCACTGAGGGCAGGCAAGGATGTCTGGATGTTTCAGGATGTTTCAGACAAGCTCACCTCCCTCTTCTATGGGGTGAGGATCCCTATGCTCAACCTCATCATCTACAGCTTCAGGAACAAGGATGTGAGGCCATTGTGAAGAACACAGTCCTACGCAAACACGTCATCCAGTGATGGTGGAGGGGTCCTGATAGATCTCTATTCCCTAGTTTCTCTTACCTGAGGGGCTCAGAGGATAAGATAAAGGACCAATTTCGCCAAAGGTGCATAGGCAAATCTGATTACACAGAACGCTTTGTGTGAATAAGGAAGCATTTAATGGGACGTTTCTGTCCCATTCTAGAAGCACTTCTACACAAGTATATACCGTTGGTCAAGCCTTATAGTCATCTATCCTTGGGAAGTATACTGTGCTACTTGATGTCAAGGGAAAATAACTCTTCAAGTTTTAATTTTAACTTACAAAAAGCTCTAGGCTATAGATCTATAATTCAATTGCTCCCTGGCCTCTTTCTTTGAACATGTTTGGATGGGTCCTTGATTCATGGACCTTTCAACATATCTTACACCGTATTAAACAAGAGTAATATTTATCTCTGTGCTCATTGTTTCTTTCTCCCTATTTTCATATTAATTCTTAAAACTGTTTCTTGAATTGTTCTCTTCCTGTGTCTCCAAAATTGACCTCTTTTCTTGTCCTCAGTCATGGTCCCCACCAGAAAACCATTCACACCTCGGGAGCACAGAAGAGAGTGCGTAGGTGGTGGCAAAACTGATGTAAGGGTCAAACACCTAGGCCTTTTTCCTTTCCCCTTGTTGAGGATGTTATTCACCCCCTTGCTCCTGTTTCTGGGTATCTGAGACCTCCCAGAGCCCATGAGAGTGATGCGGAAACTGAGATGTATTTAGGAGAATCAAATGAATTCTCTTAACTTCCTGACCGGGCTCAACCATGCATGCAGCCAACTGGTGACCATCAATCGCTTTTCTTCCCAAGAATACCCAACCCTACATGGCAGTCAGAGGGAGAGGAAGGTGATGTTCACTAGCAGACACCTAAGAATAAACCTCTGACTTGTAAGAAATTCCAAGCCACTTCCCAATAGTGAGCAATCTAGAAGTCCAGTTAAAAGAATGAGCGGGTTCTTTCCATAGTTTGGCTATTGTGGACATTGCTGCTATAAACATTCGGGTGCACGTGCCCCTTCGAATCACTACGTTTGTATCTTTAGGGTAAATACCCAGTAGATGTCCATCAACAGATGAGTGGATAAAGCAGATGTGGTATATATACACAATGGAATACTACGCAGCCATCAAAAGAAATGAAATCTTGCCATTTGCAATGACGTGGATGGAACTAGAATGTATCATGCTTAGCAAAATAAGTCAAGGGGAGAAAGACAACTATCATATGATCTCCCTGATATGAGGAAGTGGTGATGCAACATGGGGGCTTAAGGGGGTAGGAGAGGAATGGATGAAACAAGATAGGTTTGGGAGGGAGACAAACCATAAGTGACTCTTAATCTCACAAAACAAACTGAGGGTTGCTGGGGGAAGGGGGTTGGGAGAAGGGGGGTGAGGTTATGGACATTGGGGAGGGTATGTGCTTTGGTGAGTGCTGTGAAGTGTGTAAACCTGGCGATTCACAGACCTGTACCCCTGGGGATAAAAATATATTATATGTTTATAAAAAATAAAAAATTGAAAATTGAAAAAAAAAAAGAATGAGCGGGATAGAAAGCCGCCAAGAGCTGACATGAACTTTTACCCCAATAAGGAGGAAATAAACTAGTCATCAAAACAAACAGCCTTTCCTGGAAAAGAGTTATTGCAGGAAGATGGTGAGACAGAGAAGAAAAATCTCAGTGGGTTCTGTGTGGAATTTGGGAGGCTGTTGGATCAATAAAACAAAAGCCATTGATCTAAGAGAAGCTAGGAGCAGAAAAAGTGGCTGGGAGATAAAAATTTGTCCTAGGGAAAAAACTGACATTGTTGGTCAAACAAAATCCAGGAGAAAGTATTTAAAAGTACACAAAATACTTAAAACTGAATTGTTTTTAGTAGTTAATTTATTTTCAGCATAACAGTATTCATTGTTTTTGCACCACACCCAGTACTCCATGCAATCCATGCTCTCTCCAATACCCACCACCCGGTTCCCCCAACCTCCCACCCCCCACCCCTTCAAAACCCTCAGATTGTTTTTCAGAGTCCATAGTCTCTCATGGTTCACCTCCCCTTCCAATTTCCCTCAACTCCCATCTCCTCTCTAACTCCCCTTGTCCTCCATGCTATTTGTTATGCTCCACAAATAAGTGAAGCCATATGATAATTGACTCTCTCTATTTACTATAGCACCAAGAACCATAAGATACCTGAGAATAAACCTAACCAAAGAGGTAAAGGATCTGTACTTGAGAAACTACAGAACACTCATGAAAGAAATTGAAGAAGACACAAAAAGATGGAAGACAATTCCATGCTCTTGGATTGAAAGAATAAACATTGTTAAAATGTCTATACTGCCTAGAGCAATCTATACTTTTAATGCTATTCTGATCAAAATTCCACCGGTATTTTTCAAAGAGCTGTAGCAAATAATCCTAAAATTTGTATGGAATCAGAAGAGACCCCAAATCGCTAAGGATATGTTGAAAAACAAAAATAAAACTGGGCGCATCATGTTACCTGATTTCAAGCTTTACTACAAAGCTGTGATCACCAAGACAGCATGGTACTGGCATAAAAACAGACACATAGACCAGTGGAACAGAGTAGAGAGCCCAGATATGGACGCTCAACTCTATGGTCAAATAATCTTCGACAAAACAGGAAAAAATATACACTGAAAAAAGACAGTCTCTTCAATAAATGGTGCTGGGAAAACTGGACAGCTATATGTAGAAGAATAAAACTCGACCATTCTCTTACACCGTACACAAAGATAAACTCAAAATGGATAAAAGACCTCAATGTGAGACAGGAATCCATCAGAATCCTAGAGGAGAACATAGGCAGTAACCTCTTCGATATCAGCCACAGCAACTTCTTTCAAGATATGTTTCCAAAGGCAAAGGAAACAAAAGCAAAAATGAACTTTTGGGACTTCATCAAAATCAAAAGCTTCTGCACAGCAAAGGAAATAGTCAACAAAACAAAGAGGCAACCCATGGAATGGAAGAAGATATTTGCAAATGACAGTACAGACAAAAGGTTGATATCCAGAATCTATAATGAACTCCTCAAACTCAACACACACAAAATAGACAATCATATAAAAAAAAAATGGGCAGAAGATATAAACAGACACTTCTCCAATGAAGATATACAAATGGCTATCAGACACATGAAAAAATGTTCATCATCACTAGCCATCAGGGAGATTCAAATTAAAACCACATTGAGGGGCGCCTGGGTGGCTCAGTGGGTTAAGCCGCTGCCTTCGGCTCAGGTCGTGATCTCAGGGTCCTGGGATCGAGCCCCGCATCGGGCTCTCTGCTCAGCAGGGAGCCTGCTTTCTCCTCTCTCTCTGCCTGCTTGTCATCTCTCTCTGTCAAATAAATAAATAAAATCTTAAAAAAAAAAAAAAAACCACATTGAGATACCACCTTACACCAGTTAGAATGGCCAAAATTAGCAAGACAGGAAACAACATGTGTTGGAGGGGATGTGGAGAAAGGGGAACCCTCTTACACTGTTGGTGGGAATGCAAGTTGGTGCAGCCACTTTGGAGAAGAGTGTGGAGATTCCTCAAGAAATTAAAAATAGAGCTTCCCTATGACCCTGCAATTGCACTTCTGGGTATTTACCCCAAAGATACAGATGTCATGAAAAGAAGGGCCATCTGTACCCCAATGTTTATAGCAGCAATGGCCACGGTCACCAAACTATGGAAAGCCCTTCAATGGACGAATGGATAAGGAAGATGTGGTCCATATACACTATGGAGTATTATGCCTCCATCAGAAAGGATGAATACCCAACTTTTGTAGCAACATGGACGGGACTGGAAGAGATTATGCTGACTGAATTTTTAAAATAAAAAGAACTTAAGTTTCTCTCTGAGGCTGAGAGGGAAAAAAGAAGAGAGAGAGAGCAAGAGACAGAATTTGTTATTAAAAAACAGGTAAGAGTCATAAAAGGTACTCCACGGGAATCCATTAAGTAATTCAGGAGAAGAAACAGAACAGATGAAAGACAAATAACAAAGGAGAAAAACATTTCACTGAACAGAAATTCTGCATGTTGGTTCATAAAATGTTCATCAATCACCAGGCAAGAATTGTACTAAAAGACCTACCTATGTACAGTCCATCCAAAGGTAAGTTGTAATTCTCATATGTGCCAAAAGAATTCTATAGAGTTTTCCACAGCATAAAACTGTGCTTCCCAACAAAGACCAAGAATCTGGCTGCCGCTGTCCTGCTTCTCTGCTGCCCTAAATGTAGATGCCAGAGAAACAAGGCTGACAGAGTGCTGAGAGAAAGGCGCTGAGAATCTGAACTCTACACACCCTGACCATTGCATGTATATGAGACTTGAAAAGACATTGTTGGCACGTGCAAACCCAGACAGCACACACCCCTATTATCCCTTATTCAAAAAGATTTTGTTTACAAAGTTCTCCCAACAAATAGTTACAAATAAATAATGGAGGGACTGGGACCTATACGGTAAGTAAGACACAGTAGAGGATGTCTAAATGTCTGAAGACCAACAAAGTCTTGGAGGGGTAGGTCGTGGGGGGTTGGGTGAGCCTGGTGGGGGATATTAAAGAGAGCATTTCATGGAGCACTGGGTGTGGTGCATAAATATTGGCTCTTGGAAGACTGAAAAAATAAAATTTTAAAAAGTCTAATGAACACCTGATACCAAATGTGCTAAGACAAATATATGAAGAAATTATGAGGAAATGCATCGAGGTAAACAGTGACAACAAAGCAATGGTGTAACTCTAGTTACAATTCTAGATGACTTTATTAAGCTGAGAAATTTAGAAAAAGATGCATAGTTATATCCCATTGAAGGTCTCATCTTAAGAAGGATGTGGTGGGAAAGGGAATCTTATAATATATGAGTATAATGCATTGATACTAAAATAACAAAAGTATTAATGTGCTTGTTGAGGGTCACCTAGGGATTCAGTCAGTTAGCAGATGCCTTTGGCTCAGGTCATGATCCCATGGTCCTGAGATGGAGCCAAGTTTCCAGCTCCCTGCTTAACAGCTCACTCAGAGTTTGCTTCTCCCTCTCTTTCTGCCCCAATTCTGCTTGTCATCTCTCTCTCATGCTCGCTCTCTCAGATAAATGAAATCTTGAAAAAAATGTATGCTTGTGGAAATCTTCAGAGAAATAGCAGTAGACAAGTATTAGCATGAAGACATTTGAAAGAATAAGAGGATAATGAATGAGCAAAGATACTTCATCAAATGAAAAATTCATACACTGAACCTGAATAGATTTAAATCAATGCATATTAAATACATGATACATAGTACCCAGTTTTGTAAGGGGCTTCAAGGTTTCTAACATTAGGATAGATTAGGAGATCTATTGCAACCATTCTTTAATAGATTCAAGAGGAAAAAGTGATCTCATCAACAGATGTTGACAAGTCACCTAATAAAACTTAACATTGATTTCTGGCTTCTTTTTTTTTTTTAAAGTAGCACACTTCAATAGAGGAAACTCCCCCTGACATGAAATAAAGTATCAGAACATCAGCACGCAGCATGTCTGTGACTTGGATGAGGTCACCAGCTTTCAAGGTCTACATCACTTTGCAGTCTAGAGAATTAGACGAGATGAGGACAACAAGGAACATAAATATTGAAAAGAAGGAAAAACAACAAATGTTCTTTAACTGAAAAAAATTTACTCAAATGCCAAAACTACAAGAAATAACAAGACAGTACACGAGAGGGGCTGTATATAATTCACTGCAGTTAGAAAAGTTTTACAACACCTATGGAAAATATATAAGAAGTATGAGAGGCCTATGTGAGTATCATATATTTACAATGACCATATATTAAGAGAAGTCTTAAGATATTTTCATTTTGAAGAAGCAAATGTCCAGAATGCAAGCCTCAGGACACTTAACTATCTTCCAAGTGCCTCATTCAAAACCCTTCTCACCCTTGCCAGCAGGTGGGAAGAGCCATTCTCCACCCACTTTCCCATCCTTAGAGCAGCCCCAACTCTTAGTTGGGAGGGAAGGTCCAAGCCCTGAGGCAAACATGAACGCTCCCTGATAAAGGTCTCAGAAGCAAAGAAAACCAGCCTTCAACTCAATCCATGCTTTTGGAGGTAACCAAAGAGCCTAGAACAGACCACTGACAAATGGAGGATTTCACAGCCCTGCTTATGTGCTGATTACTTTCTGCCCTCATTACAACTCATAACCATTTATCTCATGTTAGGCTGACCCCTAAAATCTTCAAGAGATTACAGCCTCCAATGAATGTCTTTACTGACATGACCAAATCAAACATCCCACGTGGTCAGAGACAACAGATGATGAACATAATTACCCAAATAGGTGAAAGCAGAGCATTTCAAACAAGACCTAGTCATGACCAAAAGAAAACAAAACAAAACTTTCAGCATTGAACTGGAGGTCCCAGACAGGGCAGTAGGGCAAGAAAAGAGACAAGCCTATCAAATTTGAAGAAGACGAAAATTGTCATTACTCACTGGTGTTAATATTGCCCACTAGAAACAAAATCCTAATACCTTTGAGATATATTACAAATATTGAAAAGAGTGTTCCTCAACACTAAATCAATTTACAAAAAATCTATGGCATTTCCACATTCCAGCAGCAGGTTATGAAATATTTTAAAACATGTGAAGAAATATAAATGTACATGTTTATATATTTAAATATAAGCATGCATGTTTTTTTCTTTTAATTAAATTAATTTATTTATTTTCAGAAAAAACAGTATTCATTATTTTTTCTCCACACCCAGTGCTCCATGCAATCCGTGCCCTCTCTAATACCCACCACCTGGTACCCCAACCCCCCACCCCCCCACCACTTCAAACCCCTCAGATTGTTTTTCAGAGTCCATAGTCTCTCATGGTTCACCTCCCCTTCCAACTTACCCTAACTCCCTTCTCCTCTCTAACACCCCTTGTCCTCCATGATATTTGTTATGCTCCACAAATAAGTGAAACCATATGATAGTTGACTCTCTCTGATAAGCGTGCATGTTTAGATATTTAAATATAAATTTTAATATAGGATTGTATATAATATAAAATTTAATATTTATTTTAATATAATTTAAAGTATATATTGTATTGTTATATAATGTTATATTAAATTAACACAAATTAATTTCATATGTATTAATTTAATATATATTAATATATGTGTTTTGAATGTTACTAAAATAGAGGAATGTTTCCTATTCATGGGCCAGGAAATTCATTATGGAGATATTAGTTCTCCTCAAATTCATCTATAGATTCAATGTAATGCCAATTTATAAACCCCCAAATCATTATTCTACAATTAAGAAGTAGGCTCCATAATGTATAGAGAAGAACAAAGGACTAAAAACAGCCCAGAGACATTTGAAGATGTACTGGGTGGGGATAAAGGGACATACCCTACGAGATATCAAAGTATACTATAAAGCAATATTGATTGGGGCAGCATAACATCAACACGGCAACAGACAAATAAACCAATGGAAAAGAACAGAGATACCATACATCACACTAAGAACAGAAAGGACAAGAACCATATGATCCTCTCAACTGATGCACAAAAAACATTTGACAAAATACAGCATCCTTTCTTGATTAAAACTCTCCGCAGTGTAGGAATAGAGGGGACATATCTCAATCTCATTATAGCCATATAAGAAGAGCCCACAAGAATGTCATTCTCAATTGGAAAAAACTGAGAGCTTTCCCCCTAAGGTCAGGAACAGGACAGGGATGACCACTCTCACCACTGCTGTTCAACACAGTACTAGAATTCTTAGCTTCAGCAATCAGACAACAAAAAGGAATAAAAGGATTCCAAATAGTCAAAGAAGAAGTCAAACTCTCATTCTTCAAAGATGAGGAAAACACTCATCTCTGAACACTCAATGTGGAAAACAACTCAATGTGGATACCCAAAAGCCTCTACCCACAAACTGCTAGGTCTCATATAGGAATTAAGCAAGGTGGAGGGTATAAAAATCAGTGCACAGAAATCAGTTGCTTTTAGGAAAGAGAAATCAAAGAATCACTCCCATTTACAATTGCCCCCCAAAACCTTAAGAAACCTAGGAAAAACCTAACCAAAGAGGGAAAGGACCTGTACTCTGAAAACTATAGAACACTCATGAAAGAAATTGAGGAAGACACAAAGAAATGGAAAAACATTCCATGCTCACGTATGGGAAGAACAAATATTGTTAAAATGTCCATGCTACCCAGGCCAATTTACACATACAGTGCAATCCCCATCAAAATACCATCACCATTTTCCACAGAGCTGGAACAAATAATCCTACAATTTGTGTGGAAAGAACCCGAAGAGCCAGAGGAATGTTGCAAAAGGAAACCAAAGCTGGTAGCCTCACGAATCTGGACTTCAAGCTCTATTACAAAGCTGTAATCCTCAAGACAGTACGCTACCGGCACAAAAACAGACATATAGATCAGTGCAACAGAATAGAGAACCCAGAAATGGACCCTCAATTCTACTGTCAACTAATCTTCGACAAAGCAGGAAGGAACATCCAGTGGAAATAAAGACAGTCTGTTCCACAAATGGTGCTGGGGAAACTGGACAGCCACATGGAGAAAAATGAAACTGGACCATTTTCTTACACCATACACAAAATAAACTCAAAACGAATGAAAGACCCGAACGTAAGACAAGAATACATCAAAATCCTAGAAGAGAACACAAAGGCAGCAACCTCTTCAATCTCAGACACAGCAACTTCTTGCTAGACATGTCTCCTAAGGCAAGGGAAACTAAAGCAAAAGTAATGTACTGAGACTTCATCAAGATTAAAAGCTTTTGCACAGCAAACGAAACAGTCAACAAACCAACAGACAACCTACAGAATGGGAGAAGGTATTTGCAAATGTCTTTTCAGATAAAGGGCTAGTATCCAAGATCTATAAAGAACTTATCAAACTCAACACCCAAAGAACAAATAATCCAGTCAAGAAATGGGCAGAAGACATGAATAGACATTTCTGCTAAGAAGACAACCAGATGGCCAACAGACACTGGAAAAACTGCTCAATATCACTCAGCCTCAGGGAAATACAGATCAAAAGGACAGTGACATGCTACCTCACACCAGTCAGAATGGCTAAAATTAACAAGTCAGGAAATGACAGATATTCGTGAGGATGTGGAGAAAGGGGAACCCCCCTGCACTGTTGGTGGGAATGCAAGCTGGTGCAGCCACTCTGGAAAACAGCATGGAGCTTCCTCAAAAAGGTAAAAATAGAGCTACCCTATGACCCAGTAATCTCATTACTGGGTATTTATCCTAAAGATATAAATGTAGTGATCCAAAGGGGTACCTGCACCCCAATTTATAGCAGCAATGTCCATAATAGCCAAACTATGGAAAGTGCCCAGACATCCATCAATAGATGAATGGAAAAGAAGATATATATATATATATATACACACACATACACATACATATACACAACACATACACACACATACATGTATGTATGTATATGTATACACCACATACAATGGAATATTTCTCAGCTATCAAAAAAGGAAATCTTACCATTTGCAATAATATGGCTGGAACTAGAGGGTATTATCCTAAGTGAAATAAGTCAGTCAGAGAAGGACAACTATCCTGACTTCACCACATGTGGATTTTAAGAAACAAAACACAGGCTCATAGAAGAAAGGAGGGAAAAATAAAATAAGACAAAAGCAGAGAGGGAGACAAACTATAAGACACTCTTACCTACAGGAAACAAACTGAGGGTTATAAAAGGGGAGGTGGGTGGAGGGATGGGGTAACTGGGTGATGGGCATTAAGGAGGGCACCTGGTGTAATGAGAGCTGGGTATTATATGCAACTGATGAATCCCTGAACTTTACCTGTGAAACTAATAATACAGTATCTGTTATTAGTTGAATTAAATAAAATATAATTTTTAAAAAGAAGAGAAATCCCAGAAATGGACACATGCATGTTTGGAGATTTGATATATAACACACGTGATGTATTACACATCACTGGAGAAAGGGTTGGACACAAACGCAAACAGGACAGTTGGAAATACGTGTACCAAGGAGAAATGTATAAAACATTTATAGCAGCATTCAACTAGGAGGCAACCCAATGATCCATCAATGTAGAATGTATAAATAAACTGTGTTACATACATAAAATGGAATTTAGCAATAAAAATTAATGAATTTAGCCATACTTGTAAATATTAACGAGTCTAGCAAACATAATATTGACTAAGGAATCAAGACAAAAAGAAAACCTATAAGGGTTTAACTGACATTGAGGGTTTTTTTTTTTTTTAAGGTTTTGTTTATTTATTTGTTAGAACGGAAATACAAGCAGGGGGAACTGCAGGCACAGGGAGAAGCAGGTTCCCTGCTGAGCCAGAAGACCCATTTGGGACTCCATCCCAGGACCCTCGGTTCATGACCTGAACCAAAAGCAGAGGCTTAACCAACTAAGCCACCCAGGCATCCCCATATTGAGTTTAGAGAGAGGAAAGCCTAGACTACACTGTTTAAGGATGTATACATTGGTCATAAAACTCAAGAAAAGCAAGGAAATGATTAAACTCATCAGCAATGTGTTTCTCTCTGGCAGGAGAGGATAGATTGGGCAGGAATATCCAGGGAGCTTGCAAGGTACTGGCAATGTTCTACTCTTAAATTAGGAGATTGTTACTTTATTAGTCTTCAAATTAAATCTATGAGTTTGATGTACTTTCATATGCATTTACATATCTGTGCTACTTTTCACATGTTAAATTCCTAAAGTATTAAATATGTGATATCACTTCTCATCTTTCAGATTGGCAAAGACCAAAAAGAGTTCTTGAGACTAAACTACTATGTTGGCAGAGTGTGGAAAACAGACATGTTCAGACATGCTAATGACAGGAATGTGTATATTTGTCAATACCTAACAAAATTACAAATGTACAGACACAGGTGTATTTTTACGAAATGCTAAATTATTGATTCATAAGAAAATTTGTTGTAGCATTAATTATAACAGCATAAGATTGCAGAAGTTTGGAAGATCTAAATGTCCATCACTATTAGACTGATTAATTAAATGGTGGCACAAACTTAAATGGAATATATTCCACCATTTAAAAGAACAAGGCAGTATATTGTCTGGCTCAGTTGGTTGAGCATATACCTTGGGCTCAAATCATGAGCTCAGGGTCCTAGGAAGAAGCCCTGAATGAGGCTCCCTGTTCAGGTAGGAGTCTGCTTCTCCCTCTTCCTCTGCCCATCCCCCTACTCAATGTCTCTCTCTCTCTCTCTCAAGTAAATAAATAAATAAATACTTTTTAAAAATAGGCAGTATTACACATCTTTTTCCCAGGTAAATATACCCAAGATATATTGTTCAGTGAGAAAATCAAGATATTTAAAATCAGACACATGAAAAAAATGTTTATCATCACTAGCCATCAGGGATATTGAAATTAAAACCACATTGAGATATTACCTTACACCAGTTAGAAAGGCCAAAATTAGCAAGACAGGAAACAACATGTGTTGGAGGGGATGTGGAGAAAGAGGAACCCTCTTACACTATTGGTGGGAATGAGAGTTGGTGCAGCCTCTTTGGAGAACAGTGTGGAGATTCCTCAATAAATTAAAAATAGAGCTTCCCTATGACCCTGCAATTGCACTCCTGGGTATTTACCCCAAAGATACAGATGTCATGAAAAGAAGGGCCATCTGTACCCCAATGTTTATAGCAGCAATGGCCACGGTCACCAAACTGTGGAAAGAACCAAGATGCCCTTCAACGGATGAATGGATAAGGAAGATGTGATCCATATACACTATGGAGTATTATGCCTCCATTGGAAAGAATGAATACCCAACTTTTGTAGCAACATGGACGGGACTGGAAGAGATTGTACTGAGTGAAGTAAGTCAAGCAGAGAGAGTCAATTATCATATGGTTTCACTTGTTTGTGGAGCATAACAAATAGCATGGAGGACAAGGGGAGTTATAGAGGAGAACGGAGTTGAGGGAAATTGGAAGGGGAGGTGAACCATGAGATACTATGGACTCTGAAAAACAATCTGAGGGGTTTGAAGCCGTGGGGGGTGGGAGGTTGGGGGAACCAGGTGGTGGGTATTAGAGAGGGCATGGATTGCATGGAGCACTGGGTGTGGTACAAAAATAATGAATACTGTTAGGCTGAAAATAAATTTTATAAAAAAAGCACTGTTGTGCAAAATTTGTCACTGTCTTAATATCTTGTTGTTCTCATTCAACAATATCCATAGAATATCTCTGGTGAGAAAAAACATAAGGAAATTGCTAACATTGGTTGCCTTGAGGGAACATAATTATGTGACAAGAAAGGAAATTAATTTTTATTCTATATTCATTTATATCATTTAAATTTTGATTTGGGTACAAGGAACACCTCCTCATGGAATGATAATCACAAAGATGAATTGAGGAGGAGGAGGAAATCATTGGGGATAAACAGAATCAGATGGATTGAGACTGAAATCCAGCTCTGTCATTCACAAAACATGTGGCCTTTGGTAAATTGTTTAACCTTTCAAATTCTGTTCCCTGGAATAAGAAGCGAGGGACATAATGGCACTTTTCAAGCTATACTACAAAACTATAGTAATCAAAACACTTGGATGCTGATACAAAAATAGACACATTGATCAGAAGAACAGGATAACCACCAGAAATAAACCCATGCTTATCTCATCAATTAGTCTATAACAAAGGAGACAAGAATACACAATGGACAGTCTCTTCAGTAAATTGTATTGAAAAACCTGGAGAACAACATGCAAAAGAATAAAAACTGAACTACTTTCTTTTGTCTTACACAGATGTGAAATAAAAGTGGAGTAAAGACCAACAGGTAGGGCGCCTGGGTGGCTCAGTGGGTTAAGCCGCTGCCTTCGGCTCAGGTCATGATCTCAAGGTCCTGGGATCGAGTCCTGCATCGGGCTCTCTGCTCAACAGGGAGCCTGCTTCCTCCTCTCTCTGCCTGCCTCTCTGCCTACTTGTGATCTCTCTCTGTCAAATAAATAAATAAAATCTTTAAAAAAAAAAAAAAAAAAAAAAAGACCAACAGGTAGGACCTGACCATAAAACTCCTAAAAGAAAACACAGGCAACAATCTCGTGCACATCAGCCTCAACAACATTTTTCAGGATAGGTCTCCTCAGACAAGGAAAACAAAGGCAAAAATAAACTCTTGGACTTCATCAAACTAAAAAGCTTTTGCACAGTGAAAGAAACCATCAACTAAATGAAAAGGCAACCTACTGAATGAGAGAAGATAATTGTGAACAATGTATTTGGATAGTATCCAAAATATATAAATAAAACATACAACTCAACACCAAGAAAACAAATAATCTGATAAAAAATGGGCAGAGGATCTGAATAGACATGTCTCCAAAGATGACCTACAGAGGGCTAAAAGAAACATCACTATCATCAGGGAAATGCAAATTAAACTCAAAATGAGATACCATCTCACCCGAGTCAGAATGCCGAGATCAATATGGCAAGAAATAACATGTGCTGATGAGGAAGTGGAGGAAATGTTAAAATGAAGGTTTATGAAGTGTCTGTCACAGTGCCTGGCACATGGGAGCACCTCACTCAGTGTAGCCAGTTCTGCTGCTGCTGTTGTGAGACATGTGTCCTGCCTCCCCATTCTGGATGTCTAGGACTCAGCAGGGGGACAGCATACTCTGACTCTGAATCGAGCACTGGCTTCTCTGGGAGCCCAGGGAAAGCTCAGGAGGAAACCAGCATCTGCTATACAGCCTTCTCCATCTCCAGGTGACCCTGTCCCAGTCGTTATCTCTAATTGGGACAGGGAGATGGTCCTTGGAGGCCCCAGGTATGTATAGGGCCTGTACCCTGTGCACATTTGACATTCCAAACTTTAAATTGCTTCTGGGACCAACAGGGTCCCTGTAGGAGTTCACAGTTGCTTCTTGAGGACTCCTTTCACTGCTGGGGAAGAGGTACCTGTGGGATTTCTGGGCTTGAGACCAGGATGACAGGTCCTCTCCATGAAGAGTCTGTAGCTGAGACACCCAGTTAGCCTGCACATCTAGGAGGAAGGATGTGAGAGAAACCCCACCAGAGGCTAAAGTTTCCACAGGGCTGTATGGGGAAAAGAAGACACAGGGTCTCAGAGGTGAAAGAACTCCAGCAGGAGAGTGTCTGGGGTCCTTCGCTGGGATCCAGGGTCTGGGCCAGGGCACAGTGAGGAGCTGAGAATTGGCTCTGAGATCAGAAGACTCGGAGAAGTGGCTGCAAACAGGATGCAGGTGGGTAGCGCTGGGCTGTGATCGGGACAGGCTTGGTGGCCATGACTTTTGCAGAGCATTTTCCAAAGATGGACTTTCCTCCTCCCCCTGCCTCTGCTCCAAACACCTTCCAGCTGCAGCCAGCTGTGAGCAGCTGATGCTGGAGCAGGGAGGAGCAGCTGAGGCTAAGCCCAGGCAGTCCCTCCTGCTCTACGCTCACCACTGACCCAGCCCTGCCCTGACACTGCTGTTCCATCCTCCCTGAGAGGAGCCCAGAGTCCTGGCAAGAAGGCAGCCAGATTTCTACCCCATCCTGCTGAGATTTCCCAGAAGACTGAGCCTTTCATGGGGTCACAGGGTGAGCAGACAGGCAAGCTGGGACCCATCCCTGTCTGTGATGCCCAGTCTGTGGCTAGTTCTGTTCTCCTCACTTTCTTTCTACCCCTTATTCATGGGGATGCCTCCCAGGACCCCCAGTGGATGCCTCAAACCACAGATAGTACTTCCTATACACACACACCTGTGATACCATTTAATTTACAAATCTGACACAGTGAGAGGTTAACAATAACCTATAATATCATACAACAATTATAACATCACATTATAAAGTTATATGACTGTGGTCTCTCTCTCACAGTGTCTTATTATACTGGACTCCCTTTCTTCCTGTGACAACGCAAGATGAAAAATGGCCACATGATGAGCCACAGTGAGGTAAGTGACCTAGACATTGAGATGCAACAGAAGGCTAACCTTGACCTCATGACCACAAGTCAGAAACGCTATCTTCTGCTCCAAACCACAGCTGGGGTGCTGCGGGGGGCGGCCAGAACTGAAATTTTGGAAGCACAATATTGGTAAGGGGGATTACCTTACTGAGAATTTTTTTGCCTGAACACAAAGTAATTTCTGCCTGTAATTTATTACATAATCTGATAGTATTGAAGAGTTACAAAGCAGAATCCCTTTCCCAACTGATTTTGTTATAACTTCTTTTCAATCACTTTTATCCACATATACTGTTGACCTAACTGAGATCAAAACGGTATGTACAATTTTGCATTCTCACTTTTATCTTTAAAGTGTAATGATGTGCTAGTGTAAAAATTATAAATGTAAATTAAATGTCTAATATTCCATTAGATGAAATGGCACCATTAGGCATTTATTGGCAGACAGTTATGAAGGCTTCCATTGAGAGATACTGGCCTTCCACTTCATTGAGCATTCACAATTCTCTTCCAGAGGTTGAAATATTGAGTTATGTGCATTTCCCAGCTTTTTTGTTTTTCTACACAAGCTGCTCTCCACAGAGGCGGCATGACAATGCATGGGGCTCCGGACTGCATTCCTTTTCTCAGCTGCCTGCTGCCTCCAGAGATAAGTAGGGATCTACTTATCACAAGCAAGCCCTATCGTGGTGTCCCACCTGTAGGATGCAGCCACGAAGGTAAGAGCTTCCCTTCCTTTCCTGCTCTCACAGGCTGACTCCAGTCCACCTGGGGCTGTAGGGGTCAGAGCTCTCTGTTCTCTTCCATCCTGATTCTCCTCCAAAGCCTGACACGGCACTATTTCCTGCTGGCCATAGCCTGATGGGAAAGCAAGCATTAAGATCACCTCTTCACACACACACACACACACACACACACTCACTCCAAGGAAGGGTCTGTAACCTTCACCCAAGACTGCTCCCTGCCTGGTGAGGACAGCACTGGGCACTCCATGACAGAGTTGGGATGCCCTGGGAGGAAAACTGTACAGCCTTTTTGTGATGCACATGGGGAAACCGAGGCCTGGGGACTTGCTCAAGCTACATAGAATATCCATGTCCATGGATATGGACCAGCTGGGGCTGGTCCCACAGCTCTGGGCTCAGTGCAGGGTGGGAGTCACTCTGCCTGACAGAGTATCTCACATAAACTCCAACCATGACTGAAGCAAGAGCAGGCTGGTCTCTGAGACAGAGCACCCAGAGCTGGTACTGCAGAGACAGACTCTCTACAGCATCTGTGCAAGACAGTGCGGCAGCTATTTGGTGGGAAGAACCCAGACTGGGGGCCTGTGATCCAACCCCGGCAATGGCGTTCAATCCTAAGAACCAAATCTTTGGCTCCTCTGAGCTTTGCTTAAGTTTACTTATGACACCTGAATGACAGTGTCTTCTCCAGGCTTGCTTCAAGGAATATGGCACAAAATAGATGTTCATCAATATTAACCACTGGTCGTCTACCCTTTGCCCATGCCTACACACATACACACACACACACACACATACACATGTGTACACACCACTGCAATTAAGAAAGAGCTATAGAAATATTACAAATGAGAATTCTGAATACAGAGTCTGGCAAAGGTAGCTGAGAGTCTGTAAATCCTCCACCCAAAGGCATGCAAGTCTTCCATAAGCTAGTTGCTTGCAGGGAACCCAAGAATGGAGGCAGAGAGCCAGAATATTACACAAGAATACAGTATAAATATAAAAGGACAAAGAAAAGCCATTCCTTAGACACCCTTGGCTAAAAGTTCACCAAACTCTAATGAGCAGGGATTAGATGTTAATGCCATACATCCTGCTGTCTGATAACTTACAGTCTGCCCGGTTATTAAGAACTGAGTTAACTGGTCAGTAAGCTGCCTGGCTGTCATCCCATAGTGTAGGTTCACTCACTCCAATTACTCCTTCTGTGACCTTCATGAATTCTTCCCCATGAGGGAAACTCCCCCACATACTGCCTTTAATATGTATTAAAATAGGCAGATCCTGGGGTGCCTGGGTGGCTCAGTGGGTTAAAGCCTCTGCCTTTGGCTCAGGTCATGATCCCAGGGTTCTGGGATTGAGCCCTGAATCAGGCTCTGCTCAGCAGGGAGCCTGCTTTCTCATCTTTCTCTGCCTACCTCTCTGCCTACTTGTGCTCTGTCTGTCAAGTAAATAAATAAAATCTTAAAAAAAAAAAAAAAAAAAGAATAGACAGATCCTAATTCTGACAATAGGCAAGTCTGTTGCTGAGGGTGGGCCGACTAAGGAAGGATCCGTCTTATGGCTGAACATTCTATCTGGATGGGGAATATTTTTTTTTTAAGATTTTATTTATTTGTTTATTTGACAGAGATCACAAGTAGGCAGAGAGGCAGGCAGAGAAAGAGGGGGAAGCAGGCTCCCTATCGAGCAGAGATCCATCCAAGAACCCTGAATATGACCTGAGCTAAAGGCAGAGACTGTAACTCACTGAGCCACCCAGGTGCCCCGGATTAACACTCTTTTAACAAGTTCCTTCCAAATGTAATCAACGTTTAACAAGGCTTGAAATTTTTGTAGTTGTAAGAATAGGATCAGTTTGGGCATTCCCCTCTCTAAGAATCTAGGAAAGCCCAGATTAAATGAAATTTCTATGCATTTACATCAAAAAGAAGTAACTTACAGCATTTTCCCATGCTCATCATAGAGCAGAGGAAAAGCCCTCCTTGACGGGATTACCTCTGCTGGGCTCAGGTCCTGTCTCTATCACCACCTTGCCCCAAAGACTTGGACGGGTCACTTCCCCTCTCTGGGCCTCAGTACAGTATTTGTAAGCCCTCTTCCAGCCCTGACCGTCCCCCATCTAAGATCTAACCACACTCCTACCGATTATCTCTTATGGACCTATGTTGTCCTGTTCTGTAGCACACAGTGATGGTGTACCAAATGCCTGAGACTTTTCTCAAGAAAGCCTTTGCTGTGTTTGTCCTTGGCTGATGACAGAAGGGAATGCACATGGAAAAAGGCAATTGGTCCTCCCCTGTGGTGGGGTTCATTCTCCTGGGCCTCTCAGCGCACCCTAAACTGGAGAAAATGTTCTTTGTGCTCATCCTCCTGATGTACCTGGTGATCCTGCTGGGAAACGGGGTCCTCATCCTGGTGACCGTCCTTGACTCCCGCCTGCACACACCCATGTACTTCTTCCTGGGGAACCTCTCCTTCCTGGACATCTGCTACACAACCTCCTCAGTCCCTCTATTCCTAGATGGCTTCCTCAATCCTAGGAAAACCATCTCCTTCTCAGCCTGTGCCGTGCAGATGTTTCTCTCCTTTGCTATGGCAGGGACAGAGTGTGTGCTTCTGGGCATGATGGCATTTGATCGTTATGTGGCCATCTGTAACCCCCTGAGGTACCCCGTGGTCATGAGCAAGGCTGCCTATGTGCCCATGGCGGCCAGCTCCTGGGCTGTTGGTGGTACGGCTTCTGTGGTACACACATCTTTGACAATTCAGCTGCCTTTCTGTGGGGACAATGTCATCAACCACTTCACCTGTGAAATCCTGGCTGTCCTGAAGTTGGCCTGTGCTGACATCTCCATCAATGTGATCAGCATGGGGGTGACCAACGTGATCTTCCTGGGGGCCCCAGTTCTCTTCATCTCCATCTCTTATGTGTTCATCATTGTTACCATCCTGAGGATCCCCTCAGCTGAGGGGAGGAGAAAGGCCTTCTCCACCTGCTCTGCCCACTTCACTGTGGTGGTCATCTTCTATGGGACCTTATTTTTCATGTACGGGAAGCCCAAGTCTAAGGATCCCCTGGGGGCAGACAAACAAGACCTTTCAGACAAGCTTATCCCCCTCTTTTATGGGTTGGTGATCCCCATGCTCAACCCCATCATCTACAGCCTCAGGAACAAGGATGTAAAGGCTGCTGTGAGGAACCTGGTGGCTCAGAAATGTTTCGCCCAGTGATGGAGGGCTCCTCTATGTTCCCACCCTATGGGATAAAGGACTTCTCATCATTATAGTTGCCATCCGATAGACAAGTCACGTGATCCGGAATCCTCTCTTGCCCTTCTGTCCTTTTTCAGAGAACGTTTAACTTTTCAGTGTATACACTGAACATCTTGTGAGTACATCTTGTGAGTTCTAGCCATACAGCTGAGAGTTTTGACAGATGCCACACAGCAGATCTCTAACTGAATTCACAAAGACATTCTGAACACATGATAAAATGAAGGAGAGAGGAATCATCAAAGCGAGTTTGGTGAATGGCCTGCACTGTGTCTAGCTACACACCCAGTGCACGGAGGACAGAGGGCGCTCCCAGCACTGTTGCCATCCCTCTTGGATTCCCCAGGAGAGTCACAGGAACAAGGAGGAAGTGGGAATTTTCATATTGGACTGTTTCTGGAAGACAGTCAGTTTGGCTGAAGTATAAGAAGAGACACAGACAACTTCTCCACATAGAGAGCTTTTGGGTGGAAACAAGCCATTTCTTTTTAGCTATAAGAAAATTGAGGCTATTTTTTCTCAGTGCACTTCACATTATGAAACACTGCTTGTAAGTTAACAGCAAGAAGGAGTATAGATTTGAATTTGATGCCCATCACTTACAGCAATTCCCATTTAAAAAAGCTAGTATTTGTTTGGATAATAACTCACATTCTAGAAAAAAGAAAGATGACAGAGATAGAGATAGACAGACAGATAGACAGAGGCTAAGTATATTTGAAGTCTTTGGGGGCCTAACATTTAACACCTTTCTTTGGTCCAGGACTTCTCAAAGCTTTAATATGCCACAGTACACTGTGAATGTTCAAGAGATGTAAACTTGGTAACATTTCCTGAGCCTCCATAGCTCAGCAGGATAAAAACTGGGAAGTTTTTCCTTACCTATGACCTTTGGTGGGTTGCCTAACCTTTTCCAGTCTACTTATTCATATTTTAACATCTAACCACTTAATTTCACATGAATTACTTATTATAAACAAGTGCTTTCTAAATGGTAAGCACAATAGAATTATTAGATGCCAGTTTTGGTCATATCATGAATGTTGCCCAGTGCTGTGTGCCATGTGGAACAGAGTAAGACACCGTCCCTATATAGAGCAATAGACACACAAGGTAAATGAGAGATTCAGAGGTGTCAGCAGTTAAATAGAAGCATTTTTATGTCAAGTTCTAGGAAATTCTTTGAATATGGCTGACTTCATAAAAAGAGAATTTGGAAAGTGAATTCTTTTTTGAGAACAGATTTTGGAAGTTTTTGATCAAGTGATATTTACATTTTCTTATATTTCTTAGAATGAATTGCCTAAGGATGACTGTTTGTTTAATAAAATTTCTGATTCTAATGTTAGTCCTGTTACTACTTTCTGCTTTGCACCAGTAGGGAATAATCTTGCTCTTTCAAATACACAAATGCCATCTAGTAGCCATTTAAGCAAACTTCAGACACTTAGTAGAGCCATGCAATATTATTGTTAGAAGAGGTGTCAGGGATTTTCTTGTTTAACCCTATGCACAGGATGCATGCTGTTCCTCTCCAATGTCCCTGACCCTAGTCAAGTGTCATTTCTTGGACATCTCCAGTAACAAAGAATTCAGTACTTCCAGAGTCTAGGTTTTTCATTCAGCCCTTGCAAACTCTTCCTCGAATGTGCTTAACTCTACCCTCCAATAGCTTCTACCTTCACTCCTAATTAGGTTTAGTACCTCTACATGGATGTACCCAATCTCTTTCCTTCTTGTATGTGAAGGTATTCTGGTCTCCTAAATCCCCTACAGACCACACAGCGCCAGTCCTTCCTACCATGCCAAATGTTCTTTGTGCATATCTTCGTGATCTATTTAGTGCTCCTACTGGGCAATGGGGTCCTCATCCTGGGGACTGTGTCTACCTACTACCAGCACATGATCATGCACTTCTTCCCTGGGAACCACTCCTTCTTGTAGATCCACTGCACAACCACCTCAGGCCCCTTCATTCACAACAGCTTCCTAATCTGCAGGAAAACCATCCCCTTCTCTGCCTAGGTGTGCAGATGCTTATCTGCTTTGCCATGGGAGCCACAGAGTGTGTGCTTCTGGGCATGATGGCATTTGATCTCTATCTGGCCATCTGTAACCTCCTCAGGTACCTACTGGTGATGAGCAAGCTGCCTATGTGCCCATGACTGTCAGCTCCTGGACAGCCAGAAGCATGACTGCCATGGTGCAAACATCTTTAGGGACAGGATTACCCTCCTGTGAGGACAACTTCATCAACCACTTTACCTGTGACATCCTGGCTGTCCTGAAGTTAGTCTGTACTGACATCTCATCAATGTGATTGATCACTATGGCAGTGGCCAATGTGATCTTTCTGGGCATTTCAGCTCACTACACTTTCATCTCCTATGTGATTATCATTGCTACCAACCTGAGGATAACCCTAGCTCAGAGAAGGAAAAAGGCCTTTTCTACCTGCTCTGCCTACCTCACATTCATGGTTCTACAGAACTATGCTCTTTGTGTACAGAAAGCCCAAATCCAAGGACCCCACTGGGGGCAGACAAGCAGGATGTTTCAGACAAACTCACCTCCCTCTTCTATGGGGTGATGATCCCTATGCTGAACCCCATCATCTACAGCCTCAGGAACAAGGATGTGAGGGCCACTGTGAAGAACCTGGCCCTATCCAAACACGTCATCCAGTGATGGTGGAGGGGTCCTGATAGATCTCTATTCCCTAGTTTCTCTCACCTGAGGGGCTCAGAGGATAAGATAAAGGGCCAATTTCGTCAAAGGTACAGAGGCATATCCGATTACACAGAATGCTTTGTGTGAATAGGAAGCATTTAATAGGACGTTTCTGTTCCATTCTAGAAGCACTTCTACACAAGTATATACCGTTGGTCAAGCCCTATACTCATCTATCCTTAGGATGAATACTGAGCTATTTGATGTCCAGGGAAAATAACTCTTCAAGTTTTATTTTTAACTTATAAAATCACTGGGCTATAGATCTATAATTCAATTGCTCCCTGGCCTCTTTCTTTGAACAAGTTTGGATGGGTCCTTGATTCATGGACCTTCCAACATATCCTACTCCATATTAAACAAGAGTAATATTTATCTCTGTGCTCATTGTTTCTTTCTCCCTATTTTCATATTAATTCCTAAAACTGTTTCTTGAATTGTTCTCTTCCTGTGTCTCCAAAATTGACCTCTTTTCCTGTCCTCAGTCATGGTCCCCACCAGAAAACCATTCACACCTCAGGAGCACAGAGGAGAGTGCGTAGGTGGTGGCAAAACTGATGTAAGGGTCAAACACCCAGGCCTTTTTCCTTTCCCCTTGTTGAGAGTGTTATTCACCCCCTTGCTTCTGTCTCTGGATAGCTGAGACCTCCCAGAGCCCATCAGAGTGATGTGGAAACTGAGATGTATTTAGGAGAATCAAATGAATTCTAACTTCCTGACCAGGCTCGACCATGTATGCAGCCAACTGGTGACCATCAATCGCTTTTCTGCCCAAGAATACCCAACCCTACATGGCAGTCAGAGGGAGAGGAAGGTGATGTTCACTAGCAGACACCTAAGAATAAACCCCTGACTTGTGAGAAATTCCAAGCCACTTCCCAATAGTGAGCAATCTAGAAGTCCAGTTAAAAGAATGAGCGGGATAGAAAGCTTCCGAGAGCTGACATGAACTTTTACCTCAATAGGGAGGAAATAAACTAGTCATCAAAACAAACAGCCTTTCCTGGAAAGAGTTATTGCAGGAAGATGGTGAGACAGTGAAGAAAAATCTCAGTGGGTTCTGTGTGGGATTTGGGAGGCCATTGGATCACTAAAAACAAAAACCATCGATCAAAGAGAAGCTAGGAGCAGAAAAGGTGACTAGGAGATAAAAATTTGTCCTAGGGGCAAAAATTGACATTGTCGGTCAAATAAAATCCAGGAGAAAGTATTTAAAAGTAGACAAACAATACTTAAAACTGAATTTTTAAAATAAAAAGAACCTAAGTTTCTCTCCAAGGCTGAGAGAGAAAAAAGAAGAGAGAGAGAGAGAGAGAGCAAGACAGAGAAGTTGGCTAATTAAGAACAGGTAGGAGACATTAAAGGTACACCACAGGAATCCACTGAGTAATTCAGGAGAAGAAACAGAACAGATGAAAGACAAATAACAAAGGAGAAAAACATTTCACTGAACAGAAATTCTGCATGTTGGTTCATAAAATGTTCATCAATCACCAGGCAAGAATTGTACCAAAAGACCTACCTATATACAGTCCATCCAAAGGTAAGTTCTGATTCTCATATATGCCAAAAGAATTCTATAGAGTTTTCCAGAGCATAAAACTGTACTTCCCAACAAGGACCAAGAATCTGGCTGCCGCTGTCCTGCTTCTCTGCTGCCCTAAATGTAGATGCCAGAGGAACAAGGCTGACAGAGTGCTGAGGGAAAAGGGCTGAGAATTTGAATTCTACACACCCTGACCATTGCACCTATATGACACTTGAAAAGACATTGTTGGCACGTGCAAACCCAGACAGCACACACCCCTATTATCCCTTCTTCAAAAAGATTTTGTTGGGATGCCTGGGTGGCTCAGTTGGTTGAGCAGCTGCCTTCGGCTCAGGTCATGATCCCAGCGTCCTGGGATCGAGTCCCACATCGGGCTCCTTGCTCAGCGGGGAGCCTGCTTCTCCCTCTGCCTCTGCCTGCCATTCTGTCTGCCTGTGCTCGCTCTCTCCCCCTCTCTCTCTGATAAATAAATAAAATCTTTAAAAAAAAAAAAAAAAAAAGATTTTGTTTACAAAGTTCTACCAACAATAGTTACAAATAAATAATGGAGGGACTGGGACCTATACGGTAATTAAGACACAGTAGAGCATGTCTAAATGTCTGAAGACCAACAAAGTCTTGGAGGGGTGGGTCGTGGGGTGTTGGGTGAGCCTGGTGGGGGATATTAAAGAGGGTATTTCATGGAGCACTGGGTGTGGTGCATAAACATTGGCTCTTGGAAGACTGAAAAAATAAAATTTTAAAAAGTCTAATGAACACCTGATACCAAATGTGCTAAGACAAATATATGAAGAAATTATGAGGAAATGCATCGAGGTAAACAGTGACAACAAAGCAATGGTGTAACTCTAGTTACAATTCTAAATGACTTTATTAAGCTGAGAAATTTAGAAAAAGATGCGTAGTTATATCCCATTGAAGGTCTCATCTTAAGAAGGATGTGGTGGGAAAGGGAATCTTATAATATATGAGTATAATGCATTGATACTAAAATAACAAAAGTATTAATGTGCTTGTTGAGGGTCACCTAGGGGTTCAGTCAGTTAGCAGATGCCTTTGGCTCAGGTCATGATCCTATGGTCCGGAGATGGAATCAAGTTTCTGGCTCACCTCTCAACAACTCAACTCAGAGTTTGCTTCTCCCTCCCTCTCTGCCCCAACTCTGCTTGTCACCTCTCTCTCATGCTCTCTCTCTTAGATAAATGGAATATTGAAAAAAAAGTATGCTCATGGAAATCTTCAGAGAAATAGCAGTAGACAAGTATAAGCATGAAGACATTTGAAATAATAGGAGGATTATGAATGAGCAAAGATACTTCATCAAATGAAAAATTCATACCCGGAACCTGAATAGATTTAAATCAATGCATATTAAATACATGATACATAGTACCCAGTTTTGTAAGGGGCTTCAAGGTTTCTAACATTAGGATAGATTAGGAGATCTATTGCAACCATTTTATTGATAGATTCAAGAGGAAAAAGTAATCTCATGAACAGATGTTGATAAGTCACTTGATAAAACTTAACATTGATTTCTGACTTTTTAAAAGGAGCACACTTCAGGGGCACCTGGGTGGCTCAGTGGGCTAAAGTTTCTCTGCCTTCAGCTCGGGTCATGATCTCAGAGTCCTGGGATCGACCCCCACATCGGGCTCTCTGCTCAGCAGAGAGCATGCTTCCTCCTCCTCCTCTCTCTCTCTCTCTGCCTATTTGTGATCTCTGTCTGTCAAATAAATAAACAAAAGCTTAAAAATTTAAAAAAAAAAAAGGAAAGTGGCACACTTCAATAGAGGAAACTCCCCCCGACATGAAATAAAGTATCAGAACATCAGCAAGCAGCATGTCTGTGACTTGGATGAGGTCACCAGCTTTCAATGTCTACATCACTTTGCAGTCTAGAGAATTAGACGAGATGAGGACAACAAGGAACATAAATATTGAAAAGAAGGAAAAACAACAAATGTTCTTTAACTGAAAAAAAATTTACTCAAATGCCAAAACTACAAGAAATAACAAGACAGTACACGAGAGGGGCTGTATATAATTCACTGCAGTTAGAAAAGTTTTACAATGCCTATGGAAAATATATAAGAAGTATGAGAAGCCTATGTGAGTATCATATATTTACAATGACCATATATTAACAGGAGAAGTCATAAGATATTTTCATTTTGAAGAAGCACAAGTCCAGAATGTAAGCCTCAGGACACTTAACTATCCTCCAAGTGCCTCATTCAAAGCCCTTCTCCCCCTTGCCAGCAGGTGGGAAGAGCCATTCTCCACCCACTTCCCCATCCTTAGAGCAGCCCCAACTCTTAGTTGGGAGGGAAGGTCCAAGCCCTGAGGCAAACATGAACGCTTCCTGATCTAAAGGTCTCAGAAGCAAAGAAAACCAGCCTTCAACTCAGTCCATGCTTTTGGAGGTAACCAAAGAGTCTAGAACAGACCACTGACAAATGGAGGCTTTCACAGCTCTGCTTATATGCTGATCACTTCCCGCCTTATTACGACTCATAACCATTTATCTCACGTTAGGATGACCCCTAAAATCTTCAAGAGATTACAGCCTCCAATGAACGTCTTTACTGACATGACCAAATCAAACATCCCATGTGGTCACAGACAACAGATGATGAACGTAATTACCCAAATAGGTGAAATCAGAGCATTTCAAACAAGACCAAGCCATGTTCAAAACAAAACAAAACAAAACAAAAACAAAAACTTTCAGCATTGAACTGGAGGTCCCAGACAGGGCAGTAGGGCAAGAAAAGAGACAAGCCTATCAAATTTGAAGGAAGACGAAAATTGTCATTACTCACTGGCGTTAATATTGCCCACTAGATACAAAATACTAATACCTTTGAGATATATTACAAATATTGGAAAGAGTGTTCCTCAACACTAAATCAATGTACAAAAAAATATATTGCATTTCCACATTCCAGTAACAGTTTATGAAATTTTACAACATGTGAAGAAATATAAATGTACATGTTTATATATTTAAACATAAGCATGCATGTTTAGATATTTAAATACGAATTTTAGTATAGAATTATATATAATACAAACTTTAGCATATGTTTTAATATATATTAAATTATATATTATATTATTATATAATTTTATATCAAATTAATATGTGTTAATTTAATATATTAATATATATTTTAAATGATACTAAAATAGAGTAATGTTTCCTATTCATGGGCCAGGAAATTCACTATGGAGATATTAGTTCTCCTCAAATTCATCTACAGATTCAATGTAATGCCAATTTTCAACCCCCAAAATAACTATTCTACAATTTAAGAAGTAGGCTCCATAATGTATAGAGAAGAACAAAGGACTAAAAACAGCCCAGAGACATTTGAAGATGTACTGGGTGGGGATAAAGGGACATACCCTACGAGATATCAAAGTATACTATAAAGCAATATTGATTGGGGCAGCATAACATCAACACGGCAACAGACAAATAAACCAATGGAAAAGAACAGAGATACCATACATCACACTAAGAGAAAGGACAAGAACCATATGATCCTCTCAACTGATGCACAAAAAACATTTGACAAAATACAGCATCTTTTCTTGATTAAAACTCTCCACAGTGTAGGAATAGAGGGAAAATCATTATCATAAAAGCCATGTATGAAAAATCCACAGGGAATATCATTCTCAATGGGAAAAAACTGAGAGCTTTCCCCCTAAGGAACAGGACAGGGATGACCAGTCTCACCACTGCTGTTCAACAGAGTGCTAGAATACCCAGCCTCAGCAATCAGACAACAAAAAGGAATAAAACGCTTCTAGTCAAAGAAGTCAAACTCTCACTCTTCACAGATGACATGACACTCGATATGGAAAACCCAAAAGCCTCTACCCACAAACTGCTAGGTCTCATATAGGAATTAAGCAAGGTGGAGGGTATAAAAATCAGTGCACAGAAATCAGTTGCTTTTCTATACAGCAACAATGAGACAGAGGAAAGAGAAATCAAAGAATCAATCCCATTTACAATTGCCCCCCAAAACCTTAAGAAACCTAGGAATAAACCTAACCAAAGAGGGAAAGGACCTGTACTCTGAAAACTATAGAACACTCATGAAAGAAATTGAGGAAGACACAAAGAAATGGAAAAACATTCCATGTTCACGTATGGGAAGAACAAATATTGTTAAAATGTCCATGCTAGGGCACCTGGGTGGCTCAGTGGGTTAAGCCACTGCCTTCGGCTCAGGTCATGATCTCAGGGTCCTGAGATCGAGTCCCGCATCGGGCTCTCTGCTCAGCGGGGAGCCTGCTTCCTCCTCTCCTCTCTCTGCCTACCTCTCTGCCTACTTGTGATCTCTCTCTCTGTCAAATAAATAAATAAAAAATCTTTAAAAAAAAAATGTCCATGCTACCCAGGCCAATTTATACATACAGTGCAATCCCCATCAAAATACCATCACCATTTTCCACAGAGCTGGAACAAATAATCCTACAATTTGTACGGAAAGACCCCGAAGAGCCAGAGGAATGTTGGAAAAGGAAACGAAAGCTGGTAGCCTCACAATTCTGGACTTCAAGCTTATTACAAAGCTGTAATCCTCAAGACAGTATGCTACTGGCACAAAAACAGACACATAGATCAGTGCAACAGAATAGAGAACCCAGAAATGGACCCTCAATTCTACTGTCAACTAATCTTCGACAAAGCAGGAAGGAACGTCCTGCGGAAATAAAAACAGTCTGTTCCACAAATGGTGTTGGGAAAACTGGACAGCCACATGGAGAAAAATGAAACTGGACCATTTTCTTACACCATACACAAAATAAACTCAAAACGAATGAAAGACCCGAACGTAAGACAAGAATGCACCAAAATACTAGAAGAGAACACAAAGGCAGCAACCTCTTCAATCTCAGACGCAGCAACTTCTTGCTAGACATGTCTCCTAAGGCAAGGGAAACTAAAGCAAAAGTAATGTACTGAGACTTCATCAAGATTAAAAGCTTTTGCACAGCAAACGAAACAGTCGACAAACCAACAGACAACCTACAGAATGGGAGAAGGTATTTGCAAATGTCTTTTCAGATAAAGGGCTAGTATCCAAGATCTATAAAGAACTTATCAAACTCAACACCCAAAGAACAAATAATCCAGTCAAGAAATGGGCAGAAGACATGAATAGACATTTCTGCTAAGAAGACAACTAGATGGCCAACAGACACAGGAAAAACTGCTCAACATCACCCAGCATCACGGAAATACAGATGAAAAGGACAGTGCTACCTCACACCAGTCAGAATGGCTAAAATTAACAAGTCAGAAAATGACAGATATTCGTGAGGATGTGGAGAAAGGGGAACCCCCCTACCCTGTTGGTGGGAATGCAAGCTGGTGCAGCCACTCTGGAAAACAGCATGGAGCTTCCTCAAAAAGATAAAAATAGAGCTACCCTACGACCCGGCAAATCACACCACTGGCTGTTTACCCTAAAGATACAAATGTAGTGATCCAAAGGGGTATCTGCACCCCAATTTATAGCAACAATGTCCATGATAGCCCAACTATGGAAAGTATCCAGACATCCATCAATAGATGAATGGAAAAGAAGATATATATATACATACATATATACATATATATATATATACACACATATATATAAACACACACACATACATATACACAACACATACACACACATACATGTATGTATGTATATGTATACACCACATACAATGAAATATTTCTCAGCTATCAAAAAAGGAAATCTTACCATTTGCAATAATATGGATGGAACTAGAGGGTATTATCCTAAGTGAAATAAGTCAATCAGAGAAAGACAACTATCCTATGACTTCACTACATGTGTATTTTTTTTTAAGATTTTATTCATTTATTTGACAGACAGGGATCACAAGTAGGCAGAGACACAGGCAGAGAGGAGGAAGCAGGCCCCCCACCAAGCAGAGAGCCCGATGTGGGGCTCGATCCCAGGACCCTGAGATCACAACCCGAGCTGAAGGCAGTATATTAACCCACTGAGCCACCCAGGCGCCCCACTACATGTGGATTTTAAGAAACAAAACACAGGCTCATAGAAGAAAGGAGGGAAAAATAAAATAAGACAAAAACAGAGAGGGAGACAAACCATAAGACACTCTCACCTACAGGAAACAAACTGAGGGTTATAAAAGGGGAGGTGGGTGGAGGGATGGGGTAACTGGGTGATGGGCATTAAGGAGGGCACCTGGTGTAATGAGAGCTGGGTATTATATGCAACTGATGAATCCCTGAACTCTACCTCTGAAACTAATAATACAGTATCTGTTATTAGTTGAATTAAATAAAATATAATTTTTAAAAAGAAGAGAAATCCCAGAAATGGACACATGCATGTTTGGAGATTTGATATATAACACACGTGATGTATTACACATCACTGGAGAAAGGGTTGGACACAAACGCAAACAGGACAGTTGGAAATACGTGTACCAAGGAGAAATATATAAAACATTTATAGCAGCATTCAACTAGGAGGCAACCCAATGATCCATCAATGTAGAATGTATAAATAAACTGTGCTACATTCATAAAATGGAATTTAGCAATATAAATTAACGAATTCAGCCATACTTGTAAATGTTAATGAGTCTAGCAAACATAACATTGACTAAGGAATCAAGACAAAAAGAAAACCTATAAAGGTTCAACTGACATTGAGGATTTGTTTTTGTTTTTTTTTTTAAGATTTTTTTTATTTATTTGTTAGAGAGAACTGGAACACAAGCAGGGGGAGCTGCAGGCACAGGGAGAAGCAGGCTCCCTGCTGAGCCAGAAGACCCATTTGGGACTCCATCCCAGGACCCTCGGTTCATGACCTGAACCAAAAGCAGAGGCTTAACCAACTAAGCCACCCAGGCATCCCTATATTGAGTTTAGAGAGAGGAAAGCGTAGACTATGCTGTTTAAGGATGTATACATTGGTCATAAAACTCAAGAAAAGCAAGGAAATGATTAAAACTCATCAGGAATGTGGTTCTCTCTGGCAGGAGAGGATAGATTGGGCAGGAATATCCAGGGAGCTTGCAAGGTACTGGCAATGTTCTACTCCTTAAATTAGGAGATTGTTACTTTATTAGTCTTCAAATTAAATCTATGAGTTTGATGTACTTTCATATGCATTTACATATCTGTGCTATTTTTCACATGTTAAATTCCTAAAGTATTAAATATGTGACACCACTTCTCATCTTTCAGATTGGCAAAGACCAAAAAGAGTTCTTGAGACTAAACTACTATGTTAGCAGAGTGTGGAAAACAGACATGTTCAGACATGCTAATGACAGGAATGTGTATATTTGTCAATACCTAACAAAATTACAAATGTACAGAAACAGGTGTATTTTGACGAAGTGCTAAATTATTAATTCATAAGGAAATTTGTTGTAGCATTAATTATAACAGCATAAGATTGCAGAAGTTTGGAAGATCTAAATGTCCATCACTATTAGACTGATTAATTAAATGATGGCACAAACTTAAATGGAATATATTCCACCATTTAAAAGAACAAGACAAGATATTGTCTGGCTCAGTTGGTTGAGCATATACTTTGGGCTCAAATCATGAGCTCAGGGTCCTGGGAAGAAGCCCTGAATGAGGCTCCCTGTTCAGGTTGGAGTCTGCTTCTCCCTCTTCCTCTGCCCATCCCCTTACTCAATGTCTCTCTCTTTCTCCCTCTCTCTCTCTCTCTCAAGTAAATAAATAAATAAATACTTTTAAAAAATGGGCAGTATTACACATCTTTTTCCCAGGCAAATATACCCAAGATATATTGTTCAGTGAGAAAATCAAGATATTAAAAATCAGACACATGAAAAAAATGTTTATCATCACTAGCCATCAGGGAGATTGAAATTAAAACCACATTGAGATATCACCTTACATCAGTTAGAATGGCCAAAATTAGCAAGACAGGAAACAACATGTGTTGGAGGGGATGTGGAGAAAGGGGAACCCTCTTACACTGTTGGTGGGAATGCAAGTTGGTGCAGCCTCTTTGGAGAACAGTGTGGAGATTCCTCAAGAAATTAAAAATAGAGCTTCCCTATGACCCTGTAATTGCACTCCTGGGTATTTACCCCAAAGATACATATGTCATGAAAAGAAGGGCCATCTGTAACCCAATGTTTATAGCAGCAATGGCCATGGTCACCAAACTGTGGAAAGAACCAAGATGCCCTTCAACGGATGAATGGATAAGGAAGATGTGATCCATATACACTATGGAGTATTATGCCTCCGCCAGAAAGGATGAATACCCAACTTTTGTAGCAACATGGACGGGACTGGAAGAGATTGTACTGAGTGAAGTAAGTCAAGCAGAGAGAGTCAATTATCATATGGTTTCACTTGTTTGTGGAGCATAACAAATAGCATGGAGGACAAGGGGACTTAGAGAGGAGAAGGGAATTGAGGGAAATTGGAAGGGGAGGTGAACCATGAGAGACTATGGACTCTGAAAAACAATCTGAGGGGTTTGAAGCCGTGGGGGGTGGGAGGTTGGGGGAACCAGGTGGTGGGTATTAGAGAGGGCACGGATTGCATGGAGCACTGGGTGTGGTGCAAAAATAATGAATACTGTTATGCTGAAAATAAATTTTTTTAAAAAAGCACTGTTGTGCAAAATTTGTCACTGTCTTAATATCTTGTTTTTCTCACTCAACAATATCCATAGAATATCTCTGGTGAAAAAAAATAAGGAAATTGCTAACATTGATTGCCTTGAAGGAACATAATTATGTGACAAGAAAGGAAATTAATTTTTATCCTGTATTCATTTATATCATTTAAATTTTGATTTGGGTACAAGGAACACCTCCTAATGGAATGATAATCACAAAGATGAATTGAGGAGGAGGAGGAAATCATTGGTGATAAACAGAATCAGATGGATTGAGACTGAAATCCAGCTCTGTCATTCACAAAACATGTGGCCTTTGGTAAATTGTTTAACCTTTCAAATTCTGTTCCCTGGAATAAGAAGCGAGGGACATAATGGCACTTTTCAAGCTATACTACAAAACTATAGTAATCAAAACACTTGGATGCTGATACAAAAATACACACATTGATCAGAGGAACAGGATAACCACCAGAAATAAACCCATGCTTATCTCATCAATTAGTCTATAACAAAGGAGACAAGAATACACAATGGACAGTCTCTTCAGTAAATCGTATTGAAAAACCTGGAGAACAACATGCAAAAGAATAAAAACTGAACTACTTTCTTTTGTCTTACACAGATGTGAAATAAAAGTGGAGTAAAGACCAACAGGTAGGACCTGACCATAAAACTCCTAAGAGAAGACATAGGCAACAGCCTCTTACACATCAGCCTCAACAACATTTTTCAGGATAGGTCTCCTCAGACAAGGAAAACAAAGGCAAAAATAAACTCTTGGACTTCATCAAACTAAAAAACTTTTGCACAGTGAAAGAAACCATCACCTAAACGAAAAGGCAAACTACTGGGTGAGAGAAGAGAATTGTGAACAATATATTTGGATAGTATCCAAAATATATAAATAAAACATACAACTCAACACCAAGAAAACAAATAATCTGATAAAAAATGGGCAGAGGATCTGAAGAGACATTTCTCTAAAGATGACCTGCAGAGGGCTAAAAGAATCACTATCATAAGGGAAATGCAAATTAAACCCAAAATGAGATACCACCTCACACAAGTCAGAATGCCAAGATCAATATGGCAAGAAATAACACGTGCTGGTGAGGAAGTGGAGGAAATGTTAAAATGAAGATTTGTGATGTGTCTGTCACAGTGCCTGGCACATGGGAGCACCTCACTCAGTGTAGCCAGTTCTGCTGCTGCTGTTGTGAGACATGTGTCCTGCCTCCCCATTCTGGATGTCTAGGACTCAGCAGGGGGACAGCATACTCTGACTCTGAATCGAGCACTGACTTCTCTGGGAGCCCAGGGAAAGCTCAGGAGGAAACCAGCATCTGCTATACACTCTTCTCCATCTCCAGGCGACCGTGTCCCAGTCGTTATCTCTAATTAGGACAGGGAGATGGTCCTTGGAGGCCCCAGGTATGTATAGGGCCTGTACCCTGTGCACATTTGACATTCCAAACTTTAAATTGCTTCTGGGACCAACAGGGTCCCTGTAGGAGTTCACAGCTGCTTCTTGAGGACTCCTTTCACTGCTGGGGAAGATGTACCTGTGGGATTTATGGGCTTGAGACCAGCATGACAGGTCCTCTCCATGAAGAGTCTGTAGCTGAGACACCCAGTTAGCCTGCACATCTAGGAGGAGGATGTTAGAGAAACCCCACCAGAGGCTAGAGTTTCCACAGGGCTGTATGGGGAAAAAGAAGACACAGGGTCTCAGAGGTGAAAGAACTCCAGCAGGAGAGTGTCTGGGGTCCTTCGCTGGGATCCAGGGTCTGGGCCAGGGCACAGTGAGGAGCTGAGAATTGGCTCTGAGATCAGAAGACTCAGAGAAGTGGCTGCAAACAGGATGCAGGTGGGTAGCGCTGGGCTGTGATAGGGACAGGCTTGGTGGCCATGACTTTTGCAGAGCATTTTCCAAAGATGGACTTTCCTCCTCCCCCTGCCTCTGCTCCAAACACCTTCCAGCTGCAGCCAGCTGTGAGCAGCTGATGCTGGAGCAGGGAGGAGCAGCTGAGGCTAAGCCCAGGCAGTCCCTCCTGCTCTACGCTCACCACTGACCCAGCCCTGCCCTGACACTGCTGTTCCATCCTCCCTGAGAGGAGCCCAGAGTCCTGGCAAGAAGGCAGCCAGATTTCTACCCCATCCTGCTGAGATTTCCCAGAAGACTGAGCCTTTCATGGGGTCACAGGGTGAGCAGACAGGCAAGCTGGGACCCATCCCTGTCTGTGATGCCCAGTCTGTGGCTAGTTCTGTTCTCCTCACTTTCTTTCTACCCCTTATTCATGGGGATGCCTCCCAGGACCCCCAGTGGATGCCTCAAACCACAGATAGTACTTCCTATACACACACACCTGTGATACCATTTAATTTACAAATCTGACACAGTGAGAGGTTAACAATAACCTATAATATCATACAACAATTATAACATCACATTATAAAGTTATATGACTGTGGTCTCTCTCTCACAGTGTCTTATTATACTGGACTCCCTTTCTTCCTATGACAACGCAAGATGAAAAATGGCCACATGATGAGCCACAGTGAGGTAAGTGACCTAGACATTGAGATGCAACAGAAGGCTAACCTTGACCTCATGACCACAGGTCAGAAACGCTATCTTCTGTGGTATATATACACAATGGAATACTATGCAGCCATCAAAAGAAATGAAATCTTGCCATTTGCGACAACATGGATGGAACTAGAGCGTATCATGCTTAGCAAAATAAGTCAAGCAGAGAAAGACAACTATCATATGATCTCCCTGATATGAGGAAGTGGTGATGCAACATGGGGGCTTAAGTGGGTAGGAGAAGAATAAATGAAACAAGATGGGATTGGGAGGGAGACAAACCATAAGTGACTCTTAATCTCACAAAACAAACTGAGGGTTGCTGGGGGCAGGGGGGTTGGGAGAAGGGGGTGGGATTATGGACACTGGGGAGGGTGTGTGCTTTGGTGAGTGCTGTGAAGTGTGTAAACCTGGTGATTCACAGACCTGTACCCCTGGGGATAAAAAATTAAAAAAAAAAAAAAAAGAAAAAAAGAAACGCTATCTTCTGCTCCAAACCACTGCTGGGGCGCTGGTGGGGGGAGGCCAGAACTGAAATTTTGGAAGCACAATATTGGTAAGGGGGATTACCTTACTGAGAATTTTTTTGCCTGAACACAAAGTAATTTCTGCCTGTAATTTATTACATAATCTGATAGTATTGAAGAGTTACAAAGCAGAATCCCTTTCCCAACTGATTTTGTTATAACTTCTTTTCAATCACTTTTATCCACATATACTGTTGACCTAACTGAGATCAAAATGGTATGTACGATTTTGCATTCTCACTTTTATCTTTAAAGTGTAATGATGTGCTAGTGTAAAAATTATAAATGTAAATTAAATGTCTAATATTCCATTAGATGAAATGGCACCATTAGGCATTTATTGGCAGACAGTTATGAAGGCTTCCATTGAGAGATACTGGCCTTCCACTTCATTGAGCATTCACAATTCTCTTCCAGAGGTTGAAATATTGAGTTATGTGCATTTCCCAGCTTTTTTGTTTTTCTACACAAGCTGCTCTCCACAGAGGCGGCATGACAATGCATGGGGCTCTGGACTGCATTCCTTTTCTCAGCTGCCTGCTGCCTCCAGAGATAAGTAGGGATCTACTTATCACAAGCAAGCCCTATTGTGGTGTCCCACCTGTAGGATGCAGCCACGAAGGTAAGAGCTTCCCTTCCTTTCCTGCTCTCACAGGCTGACTCCAGTCCACCTGGGGCTGTAGGGGTCAGAGCTCTCTGTTCTCTTCCATCCTGATTCTCCTCCAAAGCCTGACACGGCACTATTTCCTGCTGGCCATAGCCTGATGGGAAAGCAAGCATTAAGATCACCTCTTCACACACACACACACACACACACACACACACACACACTCACTCCAAGGAAGGGTCTGTAACCTTCACCCAAGACTGCTCCCTGCCTGGTGAGGACAGCACTGGGCACTCCATGACAGAGTTGGGATGCCCTGGGAGGAAAACTGTTCAGCCTTTTTGTGATGCACATGGGGAAACCGAGGCCTGGGGACTTGCTCAAGATACATAGAATATCCATATCCATGGATATGGACCAGCGGGGGCTGGCCCCACAGCTCTGGGCTCAGTGCAGGGTGGGAGTCACTCTGCCTGACAGAGTATCTCACATAAACTCCAACCATGACTGAAGCAAGAGCAGGCTGTCTCTGAGACAGAGCACCCAGAGCTGGTACTGCAGAGACAGACTCTCTACAACATCTGTGCAAGACAGTGCGGCAGCTATTTGGTGGGAAGTACCCAGACTGGGGGCCTGTGATCCAACCCCGGCAATGGCGTTCAATCTTAAGAACCAAATCTTTGGCTCCTCTGATCTTTGCTTAAGTTTACCTATGACATCTGAATGACAGTGTCTTCTCCAGACTTGCTTCAAGGAATATGGCACAGAATAGATGTTCATTCATATTAACCACTCATCGTCAACCCTCTGCCCATGCCTACACACCCACACACACCCACACACCCACACACACACACTCATGACACACACACATACACATGTGTACACACCACTGCAATTGAGAAAGAGTTATAGAAATATTACAAATGAGAATTCTGAATACACAGTCTGGCAATTGTTGCTCTACCCAAAGGCATGCAAGTCTTCCCATAAGCTAGCTGCTTGCAGGGAACCCAAGAATGGAGGCAGAGAGCCAGAATATTACACAAGAATACAGTATAAACAAAAAAGGACAAAGAAAAACCATTCTTAAAAAAAAAAAAAAAAAAGAGGGGTGCCTGGGTGGCTCAGTGGGTTAAAGCCTCTGCCTTCAGCTCAGGTCATGGTCCCAGGGTCCTGGGATCGAGTCCCGCACTGGGCTCTCTACTCAGCAGGGAGCCTGCTTCCCCCTATCTCTCTGTCTGCCTCTCTGCCTACTTGTGATCACTCTCTGTCAAATAAATAAATAAAATCTTAAATTAAAAAAATTTCTAAAAAAAAGAAAAAAAGAAAGAAAGAAAAACCATTCCATAGACATCCTTGGCTAAGAGTTCACCAAACTCTAATGAGCTGGCATTAGATGTTAATGCCATACATCCTGCTGTCTGATAACTTACAGTCTTGCCTGGTTATTAAGAACTGAGTTAACTGGTCAGTAAGCTGCCTGGCTGTCATCCCATAGTGTGGGTTCACTCACTCCAATTACTCCTTCTGTGGCCTTCATGAATTCTTCCCCATGAGGGAACCTCCCCCACATATTGTCTTTAATATGTATTAGAATAGGCAGATCCCGGGGCGCCTGGGTGGCTCAGTGGGTTAAAGCCTCTGCCTTTGGCTCAGGTCATGATCCCAGGGTCCTGGGATTGAGCCCCAATCAGGCTCTGCTCAGCAGGGAGCCTGCTTTCTCATCTCTCTCTGCCTGCCTCTCTGCCTACTTGCGCTGTCTGTCAAGTAAATAAATAAAATCTTTAAAAAAAAAAAAAAAAGAATAGACAGATCCTAATTCTGACAATAGGCAAGTCTGTTGCTGAGGGTGGGCCGACTAAGGAAGGATCCGTCTTATGGCTGAACATTCTATCTGGATGGAGAGTATTTTTTTTTTTAAGATTTTATTTATTTATTTATTTGACAGAGATCACAAGTAGGCAGAGAGGCAGGCAGAGAAAGAGGGGGAAGCAGGCTCCCTATCGAACAGAGATCCATCCAAGAACCCTGAATATGACCTGAGCTAAAGGCAGAGACTGTAACTCACTTTACCACCCAGGTGCCCGGGATTAACACTTTTTTAACAAGTTCCTTCCAAATGTAATCAACGTTTAACAAGGCTTGAAATTTTTGTAGTTGTAAGAATAGGATCAGCTTGGGCATTCCCCTCTCTAAGAATCTAGGAAAGCCCAGATTAAATGAAATTTCTATGCATTCACATCAAAAAGAAGTAACTTACAGCATTTTCCCATGCTCATCATAGAGCAGAGGAAAAGCCCTCCTTGACTGGGGATTAGCTCTGCTGGGCTCAGGTCCTGTCTCTATCACTACCTTGCTCAGAAGACTTGGACAGGTCACTTCCCCTCTCTGGGCCTCAATGCCGTATTTGTAAGCCCTCTTCCAGCCCTGACCGTCCCCCATCTAAGATCTAACCCCATTCCTACCTACTGTCTCTTTCAGTCATTTATCTCTTATACACATATGTTTTCCTGTTCTGTAGCACAGAGTGATGGTGTACAAGATGCCTGAGACTTTTCTCAAGAAAGCCTTTGCTGTGTTTGTCCTTGGCTGATGACAGAAGGGATTGCACATGGAAAAAGCCAACTGGTCCTCCCCTGTGGCGGGGTTCATTCTCCTGGGCCTCTCAGCCTACCCAAAGCTGGAGAAAATGTTCTTTGTGCTCATCCTCCTGATGTACCTGGTGATCCTGCTGGGCAATGGGGTCCTCATCCTGGTGACCGTCCTTGACTCCCGCCTGCACACACCCATGTACTTCTTCCTGGGGAACCTCTCCTTCCTGGACATCTGCTACACGACCTCCTCAGTCCCTCTAGTCCTGGATGGCTTCCTCACTCCCAGGAAAACCATCTCCTTCTCAGCCTGTGCCGTGCAAATGTTTCTCTCCTTTGCTATGGCAGGGACAGAGTGTGTGCTTCTGGGCATGATGGCATTTGATCGTTATGTGGCCATCTGTAACCCCCTGAGGTACCCCGTGGTCATGAGCAAGGCTGCCTATGTGCCCATGGCGGCCAGCTCCTGGGCTGTTGGTGGTACGGCTTCTGTGGTACACACATCTTTGACAATTCAGCTGCCTTTCTGTGGGGACAATGTCATCAACCACTTCACCTGTGAAATCCTGGCTGTCCTGAAGTTGGCCTGTGCTGACATCTCCATCAATGTGATCAGCATGGGGGTGACCAACGTGATCTTCCTGGGGGCCCCAGTTCTCTTCATCTCCATCTCTTATGTGTTCATCATTGTTACCATCCTGAGGATCCCCTCAGCTGAGGGGAGGAGAAAGGCCTTCTCCACCTGCTCTGCCCACTTTACTGTGGTGGTCATCTTCTATGGGACCTTATTTTTCATGTACGGGAAGCCCAAGTCTAAGGATTCCCTGGGGGCAGACAAACAAGACCTTTCAGACAAGCTCATCCCCCTCTTCTATGGGGTGGTGACCCCCATGCTCAACCCCATCATCTACAGCCTCAGGAACAAGGACGTGAAGGCTGCTGTGAGGAACCTGGTGGCTCAGAGATGTTTCGCCCAGTGATGGAGGGCTCCTCAGTGTTCCCACCCTATGGGATAAAGGACTTCTCATCATTATAGTTGCCATTCGATAGACATGTCACGTGATCCGGAATCCTCTCTTGCCCTTCTGTCCATTTTCAGAGAATGATTAACTCTTCGAAGTATATCTTGTGAGTTCTAGCCATACAGCTGAGAGTTTTGACAGATGCCACACAGCAGATCTCTAACTGAATTCACAAAGACATTCTGAACACATGATAAAACGAAGGAGAGAGGAATCATCAAAGCGAGTTTGGTGAATGGCCTGCACTGTGTCTAGCTACACACCCAGTGCACGGAGGACAGAGGGCGCTCCCAGCACTGTTGCCATCCCTCTTGGATTCCCCAGGAGAGTCACAGGAACAAGGAGGAAATGGGAATTTCATTTTGGACTGTTTTTGGAAGACAGTCCGTTTGGCTGAAGTATAAGAAGAGACACAGACAACTTCTCCACATAGAGAGCTTTTGGGTGGGAACAAGCTATTCTGAACAGCCCATTTCTTCTTAGCTGTGAGAAAATTGAGGCTATTTTTTCTCAATGCACTTCACATTATGAAACACTGTTCGTAAGTTAATGGCAAGAAGGAGTATAGAGTTGAATTTGATGCTCATCACTTACAGCAATTACCACTAAAAAAGCTAGTATTTGGTTGGATTTTAACTCACATTCTGGAAAAAAGAAAGATGATAGAGATAGAGATAGGCAGACAGAGGCTGAATATATTTGAAGAATTTGGGCTAACATATGACACATTTCTTTGTTCCAGGACTTCTCAAAGTCTTTAATAGGCTACAGTACACTGTGAATGTCTAAGAAATGTAAACTCGGTAGCATTTCTTGAACCTCCATAGCTCAGTAGGATAAAAACTGGGAAGCTTTTCCTTACCTATGAGGAAGGGAAGGTGGTGGGTTGCCTAACATTTTTCAGTCTATTTCTCCATATTTTAACATCTAACCACTTGATTTTACACAAATTAGATAAGATATTAGCTTTGTAAATGGTAAGCACAATAGAACTATTAGAAACCAGTTTTGGTCGTATCATGAATGTTGCCCAGTGCTGTGTGCCATGTGGAACAGAGTAAGACACCGTGTCTATATAAAGCGATAGACACACAAGGTAATCTGAGAGATTCAGAGGTGTTAGCAGGTGAATAGAAGCATTTTTATGTCAAGTTCTATGAAATTCTTTGAATATGGCACACATATTTAAAAAGAGAATTTAGAAAATGAGTCCAATTTTGAGACTAGATCTTGGTAGTGGAAGGTTTTGCTTCAATGATAGTTATGTTTTCTTATATTTATTAAAAAATGAGTTGTGGGCCATCTGGATGGCTCAGTCAGTTAAGCATCTGCCTTCTGCTCAGGTCATGATCTCAGAGTCCTGGAATCAAGCCTGTGCCCGGCTCCCTGCTCAGTGGAAAGCCTGCTTCTCCCTTTCCCTCGGCCCTACCACCACTCATGCGCTCTCAATATCTCTATCTCAAATAAATAATAAAATCTTTAAATAAAATGAGTTGCATAAGGATACATATTTTGTTAATAAAATTTCACACCCTTATGTGAGTCCTGTTCTTGATTTCTTTTTTGCACCAGTAGGGAACAATCTTGCTCTTGCAAATACACAAATGCCATCTAGTGGCCATTCAAGCAAACTTCAGCCACTTAGTAGAGCCATGCAATATCATTGTTAGAAGAGGTTTGGGGGATTTTCTTGTTCAACCCTATGGACAGGATGCATGCTGTTCCTCTTCAATGTCCCTGACCCCAGTCAACTGGCATTTGCTTGGACATTTCCAGTGACAAAGAATTCAATACATCCGGAGTCTGGCTTTTTCGTACAGCCTTTGCAAATTCTTCTTTGAATTATGTTTAACTATACCCTCCAGTAGCTTCTACCTTCACTCCTAATTAGGTTTAGTGCCTCTACATGAAATGCACCAAATCTCTTTCCTTCTGGCATATGAAGATAGTTCTTCTAGATAGTTCCCCTCAAGCTCCAACAGTCCCAGTCCTTCCTCTAATGCCAAAACCACCCACCTTTACCCGACCGTATCTAGAGCATCATCAAAAATGGAAAGAGTATGATAGTTCTGAAAATACCTTGGGAAGAATAATGATGCTGCCAAGCTAACTCTATTTCCCCAGGATAACTGAGATTAGACTGGTATAGTCACTTTTGAAGAAGACCACCTTCTTGTTAAGTAAAAAATCACATAAATTGTTTTCTCTAGGAACAATGGCTAATTCTACTCCCAACCTCCCATCTCACATTCCTTGTATTTCAAAGTCAATCACCTGTCTCTTGGCCCATGCTTTCAAAAAGAAGTTGCATCAACAGGAACAAGACAACAGAAGACAGAGGAAAACTGTTCTCGGGCCCAGGTCATTGATCTTTCTCAAAAACTATTGCTGTGGTACCATACAATGTAGGAATCCATCCCCCAAATGAAAATAGTCAGAATGTATAAACTGAAATATTAATGGTCTCTACCAGAATGACATTTGTTTTATGGGTGATTTCTGGACCATAGTGTTGACTGGATGACAAGGAATGCTTGGGAGAAGGGGTTCGATCACTTTGGGGGAGACGGAGTACTTTGGGGGGATGTATTAGTTTCTAGAGGCTTAATTAGGTTAAGGACTGATGAGGCTCGAGGAAAGGAAGACCACTGAGTATGTCTGGATCTACAGTGATTGTATTTTTGAAGTTGATTGAATTGATTGATTAGAAAGAATTTTGATAAGATGTATAACTCCTGCTTTAATAACAAAATAAAAGGAAAGGTTTCAGCTATAAGTTTGGTCATTTTGAGAAATAACCTTTGTGGTTTGCCAAATATTAAAACTTTCAAGTCAAAATGGGCTGTGCTTAGTTATTTTAAAAAATTATTTGATTTTTTCCTCCGGCCTTTCCTTGTGCATTGTACGTCAGTGTCTGTATTCATTCCATTTGAGGCCCATCTTGTCTCTTAAAAAGCTAACCACAAATAGCTCCCAATAACACCTCTGGGCAGACACCTAAGAAGTAAATCCGATCTAAGTAAAATGTAGTGGCTTGCCAATGTTTTTACCAGTGAGGAATTACAGGAATTTAGCCATAGAATTTGAAAATAAATTGAAGTCTCTTTTTAGCCATTTTTTGTTTTTAGTACAGACCAAGATCCTGTTCATTGCAACATGTTTTCATAGGCATGAATGCTTGTGTTTGATCCAGGAATAATAAATGATTGACTGTTACCAAGCAGCAGGGTGGGGTGGGATTCCTGGCACTTTTCTTTCTTTTTTTTTTTTTTAAGCAAAGGAAAAAACAACTGAGCAGAAATGTCCTCTTTCAACAGATTTTTGTGGAAATGTAGATTAAAGAGACTAGTTTTTTTAAATCCCTTATTGCAATAATTACAAATACCGTTACATGAAGCTAACGGGAATGCTGTTTAAATCAATATATGTTATCTCACCTAGATGTTTCCTTTAGGGGCTTCAACGAACAAGACATCTTCAGTTTATTAAATTTTTCATCTTAATGAGTTCTGGGTTCAAATATTTTCTTTTTAAATATAAATATTTGCTTTTGCTAAAGTTAATTTGAAATTCTTGAGCGTTGACTTGAGCATGCTCAGAAAAGCTCAGTTTTGTTAGAAGAAGCTAAGGAAATCCACTGTTGGAATGTAAAAACCAGCTAATATCTTATAAGTCATTACACTTCATGGTGCAAATTTTCACAATGTAGAGTAATATTTAAAATTATTTTAAACAAAACCTTGATGCTACGCATCACCAAAGAAAAGTCTGTCTCATTTAAAAAGTGTTCTAAACTGGCAATTCTCAAACTTTTCGTGCTGCAGATTAGCAAAACTTAAAAGACAGATGATATCTGATGTTGATGAGCACAAAGGGAAATAAATGCTTTCATATTCCGTTGTTGCTAATGTGAAGTAGGTCAATTTTTAAGATACAGTGCTATAAGGGGACATCTGGCTTGCTCAGTCGGTAGAGCATGCAACTCTTGATCTCTGGATCATGAGTTCAAACCCCACCCTGGGTGTAGAGATTACTTAAAACATAATGCTATAATATTAGGTAGACATACAAAACAAGGAGTTGAATAAAGAAAAGAAAATTCAACCATCTTCCAAGAAAGAAAACTAAGGGGCCTAGAAGTCCAAAGTCCTGTTTCACAAGCAGTGTCCATGTATTTACGAGGGGGTACCAGATTTAACAAATCACTATGAAGATGCCCAAGTCAATGCAAATTTCAGATAAATCATTAATACTTTCATAACTGTATATACACCCATAAAATACATACATTTAAAAGGTATGTTTTTTAGTATAGGTGTATATACTTTTATCAAAAAGGGTTTCCATTGATTATCTGAAATTAAAATTTTACTGGGGCTATGTTTTATCTGGCAGCCCTAATTTAAGATAAAACAATAAGAACAACAAGAGAGGAAAGTTTTACCTGGGGTTGATGCTAAAAATCCTGCCCTGCCTCTCCTCTTTTATGATGTCTCCTCCCCCAGGGGATGATTATTGCCAATATTTTGTTACAGGAACTGCTCAGCTAGTTTCTTTATTTTCTAGACACTGTTGTCATTACACTTATAAAAAAAAAACAGTGTATCTCTCAAAGGTAATGACATTTTTAACATAATGTGCAATACCATTACCATGTATAAAATTCTGTCAGTAATTTCTTAATATACTCAAATATCTACTCATTTCCAAATTTGGAACTTCCAATTGTCTCCTAATGCCTTAATCTTTTCTTTCTTTTCTTTTTTCTTACAGTTTCTTTGAACAAGAATCTAAACAATCCACACATTGTGCTTTGTTTCAAGTCTCAATTTCTTCATTTAACTGTAACCCCCTTATTACAGCCTGAATTTCAGAAAGGCAAGGCAGCAAAGATCATAACTGAACAAAAGCAGCAGTAGGAGGATTAGTCAAGCAGTTATTGCTCAGGATCTACACTGTTCTTTTCCTTGGGTTCAAGTCACCTGTTGTCACATCTTCAGTGTCCATTGTAGAGGACAGATCAGGAATGGCTCCTCTGCCCTGTTCAGGTTGCCTCTCTTCTGTGCGAAAAAAGGTCATGGCGACATTTGTTCTCCACCCTTGCTGCTGCCCAGGTAGGTGCCCCTCTCTCAGTCTGCCTGGGAGCCATTTCCCTGGAGACTTCCTCCCCCTAAATTTCTGTGGTCCTTCAACCTCCCTATTCCCTCCCACTGGAGCCTTCCCTTGTCCCCTGATCACTGAGTACCATCTTGTTTTCTCTTGGATGGAGCCTGAGACAATTTGAAATGCATGAACATGAAGAGAAAAGATCTGAAGTATAGCCTCAAGGTCAAGCACCCATGAGATATTGAGGTTTTTACCGCAGCCCAGATTGTCTCTTAGTATATCATGTATACATTATTATGCCACAAAAGTCATGGTCTCTTTTTTTTTTGCTTCAACTTGTGTCACAAAAGTTAAACTTCTGTCACCCAGCATGGTGTCTCACTCGTGCCAAAAAGGGAGTGTAGGAATGTGATGGGCCAAAAGGGGTAAGGAGTAGGGAAATCCTGCCACATAAAAATGGAGTTAGGTAGGACACATAGAATGGGCCCAATAATTATTTGTTGGGTGGAACAGATTAACAAAATCAGTAAAAGGCACCAATCACAGTGCCTGACACATTGTGAATTTTCAATAAATACAACATTGTGAATTTTCAATAAATACAACCATAAAATAAGTATTATTATTGGATGATCACTGAAGCCTCTCCCATTTTACCACCAAAGTTCTAAGACGTGAATGAGTCGGGATTGGGCCTACATCCAGTGGACACTGGAAGACCCAATTCCTAGGGGCCAGGACAGGGTGCCCAGAGGAGTTACTGCACATGTGGACTTTCCTTCCTCTTCAGTTATCTTCTCCCACTCACTCTTCCCTAGGAGGGAAGACAGGACATTGTCCTGGGGCCTTGGTGTAGGCCCTTCACATTTCAAACTGAATTGCTTCTGGGATTGGCCCCTGGTGCTGATATAAATCCTAAATCTTCAAACTCCAAAGAAGAGACAGGCTGGATTCCTAGCCATATTTTACAGGTAAGAAACCTAAGGTCAAATAAAAAATAAATTTTTCCCTCTGGACCCAAATCCTTATCTTCTGATTCCCACCCTGATGCTAGATCTTTCCATTTTCCCATTTCTTTTTCATTGTTTTCAATCCAAATTTTACATATATATATATATTTTTTTTTTCAGAGTACAAAATAACACATGCCCATTGTAAGAAGTTCAGACAAAATCAAAGCAGTATAGGGGCACCTGGGTGGCTCTGTGGGTTAAAGCTTCTGCCTTTGGCTCAGGTCATGATCCCAGGGTCCTGGGATTGAGCCCTGTGTCAGGTTGTCTGCTCAGCGGGGAGCCTACTTCCCTTCCTCTCTCTCTGCCTGCTTGTGATCTCTGTCTGTCAAGTAAACAAATAAAATCTTAAAATAAAAAAAAAGTCAAAGCAGTATAAGACAGAATTTCATCCCCCCATGGTTAACCACTATAAAAAGCTGGAAGTTTTAAATGCTCTATGTGATTGAGATTATATTTAGTATGTACACACTTAAATCTTATCATTTACTTAATTTTATATCATAACCATCCCTACCATGCTACTAAAACCCCTTTGCTGACACCCTTTGAGTGTGAATAATCTTCCATTTTATGAATATACCACAGTTCTTGACTATGCCATTTATGGATGGACAATTATTTTTCCTAATTTTTCTTGTAAATAATGATGAAATGAACATCTTTGTTAAGAAAACTTGATCCCCTTCCTTGATTATTTCCTCAGGATTAAATCCCTGAAGAGGACTGCTGGTTTGGCAGGTGTCTGGATATGATGCTCTCACCAGCAACTCAGGGAACTCTCTCTCAGGTTGATACTACTGTCATTCAGAAGCAAAGTAATTTCTAACTTCATTAAGTAAAATTAATAGAAAACTGTAATCTTTAACTTTTCCAAATATGCTTTGTACGTTTTGAAACATATTGGTCTCATGTCTGACAGCTTCAGTAGATGTAGAATTTACTAAATATTCCATTTGAAATGCAGTAAAAATATTATGAAATCATGCCAAATTTCTAAGTGTCATCACAGCAAGTTAAACAGACCCTGTTGTTACCTAAAGCTGCCAGACAGCTGACGTCCACAAGAACGGATCTCATAGCAACTTTGCCAGCCCCAACCCATCCTCCAAAGTCTACAATTGAATAAGCACCTGCCTACTTGACATCTGTACTTGGATGTATAATAAATCCTCAAATCAAATAAGTCCAAAATAGAACCCTCAGTTTCTCAGTGCCCTTCTTCCAATTTGTTCCTTCCCCATTTTTCCCATCTGAATAAATGGGGGCACCACCACCTGCCTACTTACTCAGGCCAAGAACCTATGGATCTTCATTTACTCCTTCTCTCCCCCTCTACATCCAGTGCATCAGGGAGTCCCATTTGCCTCCTTCAAAATGTACTGAAATTGAGCCCATTCTGTCAGTACACATGCTTCTCTGCAGACCATTCCTCGTGTTTCAAAGTATGTTACCTCCCAGCTCAAAACCCTTCAGTGGCATCCTGTTGCACTTGGAAGGAAATTTCCAACTCCCACACAATCTGTGTCCTGCCCACCTCTTCACCCACACCTCCTGCTAACATCCTTCTAAGCCCTTTTCTCGTCGTCAAACTTCCCAGTTCCTTTTTGCTACGAGATTTGGCACGTGCTTCAGCCACATCATCACCCTGTGCTGCCCTTCACCTACTCAGGTCTCTGCCTAAAGGGCATCTTTCTACATGCCCAAGATGGACGACCTCCCATCCCCCTGCACCTTTATTCTTCTCTACCACACTCATTACCACCCAACAAGCAATCTCTTCATTTGCTTGTTTACTGACTATCTCCCCACTGGAATGTTCACTCCATGGGGGCATGGACTTCCTCTGCTGTGACTATTGCTCACACACAATATCTGGCAGGGAGCATGGTAGAATGATTGACATGCTCAAATAACTATTTGTTGAATAAATGAATGAGGTGGAAGGTTTTCACTATGAAAAATGTGCATTAGACTCATTTGAGCTTATTACGAAGAAGGACAAAGGAAAGGTCATTCTCTGCAACTTGAGTTCCCATTCGAAAAGGACTGTAAAGCCCAAACCACCAGACAAACGGAGATTAGTGTCATTGTATCAGCATGGCATTGTGCTAGAGGCTGTGTGCTCCTGTAAAAATGGAAACTATATACTGCCACACGTGTAAAGACAGCAGCTGTCTGAGACGCTCACAAAGGCTCTTGACCGAGAGAAGGTTTGTTGTAAGCACACTAAATTGCCAAGATTATTGGAGAGTTAGAGCATTTAGGAAAGGAATCATTTCAATTTTAAGAAAAAAGTTTGAAAATTAGTTTTGTTTTCATATGCTCATAAAAAAATAGTGTTTATTCCAAAGTAGCTACGTGTGGCAAAAGTGAATACTTTATCAGTGAAAGTTAATCTACCTTAAAGCAAGTGGCTCCCTTTTCTGATCTCTGTATTGGCGCCATGAAACCGTCCTGCTGTTGGAAATAGACAAGAGTGTCACCTAGTGGCCACTTATATGAACTACAGCTCCTTGAAAGGTCAAGTCAGAGAAAGCTGTATCTATGGTCCATCTTGCCAGTGGTTACCAGATTTCCAGATTTCACAGACATATAAGGATTTTTGTGTTTGTTTGTTTGTTTGTTTGTTTATAGAGACTTATAAGGAGTTGTCAAGATTGGATTTTGTTGACTTGGGATGTTAAACAACAATAACAAATACCCCCTGCTCTCTAAAAACAATAAAAAACCATTTTAACACCTCCCAAAATAGAAAGAACATAATCTCAGAATAAAGGAAATGTACTTCAAATTGACATTTGAATTATTTGGCTTTATAAAAAAATGTACCACGCAATCTTTTCTTTCCTCAATAGGAAAATGAGACCTGGAAAGCTTTACGGACAGGTAGGAAGGTGGAAATTTGTATTTGGGAACTCTGCTCAGCTGACGATTCTTTCCTGCAACAGCCTCTGCTTAAATCCCCTCCACCAGGAGAGGCACTCTCCTAGACCACCTCCTTCCAGCACCGAGATGGGTTTCCCTGTAACTTGGGGCAGAATAGGCAGCCTCTACCCAAGGGTCCTGGTTTGGGCCTGGGAGTCTCCTACGCCCTTCTTTATTCTGATGTGTGAAAGCAGCTCTCAGATCCCCACCTCCTCTAATCTCTTCCCTGGTTTAAACCCCCTAGGTCTTCAGTCCGTACTTACACTCTGCCTGAAGGGCAATAAGGTACATTCTATGTCTCCCAGGGCTCTGGTTGCTACAAAGTTAAAATTATAGACATTTGTGAACAGATCCTGTGAAAAATCAGAAGTCTGAAAATTTCTTTTCCCAGGCTAACCAGCTCAGAGCTGTACAGAAGTTTTCTTAGGTACCAACCTTCTTGACAAACCTACTGCAAGCACCCTGGGGGACCCACGGTCCCTTATATTACAAATTCTGTCCTCCACACGTTTAGGTAAAATCTCCTCGAAGACGCCCGCTGAGTCACTGAATAAGGCTGAGGTTTTTCATCAGCTGCTCTCCATGACTGACCTTTCTTAGTCTCTTGCGAGTGCGCTGTGCTTTCCATAGGAAACAAATGGGTGAGTATGCGGTTTCACTTGTTTCAGTGGCGAGTGATAGAAAGCCCATCCTCATCAGCGGTTTAGACCAGCTGATTTATTTCTCTTTGGTGTACAAGCCTAGAAGTGGGTGAGGTATGGCGCCCCCACCATATCAGAAACCGAGACTCCTACTACCTTGTTGTTCCATTCCAAGATCTGTTTATGGTCCAGTGTGACTTGGGTCGCTCCAGCCATTACAGCCACGTTCTGGCCAGATGAAAAGCCAAAAGGCAAAGTACAGAACACTTTCTCTCTACCTCTGGACATTCCCCAGAGGATGCACCACACTTCTGTTGGGCATTCCTAGATTCAATGGAGGCTGTGTTGTTGTTTCTAATAATAAGGAAGAAGGGGGACACTGAGATCGGGGTACAACTAGCTATGTGGACAACAACTTGTATGACATGTGTTCAGGGTCAGACACAAGGTCAAGTGGTTACTGATCCAGCCCTTGTGGCCAGCCTCTCTGGAAAATCACTAACCTTGACACCAAATTGTATAGGACTCCACAGTTAAAATCCCCTAAAATAAGATCAATGACCAGTGGACAAAACTGGGCATGCAAAAATGTATCCAGTGATCATGATCATTCAAGCAAATGGATTTTTTAACTCAGATCTTCTCAATTAGTGTTTCCATGCAAGAATTCCTTCCTGGCATTTCTCAGAAATGTCTTGTTTTTCCAAAGCCCAAATCCTAACTAAAGTACATTGGGAAGTCTAGAAACCTGGAGAAAGTTTCTCCCATGAAAATTAAAACTTAACGATCAAGCGGGGAGTGGGCAAACAAGGTGAAGGGAATTCAGAGTACAAACTTCCAGTTACAAAATGAATAAGCCACGGGGATGAAAAATATAGCACAGGCAATATAGTCAATAATATCACGATAACTGTGTGGTGACCAATGGTGACGACGCTTATTGTGGTGAGCATTTTGTAATGTAGATAATTGTGGAATCGCTATGTTGTACTCCTGAAACTAATATGAAAACGTCAACTCTCCTTCAATTTTTAAAAAAGATTTACTTGAGCAATTTGGGCACTGTTGTATTATTTTATATTTTACTTCGAAAAAAAACAAAAATAAAAAATGTTTAGGATAGAAAAACCAAAAACAAACAAACAAACAAAAGAACCTTAACGGTGAACACAGAGATGTCACTAGTTCAAAGAAATCTACTGATGTCAAGTTGGAAGACATAGAGGACACTGAAGCATACGCTGGAAAATTAAGGTGGACAGATTCCAAATGGGATCCCATCAGGCTTGCCCACAACAAGTGGGCAAGTGTGGCCATGTTAGGAGCTGTGGTGGGCTGGCACAGGCTTGCACAGGCCCCGGGGAGCAGCTGTGTGCATCTCTTCCCAGTGCTCAGGGATATCACATTGGGAGCTCAAAACTGACCGTACTGGGAATACTCCCCTTGGTACCAGGCAAATGCTACATATCAGGGCTTTTATTTTTCCCCCAGAGATTTGGTTTACCAGCACACACTGGTTTCAAGTGTGTGTGTGAGGTGGCGGGGGACTGGTCTGCTCCTAACAGTAAGTCATTTTTATAAATAAAATAAATACTAGTAATTTTATGCACATAGGATACTAGTACAAGTCCTGTGAGTGATGTTAGAAAAAACAACAACAAATTTTGAGGCAAAATAAGACCTTCTTTGACAATTTCAACAAGTGATTTTGTGTAGTATTAGTAACCTTCCCCAGTAGGTCTGAATGTTAATACTATTTGAAAACCTTCCAGTAATGATTGCTGGCATTTCCAGGTGTTCAAGTATTCACTATAGGCTACAGTTCTTTGTTAATATTCAATAAAAGAGATGCAAAAAAGTACAACGTGATTGCTTTCATAGAACACTCCAACATGAAATCAGAAACCGCACGAAAATCTGAATTGGCAAGAGGAATATTGAATTCAACAGCAAATTCAAACAAATGCAAAATCAAGATTAGGGCAAGCAGACAAAATTGTCATTAAAAAAGGAAATGCAGGGCGCCTGGGTGGCTCAGTTGGTTGGGCGACTGTCTTCAGCTCAGGTCATGATCCTCGAGTCCGGGGATTGTGTCCCACATCAGGCTCCCAGCTCCACGGGGAGTCTGCTTCTCCCTCTGACCTTCTCCTCATTCATGCTCTCTCTCACTGTCTCTCTCTCAAGTAAATAAATAAAATGTTTAAAAAAAAAAAAAAAAAAGGAAATGCAGGGTGCCTGGGAAACCCAAGCAGATTCTGCACTGAGCATGGAGCCTGACATGGGGTTCGATCCCATGACCCTGAGATCATGGCCTGAGTCTAAATCAAGTTTGAGCCCCATGTCAGACTCCATGCTCAGTGCAGAATCTGCTTGGGCTTCTCTCTCCTTCTGCCACTCCTCCTGCTTTCTCTCTCTTTCTCCCTCCTTAAAATAAATAAATCTTTGGGAAAAAAAAAAAAAAAAAGGAAAGGAAAGGAAATTCTCTGAAGCAACCTGTACCCTAATGTCCAACTTGAAGATGTTTGGGCCATGCTCTCAAGTCAACCAACATGAGTGCAAAATGAAAGAACATTTTCTACATCTCGAACGCTTGTTGCAAAGAAATTATTAAAACTACCAGGTGGACTATTTCATGCTTTGTGTTTTTAAAGTTCATTTTGTAAATCGTAACTTGTAAATATCAAATATTTGTGGTGTTTGGCATTTATTTTGTGTTATCATTCCCTTCCTTTTATCATTTTCTATACCTAGAGTCTGCATCAGGGAGAGATCATTTTTCATGTTATTGAAATAATATTGTCACAGTATATTGGTTCATGAGGATAATAATATAAAACTGTATTATTTGCTGAAAACTTCTGAAACTTTTAGTATCATATGATCAGAAAATTATTCAGTTTATTGTTATGGTCTCTCATTTTTAAAGTGTATAAAAGTATTATGAAAGCTGTGGAATGATTTATTGGGGCCCCTAGGTGGCTCAGTGATTAAGCATCTGCCTTTGGCTCAGGTCATGATCCCGGGGTCCTGAGATCGAGCCCTACATCAGGCTTCCCACTCAGCAGGAAGCCTGTTTCTCCCTCTCCCCTTACTTTTGTTCCCTCTCTCACTGTTTATCTCTGTCAAATAAATAAATAAAATCTTTTTAAAAAAGATTTTATTTATTTGACAGAGAGAGATCACAAGTAGGCAGAGAGGCAGGCAGAGAAAGAGGGGGAAGCAGACTCCCTGCTGAGCAGAGAGCCTGACCCCAGGACCCTGAGATCATGACCTGAGCCAAAGGCAGAGGCTTAACCTGCTGAGCCACCCAGGCGCCCCTAAATAAAATCTTAAAAAAAAAAAGATGTGGAATGATTTACAATGTCAGGAAGCTTGAGAATTCCCAGAAATTCTAATTTGTTGTTCCCGGCTATTGATGTTAGTATCATTTGGAAATCTGGAAACATTACTCTAGATAACTGATTTTCAAACTTTTTAAAGCAGCCAGTCTTTACTATCAAACAAAGCCCACCTTGGAAACAGGAGATAAAAAAGATATAAAAGGAAACTCTGGCTGAAGGAGAAGAATTGGGAGATGGGATTCTGTCCCCAAAGTTGCAACCAAATTGCTGAGTGACTTGGGGCCTGTCACTTACAAGTCTCTGCCTTGGTTTCCTCACTTGTAAATTTTAACTAATGCTGCTCTATCTGGCCCCTGGCTTGTTGCGGGAGGCAGCTAAGATGATGCTCAGAAGAGCTTTGCAAACTTGGGACACCCTGTAGAGGGTTAGGTGCCAGACCGATAAAGGACGTCCACACACCTGGTACAACCATTGTAATACGAGCCCAATGGGGAGATCAGACTGGAACTCCAGAGGCCACCCATCCTGGCCACTTTCCTAGACTCTCTGCCAGTGCCTGACCTTTTTAAGAGCTGGAGCTTCAAGATATAAACAAGACCTTGAATTTATAGTGGAATCATTCCTCACCTAGTTGGGATCAGACAGTAGAACACGGAAAATTGTACTCCTCACATGAAAGTGATGGATTATAAAAAAGGGGGTGTGAATTGTGTGCAAGTTCAGCTAAATGGAAGCCAGGAAGTAGCATTTCGGTCTGGAACTACCATAAGATGTGGAGGAAGATGTCAGTTCCCTTCCCTGAACTTCAGATCTTCAGAACTATCACATCTGTAAAAGGACAGGAGCGCCGGGATGACTGCACATTTCCATGAGGATTCATGCTGTCCCCATTCCCTGGCTGAGCTCGCCCAGCAACAGGAATCAGTTTTGTTCATCTGCGTCCAGAATGTTCCTGCCAAGGGCAGCTCTGGCATTCCTCAGCCCAGAGAGCTCTTTTTGCAAATAACAGCTATTTTCTGAACAGTAGCAGTAAAGATTGCTTTTCTTAACCTTTGCACCGTTTTTTAAAAATATATCATTACGTGTACTAAAAAGCAACACATGCTTGTTAAAATAAATTCGAACAATGCAAAAGTAACCAATGTCAAAAGTAAGTTTCCTCCTCCCTGCAAACCTCTGCCCCCCTGGTAATCATATCCTTCCAGACTTTCCATGTGTATATGTATGCGAATACACATAAGAGTAATTTAGGAGTTTTTTGTTTTTGCTTTTGTTTTCTTAGGGAGAAGGGGTGTTTATTTGCTTCCCCCACCCCATTTCATGGGACCATTCTGTAACTTGCTGTTTTTTCTCTATTTGTACTGGGCAGTTTCCAAGTTAGTACATTTTTGTAATGGTTATTATTCAGCTTTGTGGATATAACATAATAATTCCAATAGGGGGGCGCCTGGGTGGCTCAGTAGGTTAAAGCCTCTACCTTCGGCTCAGGTATGATCCCAGGGTCCTGGGATCAAGCCCCGAATCGGGCGCTCTGCTCAGCAGGGAGCCTACTTCCTCCCTCCCGCTCCGCCTGTCTCTCTGCCTACTTGTGATCTCAGTCTGTCAAATAAATAAAATCTTTTAAAAAATAGTAATAACAATAATAATAATAATAATTCCAATAGGGACACACATGTTTCTCTATTGATGGATACTTTGGTCTTTATAATGTTCTCACTTCCAAAATAATCCTCTAAAAAAAACAGTAATACTGTAAGACCATCCCTGGACATACATGTTTGCACACACGTGTGGGTATTTCTGTGTATTGGGATGGCTGGAGATGCACATTGCCCAACACACAGAGCCCGACAACCCACATTGTTACTCTTAGCTTATTCCCAGCATCTGTAAAGCATGATTTCTATCTCCACGTCCCTGTTTGTAGGGTTCTCCTACCCCCTGAGCCCAACTGCCTTCTTCTGATCTTCAGATGCCACCTGACTCAGCCAGGACTGGGGTTACCTAGAGGAGCAAATTCTAGCCTTAGTCTTGATGAGCAATGATGGTTAAGCCAAGGGTGCTTTGCTGTTGTAACCCCAAAGTCGGTGGCTTAAAACAACACATTATTATAACAAATTTGTTATGTAGATAACAAACGTCCTGTCTTACAGTTCTGGAGGTCAGAGTCCAAACTGGGACACAGGGGGCTCGAGTCAAGGTGTTGGCTTCCTACCTGCAGGCTCTCAGGGAGAATCTGTTTCCTTGCTTTTTCCTTTCCAGCTTCTGGAGACTGCTGGCATTCCTTGGCTGGTGGTCCCTTCTCTCTCCAAGTCTTTCTCTGACGGCTCTTGCTTCCCTCTTCCACATTTAAGGATCCTTTTGATTGTGTTGGGCCCACCTGGATGATACAGGACAACCTTATTTTGAGGTTTTCAGCTGTGATTCCATCTGCAAGAGTAATTCCCCTTTGGATGTAATATGACATATTCGCAGGTCCTGGGGATTAGGATATGGACACATTTGGGAGACCATTATCATGCCTAGCACAGACACCAAGAGCCTGACTTTGAGAACAGAGCCCACATAGGAGACTCCTAAGGAGTTTAGATGTATGTCTGAGAAAAATCCTTCTGGAGTCAGGCAGGCAGTGGTGGGGTAAGGGCAGGGAGGTCAGCCGGAGGGTATTACAGTGGTAAAGCTCGTGAAGGACAGCAACAGTGAAGCCCTGTTCACGTGTGGATTTCCCTGCATCTCTTGCTCTGAAGAAGAAATAGGTCTTTGCCATACCCAGTCCTAAAGAGCAGCCCAGGAAGTCTCACCCTGATGAACAAGAGTGGAACCTCAGCCCTGACCCAGCCCACCACAGCCTCCCTGTGGCTTCACACCTGCAGAGGTACAGGATTCTGTCCTGTTTTGTAGAGAGGAAGTCACAGAGCTGGAAGAGCCTCTAAACCCAGATGTCAGAAGGGGCTCACCCGTGCCCGGCTTTTCCTCCACATTCTTGACCCTGCAACCAGGGAGGTGTTCCTCTGTGGGATAGGCTGGATTCTGGAGTCAGTGGGCCATTAAATAACATGTTTTCCGGAAAATTACCTTCCTTAAAGGAAACCACTTGTTCCAAGCAGTAGAAAAGGGTCATTGTGCCTTGCCAGGCCCCCACTCTCCTTAGGACACGGCACAAAGTTTCTGTCCGGGGAAACCCAGGGCAAATTAGATCCCCAGGTGCTCTGGCCTTCCCTTCATTCCAAAGATAGCAAATGGGTCTGCTGACAGGTGGCCGGAGGCGAACCCCATTTATGGATGAAAAGGACAGTTGAGCTTTGTGCCTGTGGGATCCTGCCCCAGCAGTGCTATAAGACACTGGGTCCGAAGTGCCTCACAGTGGGCAGCTAGGTTCCTCAGCTACAAAATAAAGGGGATGGGGTAGCTACGAGTACTGAGAAGATCTGTAGAAAGCCTGGAGCTCCGCGCATAGGAGACGTTGAGTAAGTAGGAACCGGTAACAGCAGTAGAAGGAACAGAGAGAACACTGGATTTGGAAACTGGGTTCAAGTGAGGCTCCAACTCAGATTTCTAAGGTGACCTTGAGCAGCCCCTTCCCTTGCTGCCACCAGATAAACACTCCTGGCTTTGCTGGCATTCTGGTGTCTCTGTCCTTGCGCTGCCACCTCCTCCCCTGGGACACAGAGGTGCTTGCTGCCAGCCTGTTCCAGAGCTTCCCCTCCCCGCCCCCCAGCTCGCCCCTACACAATGGGCTGCGCTGGGCAGAAGGGCAGGAGCACTGGGGCTGCCACACACCACACCACACACACAACACACACCTCACGCACATACACACCCATGCCGCACACATCACACATACACACTTCACTCTCACACCACATAGCCCATGCATGCGTGCTCTGGCACCCATACACTCCACACACATAAGAGAAGTATGATTATAGGAGCTGCTCGTCCCTTCTCTGGGTCATCCTTCCCCACTATCCTACCCCAGCTACCCCATACCCATCTTTCAGCAGATGCTCCTGCTTCTCTGAGACAATGGACCATCTGGCGTAACATGCTCATCTCCCTTCCCCCCCAGACAGGCGGACACACAGCAGTTATCCGCATCCCTGAACATCTTTCCCAGCACCATTGCTGCACCCACACACCACCACCTGGGCCTGACCCCCCACCCCCGCCAGACCCTCTTCCTGAGTTCTGCCTCCCAGGCCCATCCCGGGGAGCCCTCTGTGGGTCTTTTCCTTGCTGCCGTACTGTTAGTGTCTCCCTCTCTAATCCTCCTTGCTCAACACATGTTCAACCTCCCTCCTATTCCTAAAAATAATAATCACCGTTGCCTCAGTGTGGTGCCATTCTGGCCAAAATACATGGCTCCTCTGCCCTTCAATTATCTTCAACAGTAACCTCGCCTTCCTCAGCTCCCATTGATCCAACTGCCCCTGCACACAGAGCCCCTGCACACAGAGCCCCTGCACACATGCATGCACCCTAAACACACCACTGTAGGGCCACTCCCTTCACTCCACTCAAACTTTCTCACCAAGGTCACTGTCAACTCTCATGTTGCAAAATCCAAGGTCTCAGCTCTGTGCTCACCATCTCCATCTCCCCCACCCCCGAAGCTTTCAACCAGCTGACTCGTCCTCTCTGAAAACCACTTTCTCCCTTGCAAGGTTGCCAGATAAAATATAGAACACCAGTTAAAATAGACTCTCAGATAGACAACAAATAATGTTTTAGTATAAGTATGTCCCACATATTGCATGGGACATACTTATACTAAATACTGGTTGTTTGGTTGGTTTTTTCTATCTGAAATCAAAATAACTAGATGTCCTGCATTTTTATTTGCTAAATCTGGCAACCCTACTCCCTGCTTCTCTGTCCCATGTGCTTCCCACCTTCCTACGCCTTCTTCAGCTGCTCCTCCTCAGCCCCCACCTTAGGTCAGCCTGCTCCAGGGTGCTGGCCTTGCCTACCTTCCCTTCTCAAGCTCCTTAATCTCTGGGACAGCTTCTCCCACACCGTTAAGCCCAGCTCGACTCACAGCTGGCCTTGCCCAGAGTCACGAAAGAACTTTTCTCTAGCTCCTTTGTAGCAACAGCAGATTGCAGTGTTGGTGGGGAGGTGTACGTATGTGTGCTTGGAAAGACTACCTGCCCAGCGCAAGGAGCAAGGCTGCCTCTTTGTTGCCTTCATCATCTATTGCCCAGAAACATGCTGGCCAGATGTGGCAAGAAGCGCTTCCCTTGGGAGCTGGCTGTTGTCCAGCCTCATTTCCTCCCACTGAGCTGCCTACTCCCTGCCCCCACATGTTCTCTGAATCACCACTTGAGCTGTTGCCTCTGGAACACCCTTTCCCAAACTCTCCCTATTGAAGTGCCCTCTTTTCTTTTTTTTTTTTTTAAGATTTTATTTATTAACTTGACAGACAGAGATCACAAGTAGGCAGAGAAGCAGGCAGAGAGAGAGGGAGAAGCAGGCTCCCTGCTGAGCAGAGAGCCCGATGTGGGGCTCGATCCCAGGACTCTGGGATCATGACCTGAGCCGAAGGCAGCGGCTTAACCCACTCAGCCACCCAGGTGCCCCATTGCCCTCTTTTCTTCAGGTCTAGCTCAAAAGCCACCTCCTCCCAGTTTCCCCTGATCTCCCAGCTCCCCCTCCCTTGAACACCTGAGTATGTTATCTGCAGCCTTGTCCAGGTCACTAAATTAGGAGTTCACCAAGTGCTGGGACCATATCTGGTTTTGACTCCCATGTTCCCTAGGCAGAACCTGGTACACAGTCAGTGCTCAGCCAGTGTGTATTGAATAGAGAAGTGAATGACTAAATATGAGAAAAAGTGACAGAATGCATGAACAAATGCTTGAGTAAGGAAGGAAGACTTATTGAGCAGATGGAGTGGATGGAAGGATGGATAGATGGATGGATGGGAGGGAGAATGGATGAGTGGATGGATGGAAGGGAGAATGGGTAGGTGGGTGGGTGGATGAGTAGGTGAATGGGTGGATGGTTAAGTGGGTGAATGGGAGCAGGTGGGTGGATGGATGTATGGATGAATGGGTAAGTAAGTGGATGGATGGATGGATGGATGGATGGTAGATAAGTGGGTGGATTAGCAAGTGAACAAGTGAGGAAAACTCAGGGCTTGACAGACTGCCCATTGCCTGAAGAGTGAGGTCAAGCTCTCCACCATTGCTTTGTTTTCAGAGTCACGTGATTCCAGCCTGCAGACCTTCCTTTCACTGACCCAGAGAGGTTGTGACCATGCAGCACAGGGACAGAGCTCCAGGCCTGGGTCCTGATACTTGGGTCCAGCTGAAAGGCACCTGACCTGGACCAGAGCTGACTTTGCTCACCCCTCCCAGACCTTGCACTTCTATCTCTGCCCATCTGGAGCTTCCATGCCCAGGTATTTCTTTGTGTCTAGATATGCTCACCTACCTCTGATATCTGGGCACCTCTGAGAACAGGCCCCTGCTGAGTTCTGAGAAAGGCACCACCCAGGACCCCTTCAAGGAAGGACTTCAGGGTCAGCCTCAGCCACAGAGCTTCTTTGCCGAGGTCAAAACTTGGGGGACAGCAATGGGAATGGGCAGCACTCAGAGACCGAGCAAAGGCAGAAGGTGTGTATTAAGGGCCTGCATTATAATTTGACTTTTTCCTCTATCTAGTCCTGCTTTCTCCACCCTCCCCTCACAGATGTTGACCCCTATAAACATCTTATACCCCAAGCTTTGTCTCAGTATTCATTTGTGGGGAATGCAATCTGCAACAGTTCCTTTCCACGTGCATCTACAAAGGCCCTGTTTGGGAGCTTTCAGGTCCAGAGTGACCAAGATAAGCTCCCAAGAACTCCTGTCCCTGGGCTGTGCCTCTCCCTTCCCCATATTCCCCTATTCCATCCCTCTCTGCCAGCCTGACACTCCCCCTGCCCCCTTTCCCCCACTATACCTCTGTAGCCCCAAGCCTCTCTCTGAGAATCCTTCCTGTGGCCAAGATGGCCTTTCTAGGTACCTTAGAGCCCAGACCCTTATCAGGGTCAGTTTTGCCACCCTCAAAAAAAGTCCTAGGAGAGCCATCCATTCAGGGCTGAATGGAGACATATGAGCCAGGAGACCCAGAAGTTTGCACCCCTCAAAACTGCACTCTAAATATGGCACAGCATTTATTTCCCAGTACAGAAAAAAAAAAAAAAGGCAGATTTTCTGTTAATAAAAACTGAACATCTCTTTATTTGTGATGAAAACAAGAGCTTTGTTACAGGTTATTTTGATGTAACATAACATTTTAACTTATTTGGGATTATCTTTCAGTTCATGATTTTTCTATCATTCTTAATGACACAAGGCATTCACATTCTCTAAGAGCACAAGTGACCTATAAGAAGACAGTAATATAGTCTCATTCAAAGTACGTTTCAAAGTCTTCTTTCTGGCTTTCCTGTTAATCAAACAGCTTGTACTTTCTGTGACCATGTTTTTTTCTCTTCTGTTTCATTTTGTAGTTTTCAACACTGGTTCTTGAGAAACCTATATAAGGATATACATTTTCAATTATAAAATAAATTCTTCATTCCCAAGGAAGCAGTCTTTTGGTTGCAGAATTGCAGGTCTAATTTCAGACAATTGGCAGGGGACAGGCCTCAGGGCTGAGTTCTGTGAATTGTGCCCTGGCAAGGAACCAAACGACTCCCTCACCAGAGCATATAAAAATGTAAAAATGTCCACTCCAGGGCACTCTTTCTTCTGGTGGCAACAGAACCAGTTTCACCCACATGCTGGGGTAACCTGAGTGAACTAACCCTCTGTTCCTGATAAACTCCAGTCATATCGTCGTTAGTCCGTAGAGCTGGCCCCCGTGCAATCTGACCCAGTCACTCACTCTTCAGGCCTCCCCTGGGCCCCATCCTGTGGGCAGGGTCCAGCTGAGTTCTCAGGGGTCGGAGTTGAATTCCACCTGGTCCTGGCCCTGCAGATCTACCAGGCTGGCGGGCACAGCAAGCTGGGATGGGAAGACACTAGGAGTTTGCCGAATACAACAGGCAGGCAAGGCCAGGAAGGCCAGACTTGGGAGTAGTGGGACAGCAGGAAGGCTTGCTGGTGGATGAGTGGGTGAGTGGGTCTGACCCACCAGCAGAACAAATCCTAGGAACTGAGAGGCCTCACATGAAGGTCCAGAAGTCCCGGGCACCCACCGCCGCTGCAGGCTGGGCATGGCGACCCGGGCCCGTGAAGAGAGAAGCCTCCTGGCGAAACGTGGCCACCGTGAAGCTGTGGCCAGGGCCCCCCTGAGGATCCTGGGCCCTCGAGTCACAGCTGAAACAGCACAGGAGGCAGGTGATGGCTACGGTGACCACAAACAGCACCGCCACCACTCCAATCACTGCTGTTTCCATGGCCCTGCGCAGCAGCTGACCGGCTGAGCAACCAGGGGTGTGTCTTAGAGTCTTAGAGTCTTAGAGTCTTAGAGTCTTAGCTCCCCATCCGCACCAGGGGGTTCTGGGTGGTAGCAGGCACCCCGCTCTTCCAGCCGCGCTCCTTGTGGGCTCCTAGACAGATGCCGGTCGGAGGCCCTGCAACACGGCCCCACTAGGCCGTTGGGCGCTCCGCATTGCACCAGTCAGACCTCAGTGGGTCTCTGTTACTGTTCTCTAAGCCTCTGGCCAGGATCCCAAGAGCCGTGGTCAACTCCAGTGGCAGCTCCTGGAAGAAGAGCTAATCCTGAAAGATGTGAGCTCAAGACTCCCCGGACTTGGAGGGTCTGAGCAAAAGGGAGCGGAAGGCTTTGCTCAGAAAGAACCTTGCCGACCCGGCCCTCCGGTGCCGCCTACCCATTTCAAGAGAGTTTGTCTGCTCAGACAAAAGACAAAATACTCCAGGATGAGCCTGGGCTCCTCCCCTGCAAGAACCTTGGGCCCGGCCTTGAGTAGGCCTATCTGCCGCCTCCTGAGCTCCTGGCCTCAGGCAGGAGGCAGGCAGGCAGGTGGGGAGGAGGGCAACGTCAGCCCTGGGCCAGGTCGGGGTGGGAGGGCTGCACCGTCACCTTGAGGGCCATGGGGCCTTCGGCGGGGGCTGCAGTCCCTTCCTACATGGGACTGGAAGAGGGCTGTTTAGAGAGGGCGGGCTACGCTCCCCCCAGGACCTGACCCGCTCCAACCACTAACATCCGGGCTCCTCTGCCCCGCAGTCCCTGTTCCCGAGAAGTCCTCTTCTGCACGGCCTCCCCCCAGTCCTCCCCGCCGCAGGCTCACTCGGCCTGCTGCCCACACTCAGGTGCTAGGACAACTTACCCCGGGCTTCCCCGAGAGACAGCGCTGGCTGTACGCGGTGCCATGGCCTTCTGACCCGGGGGCCACCCCACGGGCCACCCCACGGCACACTCATCCCTGGGTGCTACAGCCTTTGTCCTGCTTCCGACAAGGCTCCGGGATGTCTGACGAGCTGTGAGCACTTCCTGAATTCCTTCCTCCGATTGTGTGGGCCCCGGACCCGCACAGCTGCCGCCGGCCCCCTCGGTGACTGCACTCACCCCACCCCCACGCACACCCACGCCGGTCCTGCCCTGCGCAGTCGCAGTTGTGTTCTCCGCTCAGCCCTTCAGGGTGAAGGGTGAGTCTGGCCCGGCCGCTGAGTCCGCCAGGAGAGCTGCGTCCTCTCCCTCAGTCACAGCTCTTCTACTGCTAACCCCCTGCTCTACCCTCCTTCCAGAAAGGAGGCTCTACCCACACTATGAAGAATAGGACAGAGAGAAACAATGCTTCCGGGTGCCAGACACAGCCAGGCATTAGCTCATGTAATGGTCCAGCAACGTTGGCAAGTGATATTGTCTACATTTCAGACAAAATGCAAATAATCAGAAGTTAAACCACCTGCCTGCAGCCTACTGCTGATTAGTCGTAGTGATAACAAGAGCACCAAATGGCTGAAGGAGAGGCTTCCCTCCTTTCCCTCCTAGCTCAGTGCTCTTCCAGGGTACCACAGGGCCACGGAGCAATCACCTCTTTCTGCGGCTTTACTGATCGGAGTTCGAAGACTCAGAGAGGGCAAAGGGCAGCCTGAGGTCACACAGCCTGGGTCTTTTGCAAGCTGTCCAAGACCCCAGTGAATTTTCTTTAGTACCAGTTTTAGGGAGATGCTTAAGCACAGAATGAGTGACTACTGGGACTCCATGAAGCCTGTCAAACTCTCACTCTTCCTTTTTCCATGAAGAGCTCAGGGCTCTTCCTCTGTGTGAGCAGTGCTGGGCAAGCTGGGCCCGTGGCAGGAAGCTGGACACCTCGAATTGTTGCTATTAACTGGGGCAACCAGAGCAGAGAATCTGTGGTGTGTGGTTTCAGACTGAATTACCAAAAGCAACTCACCAATTCAGGAAGTAAAAGGCACCAGAGGAATCGGGTTTCAAGCTGAGTTATTTGTTCTCTGACTTCTGGTTTGCCTGTTCTTTGTGGATGCAGAAAAGTGGGAGGCCGTCTATGGTAGATGTGTGCTTTTCAGCAGTTTTAAACTGGAATAAAGGGCAATTGCTCAGCCCTCTTATCTTCCGCCTTGTATGGGTTTCCTTATCTGATTCTGAGATTTGGGGGCCCTTCCTTGATTCATCAGTAAAACAGGCCTTCTGGTCTGTTCTCACAACAGGCATTCAGTATTTGAATGGAGGCTGGTGGCACAGTGAGAGGGACCTGGCTTGTGTTGTGAGGACAGGCGCGGTCTGCTCTGAAGCCCTCTCGGGGTTTCACGTCACACAGGCAGTCTGCCATGTGGAATGACCAACACGGCGCCTCAAGCCCAGGGCAAAAACAGCAATCTCATAAAGAAGGACGAAGTGTAGATGCCTTCACCACAGTGCCTGTTCCGTCCATCCCCCCACAGCCTTGTGTCCTGTGACAAGTGGCAGCAGCAGAGTCAGGCAAGCTGGAAAGATCAAGACAGCCATACGTGTTTGCCCACAGCTCAGAGATGTTCGTACTAAGGGTTTTTTTCTGGGTATATTCTCTTCTTCTTGCGACTATTGTCAACCTGTGACATACAGCCACTGCCCGTGGACCCCAGATGCCATAGGACTCCCCAAGATAACTATAACAATCACTTAGCTACACACCCATATGCACCATCAGCAACTGATCAGAAATAGACCACATCCCACACTTTCCCTTAGATTAACAAGGGCAAAAATGATGGCAGACATCCAAGAACAGAAAGGAGAGAGCTCTCCCAGAGACTCCAGGCCACACTGAGGAAAGGCAGGCCATATGAGTCTTGGGTATCCACAGAGAGATGAGGGAGAGGGGGTGTTCAAGCCAGCAGGCCACACATATCCATCTGTTAAATGCTTCCCCCTTCTCCAACCCCCCAACACCGGGGATGGAGTGGGAACCCAAGCTCCCTCAGCAAGACCCCAGAGGCTCAGAGGCTTAATCCTCTTGGGGCCCTACTGCTATACTTGGTGTCCCTACAAGCCCCAAGTTTCTGGCAGTGGTTATTCCAATCATATTTACTTTTCCAGAGAGCACAATGTTCTGAGAGTTTTTCCTGAGCATCTGTTGTGTTGGCTGGTTCTGCGCTGGGGTCTGGGAGCCCTCAACGTTTCTCAGATCTAGGAGGGCAGGGGCCCCCTGAATTCTGCCGTAAATCTTGGGAGAGGAAGAAAATGTGATCGGATTCCAACAGAACTAGAAAAATAAATACTAAAAGCAAACTGGAAGCCTATGGGAGGGAGTGACTTCTTCTTCTTGAGAAAAGACCCAGAGAGGGGAAGGTACGAAGTGTCTCCTGGGGCCAATGATGGAGCAGCATGGACAGGACAAAAGGAGCAAGGGGTAGGAACCGGATCAGGGGGCTTTGAACAGACAACCGAGAGACACAGACTCTCCCCCAGGGTGATGAGGGGTTTCAGCAGATCCCTCAGACCATGCACAGACGCTTCAGAAAGGGCAGGGCTGGAGAGGGGCAGCGATCCAGGCTGGAGGGACAAGCTAGGGCAAACACGGGAGTGCAAGAGGGAAGGAGGATTTGAAGGACACGGCAGAGATAAAATCAGCAATACCTACTGACCCGTGGCCCAGAAATCTAGTGTGGCTGTCAGTGTGAATCTGCCTCCCTTTCCCCCTCACACCCCCCAACCCACCCAGAGATTCCACTGGGAAATAGAAAAGAAACAGGATGTTCTATTCCAATGAGTCACCAGGCCCCGGCCTTTCTGGCCTATTCTCAAGCCCCTCCCCACCACCCCTCCTGGCCCCCAAGGCTCTCCTCCCTCCACTTCCCACCCAAGCACAGGCTTAGGCCTCAGAACAAGATTTCCTTCCTCCCTGTGGAATTCTGCCAGCTATTCATGGGATATTTGAAACATGCCTCCAGGCTTTCCCAAGAAGGAGTCTCTGCTCTCCCATTTTAGGGATGAGGAAACTGAGATCCCGAGGAGGCAAGCACTCTCCCAAGGCCACCTAGCACCACCTCCTCCAGTTAAAGAACCTCTCCACCCCTCTGGTATACACAGGCATCCATGAGCACAGGGAGCTGGAGACTCAAAGCTTGGATAAGAAACCCTGACCCAGTTACCAAGGAAATATTTAATTCAACACGGCCCGGGAAGTGGGGCTTCTGCAGGTCCCAGAGCTCAGTCTGCCCTGGAGATGGGCTGGGAAGATCTCTGGAGCCCTTGGGGGCCAGCCTGGGTGGCCTCATCCCTCTTCTCCCTGAGCCCCTGGACTGTCCCACAGAGGCCCAGAGCTCCCCCTGGTACACAGAGAGCCCTCTCTGGGCGGGGCCACATGCAAACCCTAAATCCTCCCTCAGAGCCTGGGTCTGGAGCTTTCTTTCCCTACTACCCTTGGAGCACCACAGGTCCCGCCCAGGTTCCCCCAGCGCACAACTGGCCCTCCAGCACCAGGCAGAAGGCACCTGTGTCAAGCATTCACTTCTTGTCAGAGACGAAGGTCCCAGGGCTGTGCAGACATAACGCCTGGCTGCTCCCTCTCCCACCTGTATTAGTCAGGAGCCTCTTCATGAAAGCTTCTTAGCGCGTTTTATTTTCTTGCATCAAGGCATAAGTGAATTGACCTTGCAGCCTCATATTGCCTTCTCTCCAAATACAAGGGCATTTCCGGCCCTCCCAGCTAGCCCCCTGGCCAGTACGTCGGAAGACAGCCCTTCAGAAAGCCCTGAACATCTTCTGTGCATCCACGTGCACCGACATTCCCTGGGTGTTACAGGCACCAGGCGACATCTGTCCCCAAAGGAGACCCCTGCTCTCACCCCGTTACCCTCCAGTGTGCGCAGGGCCACCCCCAGTGGCCCTCGGTTCTCTCCTCATCGTACCCGGGGGCATAGTATGCAGAAGCAGCCCAGTAGGAGCAGGGCACCCTCCCCAGCGTTTCCTGCAGAGAGGCGCCCCTCTGCAGGGGAGCACAGGGGCCCACAAGTCCAGAGTCCCAGGGACAGTAGGTAGGGCAGGCCTGGGCTGCCATTCACAGGTGTCAGCGGCGGCCTCGGTGGGCATGGTGGGCGTGGTGGTGGGCGTGGTGCTGGTGGAGGTGGTGGTGGTGGAGGCCCGCATGGTGCGTGTGAGACTTGTGGCCAGGATGATGGAAGTGGCGAAGGTGTCCCAGGTGGCCCTGGCGCGGGAAGAAGCAAGGCTGGGCCCAGCGGACGCGGTTTCTCCTGGCGGCCGGTCGGTTCCTCTCCACATCCACCCGGAGGTCCTGCTGTCCGCGGCACAGGCAGGCGGCCAGCAGCAGCAGCAGGAGGATGGCCACAGCAGCACCAATGATCAAACCCACGAGGCCTAGCATCTGGAAGCTGGACGGTCCTTCCATTCGGCAGCTCCTTGCTGCTTCCTCCCCTTCGGCAGCCTCTGCTCTGCCTTCACAGTCCCGGGACCTTGTTGTCTCGGCTCCCGCGGACTGGAGAACAGCCAGGGAATGTGGGCGCAGCCTCTTTGGGCTGGAGCTGCCTGCCAAGTGTGAGGCCAAGCGACTGTTAACTCTGGGGAGGTCCATGGGGACACTGGGTGGGAACAGAGGAGGCATGAAGCAGGGCTGTGGAAGGAAGAGCCCTGAGATTGGGGACAAGAGGTCCAGGCCCCCCATCTCTGCCACCTGGCCAAATGACCAGGCCAGCTCCCTTCCCTCCCTGGCCTCAGCAGCCGCCACTCTTAGATAAGACAACATAGCAAGTAAGAATGTGGGTTCTGGAACAACACAACTCATTAGCTCTGTGACTGTGCACAAGTTACTTAACTTCTCTGTGCTTTGATTTCCTCATCTGCAAAATGGCCAGTAAGAGTACTTTCCCGCATACACAGGGTTTTCTAAGGACTCAAGGGGTTAAGATTTACAAAGTGCTTACTAGTCCCTGACACATGTTTTCCCTCAATATTACTGCAGTGGAGTGTGGCCCCCGGGAGACCTCAGCCTTTGTGAGTCTCTGGCTCCCTGTCCTGCCACCCGAGTCCTCCAGAACAGGGACGGGCCCTATGGAATGAATTGTCCTGTACTTCAGGAGCACAGTGAGGTACTGCGGGCAGATTTGCATCATTGGGCAAGTTGAACCCTGTCTCTAGGTCCTCGTTGCCACCGCGTCTGGGTGTTAGCCCACGCTCAGGAGGCAGGAAGGAAGCTGCTGAGCTCAGAGAGGCCAGACCCCATCCTGCCTCCGGGCACCCGTTCACCAGTCTCGACTGTTGAACAGCCACTTCTGCCGTGGGCTTGTCAGTTCAGAAATGTTCTCATCCTCAAAGCTCCTCTGCACATGCAGCTCTGCATCTCACTACACTAGACCACAGAAGCCCAGGACCCTCCACAGTGAGGCCCCACATCCTCTGTGTCCTTCTCTGGTGCGCGCTCATCTCCCTGCCACCTGGAGGAATGTTTTCAGCAGCTAACCTCTGCAGGTCCTTAGGCAAACCCTTCCCCTGACCCAGCCCCGTTCCTCCTCTGGAAAAGTGCCAGGGCAAGAGGTGACCTCCAGGGACTTTCCCTCTCAGACCTCAGTGACATGAGCTTTCTCGGGGAGGCCTCAAACCCTTAGTGAAAATCTTCTCTGGATGAAAACGCCAAATGATGTCTTCAACAAAATTGGACTCAGGGGGCAGCAGCTCTAATGAATCCAGGGGTTTTTGTCCTCAGAGGAAAAGCCACTTAAACTTTTAATGATGCCGAAGTGAGAACTCCCTCCTATGGCTTCTGGGGCCCTGGGAGCCCAGCTGCCTTCTCTCAAGGCCCATTAAGGGGTGGGGAGGAAAGTCTGCTAAAAAGAAAAGGAGGAAGGCAAACAGAACTTTCTCCTTCTTCTCTAAGGAGACTCCCACTCCACACCAGCCACGGGATGGGGGCAGAGCCCTGCAAATAGCAGACATGCAGGGCTTCAGTCAACACAAAGCGCCTGTTGGAATCGCTGAGACCCAGCCCTCAATGAGAGTTAGAGAAATTGAGGACAGAGAAGGGAAGCAACTTGCTCCAGGTTTCCCAGCTTTGTGGGCTATTGTGTACAGCAGGTAACAAAGTCAGCACTATTCCTGGAGTGATGGGGGCATCCAGAGTGAGAGGCTGAGATCAGCTGGGGAACTTCCACAGAGTTAACAGGGACAGGGATGGGCAGAAGTGGATAACACTGAACGTTCCACCCCCTCACACACACATACACATGGCATTTGTTTTCTTGAGTGCAGTCACTTCCCAGCTGGACAGAAGACAGGATCCCAGAGTGGGTATCTGATGAGATTCTTTGAGCGCCTGGGGGAAGGTAGAGAGAGCACAGTCCTCTGGGTCCGCAGAAGCGACTGAGACCTTCTTGGTGGCCTGACTGGACACAAGGGTTTGCAGGACTGAAGACTTTAGAGGAATGTGTGGTTGTATCAGAAAAGCTGTTCTGTACCACTGTGATTGTATTTCTCCCATAGGGTTTGGTCTTCTGCACACTCCGCAGGCTGCCTTCCTGGCCGACGTGCTGGGACCATGCAGCTGATAGGTCAGCCATTTGGAGTTCCTATCATTTAGCTTCACGCACATACATTCTAGGGCGCAAAGACTTATACTTGCATGCCTGTGCACCCTCGTAAACTGCTCTGTGGGTAAACTCGTGCACCAAGAATTGTGTGTGCACATACTCGTGCACATATGTTCCATACAAGCTCACAAAATTGTGTTTGTACTAAATACAAGTGGCTCTTGGTTGTCCCACAATCCAACCCTTGTTTTCAGTAATTGGTGGCACCACCTAGTGGTGAAACTGTAAAAATCAGTTTCGTATTCTGATCTGCCAGAATTACAGTCTCCTGGTCTTTTATAAATTATAATTTTAACCCATGCACTTAACTCCTCTCTTTTACAAATTCCTGTCCAGAAAATTTAAGGAATTTCTACAAGATATAGTGCAAATGAAACCATACTGATGGAGGCACTGACTAAGGAAGGGTGTCTTTGGGAGGTAGTGAAAGGTATGCCCCAGCAGTCTCCCTAAGCCCTGTGATAGACAGCCGGGACTAGGAATAAGGGTGAAGTGGGCACAGGCAGAAAATAAAATGAGTGGCTTTAGGAACACAAGTGTCTGCTCTCAGAGGAAAGGCCAATACTCAGCCCATCTTTTGTTTTGCACAGAAAAGTAGGGATGATAATCAGCAGGTCCCTAACCTGGGGGCTCATGCCAGTTAGAGAAGGGAGATATTCCTCTGCCTAACGTGGGTGGCCTCAGTAAAAATTGAAAAGAAGTTGCTCAGAACAGCAGCAAACTTCTCTCCTCTTCTCATGAGTTCTTCCTGCTCCAATCATGGCTGAGCAAGACCACCACCCCACCCCTGCCCCCACTAAACCATAAACACCCCGGCTTTCTTCTTCTTCTTCTTTCTCCACTGTCTGGAGCCAACATGCTTGAACTTTAGCTACATAATTTTTATAGAACCATTTCAATTACAATACCAAAAAACATAGATCTAGGTTCCTCTTTAAAGTGAACACATAGGGAGAAATTGCTAGACATATGAAAAACGATATCAAGGATTACATCTTATTATCAGGCTTACTAGAATCTAAAAAATGGATAAAGAGTAAAATCCCAAAATTTATCTTCCATTTAAATAAGATTCAAAAGTCAATCCATGCACGAATTTGGGGAAATTATGCAAAGCAGAAAATTTGCTTTTAGATTAAAAATCAAATCAGGAAAGATCATTTTGAGAACCTATCTCATAAGTCTGGAGGAAAAAAGAATAGAGAGAGAGAGAGAGGAAGTTCCCAGGAACTCAAATATGCTTATATAATGGACATTCTAAAAGTAGAGAGCAGAGACCATGGAGAAATAATCATTCAAGAAATAAAGAAAATTCCTGAGCAAGAATTGAGTATTTAGATGAGAAGGCGCACTGCATACTAGGCAAACTATTTGCAGGGATGGGGGTAGCCAGGGCGGACTGTCTGGTTTACCCAGCTGAAATTTTGACTTTAAAAATGTTATGTAAAAAAAAATATAGAAAGGAATTCAGATGGTACAGCTATATAGAAACAGTCTGGCACTTTCTTACAAAAGTAAACACCTTCTACTATATTACCTAGTGATCACACTTCTTAGTATTAACACAAAGTAGTTTAAAACTTACATTCACACAAAACCTGCACATAGATGTTTACAGCATCTTTATTCTTTTTTTTTTTTTTAAAGATTTTATTTATTTATTTGACAGAGAGAAATCACAAGTAGTCGGAGAGGCAGGCAGAGAGAGAGGGAAGCAGGCTCCCCACTGGGCAGAGAGCCCGACGCGGGACTCAATCCCAGGACCCCGAGATCATGACCCGAGCCGAAGGCAGCGGCTTAACCCACTGAGCCACCCAGGCGCCCCAGCATCTTTATTCTTAATTGCCAAAACTTAGAAGCAACCAAGATGCCCTTCTGTAGGAGAATGAAGAAATAAACCAGGGTACATTAAGACAAGAATATTATTCAGCACTAAAAAGAAATGAGCTATCAAGCTATTAAAAGACATGGAGGAATCTTAAATACATTTTGGTAAGAGAAAGAATACAATCTGAAAAAGCTAAATACTGTATGATTCTAACCATATGATATTCTGGAAAAGGCAAAACTATGGAGACAAAAGAATCAGTGATTGCCAGGAGTCAGAGACGAGAGAAGCATGCAGAGGTGGGGCACAGAGGATTTTTCGGGCAGTTTCCCAGGACACCGTCATGTTGGATACAGGTTATTACACATTTGTCACAGCCCTTACAATGGACCACACAAGAGTTAAGCCTAATGTAAACTACGTACTTCGGTTGCCTATGATATATCAATGGAGGTTCATTAATCACAACAAATGTGCCACTGTGGGGCCAGATGATAGTGGGGGAGGCTATGCACATGTGGGGACAGGATGGATATGGGAAATCTGTGTACATGCCACTCAATTTTGCTGTGAATCCAAAACTGCTCTAAACAAATAGTCTATTCTAAAAAAGTAAAAGGATTAAGAAATGATCCTACAAACAACTGGAGCTGTTCAAACGGTCTCAAAGAATAGAGCAAGATAGGAGCTTTCCTTTATTTTATAAAATTTACTTCTACTTTCTAATTTACTTTCTAAACCTAGCATAACCCTGATACCAACTCTGACGACGACCACATAAAAACACCACAAATATCAAAACTCTAAAAAATAACATATTTATATCCCTAGCAGAATGTCGAAAGACTAAGGCTCCATAAACAAATAGTTTATTCTAGGAATGTGAGAGTGGCTTGATGTTTTTAAGAAGTCTATTGTTATAATTATTTATATAAATAGGTAAAAAGAATAAAATCACATAATCTCCTTAGTAGGTGGCAGAAAGGCATTTGATAAAATTCATTATTTATTCTTGATATGTATATATGTACATATATATGAACAAAAAAATAGAAGTGCAGTATTAGAAGTATACTCTCTTCACATGATTAAAAAGAAAAATATTTCAAACTACTAGCCAACATCATGACTGATGGTGAGAAAACAGAGATGTTCTCATGAAATCCAGGGAAAAGTGAGAAAGCTCACTCATACCAATTTCACTTAGCACATTTTTTTTAAGATTTTATTTATTTATTTGACACACACAAGAGAGAGCACAAGTAGGCACAGAGGCAGGCAGAGAAAGAAGGGGAAGCAGGCTCCCCACTGAGCAGAGAACCTGATGCAGGCCTCGATTCCAAGACCCCGAGATCATGACCTGAGCCAAAGGCAGAGGTTTAACCCACTGAGCCACCCAGGCGCCCCACTTAGCACATTTTTAAAAGAGCACAAAATAAAAAGTAGAAATATTTACTATGTAATTACATGTCTAGAAACCTTAAAAAATTATGCTAAAAACCATTCACACTAATAAGAGGTTTAATAAAGATAATTTAAAAATAAAATATAGGGGTGCCTGGGTGGCTCAGTTGTTAAGCATCTGCCTTCAACTCAAGTCATGATCCCAGAGCCCTGGAATCAAGGTTCACGCTGGGCTCCCTGCTTGGCGGGAAGCCTGCTTCTCCATCTCCCGTTTCCCATGCTTGTGTTCCCTCTCTCACTGTCTCTCTCTCTCTGTGTCAAATAAGTAAATAAAATCTTTTTTAAAAAAAAATAAAGGGGTGCCTGGGTGGCTCAGTGTGTTTAGCCTCTGCCTTCGGCTCAGGTCATAATCTCAGGGTCCTGGGATCGAGCCCCACATCGGGCTCTCTGCTTAGTGGGGAGTCTGCTTCCCCTCTCTCTGCCTGCCCCTCTGCCTACTTGTGATCTCTCTCTCTCTCTCTCTGTCAAATAAATAAATAAAAATTAAAAATACAAAAATACAAATACAAAAAGCAGGGACTTTCCTACATAATGGTAATAATTCATTTAAAAACACAACAAAGTAAAAACATTACAGAAATTGGCAGCAAAAAAAACGTAAAACCTCTAGGAATAAATTAAGCAAGAATACTAACAGTGGGGGCTGGAGGGGGTAAGGGGGACAATATTTTGCTCAGGAGAGAAATATGTGAGCTTCTTCCTTGTAGGCCCAGAGCACCTGACTGGGGAAAGATTTGAATTATTACAGAAAAAATACAAAGAAAAGAATTATTACAGAAAAATACAAAGAAAAAATACAAAGATGCAATCTTTGACATTCAGAGCAGGCCTCTTCCTTATAAGTCAAGCCAATGTCCTGAGAGCATTTTCAAAGTTCCTTTTTCTCCCCCTTTCAACACACCGGATCAAGAAGCAAGCTGAGGACCTGGCCCCCAGAGCTTCCCCACAGCACAAAAAGCTCCCGACTTGCATGTGTGACAGCTGAGTAGCAAGGGTTTGACGCTCTAAGGCAGAGGGGGGCCATGATAGCCAGGCCCAGGAAAAGCCTGGTCTCTTCTGGCCTCAGGTGATGATGGAAAAGAGAAAAGAAACAGAAGAAAGAGATGTAAAGTATAAAGTCTGTGAAGCAGCCCCTAGAGGATGGGGGTAGAGACCAGTAGACACTGACATTATGTGGATAAAAAATACAGTCTACAAAATCTGGGAATTCATAAAAACATGACCTCATTTACACATACAAGGCAGTTAGGGCTGGGAATGGTCGAGTTGCAACCTTAAATGTATGCACAGACAAGAGCTGGAGAGCTACACGACGTGATATTAACAGCACTTCTCACTGAGTGGTGGGGTTACCAGTGATTGATTTTTATTTCGGCAATCTGTATTTTTAACATTTTAACAATAAACATTGTATTTGTATATTAACGAAAGCAACAGAAGTTACAGCAGCTTTAGAGAAGATATTCAGGGGGTGCCTGGGTGGTACCATCAGTTAAGCAACCAACTCAAGTCTTGATCTCAGGGTCTTGACCCCACCCCCAGCTCTATGCTCAGCGTGGAGTCTGCTTGAGTTTCTCTCTCCCTCTCCCTTTGCCCCTCCCCTCTGTGCTCTCCAGTTCACTAGCTCTCTCTTAATTAACAAATAAATATTCAGAAAACATGCCGATCCAAATAGATAGCTCTGAATCCCAGCCAAGCCATTCATCTCCTTCACCAAAGAGCAGCCAGACTCCAGAACCATAAACTCGATTGGTGTCAGCTTAAAGTGTCAGCCAAAAAGTGTAAGAAGTATATCAGATTGGCTGTCCTTGGGAATGGGAGGGAGCTGATTAACCCAAGGGGACTGCTCTTCCCCAGCCCTCCTGGATGGTGTGCCCATGGGCATTTAGACACACATATAGCAGGTAAACACAGTAAATTTTTTTGAGCCTCACTTTCCCCTTATGCACAATGAGGGAAGGACTGGTGACAGATTGAATCTGTACAGTCAAAGTTGCCTTCCTTTCTGACTTTTCAAGTTTCTACAACTTTCTGAAACCACCATTAAAAGATAACGGTGACACTTAGAATTTCATTTATTTAACTAACATCTATTTAACCTGGCCCTACATTTCGTGCTAAGGCTAGGGAGAAGAAAGATGCAAATCTTTGCCCTCCAGGAGCTTTCTACCTTGGATAGGAGACAGAAATAGAAATGATTACAATGTACCAGGTAAATTCTGGGACCTGAGTGTTCAGAAGTCCCCAGCACATTGCAAAAGAGAAGGTCATTCATAAGCAATAAACTTCTCTCCCTTTTCTCCCCAACCTGCTATTTTAATAATTGCTAGAATAATTACACTTTACAAACTGATCTCACTCAAACCTCCCACAAGTCAGTTATCCTTGTGTTATATACATATGAGGCTCATAGCTAGGAAGTGGCAAGCCAGAATGGAGCCCGGGCCTGTCTAGCCCCAAAGCCTACCACCAACACAGTGCTAGACTGAGAGAGGGAACTGAATGAGGCATGAGGCCTCCCTTCGAAAGAGGAGCTGTGTCTCTGAGAATCCATAGGAAACGAAAAAGAGACTCTGGGAGAATAAAGGAGGAAAAAAAGGGAAGAGTCTTTCAAGACTTCTGCCTTAAAAATTTGAAAAATTCTGATTAGATGTGTAGAACAATGTTCAAAGAGATAATAGTTTCCTGAGTGGCTTTCCAACCTATTCTCCACCAAAAAGAAACATTTTCTTAAAGTAGATAATAATCAGGGGTGCCTGGGTGGCTCAGTGGATTAAAGCCTCTGCCTTTGGCTTGGGTCATGATCCCAGGGTCCTGGGATCGAGCCCTGTGTTGGGCTCTCTGCTTGGCAGCAAGCCTGCTTCCTCCTCTCTCCCTGCCTCTCTGACTACTTGTAATCTCTGTCTGTCAAATGAATAAATAAAATCTTAAACAACAAAAGTAGATAATAATCCAAGATGAGATGGTTGGACAGATGAATTAATATGTGATAATGCGAACAGTAAATTGCTGACAATTGTCAAAATCAGATTTTAAGTATGTGGCTACTCACACTACAATTTTTCTGGCCTTTCTGTATGTTTAAAATTTTTCACATACACACCCACCACGAACCCTCCCCCCACACACACACAATGTTGTAGGCAGGGGGCAGTAAGCAATAGGTGGGCAGGAAAGTAGGAGAGTGGAGTTTTCTAGTGCTGTCCCATATGGCGATTGAGTCCATGAAATGTGGTTAATCTGAGTTGAGGGGTTCTGTATATGTAATATAGACTCCAGATTTTTAAAACCCATACATAAAATAATATAAAATATCTCATTAATAATTTTTATCCTACAGACACCTAGGTGGCTCAGTCAGTTAAGGTCTACCTTCAGCTCAGGTCATGATCCCAGGGTCCCGGGATTGAGTCTCACATTGAGTTTTTCCTTGCTCACTGGGGAGCCTGCTTTTCCCTCCACCTGCTGCTCCCCTTGCTTGTGCTCCTTCCCTCTGACAAAAAATAAATAAAATCTTTTTAAAAATCATTTTTATCCTATTCGCAGGTTGAAATGATAATTTTTATGTTAGATTAAATAAAATATATTATTTAAATTAATTTTTACCAGCTTTTGTTTTTTTAAACATGTACTACACATGTAACTTATATGCACACCCTGTAGAGCATTTCTACTGAACAGTGTCACCTCCAGCACTGAGTCACCACAGATCCTATTCTTTTGCTTATTCATACCTGCTCTGGATCCGTTCCTGTGCTGGGGGAGGCAGGGATGAATCAAACACAGTCACGGCCACAGACAGCCAAAGGTCTAGGTCCGGTAGACAAGCCAAGACAGACCTGGAAACACTATAGGATTTCAGTATCTAGGTAATCTCAGTGGCTTCCTTGCTTGTGAGTGTCCGTGTGGTGCCTTTCTGATTAGACAGAGGGCAGAACCTTTCTGCACATTTAGAAATATGTGGGGGGTGTTTGAAGAGGTCAGGATTGAGGGTCAGCATTTCACATGCAAGAGTCAGGGAAGGTAAGCATCCCACACCAAAGATAGTCCCACTAGAGGAGAATTATCTTATCCAAAACACCAGTAGTGTCCCTGTTGAGAAACCCAGTAGGGGAAGAATGACACACCTGTTTCTGCCCACTGGATAAGGACTCTGAGGCCTGTTTACCAACCCATACAGAGGTAGAACCAATATTTCTATGCAGGCAAGGACAAGGAGCTCCCTTGGGTACTGAATCACATAACCCAATTCCATGTCTCCTTAACTGTCCCCTGGGACAGTTAAGAACACCCAAGGCTTTGGGTCCCAGCAGGAAACTTGTCTGATTATGAAGACTGCCAAAGGCAGCGTTCACTTAGCCCAGCCTAATTAACCGTCTGGGAGCCTGTACCCAGGGCTCAGGACACCACTCTTCAGCATCAGGCTTTAAAATGCCACAGTACAGCCCACTTCTGGAGGTGGTTCCCAGTGAAAATGAGTCATCCCTTTGGTCTGACCTCAGAGGATGGAGCTATGGGAAATAAGGAGTGTGGATGGGTGTCCTAGCATAACTGCAGTTAAGGACAAGTCCTCAAGCTCCACAGATCCCCAGAAGGCCTCAGTTGAGCACCATGTGAAGGTGTGAGGACTCTGAGATAGGTGAGTATCACTGCTAGCTTGTGAAAGGATCAGAAATCCCCTTCTGGGGGCACCTAGGTGGCTCAGTGGGTTAAAGCCTCTGCCTTCGGCTCAGGTCATGATTCCAGGGTTCTGGGATAGAGCGCATCGGGCTCTCTGCTCAGCAGGGAACCTGCTTCCCCTTCTCTCTCTGCCTGCCCCTCTGCCTACTTGTGATCTCTGTCTGTCAAAAAAATAAATAAAATCTTTAAAAAAAAAAAAAAAAGAAATCCCTTCCTAGAACAAGGCTCAGTGGCGCAGGCAAGAAACGAGAGGTGCCTGCATCATAACAGTATCTGGGAGAAATGCAGGTAGAACAGGCTTAAAATATATTATTGAGATGGAATTAAGAGGAATTTATGACACATTTGATAAGGAAACTTAAGGGACCTGGAATGAACAACTGAATGGTAGAATAGGCTGGAATAACTTCTTGAGAAACTTGTCAATGAAGAGGAGAAGAAGGATGAGGCAGCAGCTGCAAGAGGAAATTATATCAAAGAAAGTTTTATTTTAAAAATACAGATGAGTGAAAAGAAGGGTCACGTGTACCCTAATGTTCATAGCAGCAATGGCTACAATCGCCAAACTGTTGGAAGAGCCAAGATGCTCTTCAACAGATGAATGGATAAAAAAGATATGGTCCATATATACAATGGAATATTACGCTTCCATCAGAAAGGATGAATACCCAACTTTTGTATCAACATGGACAGGACTGGAGGAGATTATGGTGAGTGAAATAAGTCAAGCAGAGAAAGTAAATTATCATTTGGTTTCACTTACTTATGGAGCATAAGAAATATGAAACTGACACACTACCTACTGTGCAAACGAGGCACCTTGGAGCATAAGGAATAATATGGAGGACATCAGGAGAAGGAAAGGAAAATTGAATTGGGGTAAATCATAGGGGGAGACAAAGCATGAGAGACTATGGACTCTGGAAAACAAACACAGGGTTTTGGAAGGGAGGGGGTGGGGAATGGGTGAGACTGGTGGTGGGTATTAAGGAGGGCACATATTGCATGGAGCACTGGGTGTGGTACATAAACAATGAATCTTGGAACACTGAAAAAAATAAAATAAAATAAATATATAAAAAACAAAGATGCAAGAAGATGGAGCTCTGTATTCCATGGGAATCCCCAAGAGAGGGGTGTAACTCATGGAATGACATTCCTGTGGAGAAGAGAGGGATTAGGGATTAGGGTCAGGAATAGGGGTGGAGTGGGATATTTTGATATTAACTCCCTGTCTCAGTGCCTGGTATCATGAGCTTCCAGCCAACTAGATACTTGAAGTGATGCTCCTTGGAACTCATTCCTTTTCCTTCCTGCTCACAGTTGTTTTTTTTTTTTAATTAAACTATGTGCTGTTTACCACAAAAGTTTTTTAAAAGGTGTAGAAAAATTGAAAGCAGAAAGAGAGAAAAGATATGTGAAGCAAATAAGCAAAAGAAAGTTGGTATAATAATAGACAAAGTAAATTTTAGGGCAAAAAAACTTTCTAGAGATAAAGAGGGTGCATATATAAATGTAAAAGATCATTTTCACCAGGAGGATATACCAATCATAGTGTTGTATGCTCCTAATAACATAGTATGAAAGTATATAAAGCAAAAATTTCTAGAACTCTAAGGAGAAACTGACAAATTCATAATAAGGAAAAGGATTCTAACACATATCCTTTATCACACATTATTGAGAGGTCAAGCAGACCAAACAATCAGTAAGAATTTAGATTTGAACAAATTTGACTGTGAACTTGATAAAGTGGACATATATAGAATCACTGCCCTCAGCAGAGAAGACACATTCATTTCAAACACACAGATACTATTGATGAAAAATCACCAGAAAATAGGTCATAAAGCAAATCTCAACAAATGTAAAGGATGGATATCATACAGACCACAATCTTGGAATACAATGAAGTTAAATTAGAAATCAAGTTGTGGGGCGCCTGGGTGGCTCAGTGGATTAAGCCGCTGCCTTCGGCTCAGGTCATGATCTCAGTGTCCTGGGATCGAGCCCCGCATCGGGCTCTTTGCTCAGCGGGAGCCTGCTTCTCTCTCTCTCTCTCTGCCTGACTCTCCGCCGACTTGTGATCTCTCTGTCAAATGAATAAACAAAATCTTTAAAAAAAAAAAAAAAAAAAAAAAGAAATCAAGTTGAAATAAATTTTTAAAATTTAAAGATTTATCCAACAACCTCCATTTGTTTGGGAATTAAGAAATATACTTCCATAATAATTAAAAGGAATAGTAATAGAAATTACAAATTATTTAAAACAAGACAGATTTAGAAATAGTACATATCAAAATATGTGGAGTGAAATTTAAAAAGCATTTATGAGTAGAAAAAATAAAGTTTTAAATTTAATGAGCTTAAAAACTGAGAAAAATTAGCCAAGATTAGCAGAAAGAAGAAAGTAATAAAGATTAGACCAGATGTAAATCAAACAAGGAGGAGAGAAACAATTTTTTAAAAATCAACAAAATCAAGAGTAGGTTTTTTTTTGTTTGTTTGTTTTTAGTATATGTGCTGCCGAAGCAAGCACTCAAGTGTAGGTTTTAAAAATTTATACAATTGGTAAATCCTGAACTAGACTAATAGAAAAAAGAGCAAAGATTCTAATAAATAAAATCAGAAATGAAAGAGGAGACACCATAACAAATGACAGAGAAATTAAAAATAACATAAGAATTACTATAAACAATTACATATCAACAAATTGCATAATCTAGAAATGAATAGATTCTTCGAAGAATGGATAAATTAGAAAGAAGAAATTTCTTCTAAATTCTTAGAAGAAGTGGATAAATTCTTAGAATCCCACAATCTACCAAAACTTAATCAAGAAGAAATAAAAAGCCTGAACAGACCAATAATAAATAAAGAGATTGAATCAATAACCAAACACCTCCTACCAATGACAGACTAGGACCAGATGGCTTCACAGGTGAATTCTACCAAACACCAAAAGAAGAATTAAAACCAATCCTTCTTAAATCCTCCCCCCAAAAAAACAGAACAAGAGGGAACACTTGCAAACTCATAATTTTATAAGGCTAGCATCACCCTGATACCAAATCCAAAACAGCCGCCATGAGAAAAAACAAAAACAGAAGCTGCAAGTCAATATCCCTGGCGAACATAGATGCAAAAATCCTCAATAAAAATTCTTAAAAAAAAAACTGAATTCAACATTACATTAAAAGGATTATATACTACAACAAGGCAGACTTATTCCTGGAATGCAAGGATGGTTCAACAGACAAAACTCAGTCAATGTAATACACCCTGTCAACAAAATGAAGGATAAAAAACATGTTCATCTCAATTGATTCAGGAGAAGCATTTGACAAAATTCAACACCCTTTCATTGTAAAAACTCTCAACAAAATAAAAAGAGAAGGAAACTACTTCAACATAATAAAGTCATATATGAAAAAAATCCACAGCAAACATCATGCTCAGTTGTAAAAGACTGACAGCTTTTCCTCTAAGATCAGAAACAAGGCAAGGATGCCCCCCTTTCATCATAGTACTAGAAGTTCTAGCCAGAGAAATTAGGAAAGAAAAGGAAATAAAGGCATCTTAATTGGAAAGAAAGAAGTAAAATTATCTCTGTTGGCAGATATAATCTTATATTTAGAAAACCTTAAAGACTCCACAAAAAAAAGCCATTAGCACTATAAATGAACTCAGCAACATAGCAAGATACTATACACAAAAGCCAACACACAAAAATCAGTAGCATTTCTATACAAGAACAACCTGGAAAGAATCACAAAAACAAGTCCATTTACAATAGCATCATAAAGGGGTGCCTGGGTGTCTCAGTAGGTTAAGCCTCTGCCTTCAGCTCAGGTCATGATCTCAGGGTCCTGGGATAGAGCCCCACATCGGGCTCTCTGCTCAGTGGGGAGCCTGCTTCCCCCTCTCTCTCTGCCTGCCTCTCTGCCTACTTGTGATCCCCCTCTCTCTGTCAAATAAATAAATAAAATCTTTAAAAAAGAAAAATAAAAAATAAAAAATAGTATCATAAAGAATAAAAAAGACTTAGGAATTTACTTAACCAAGGAAGTGAAAGATTTGTACAATAAAACTACAAAAAAGAAAAAAAAAAGAACTACAAAAATTGTTGAAAGAAATGCAAGCAGACATAAATAAATAGAATCACTTCCCATGTTCCTGGACTGGAAGACTTAACATACTTTAAATATCAAAACTATCCAAAGTGCCCTACAGATTCAATGCAATCCCTAAGAAAATCCCAATGACATGTTTCACAGAAATAGAAAAACTCATCCTAAAATACAATGGAATCTCAAAAAATGGCAAGTAGCCAAAACAATCCTGAAAAAGAAGAAAAGGAAGACAAAATTGGAAGACTCACACTTCCTGATTCCAAAACCCACTACAAAGTTACAGCAATCAAAACAGTATGGCACTGGCAAAGAAAGAGATGTATAGACCGTTAGAATACAATAGAGAGCCCAGTAATAAACCCCACACATATGATCAAATGACTACTGACAAGGGTGCCAAGATACTCAGTAAGGAAAGGATAGTCTTTTCAAAAAATGGCACTGGGGTTGGGGTGCCTGGGTGGCTGAGTGGGTTAAAGCCTCTGCCTTTGGCTTTGGTCATGATCTCAGGGTCCTGGGATCGAGCCCCACATCGGGCTCTCTGCTCAGCAGGAAGCCTGCTTTCCCCACCCTCTCTCTGCCTACTTGTGATCTCTGTCAAATAAATAAATAAAATCTTTTTTTTAAAAAGTTTCATTACATTGTATTTGGCAATAATTTCTTAAATAGGACACCAAGGAAATAGGTAACAAAAAAAAATTAGACAAATTGGACCCCATGAGAATTTTAAAACTTTGTGTATCAAAAAAAAAAAAAAAAACTATCTACAGAGTATGAAGGTAGCCTACAAAGTGGGAGGAAATATTTGCCAATCATATATATGATAAGGGATTAATATCCAGAATCTCTAGAGACCTTGTAAAACTCAACAACAACAACAACAACAAAACAATTTAAAAATGGGCATAGGCATCAGAAAAGATCAGAAAAAATGGACATTTGCATCAACCTAGATGGAACTGGAGGGGATTATGCTGAATGAAATAAGTCAAGCAGAGAAAGACAATTATCATAACGTTTCACTCCTATGCGGAATATAAGGAATAGTGCAGAGGACCATAGGGGAAGGAAGGTAAAACTGAATGGGAAGAAATCAGAGAGGGAGACAAAACATGAGAGACTCTGGACTCCAGGAAACAAACTGAGGGTTACAGAAGGGAGGGGGTAGGGAGTTGGGGTAGCTGGATGATGGGTATTAAGGAGGGCACATGTGGTGATGAGTACTGGGTATTACACACAACTAATGAATCGTTGAACACTTACATCAAAAACTAATGATGTACTGTATGTTGGCTAACTGAACATAATTTTAAAAAAAAGATAGAAGTTATTCCTAAATTAATTAATTAATTAAAATGGGCATAGGACTTGTACTGACATTTCTCCAAGATGATATATTAATGGCCAATAAGCATACAAAAAGATGCTCAATATCACAAACCATTAAGAAAACATAAATCAAATCCATAATGAGATACCACCTCATGCCTATTATGACGGCTACTACTATGGAAAAAAATGGAAATTAACGAGTGTTGGCAAGCATGTGGAGAAATTGCGTACTGTTATACCCTTCCATACTGTTGATGGGGAGTATAAAATAATAGTACTGCCACTGTAGAAAATAGTGGAGGCTCCTCAAAATTTTGGAGGTTCCTCAAGAAATTTTTAAAAAGAAATGCCATACCAGCCAGCAACTCCACTTCGGGTACATACCCAAAAAAACTGAAAGCAGGGTTAACATTAGCATAACAGCATTGTTCACAGCAGCTAAAACATGGGAGCAACCCAACTTTCCATCAGCTAGTGAATATACGAGCAAAATGCGGTATGTCCATACAATGGAATGTTAGTCTGTCTTTAAAAAGGAAGGCATCCTGCAATGGTGACAATATGGATGAACTTTGAAGGGATTATGCTTATTGAAATAAGACAGTCACAGAAAAGATAAATACCGTATAATGCCGCATGGTAGGCTCCTCTTCTTATTTACAATTCCCTACTGCCTTGTCTATGAATTCAGTTTCCATTTACCACCTCCAGGAGTGGTGATGGAGGGGCTGAAGGAGTTACTGAGAGGATGTCAGCTGGGCTTGGCAACTCCGCATTCCTCCCAGGACTTCTCTGGGTGTCTCTGGTTCAAGCAGTGACAATTACTGACTCAGTCTGAGGGCAAATATCTCCCATGCCCACTACCTGGGCCTGCCTGCTTGCTGTTACAGTCTCTTACCAGTCATCTTGATGGTTCCCCCAGGCCCTTCCTCCTGCTCCTCATAACCATTGCCTGTGAGCCAAGAACCCCCTACACCACTGTCTTTATTGCAGTAATCTCTTCCTTGTTTTGGTTGGCTGTGGTTTCCTCTAACAATCCAGTCTCATTTGTTTATCATTTCGTAGCAATTCCTCAACATTTCTTGGCTCCAAGAATTTCTAGCTCCAAGAATTCAAGATCTTACTTTCTGGACCAAAGATGAAATACAGTTTTCTGATTTATAAATTTATTGATATGAAAGGCCATCGAGATTCATAAAAGTGAAAGTATATTTGAGGTTTTGGTCTCACTGGAAATGACATAAAGATAATTATAAAGCTTAGAGAAAGGATATATTAGTTGAAGGGCGCCTGGGTGGCTCAGTAGGTTAAGCCTCTGCCTTCAGCTCAGGTCATGATCCCAGGGTCCTGGGATCGAGCCCCACATCTGACTCTCTGCTCCGCGGCGAGCCTGCTTCCCCTTCTCTCTCTGTATGCCTCTCTGCCTACTTGTGATTTCTCTGTCAAATAAATAAATAAAATCTTTAAAAAAAAAAAAAGGATATATTAGTGAATCAACTGATGGATTCTGAGAGAATAGATTCTTTTAATACAGATTCGGTCTCTTCCCTCAGGGTTTCCTAGCAGTTAGAAACTTGTAGAGGACACACAGCCACATAACTGGGGCACACAGATTTTATGTGCCCCAGATTCTTCGATCTGTCATCCTGCTGCCAGAGTGATCTCCCTAGGCCTGAGCCCTGGAACTCAGGGCCTCATAGCAATTCTAACCACCTCTCACCTCCCCAAAGGTCATCAAGAATGGCCTGATGTCCACCAGGTGGAGCCCTGGAGCTAGAACCCATCAGATCGACTCCCCCAAATCAATCTTGCACCTATGACAAGAATAAAACACTAAGAGGAAGAAGGGTATATTCCAGATATATGGAAAATTTGACACTGGGGAAGAATATATATTGATGGAAATCACTTCACGAACATATTAGAGGAAAAGAGCTATGTGACCAGGACATTTAGTAAAAGACATGGATTGATGGAGAGACCATGCTCCTGGAGGAGAAAACTTGATTTTATAATGATGACAATTCTGCCTTTCAAATTTGTCAATGAATTAAAGACAAAATCCCAGAAGAGATTTCATGAAATTTGACAAGCTGACTGCACAATTTTTTTGGAAAAGGAAATGTGCTAGAATAATGAAGACACTATTCAAGAAGGCTAGTAAGAGAGAATCTGACCTAGCAGATATCAAGACACTAGTAATTACAATAATTAAAAGAACGTGGCATGAGGACTGTAATGTGGCATGAAACAAAAAAATATATTTAAGACCTAACATCGTGTCTAGAAAGAGATCCACAAATATATGAAAAATGAGTATTGATAAACAGTGCCGCAACAAATGTAATTCTGGAAAATACAAGTAATCTAGTCACAGAAAACATCTGAGGTGGCCTGGTTTGGGCAGAGGGGAATGGATTACCCCAGGGCATGGGGACTTTGGGGATAACAGATAAATTCTCAGTCTTGATTGTGTTGATGGTTTCATGACCGTACACTTACGTTAAAATTCATCAAGTTATATGATTTAAATATATGCAACTGTACATCACTTATGGTCAGTAAGACTGCAACAAGAAAGCATGCTTAAAAGCCATATTTAATATGATTACAAAATCAACTGGGGAGCTTGGGTGGCTCAGTCATTAATCATCTGCCTTCAGCTCAGGTAGGTCATGATCCCAGGGTCCTGAGATCGAGCCCTGCATCAGGCAGGAAACCTGCTTCTCCCTCTTTCACTCCCCCTGCTTTTAATTGCTTTTAATTGCTCACTCACGCGCGCTCTGTCAAATAAATAAATAATTTTTTTAAAAAAAATCAATCTTTCTGTGTAGATATGCATATGTAAATGACCAGAAAAGTATCTAGATAGACATACATAAAACCAGAACACTGGTTACCTTTGGAGAGTTGGGGAGAGGCAGCATGAAAAGGGGGTGTGACTTGTATACCATACACTTCTATATTCTTCATGTTTTTAAAAAAATACTTTTTTAAAAAAAAAAGTACGTTCTAGGGGCAGAGGTGGGTGGCTCAGTGGGTTAAAGCGTCTGCCTTCAGCTCAGGTCATGGTCCCAGGGTCCTGGGATCGAGCCCTACATCAGGCTCTCTGCTCAGCAAAGAGCCTGCTTCCCCACCACCCCCTACCTGCCTGCCTCTCTCCCTAATTGTGATCTCTGTCTGTCAAATAAATAAAATAAAATCTTTAAAAAAATACGTTCTATATGTGTAACTTGTATAAGTACATAAAAAGCTAATAAAAGCACTTGTATTTTAAAATAGTTAAATAAAAATCAAACAACAATAACAATAACCAGTTCCAAAATAAAATGACCATATTTGATAACGAGGCCCTCGAGCCCGCAGAGGCACTGGAAGGAACCTCGAGGAGCCACTGTCAGGATACCTGTCCAGAGTGTGGAGAAGAGGAGCCAGGCACAGCGAGAGGCACCCTGTCACCACCTGACCTGGGCAGATCCGCTTTGCACTGAGTGAGGACGTTGCATTCATGGGCAGACCCATCAGCATCATAGAGCAACCAGGGGACCCTGAGCCAGCCGCTTCACCTCTCTAGAGCAGTTGTCCTGTCCATAAGAATGAGGGTGCACCAGGAGGTTAGGTATGGACTCCCTTGCCCTGATAATCTAATTCTCTTTGTCTCTCTTCACCCAATTCCCTCCCCATTACTCTCCTTCCAAATTTTGCATTTTCTTGAGATCCCCATGAAAGGTGGCAGGACCTCTAACTCCTGGAAAGCAACTCTGCCTACCATTTGGGTGCTCACCCATTCACTATTTTTTAGATTTATTCACCGAGAAGCATTTATGCATTTATTTAATTATTCATCCATCCACTCCTTGACTCATTCTGTACACACACACACACACACGTCACACGGGCTGGGGGCTGACCTGTAAGTGTGGGCCCTGACCCTGAGTCACTTTCTCCAACTTTTCCACACCAATTAAGATTTCCAAAGAGACTCTGTGTAATTGGGTCTTTGGGACATCATCCCTGAAGCACCCCAAAGTTTCTAAGCTGGGCGCCTTTCCCCTTCTCCCTCTAAATTGCCTTGGGGATTGCACAGTCCCTTGGCACATAGGGAGCTTTGAAATGTGCCTACTCTATTTGGCCTGCCTGCTGCCTGGGAGGCCGTCGGTCACAACGGAGCTGGGAGCTGCCCAGGTCAGAGAGACCCTAGCCACCCACAATAAGCTACTGAGGACCCCGTGCAGCCTTGAGCACACCAGCATCTCCTAATTCCACCAAACCTGACACCCTTTAGAGAACCTCCACTGAATTCTGAGTACTTTGCCTAATTCCACCCAATTCTAAAAGCTCCACTTAATTCTTTCAAGTTGCAAACACATCCCTGAATTCTGCACAAATCTAGGCATGTGTTCTTAGTTTGGGAAGCTGGGTCAATGTGAAACCCTTGTGTCCTGACCACCAGGGATCCCGGGGGGCCCACTTCTTTGAACAGTGTTATCCGAGCTGTAGCCAAAGGCGGCCCCTGGTCTCTGAATTATCTTCAGGGAAACAGGGAACATGGATCAGAAAGAGCCTCAAGGTAAGTAAAAAAGAGGAGATGTGGGGACAGGGGAAGGGGCCTTGGCTGGGAGTCAGGAGCCCCAAGGAATTACTGGACCCTTGGTTTCCCCCTCCAACTCAGTATGTGATGACACTGGGCACGCCTCTTCTCCTCTCTGGGTCTCAGTTTCCATATGGAAAGAGGGGTGGTCTCCATGAGCTTCAAGACCAGGTTATTGTCCAGATTAGGAACAGCTTATGATTGTCACCCAGCTGCTCATTCCCAATTTGTCTGGGCCCCATAAAGTCACAGCAAGACAGGAAAGAGTTGACTGTGACCAGGCTGGGGGCTTCAACTTGGCCTTCAGAACCTGGGTGAGGAGGGGAAAGAGGCGGCACCCCTACAGGCTGTCAGGGTAGGCAACAGACGACTTTGGAAATGCCAACACAGGGCCATGGTGCACAAAGGAGAGGGTTCAAGCTGGCCTGGGAGAAATAAAAGAAGGCTCCCTGGGAGAGATGACATCTGCACTGGTTTTTAGGTAACCTATGTCTAGGAGTGAGGAGAAGGCAGAAAGGATATTATGGGCTCTGCAGACAAAGCTTCCTAGCCCTGCTTTGGGAACCAGAGTTCCCCGGCATCCAGCCACATCCCTTCTTGGCCTCTCTTCCTACAGGCCTCCAACCCCCCCAGCTGAAGGAGAGACAACAGAGCAGGGAGACCCACAACTCAGCACTCAGGCTGGAAAGCAGACAAGACATTGAGCTAGGGGTTCTGTGACCATGTCCTCGCTCTGATGTCTCTTTCTCCTCCTGGTTCTGCCCAAAGTTTGTTCCCCGCCACAAAGGCTGCTCCTTCTCTACTGTACCTTCAGGGCCCCTGCTTGGTCTCCACTCATCCTAGTCATCCTGCTTGGTCCTCTGAAGCCCTGGCCACAAGTCAGAGTGTCTGCACTACTGGTGTGTGTGTGTGTATGAGAGAGAGAGAGAGGGAGGGAGAGAGAGAGAGATAGTGCACAAGAAAGTGAGAGTGCCTGCTACCCACCTGCACACCTTCACATGGATGACTGCACAGGGACACACGTGAGCCTGTGTGTGTCATATATTCGCACAGCCACATATGTGTGCACATGGAGGTCAGAGAGTTGTTTGCACATACACACGTAGCTAGGGGCCATATGTGGGGACATGATGTGGGTGTGAGTATACTGAGATAGAAAGCCAATGGCTGCCCATGTTTGCTAGGGACTTTAGGGGACAGATTATAGTATGTGGAACAGCATGAAGGGGAAGCTATAGCCTGACCTGACTAGTGGGGCTGCACAAAATGCCCTCTCTCTCCACCCACAGCCCTGGCAGATGCTGGTCTGTGGCTACTGACGCTCAGTTAAACAGAAGTGCCCCTCCAGGAGCCCAGTCTCAAGTTTCCCAGCTGTTTCTTGGATGGAGCTTACAGATCACGCTCCCCTGACCCCACAATGTCTCTAGACATAGCCAAGCAGAGACAAGATCTTCTACCTGAGGTCCCAAGGCTAGAGCAGAGCTCTCCCTCTCCAGAAGGGGCCCTTCATCCCTGCGGTGGGCCCAGCACTGTGGACCCCATGTTTGTTCTATGCAGGAGGGAAGCATCCACAGGGGTCACTTAACCTGTACCTTGCTGGATGGTGTAGGCCCAGTAACACCCAGAGACTCTGTATGAGGAAGGATTTTGGTGACCCCCAGCATGGCTTGACAGAAAGAGAAAAAAAAGGTTTGGGGGAAGAAAAGTATGTCCATGGGACCATGGAACAAATAGGCTTCTTATCTTACCACCAGAGGCCTGCAGACAGAAGCAGGATGAGATAGGCACGGAAACTGGAGAGGATTTCTGCCTAGGAATGGTTTGAATTTAGTGGCCTGGGAGCACATACGTCCTCATTTGTTCCCCTAATGCCTAGCATGGTACCAGGTGTGTGGCAGGAACTTAATCTCTTCATTCTGGAACAGATAAACACACGACAAGTAAAAGGGAACTGTCTCGGGCAGGTGAGGCACCCCCAGGAAAAGGTGCTCCCTCCAGACCCAGGTCTGGGCAGCACATCCCATGGGTTTATTGACATCAATGGCAGGTGTCCGAAACACTAAGGAAAAGTTGACTTATGCTCGTTACCCAGTGGGAAGATTAAGAGGAGAACAGGGGAGAGAGATGTTCACGCAGTGTGATACAAGGACCACCACCATTTGGCCCTTGACAGAAACAAACATCTGCTGAGTATGATGTGTCATACAGCTGCGAGGCCTGGATTCTAGACTCACCTTGCCACGGACCCATGATGGGATCTGTTTCCTAGCTGCACAGTGAGATCCAGCAGGTTCACCTCTCAGGGAGCTTTCCACGCTGATGCCCTACAAAGTCATGGGGTCAAAGCAGCTCCGGCTCAGGCCGGAGAAATTAGGAGTTGGGGGGCCAGGCCAGCTAGTCCTACAAATTGCAGCTCGAAAGCCCACAAGGAAGGCAGATTCTGAAGGTCAGTCCGCACACAGTAGCTGACAAACAGGCCCTGTGGAGGGACAGGTGGATGAGCCCACTGACAGGCTCAAGGTTCAGCCGTCCCTCCAATGAGAGGCACAGGGTATGCCTCATCCATGGAGACCAGAGCTAAGCCGAAGACACAGCCAGACGTCCGCAGGCTGAGAAATAAAGGAGAAGGGCATTCCCAAGAGCGGGAAGAGTGTAAGGCAGCTCAGAGTCTTCCTAAAAGCCAGGAAGACCCTCAGGAACCATCTAGCCCAGGGATTCTCAGGTGTGCCACCATGCCCAGCAGAAGCAGCATCACGTAGACTGAGTCAGAAGCTCTGGGGATGGAGCCCAGAAACCTGTGTTGTAACAAACTTTCCAGGTGATTCTCCTACACATGAAGATTTGAGGACCTCTGATTTTCCCCGAACTATGTTAATAGAACACTCATCTGCTGTAAGGATGCCCGGGTGACTCTCGGTTTCAGCATAGGTCATGATCTCGAGCCCATGTCCAGCTGTGCTCAGCAGGAAGTCTGCCGGAGATTCTCTCTCTCCCTCTCCCTTGGCCCCTCCCCTCTTGTGCACTCTCTCTCTCTCTCAAATAAATAAACCTTAAAAAAGGAAAGAATACTTATCTGCTGCAGATTCATGTAAAAAGAGGACCCATGATCAAGTAAGTTTGGGGATTACATGCCCTATACCACGTTTGGAAGTCACAAATCACACTGGCCTATATGAAGACCTGAAGTAAAGGGCTTTATTTACTTTCAGTTCATTTAGTGTTGTCTCAGATTAATTTTTCAGATTGCCTACTAACATTCCCCTTAACACCCTCTCAGGGAAATGCTGATCAAGAGCAACGCCAACGTCTCACATGGATGAACTGCCACCCAGAGGTGCACGGATTGCTGGAACTCAAGGACGGAGCATGTGTAAGAACTGGAAAAGGCCCTAGCAACATATCCCCACCCAAAAGAGGCCCTGTGGGCTGTCCCCCACCCTGCACCCTCCTTCCCTCCATCCCAGCTGTGTGCCCCCTTGAGCACAGCAATATGGAGCCGGTCAATAGGACAGAGATCTCTGAGTTCTTCCTGAAAGGATTTTCTGGCTACCCAGCCCTGGAGCACCTACTCTTCCCTCTGTGCTCAACCATGTACCTGGTGACCCTGCTGGGGAACACGGCCATTGTGGCAGTGAGCATCCTGGACGTCCGCCTGCACACACCCATGTACTTCTTCCTGGGAAACCTCTCCATCCTGGACATCTGCTACACATCTACTTTTGTGCCCCTTATGCTGGTTCACCTCCTGTCGGCCCAGAAGACCATCTCCTTTATTGGCTGCGCCCTCCAGATGTGTCTGAGCCTCTCCACAGGCTCCACGGAGTGTCTGCTTCTTGCCATCATGGCCTACGATCGCTACCTGGCCATCTGCCAGCCCCTCAGGTACCCCGTGCTCATGAGCCCTCAGCTCTGCTTGTCCCTGGCGGGATCCGCCTGGGTCCTCTGTCTCTTCAAGTCAGTGACTGAGACAGTCATTGCCATGAGGCTGTCCTTCTGCGGCCACCATGTGATTAATCACTTCACCTGTGAGATCCTGGCAGTGCTGAAGCTGGCGTGCAGTGACACCTCAGTCAGTGAAGCCCTCCTGCTGGCAGGGGCCATCCTGCTGCTGCCTATCCCCCTGGCCTTCATCTGCCTGTCCTACGCCCTCATCCTGGCCACCATCCTGAGCGTGCCCTCAGCTGCTGGGCGCCGCAAAGCCTTCTCCACCTGCTCGGCACACCTGGCTGTGGTGATGCTGTTCTATGGCACCGTCATATTCGTGTACATGAAACCCAAGAGCAAGGAGGCCCGCATCTCCGATGAGGTCTTCACGGTCCTCTATGCTGTGGTCACACCCATGCTGAACCCTGTCATCTACAGCCTGAGGAACAAGGAAGTGAAGGAGGCGGCCAGGAAAGTGTGGGGGAGGAGCTGGACGTCCAAGTGAGGGAGGCCTGGAATCTTCAGGTTAGTAGGTGAGGCCTTCACAGGCCCACAGTGAGGACAGGTGGTGCACAAGGCTAAGCCTGGAATCCTCCTCCTGGAAAGCCAGCACCAAGTCTCACTGAGGCTGCCACAGACTTGCTCGCAAAGCCCCTTCCCTGGCATCGCCCTGGCCAGCCCTCCACATCGCTTCCTGCACCTGTGCACCAGCTCCCCGCTGGCCTCAAGGCTACACTCCTAGTGGTCCTTCCACTCTGTCATCCCCCCGGCATCCAGAGGGACCTCTGGGAAAAACAAATAGGATCACATCCTCTCCTGATTGTAACCCCCAAACGGCTCCCCCTACTCTCAGGACAAAGTGTAAGCTCTTCCCGGAGCATTCTAGGCCTTCACAAGCCGGCCCTACTGGTCCTGACTAACCCCCAGCCTTTTGCCCCACCTTCTCCTCCTGACAGCCACACACAACAGCATGTGAGTGCCCCGATGTTGCCCAGCCCTGCCCAGCTGCGGGCTCCTTCTGGTTCTTTCCATGAGGCAGCCACATCCAGCACGGCTTGACCCTCAAGGCCCAGCTCAAAGGTCACCTCCCCCAGGAAGCCTCCTCACTGAGCTCCTCCTGCTTCACTTGTGGTGTTATTGTAAGAGCAGACACAGAATCTACTCTGTCCCAAAGTCCAGCCCTGCCCAACCCTAGGCCCCCTAACAGGTTTTGTAAATAAATACATGAACACAATTTTGCAGGGCTGTTAGTGGCAAAGCCTGAGGTCCTTCCTAAACCTGAGCAGAGCAGAGACAAGTGTTCAAAGATGACAGGCATGGCCTGGTGTCCTGGAAGGCGACAGCAGAGGCAGTGATGAGGCCCAGAGTCCATGATCCCCAGAGCGGTCCATCCCTGGGGTACCAATCACCCTGAGCAGCCCAGGGCCTGTGTTCCCAACATCTGTCTGGAACAGCAACAGCAGCCATTGCCATGCCTCCCAGTCCAGCATCCAGGCCTCACCTGGCTTTGGGGAGACTTGCTCTACCCTTCCTTATCTCATCACAGGGATCCTGCCAGAACTGCCCCTTCCTGGTGCTCAGCCTCTTCCCACTTTCCTCCTGACAACTCAGTGAGCACACAGTAGAAACGGAAACAGATTCACAGAGTATCTCCATTCCCTGCCCCCATTCCCCGCCCTCTTCCCACCCCCCGCCTCAGTGGCATCATCTACAAGAGGAGATGCTGGCCTCGGCCTCCAAGAAGCAGTCCAGCTCTCCTGCCCCCTGCCACAGGGAAGCCCAGTCCCTGCTAGAGCTCTCAGTTCCCCTCCAGTCCCTCTTTCTGCTTTCCATGTTGATAGGAGAGAGCCCAGCCTACTCCCTGAAACTCAACCCTCTCTGACCAAGCCAGATGAAGGCTGCCCGCCAAGATAACCAGCTTTAAGGCCACGACAGGAGTTTGGACGTTATCACGTGGGCACTGGGGTTTACAATCACATTTACTTTTAGTTAGATCACTGATTAGATACCATTTTCCACCCATGAAATTGGGGAAGAATTTTTTTTAACATCTATTGGTAATGAAGGTACAGTAAAGTAGTAATACCATATGCGGCTGATGGAGATGGGAATAAGTTAATATAAACTTCCTGAAAAGTCACTTGGAAGTATGAATCAAAAGACTTAAAAAATTGTTAGGCTCTATGAGCTAACCCATCTACTTCTAAGAATTAGTCTCATATGATCATTAGAAACAAAGATTTATGAATAAGAATATACAAATAATAAATCCTGGTGGTATCCAATGACAGAATGTGATGCAGCCTTCAAAAAAATTCCTCTTTCCTGAAGAATATTTGATAATGAGAAATGCCCACAATGTAATTAATAGAAGAAAGCATAATTCATAATTTTGCATTCACTATGATGTTAAAAATGTTATTTTTTGAAGTATTTTTGTTATGGATTTATGAATTAGTATAGATTAAAAAAATCCTGGGAAACTACGAAAAAATATTAAGAGTTGTTTCCACTGGATGGTGGGGTTAAATAGGATTGATCAGATAGAGCTGTTTATTTTCTTATTTAATTCCAACAGTTCCAATATTTATAACATGAAAGTGACTTTGAACTTAAAAATAAGGTGATGCATTTTTTTTTAATTTGACAGAGATCACAAGTAGGCAGAGAGGCAGGCAGAGAGAGAGGAGGAAGCAGGCTCCCCGCCAAACAGACAGCCCGATGTAGGGCTTGATCCCCGGACCCTGGGATCATGACCTGAGCCGAAGGCAGAGGCTTTAACCCATTGAGCCACCCAGGTGCCCCAAGGTGATGCATTTTTAAGAAATGGAAGATCACCTGGTTCCAGAATACAGCACTGATGAGAAGGTCTCCAGCCTGAGGGACAAGAAGTGAGCAAGCAGCTGCCCTGTTCCAGGCTCTCATGGTGGGGATGGGAATAAGTCAGGGGCAGCCTGACCCGATGGGCAACCAGAGAGAGGGCAGCTGAGAAACACTTGAGATACACAGATGACTGCAGAGCTAGAAGATGGAGAGAGAGGCCTATGGGATGCAGCCTGGGTTTCTGGCTTATTTAGGTGGCCAGCACTGCCGCCCCGAGACAGAGATGGAGAAGATGAGAGATGCAGTGGGATGGTGTTGAGTTCCAGGTATCCACAGGTGACAAGAGGACATTGTTCTATGAGCATGGAGAAAACAAGTGGTAACAGTCTTCGAATGTTTGACTTTGACCTGGGATCTTGATAAAGATTCCAGAGGGCAAATCACAGTATACGGGGAAAATCTATAGCTGCTGCTGCTTTATTTAAGGCTGTATTGTAGTCTCTACAACTGTTTCAGCTGTTATTCTTTATTATGAAAGGAAGGAGAGGAAACCTGGAGAGACCCAAGCACCTGACTGAACCCAACTCAATGTCCCTCACAAGTGCTCACAGCCGCACGCTCTGTACAGCAATGCACTTTCCGGAACTTTCATGAGTCCTGATCCTCACAACATTCTGGAATGGAGACACCCTTTTCATAGACCAAGACACCCATGCCTAGGACAGGGGGCCACAGACTTCAGTCTCGGATCCAAGGGGTAGGATGGCAGTAAGACCCAAACGGGGTCTGTCCGGTGTCTCTCCTGTACCTATTTCACCACAGCCAGGCGCTCCCAGGGAAGTGCACGAATCCCGGGGTCTCTAAGCCCCACAGCTGCCAAACCTGCAAATGTGTATAGTTCCACAGTTTGAACTTTAAATTGGGTAGGGACTGTGAGGTTCCCCAGGGTATAGAGCAGAGAGCTCTGTGGCAGGGGACCAGGAGGCTGGTCCTCGAGCTTTGGCCCTGGCCCAGCCCAGCCCAGTGTGTCTGCTGGTACTGAGCTCAGCACCTGCTGGCTCTGCTCTCCCAAGCCCTGGGTCAGGACACCTGGCAGCCTGCTCCACCTACACACCTGTGTGTGCTCATGCCACTGGGCCACAGGTATGACGAGGTAAGGACGATCCATAGTCCAGCATGTTGGCTATTCTCATGAAATCTTTTTTGAACATATGAAAACCAGAGTATTTGCTTGTGAAAGAAGACATAATGATACTAGTGATACTGGCTACCACGTACTGATTACTTACCATGTGCCAGGCTCTGTGCTAAGAGCTCTGCATGCCCCATCTCATTGGCTCTTCAAAATAACCTCACAAGGAAACACTGTGCTTATCTCCACTCCACAGGTAAGGGAGGTGAGGCTGAGATAACTGCTAGCAAGTGACAGGTCTGGGACTTGAGCCCTGGTGGGTCGGACTCCAAAACCTTCACTCACCTGCTCTGCCATCCAGTGAGGAAGTGGTCAAGCAGGAATCCTAGATCCAGGCATGTCAGGGAAATTGCAACAGAAGCTTTGGTCCTTTTATGCCCATGCCCTTTCTTTTAAAATAATTTGTGAAGCCTAAAATAAAATATTAAATGGTTCAAACTAGATTTGCCAGCCAGTGAAATTGATATATTTACCTTGCAAAGTAACCCTGGGTCTGTCAGACCTTGGGGATGGAAGCTGCCAGACAGAGTGAGGAAATGTTTCAGAAGGGACAGGGTACTATATGTCACCGAATTGAGTGGTTCCATTCACAGGAGAAATCTGACCAAAGTCATACAGCAGAATCAGAACAGAAGCTACCATCAAACCTGGATCCCTCACTCCTGTCACAGGGCTCCCGGTCCTGGTTCGTGGCATCACCCTGCCTCTCAGGAGCTCTAAAACCGGGGTGTGGAATTCAATAGTTATTCTCAGAGACACTCAGTTTCCTATCTCTCCGTGAACCTGATTTGGCAGGATATGACAGCGTGTGAGATGCTAGCAGGTAGATGCCAGAGTGGTTTTCCGAGTGTATTGGGAAACCACCTCATGCCCAGATAGTCAACAGATTTCAGGTTTCCCTTCTCCTAGCATGTGGTAGGGTCACACAGGGCCAGTGAAGTGTGGGCAGAGGTGACCCATGACACGTCTGGGGAAGAGCATGTAACAGCTGGTGTGAATGCCTAGCGTGTCCCTCTCCAGACATAACTGGTGATGTCCAGATGGTGGGGCCTCCCTCAGCCAGGGTCTCTGAGGAGCTCAGCAAGGAACAGAGCCCCCTGAAAAGCTACAAAGGACATGGAGAACGATAAAAAAAAACTGTTGTCATGGTAAACCACTAAGATTGTGTGTGTTACTGCAGCAAAACCTAGCTCATCGTCACTGATGCACCCAGGGAACGGCGGCTGCTCCCTGACGTCCCCTCCCGTGCCCATGGCTCAGAGTCAAAGCTGCCAGTTACCTGGAAGCACGGTATTTCCTAGACACAGACCTGTGTCTTGGGGGCCAGAAGCCTGTCTCTCCATGAGCTGGCTCTAATTTCCATGAATCTGTTATAATCAGACTCTTAAATTGTGAGAGACCCACTCCTGAGTAGCTCCTCAGACAGAGCAGGGAGAAGCCCGGCACCCCCAGGGCTCTTCTCCAGAAATCACAACAGCTCTTTCTCTGCTGCTGTGTGTGTGCTTGTGGGGAAGGTGCTCTCAAGACGAGACATCTGGGATGAGGGATTTGGGGCAGCGGAACAGCACGGGCTCTCAACGGCAATCTCCAGCACCCACCAGGTGCTGGCACTGGGGAGCAGCAGTGATGGATCGGACACAAACCTTTGATTACAATAGTTCCCAGTCTATGAGACAGAGACCACACACTACCACACAAGGCAAAATTCGAGTACCCTGTGCTTATAGCTGTGAGCGTCGTGTTGTTGGGATGGTCAGTTCCATGAAGCCCTCTGAGTAGGCTATGCAGAGGAGGGGTGTGAGATCCGAGCCTCAAAGGATGAGTGGCAGAGAAAGCCTGCTCCAGGCTGAGGAAAGAGCATGAGAAGGGGGACGAGACAGGAGTGTGCGGGTTTGTCCGTTAGTGGGGAATTTTCTAGTGAGGCTGGAGCAGGGTGTGCAGGGATGGAAGGGAGGCAAGGCAAGTGGGCGGGCCAGCACCTGTTCTGAAAAGCCCTTAAATGCCTCTGCCATCCTTACTTGGGTCTTTCTGTTATGGAGGAGGGAAGGAAGAGAAACAAGAAGCCGGGTGGTTTCTGACCTTTCACCTGCTTGAGACCCCCCACACACACACCCTTATGTTAGGTGTCAGAATTCGAGGTTAACATAGGTAATTTTGTAATAACGCACCCAATAAAGACCAAACCCTTATACTTGCATCTGAAATGCTGTGGGTATAATCCAGACACTAGAAAAGGTACTTCCTTTTAACTTCTTTACAGATTTCAAGTTTTACTTTGTCCTTCCATCCCAGGTTCCCAAAGAGAACCTCAGGTTTTAACGTCCAGAGAGAGGAAGTGACATGTCCAAGGTCAGCAAGCATGACGGAATGAGTGTAAACTGTTAGGGCAGAAACCACATCTGCTTCTGCTGTATCCCCACCTCCCAGCACAGGCCTGGCACATAGAAGTGCCCCACAGCTATTTGTTTAAGGAGTGGATGAAGGAGCCACCACCACACTCACACAAGAGAAACCTTAACCTTAGCTCTTCGTGCAGATAAGATTTAAGGTCAGGTGCTGACCCAGATTAATCCACTGCCTCTGTGCACCCTAGAAATGCCCTTAACAATCACCCTGATTCAGGCTGGAGGAGGGGAAAGTGGCACAGGCTCTGGGGATGGAATGGGTCATGAGAGAGGCTTGAGCTCTTATCGGGAGGTGGCAAGCACAGATCGAGCAGGAGCCCTCTGGCTGAAGATACAGTCTTTGCTCGGGATCCTCAGACAACAGGTGGTGTTGGGAAGCTCACGAGCATCTTTATGGGTATGTCTCATCTGAGCTACACAGCACTTCCATTTTTCAAAGGGACACTGAGTCTCGGAGAAGCCACATGACATAGTCAACCTCACACAGTTAAGTAGGACTGACTCTGGGATGCAAAGCTTGAGTATCTGTTGAGTGACTGCTCTTGGCAGTATTCACTGCAGGCGGTGTGGGAAGGAAGGAGACAAGGTCCTGCTCCCAAGTGTAGTAGAGGAGACAAGTGCACAGCACATGGCAGGAGAACACAGAGGGACAGCGAAGGGCTAAGAGAGTGCAAGAAAGGAGAAGGTCACCCCTCAAGAGGCCGGAGGGAGAGGAGAGATGGAACCATGGTCTGAGCAGGAAGTCCCCACGGGGGAAGGGAGGGAGGACACTCCTCTAAAAGGGAACTTCTTGGGGCACAGTGTGGCTCAGCCAGTTAAGCTGCTGACTCTTGATTTCAGCTCAGGTCATGATCTCAGGGTCCTGGGATCGAGCCTCTAGTTGGGCTCCATGCTGAACAGGGAGTCCGCTTCAGGATTCTCTTTTTCCCTCTGTCCCTCCCCCTGCTCACTTGCTCTTTCTCTCTCTAAAATAAGCAAATAAATCTTTAAAACAAAACAAAATACAAGGGAACTTCTTGGGCAAGATGTAGCACTGGAAAAGACAAGGTCTATTCAGCAGAGGGTGAGGCCACCAGCCCCTAACAAATGCTAGATGCACTGAGGTGGAGGAATGAGCGGCCAAATCCAGCCCTGAAGGATGGGGCTCCAGTGCTGTCACAGGACATCGGTCTCTCAGTCAGCCCAGGAATGAGGAGGTGACTGTACCTTCTGTAGGTTAGATTTCATACTCAGCTCCAATTTCTGCTTTAGACCAGGGGTCACATGGGCCATAAGACAGCCTTCCTGCCTAACAAGACTGCCGCGCGTTGGGGACATTAGGGCTCCCTCCCGTGAATACCTGACACTGGCATTTTCCCAGGAGGCAGAGCAATGGAAGCCGTCTGGGAGAAAACTGAGGCCCTCCCCCACTTGCCCTCCTTTTTAGAACTAGTCACTGACTGACAACTCCCCTGCCAGATTAGAACCTGGTTTTCCCTCCTCCTGCGACATCACGGCCAAAATCATTTATCCCACAAGGCAATATGGAGGCCAAGAAGGGAGTCACTTGGCTTGCATGACCACTGGAATATATATGTTCTTGTATGTTCTTTTAAAAATCAACAGATGAGGGGCGCCTGGGTGGCTCAGTGGAGCCTCTCTGCCTTCGGCTCATGTCATGATCCCAGGGTCCTGGGATCGAGCCCTGCATCAGGCTCTCTGCTCAACAGGGAGCCGGCTTCCCCCTCTCTGCCTACTTGTGATCTCTGCCTGTCAAATAAATAAAATATTTTTTAAAAATAATGTTAAAAAAATCAAAAGATGAGAGGCCACCTGGTTGGCTCAGTCAGCTAAGAGTCTAACTCTTGATTTAGCCTCAGGTCACGATCTCAGGATCCTAGGATCAAGCCCCGAATTGGGCTCCCCGCTCAGCAGGGATCTGCTTGTCTCTCTCTCCTTCTGCCCACCCCCACACCGCTTCTCATGCTCTGTCTCTCTAAAATAAATAAATAAATCGTTTAAAAAATTCAGCAGATGAGGGAACTGGGAAAAAACGATAGCCTATCATTCCTTAAAGAGACATAACTGCACATCAGGCTTATACATCCTGTGGAGTGAGAACGTGTGATCCTTAACACCCAAAGGGACCACTCATCCCTCACCCACGGGCCTGCAAGAGCTCATCTCACCTGATTCAGGGAAGAAGGGGCAGCCTTATGATAGGTATGGTATGTTTCTGTCCACTTATTTTTCTTACTGTTGTACCCCCAGCACCTAAACAAGACCTAGCACAGAATCAATACTCAAAGCACATTCAGCAAATGAATGAATCTGAAATACCATGAGCATAATTCAGCCATATGAAGTCATAACCTAGAAAAGATGCCTCCTTCAACAGCCAAGAACACTAGATTATGACGGAGTGCGCCAAACATGAATCCTCCTCTCTTGTCTCCCCTGCCGTCACCACGGGAAGAATGAGGAGGAGCCTAGGGGGCTAGAATGTCCTCATTTCCCTAAGTCACATCAGAGCTGCAGAGCTGAGAGGGCCAGCTTGCAGTCCTGAAGTCCAACCCTCTCATTACACAGATGGTGAAACTAAATCGCAGGGGCAGAGATGACCTGCCCAAGGTCAGGTTGCTTGGTTTCCAGGCCAGCAAGAGCTTCTTCTGACTCACGTGTGGTCTGGACAGGAAGGAGGGACAAGGAGATGACAAACCAGACAGCTGTGACAGAATTCATCTTGCTGGGGCTCCAAGAGCACCGTAACCTTGAGACAGTCCTGTTTGTGCTCTGCCTGGGCATCTACGGTGTCAATGTCCTGGGGAACTCCCTCCTCATGGGGCTGAGCGTGCTGGACCCCCGCCTGCACAGCCCCATGTACTTCTTTCTCAGCAACCTCTCCCTCATGGACATCTGTGGCACATCCTCCTTTGTGCCTCTCATGCTGGTCAACTTCCTGGAAGCCCAGAGGACCATCTCCTTCCCTGGCTGTGCCCTGCAGATGTACCTGACCCTGGCGCTGGGTTCCACAGAGTGCCTGCTCCTGGCCGTGATGGCCTATGACCGTTACGTGGCGATCTGCCAGCCACTTAGGTACCCAGAGATCATGAACGGGCAGACTTGTGTGCGGATGGCAGTGCTGAGCTGGGGGACAGGCTTTGCCAACTCACTGCTGCAGTCCCTTCTCACCTGGAGCCTCCCCTTCTGTGGTCACAATATCATCAACCACTTCTTCTGTGAGATCTTGGCAGTGCTGAAACTGGCCTGTGGGGACATCTCTCTCAACGCACTGATGTTAGTGGTGGCCACAGCGGTCCTGACGCTGGCCCCACTCCTGCTCATCTGCCTGTCCTATGTTGTCATCCTTGCTACCATCCTTAGGGTGCCCTCTGCTGCAGGCCGGCGCAAAGCCTTCTCCACCTGCTCTGCCCACATCACAGTGGTGGTGGTTTTCTATGGGACCATCTCCTTCATGTATTTCAAGCCCAAGGCCAAGGACCCTGACCTGGATAAGATTATTGCACTGTTCTATGGGGTCGTGACACCCTCACTGAACCCCATCATCTACAGCCTGAGGAACGCAGAGGTGAAGGCTGCTGCCCTAGCCCTGCTTGCGGGAGGCCTGCTCTCCAGAAAAATGGCCCACCCTCTCTGTTGCTCTTCACCTCTATCATGCACGGCAGGCTAGGTCCATCGTGGTGAAGACTTGGAATTGCAGTGGCTGAAACCCACAAGGGTTTATCTCCCACTCCCGCTGCAGGTCCTTTAGCAGCTGACTGGTGGCTGGGGTCAGCTCTCAATCATCTTCATCCCTCTGGGCCTCAGGATAAGCAGCTACCATCTGGAACACTGCTGGTCACCGTGACAAAGCCTGCACTGGCTCTTTGAGCTTCACTTCCACCTTCACTTCGTCCGCCAATGCAAGCACGTGCCACAGCTAACATCAAGGGGCAGACGAAGCACACTCACCACGTGTCTGGAAGGAGCAGGGAGACTGAGAAATCTGTGAATAGTCATCAGCAATAATGGCTGCCACACTATCCTACAGTCAACCCAAGAGCCACTAGATATTTGCCTCCGTCTTCTCTCACCATCACTGCCCCACACATCCAGTCAGTCATGAAGTCCTAGAGAATCCATGGCCTAAGACCTGAATGGGTCCCCTCCTTTCTCCTCACAGTGCCTCCTCAAGAAGCCTTCACTCTCCCTCTCTCTCAAATACTGCAACAGCTGTGTCACTTTCGTCCTACAAACGCCCTTCAAAATCTACCCTCTGCACTAGCTGTCAAAACGCCAATCTGAGAAAATCCAAAAAACAAAATACCAATCAAACCATGCCACTCTCCTGCTTAGATCCCCCAATGGCTCATTTCCCATGGGATAAAAGCCAGACCCCTACCTCTCCATCCAACCTCATTCCAGCTGCTTTCCTCAGCCCCTCTCCACCCACACACTCTCTCCGGATCCAGGTCCCCTGAACTATTCCCAGTTCCTCAGCAAGTATCAGTCTTTTCTGCCTCTGTCTCCCCCTTGCCAGATGCTTCTTGATCTTTAGCTAACATGTACTGGATCACAGACCAGGCCAAGCCCTATACTGTGTCCTAAGTGCTTTACTGACTGGGGACCACCTGGAATGAGTGGAGGAATACAATATGGACACTGGTGACCAGAAAGAACACCTTGGCATTACAGAAATTTATTTAATCCTTACTCAGATCTGCCCCCTCTTCCAAAAAACCCCCTTCTGACCCCTCCTAGCAGGGTGTGGTCTGTCCCAGCTCTATGTCCCTCTTCACAGAAGGACTTTATCCTGAATCCTAGCTATTTGGGTTCAAGCATCCTAGTGACCTGACTCTATATATCCTAATATGAAGGACTAGTATTTCTGATACAAGGAAGAGACATCAAGCCCACACCTCTTGACTCACCATTCAGTTGGCCACATCGCTCTACTCAGGGCCCCAAGGAAGTGACAGAATTGCAGAAAGCAGAGAACAAAGGGATTTTTCCTGGTTTTTGAGCTTTAAAAACCTAGGCTCTAAGGTCTTCACAGGAGAGAATGAAGGCATAGACAAGAACTAGAAGAAAAACCTAAGTAAAAGGGAGTTTTCCCAACCTCCAGATTAATGCTCTAAGTTGAGGGAGAAGGAAGAGAGAGAAGGGGATGCAGTAAGAGCACTGGCAAAGAAGGGTCCCAAAAGGAAGAGGCCCTGAGCCACATTCCCTAGGCCAAATATCCGGACAGATTTGTAGGATCTGAAAGATGGAGGAACTCATGCCTTGTTGGTCAGGTAAAACCCAGAGCAGGCCCCCAAAGTAGAAATGGCTTCAAGGTGTGTCTGGGCTATCCAAGCCTCACAGGTCTTTGTGGGTGGCACGGAAGTCAGGGAGGGCCTCAGCACTGACAATGGTTATGCAGATGGGAAAAAGCGCTCTGGGATGGCCTGCCTACACTGCTAACTGGGGACCAGGTGGAATGATGGAACTCACGATGGGTCCAGTGTGGACCCCAGTGACCAGAAAACAACCTCTCAACGTCTTCCCATTATTTAAGATCCTCAAGACTCAGCTATGACTCTTACAGAAAGAGAGGAACTCCCAAACTGACAAAGGATATCTCTCAGGCAAAAAAGATGACACTCGGGCAAAATGGGGGCTCAAAATAGAAGTTATGTTCTTGTGATATTTCTCGCACATTTGTGATTTGTACCTGCTAGTCCAATTTCCTGAAACCTCAGCTTCCTTTCCTGTTGGGTGTGGGCACCACAAGGGAAGTCTGTCTCACTAATTTAAATCACCCTAACACACACGTGCATGCACACACACACACACACACACACACCCCCCTACTCCCAGCGGCTGCAGTCTGCCATGATGGAGCAAAAGGCTCCGGCAGAAGCTCCAGCAGCTCATTCCAGCTGGGTTCCCACCAACCCTGCTCATTTTTTTGGACCCTCTCTTTCCCTCTCCTCCCCACACCCTTGGCCCAAGGGAAAAAGGCAGCACAGAACCAGCAAATACTTCATTGGAGACACACCAGACTCCACCTGCATCAACTCAGGATACCAGTGCCCCCAGCCCCAGCCCCACCTGCCCTGCAATCCCCCTCCCGGCACAGCACAGCACAGCATGGCACGGTATGGCCCAGACACTGCCTTGGGAAGGAAGCCTGAGACCAGAGTTGCTGAGCTGCTGGGAAGAATTGGAGACTCGTTGTCCCCAAGATGGACTCCATTTCCTCTGGAATGATGCCATATCCTGAGAGGGCTTTGTCTCCCTGGGAAGGAATCCATATCCTTAGGAGAGCTCCACATCCCTGGGAAGGACTCCACACTCCTAGGAGGGACTCCTTGGTCCGGAGGGGCTCTAGGGTTCTACACAGGCTCCATCCTTAAGAAGGGCTCCATGGATGCAGGAAGACTCCAGGCCTTCAGGAAGTTCGCCAGGTCCCTAGAAGAGCTCCATGTCCTTAAGAAAGACTCTATGTCCTCGAGAAATACAACCTGTCTCTTATCCAGGGAGGGTTCCACACTCCAGGAAGGGCTCTCTGCCCCTAGGAAGGGTTCATGCTCCCCAAAGGCCAGGCCCAAAGCCCCACTCAGCTGGAACAGATGCTGCTGACAGTGGCCCCACCTGGACCCACAAGGCCCAGCTCCTCCTGCTCATTGATGCACAGCTGGTAACCGCAGCCCCGGGCCCGAGCTCCAGATGGGACCCGGTGGTCAGTCTTGGCACGTGGGGGCAGCAAGAAGCCCACGCTGCCAGCGATGAGCATATGCCAAATGCTGTGAATGTAGAAGTAGTTGTCTCGGGTCTCCACAAAAGCATAGAGTAGGACAGCACTGCCCGCAATCAGGCTGCCCGGACACAGGTAGAAAAGCCAACGGCGCCATGTGGGTGGGTAGCAGTGCCGGCGGCGGACGCTGCGTACTGTCTGGGGGAAGCAGAGAAGTGGGACTCAGGAATACAAGGCCTTGGAACCCAAGCCAGAGCTGATCATTCCCAGGCTTCCCAGAGCCCTCGTCATGACCCGAAGGCACCGGCCAAGTCTGAAGTGGGCACCATGAACAGCACAGTGATGATGACAGGATCCAAGCCCACCTTAAATTGGGGACCAGATCCTCAGGGCCCTGCACCCAAGTCCTGCTGGGACGCCCCCCTCCCCAAGCCCTCCCAACCTTACCCAGGCTGTGGCCAAGATGCCCAGGGCGAAGAGACTGGGTCCAAGCAGGTTCCAGAGTCCATGTCGGTCAAGCTGCAGAGCCATAGACAGCAGCATAGCCCCCAGCAAATACAGCACCTGGAGAGAGAGGACTCCAGGGGCTGGGCCGGGATGGCGGGAGGCACTTGGCAATGCCCCCAGGGAGAGGTTGGGAGTGAGCTTCAAGTGGACTTTGCCTACAGTTGTCCCCCAGGGCCCACTCAGGACTGACCTGCTTGACCACAGGCTGTAAACGCGCCATGGCAATGACAGTGACCCACACGGACATTAAGGAGCCCAGGAAATCACAGAACTGCAGCACATCGTAGTCCATGATGCAGAAAACCACAATGCCTGGCTGGTCACAGGCATGGTAAAACTGGAGGAAGAAATGACAGGCATTGAGAGAACTTGGGGCAACGGTTCAGGTCCATGAAGCAGGAGAAAGAAGTCACGAGGATGGTGTGCTGCTGTCAGAAAAGCAGAGGTCAGAGGTCACAGACTGAGCAGAACTGGGAAATGCCTGACTCCCGGCTCCTGAGAAGAATGTGGTAGGGAAGCCTGGTCTGCCTCACAAGCCATTATGTATACACCAGCCCTGACCCTGTCCTTACCTTCCTAATCTTCCCAATTCTGGAATGTACTATGGAGAGCACAGGCTGGTGGGGATTCCAGGTATGTCAGTCTAAGGCCTATCCTTCCCTTCTTCTCATGCTCACCATGGGTCCCACCTATAATCCCCATCACTGGCCCAAGCTATGGGGCTAGACCCTGGTCTCTGGCCACCCTAGACCCTAAGCCTCCCCTGCATATCCCAGTTTCCCCTGATAGCTCAGACTCGGAGTTAGGATTCATCCTTAGGCTTAGGCCTTACACTAACTGGCCCTCTTCATCCCCACCCACCCAAAGTCATGGGTGGACGGATGGGGGAGAAAGCAAGAGAAAAGGCAGACCCTGGACCATGGAGAAGAGCACAACACTTTATACCATGGAGAAAAATACAAGGAAGGGACAGTGTCCGCCTAGCCTCTACTGTGGGAAAGGTGGTAAAGAGGAGTTAGGAAGGGGGCACAGGGGACACAGGTGTGATTAGATCAGACTATACTGGGCACCCCAATTAAGAAAACAAGGTCTGCAGTTAGCCCCCCTTGGTCTGTGGTCCCAACCCCTGTGCCTCTCTGGACAATGCAATCATGGCTGCAGGCATCCTGTGTTCCCTTATTTGTAAAAAAGGTCCAAAAATGATCTGAGTTCTTTTTACCTTAGAACATTTGCTGTCACCTTCTCTGAACTTCTGTGTAGAATTTATGTGATTTTTCATTGATGCCAAACACTAAGAACATGTATGGTTTTAAGATTATCTTTGGTGCAAAGATGACAGGAATGTGTATCCCTACGAGCTCACCCAAAGACAAGACACTGGATAAAAACTATGAGGACAAACGCTCCAGACCAGGAATAAACATCACAGTGGCATGCTCACTCTCCAATCACCTGATATTGCCCCTTCTCCACGTCACAAGGAACAGATGGTTGTGGTGATGAAAAAAGAAAATTAAAATGCTGTAATGGGAGAGAAAAGGTTTTTGGCCTATATAAACTTGGTGGAAATCTACTCATTGGAGTTGACCTTGAGACATTCCAGAAGATTTTACAGGACCAAAAAACTGACTCAATCTGCTTGATCTCTGTCCCCTGCATGTTAACCCCGGTCCTCAGAGAACCATGGCTGCTGAGGGCACCTTTTGATAGTAGAAACAAGTTGCTAGAGTTGCCACGGTTGTAATGAAGTTCACCAGGCTGAACTGAAACTGGGGCAAGGAGGCTACAGGTTGTACCACCCAAAGGTGGCCTCGGAAGTGGCTTGATCTCTGACAGAAGAGGCCCTTCAGGTACCACTTTTAGCCCAGGTCAATCTCTTCATCATTCTATGGAAAGGCAACCCTAAGTGACAAGGGCTCTGAGTCTAGAAGAGAGGTGGACTTACAGACCTCAGTGAGACAGGCAGCCTGGCCCTCCAGAGGCATATCCGTGATTGTGGGTGGAGGGCAGGGAGATATGGCCCACCGCTAAGGAAAGAAGTAGCTGAGCAATATTCAGAGCATTCTCTTCTGGAAGCAGTGGCCTCTGTAACCTCGGGGAAGGATGGAAATGGGAGAACCTGGTCTCCTGTTTGGATGCATTACTGCTGAGAATGAGAAGGTGGAGGTGAGTTCAGAGAAAAGGAGCTTTCTACCCTGAATTCAAATCATAAAGCACGACACCCCAACCTTAATCAAACAGCATCCCCCTTAGAAAAAAGCAGGTGGGAAACTGAAGCAAGTCTATTGTGAAAACTGGCAGAATCCAGTCCAGGAGCAGCCAACAGTAGAGTGGGAAGGCAATTCTTTCTTTCTCTTGTACGTGCTGATTAATTGGGAGTTTAGTTCCTAAGCAAACGGATTATTTTGGTCTTTTGCTATTGTAGCTATTGGATATTAATTATTCTCTACCTCTAAGACCAGCTATAAGAGACTCAAAAGTTCAGTCTCTAGAGACAAAGGATAAGAAAGAAATTGCTAAGTTTCTTTTGACCTGTTGAAGATTTCGTCCAGTCAATTCAAACTGCAAAATTTATAACTTTGGAAAAGGTGAATAATTAAGAACAGGGAGAAGCTAGGAGTTAAGAAAAAAGAAAACTTAGGGATATTAATTGGCATTGGGAAACCTTGGGTTTAATTCCTTCAAATTTTAAAGTCTTAAGCTTGGGTACCTATCGTCTGTCTTTCCCTGCACTTTGGAGGTAAAGAATGCTGTCCCTTCACTTCAGGAACAGACTGCTTTGTTTTGAGTACTCCAAGCTTTTAAAAGGGCTTGCAAGTTAAGCAACCACGGCTCCCTCTTACATATTATTAAATTGAGAAAGTAAGTTCTTACTGGGAAACTGAGAGCCTTTTCACCCAAGTCCACATCTGCATTTGAATTAGTATCTGAACACACCTAAAAGATCGATTTTTTTCAATTCTTTCTTTCTTGTACGTGCTGATTAATTGGGAGTTTAGTTCCTAAGCAAACAGATTATTTTGGTCCTTTGCTATTTTAGCTATGGGATATTGATTATTCTCTACCTCTAAAACCAGCTATAAGTACTACAGCTACTAAATTACCCAATACTATTTTCTGATTTGGATTTTATTTTAAAACACTAATTTTACACTTCAGGCCTTCACCAAGCTTGCTCCATCTGCCTGACTCTCAAGTATATAAAAGGAAATGCCCAAACATATCTTGAAGAGGGGCTTGTAATAAATCCTTCAATTTCAAATAAGAGAAGATATATATCAGAGAAAAGCAAAGCTAAATCACCTAATATTGAAGACACATATAAGGGAATAATTAACTGAAGGCTGATTGTCCTCCTAAGAAATTTCTGTGCAATGAAAAAAAGAGTAGGGGATAATGGAGAGATTGCCTCTGGAGTAGAGAGGTTTGGGGAGAAACCATTGCACTAGTACTGACTGATTATTCTCCAAGCATTCTAAAAGGTCAGAGAGATTTTTAAGGTCAGAGAAAACCTACAGGAATAGAGTAAGTTAAAACTGCTATGTGAGGTGAACAAGATGATATACCCTTCACCAATCCTGATCTGCCTATGGTCACCGCTCAGTGTCTAAAAACACCATTGGTAAAGTCTATTACTGACTCCTTCGTGGTGCTTAATTCACTAGGGAAACCTACCAACAACCTGTGTCAGCTTACTTCACTGAAACTTCTCAACCTGGAGAAGACAGCATCTTGCTATCATATATTCTGGGTATCTATCTGTCCCTTCTACCTGCACTGCTTCCACTTGTTTTTTTTTTTTCATGGAGCAGAATCCACCATCCACTGCCATGGCATCCCACTCATTACCATCCTTAACCAGGAGATACAACTTAGAGTAAACAAAGCAAAGCAAATCACTCATCACCACAGAGTTCACTGGTATAAACCTACTGCCCATCACCTAGAAGCAACCAGCTGAACAAAACACTGGAATGGCCTACTGAAGGCTTAGTTACAGTGTCACTCTAAGTCTGGAATAGTCTCCTATGTTTGGCGCACAGTGTGTCCTCAGTAAGCTCTCATCATCTTATACTTTATGCCATGTATGTTCATGAGAGAATATCCCTACACTAATAAACTTTCCTCCATGCAGAAACAAAGAAAGAAACTTGCAATATTGTTGATCCACTGAAAACTTTGGGCTAATTTTTACACTGGTATTTCTTCTGTCAACAGAAATAAAAAGAAATGACAGAAATAACGTAGAAAGATTGGGAAGTTTAAAAAAAGAAATTTAGATTACAAACTGGCTTCTGTTAATATAATTCTAATCTAATTTGACACCTTCCTCAGCTTTGGACTGTTTATGAGGTAAATTTTTTTTTAAATTAACCTAAATTGTTTTCTGTGAGATTTCATATTTTTATAACATAACTATATAGTTCATCTGGTGCTTCAAAATGGAGTATTCAGGCACTACAGAGTGTAAAACTGGAGATGCAAATACATTCAATCCATGCAGGGACTGGAATATCTGCACTCAGGATATAATGGAATTTATGGCTATTCCCTTATTATCTGCCTCCATTTCCTCTTGGAAACAGTCGTGGGATTTTGCCAAGGGCCACTAAGAATTACTTGTGAGGTGTGAGGAACAGAAGAGATAAGCAGAAGGCAGGATATCAACAATCAGCAAGAAAGTCCCCAGGGGCCCCGGGGACTTTCGAACATCAGCTTGTGGGAACGGATTGTGAGGCTCCAACTGGCACTGGGAAGAATCCACGGCGTGAACTGTATGGGCTAGAGCCATACAACTGCAGTGTTTGCTGTATTCCCCTTGATGAATTCTTGCATTTGGTTATATTTTGGGGTTTTGATCAGCTCTTCTTATCTTTTAAGAATTTGAGAACTATTTTTAAAGAATAATGTGAGAACTATTAAATGAGGTCGTAAGTTTCTCTACATATTCCAGGACTTCTGAGAAACTGACATCAGTTTAGAAATTTACCAATGCGTCCTCTCTGCCATGGTGCCAGGAGACAATACAGCTCAGTGAGTACACATAAGGCATCTAGAGAATTCTGGTTCTACCACTCATGTTACACCTCAGACAAAGTACTTAAACTGCCCTCACCTGCAAAAAGGGATGATGATGATGATAATATAAGTGCCCATCTATTACTCTAATGGTATTGTGAGGACTCAGTTTGCAGTGTCTGACACACTAGATGTTATTTTGCTGTTTCCATTATCTGAACTGGTCTGGCTATACACAAAACAAAGTGCTGGATTTGTGACCTATTTTTAACATATTTTACATGTTATGTAATATATTTTGCATTTTCAATTTACACTCTAAACTCTTGAACAAACCTACTGTGTGCTCCCATGCCCTTGATAGGAATCGATGCACTACTCCCACATATAGACTGTCCTGGCTTTGAAGACAGGGGATAAAACAGTTATCCACGCCCTGGTAGTTTTACCTGCAATTTGACCACTGGGTCCTTAAATGGAGACTACTGGGGAATGACGTAAGTCCAAACTAAAGAATGAGAAGGAAGAACAATGGGGACCCTGCCCAGGAAACCTGGATGACCAGCATCACGTTTGGCCCATGTGGAAAAAGAAGAGGAGTTAGAGCAAGACTACAGGCAACACCACAGAGCCGGCATCATCTCCTTGATTTTTCACCCTATTATTTTTTTCTTTTTTAAGTAAGCTCCACACCTAACATGGGGCTTGACTTCATAAGCCTGAAATCAAGAGTCGCATGCTCTACTGACTGAGCCAGCCGGGCACTCTGCTTATTATCCTAGTTAAATGGAAGTTCTGCATATGATGTCAGCCAGTGTAGGCTCCCCTGGTGTTCCAAATGGGGAAAAGGCCTTTTCTTTCAAGGATGACTTGCCATTGTCTCCAGAATATAAGGAGTCATCTGGTACTAAACACTCTAGAGCCAACACCCAGGATGCTTGTGCAAAGTGCAGGAGAATGAACCCACTCTCCCCACATGTTCCAGGCTCCCGATACACTTAGGTACTGTTACTGATTGTGAGTCCTATTAGAGCCTCATGCAGCCTAGAGTGGGCTGGTGGAACAGCTGATGCTAGAGGATTTGGTGAGCAACAGTATAAAGGGCATCTGGCAGTTAAAAAAAAGAGAGAGAGAGAGAGACAGAGAAACAGTGTCTACTGTAAAAATAGAATGAGGCACTATCAGAGCAGGTCTAAAAAGGGGGACAGCCAACCAAAATTGGAGTGTGCTCTTCTCACCCAGCTTAAGAGGGGAAGGTCTCTCTACCCAGCATGGTTCTAGCTTCCTCTTCTTCATCTGTGCATGTACATCCCAGAGGACCCTACAACACGCCCCTCAGTTTCAGAACATTCACCTCCCCCTCCACTTTCTGCTAAATGATAAGTAGGATTTTTGTAATTTGGACATATGTCTGATCTATTAATGCCGAACAAAAGGGAAGCACATATTGGTTTTTGTGATATTCTTGTTGCCAAGACATGAGGAAAGTCTGAATCCATCTAAGATTTTTGCAGAGCTCAGAGGCAGGCACTGTATGTCACGAGATGCCAAGAGCCCAGAGAGGAGCTGAAAAGATCCCTAGATGCAGCATCTCAGGGGGAGAATCTACATGAGGGCTAAGTCACGTTAGCAGACTCACTCCTCTATCCTTTTCTTATTTATGGATTTATTTACTGTTTATGAAGCTTGCTAGTAATATGAACTTTTCTGATTATGGGAAAACACAGAGGGGGGCTGTGAACATTCTGTAATGAGAGGCGAAGGATTTAAAACTATATTAAACTTCATCAAAATATGTTTCTTTGCACTGCAATTTGGTATCAAGCTGCCACTTCCCATGCCGTCTCAGGATATAGTTGAGTCCACAAAACTTTTTAGGATCCCAAGAGCCAGAATGTTGTATAAATTACCCAGTTATAGAGATCCTGTCCTCCAAAAGTTCCCATGAGAAATCAAGAGGGCCATGGTGACTGAATAGGGAGATACCTTTTCATACCATAAGAAAGAACAAGCTAAAGATATAGAAATGCCCCGTATAATGAAGAACATGAGCACAGTACAGCCAGCCCTCACATCACCGGAGATGAAAGTGGAGACTCTGTAGAGACTCGGGAGAAAGTGCAGATCTCCTGTCACCATACCAAAGAGAAAAGAGGAAGCTGCAGACACCATTCCATACTGTAGGACAGCCAGTATATTGCAGAAAAGCTCCCCCTGGCCCTCAGTGTATAAGACAGCTGGAGACCACACACTCTTTCTAGCAGCTGTTGGTTATCTTAAGTTACAAACAGCCCTGTTCATTTATGCTGATGTGCCTTACAAAAATTGCCATATTCTACCCATGCCGTGAAGAGGGAGACATCCTCATATAATGAAGGTGTAGACATGCCCAAACCTGTGGAAAACACGGTGGAAATGCAGACCCCCACCCATCACCATGAATAAGGACTCAGTGAAGACACAGATGCACCGCATACCGTGGAGAAGAACATGGTGAAGGTGTAGACAGCAGCTTCCAGCACATATCGACTCCGAATGGCCAGGACCACAGGTGGCAAAAACATGAGGTTGCTCAGGCACAGTAGTAGCGTGGACAGCAGCTGGAATCCATAGGTGAGCGCATCCGCGCTGTCGGTGCAGCCCCAGCCCCTCCAGCCTAAGAGTGGGGAGGGCACAAGGTAGAAGGTGGAAGAGGGCCCAAGGCAGCCACAGGTTCGGCACTCCTGCTGGAGGCCTCTCGCCAACCCTATGACACTGCCAGGGAAGGTAGTCTCCGGCCTCCCATTCTCTCCAAACCCATCCTCAATTTACAGTGCCGCCACCCGTCCAGCCCCAACTCCCAACCCAGGAAGCCCGCGCCCAGGCTCCCTCGCCAGCCCAGCCCGCTCACCGGCCTTGCACTCGCAGGCCGCGTACAGGTAGTTATGTGTGCGCAACAGCTTGCACTGGCCGTAGGGCCCGCAGTCGTCCACGCAGGGGGAGAGGAAAGTGCGCAGCCGCACCTCCGCCGTAGCGTTCCGGCACCGCACGTACCTGCGCACACCGGGCTGTCAGCAGGGTCCAAAGCCGCTCCTTTCGTGCCCGGCCCCGCCCAGCCCCACCCAGCTCACCGATGCCCCACCCCGCACAGGGAGCGCAGGGTCAGGAACCAGGTTCCAGTCTGTGGGAAGGGGATTCGCAGCCTGGCCACTCTGGAAGTGGCACTGACGGAGAGGAGGAAGCCAGCCAGGGACTCTTAGGGGAGAAGGTAGAAGAGAGGGTATCAGCAAGAGGGAAGAGGAGTCTGTATGGGGTCAAGACCTAAAGAACCTTCACCCACCTGACCCCTTCCCTGGCCCATCCTTCCTCCATACCATTCCCCACTGTCGCCAGCTCCAGAGTTATAGACTCTTCTGCTTTCCCCATTCCTCACCCCCACCTTTAGAACAAGTCACCGCTGCATCCCCTAGGCTCAAGGGCACCTCGTGAGTCAGGCATCCAAACACCGTCACGTTTTCCTGGCGCAGGGAGCTCTGGGGAGGACAGGTATGAAGACAAGGCGGTCACACCCTCTAGACCCTACCATCACCCCACCACCGCCAGACTCCTACACCTGTTAACCCCTCTCCAGAAACCCTTCCAGGAGCTCACTGGACATCCCATTCCTGCAGGTGCTCTCCACCGCAAAAGCCCGCCTGCCCGCCTTTCTTTCTTCCTTTCTTTCTCTGTCCTTCTCTCTCTTTTCTCCCTCTCTCCCTCTCTTATCCCCATTCTTAGAAAAATTGGAGAACACCAGATTCTCCACAGCAGAGATCTTTCAAAGACTGATGCAAATGCAAGGCCCAGTTGTCTTTGAGCAGAATTGTTTAAACTCTATTCAAACAAGAAAGAACACCCTGTTTCAGTCCCATCTAGCTTATAAGAAGGAGTAAGTGGGGGGCTGTTGCTAGATGTAGAAACTAGTTGTGAACAAAGGAAACTGTAAGGTTTTCAATCATCTTCACTTGGGTCTGAAGGCAGGAGGAGTGTAAAGAAATGTACTCTTCCGGGGTGAAATGATCCTAGGTACTGAACAGCAGTAACAAAATGTGGTGGTGGGGCGGGGGAGGGAGGATGAAGCAACCTGTCTGGGATTTAAAGAAACCAGATATCCATAGGAATAAATGTAAGGAGTGTCTATAAGAATAAAAGTAACAGAATGCCATAAGCTCACCTCATTCAGGAAGGATTCGAGGTAGCTTATTAAATGCATATATTAAGATTAAAAATGCATGAAGGAAATTTAAAAATCAAGATAAAAAAAATAAACTCTGTCCCTAGATGTAAGCCGTATATTTGATGCTGACTTCCAAGCAACCAAAGCAAAAAAGGAAACATAATGAGTTACCAGATTTTATCTTACAAGTCCATAAGATAAAATTTAATTAGAGTCTCAAGAGAAGCATAGCATCCAAATGGGTGGTTCTCAGGAAAATTCTCATCAAAGAAGCACCGTGTTCTGTGATGCATCCTATCTTCAACCACAAGTGTGAATTTCATACAACTTGCTTTAACTTCCCTCAGTGCAAGCCAGGGTAATATACCAAAGTATTATTCCATAAAAGTCATACTAGTGGGAAGCCAAGGCCGGGGGTGGGGGGTGGAGAGGTGTCCTCTAGGTATGCAGTTCTCTGATCCAAATGTTCAGTTCTTGATTCCAAGGGAAAAAATAAAAATACTCAGAGGGAAAAATCAGAGTAGATGAGCCAATATATCTTTCAGAATAAATATAATGGGTTGTTTGAGGTGTGCAGCAAGTGTCATGGCAGATGGGTGTAATATAAGCAGATGAATATAGAGAAGGACAGGGTGAGGGGCTGCAGGGGTTTGGGGCCTCTACTCTCAAGATAACTGAGGAAGAACAAGTATGGGTTGTACTGCTCTCTGAAACAGGCTATACAGTTTCAAGGTCAAATCAAGACCTCACTGTCATGGCCCAAAGGCAGTAAGAGTAACAGAGATTTTAAGTATGAAAATAAGGAATATCTTTGGGTTTAAGAATCTGATCTGTCCTTACCAGCAGGAGGACTAAAAAGTTCTGAGCCATGTTCTACAAAAGGCCACATCTAGCCATAGACCAGGTCTCAGGTTGGCTGAAAGGGAAATGGTTCCCCTCCCCGCAGAGCTGGAGCCTAGTACATAAATTACTGGATCGATGCCAATCTAAGACAGTCACTAATGGCCTGACACAGGGCTCTTCCCTAAGCTTGGTCTTATTTAATGCTGAAAATAATAACTAAGAGGTACAGAATGCTGGCTTTTGAAGCATGTGAATTACACAAAGCAGGTAAGACCCAAAACCCAAGCTAGTATTAGGCAGTGGCTCAAAGATGGACATAAATTCTTACACTCAAGTTAAAAGTTTCACTGCAAAAATACAAGGTGGAAATTGGCAGCAGTTCACATGAACCAGCTCAGGGCACAAAACTGTGTTCTTTAGTGACAAGTAGACAAACACAGAACTTAATGTGAAAAAGGACTGAAGAGATAAACATTTTTAGGTCTTCTTCAACTTTCCAAAGCTTTGACTTGTGATCCTATTACTTTTATAATAAAAAAGTAAATGTATATAGCTGGTTTGAGAAAATAAAAAGAAAAAAGGAAAAGACTCTGAGATCTTAATTCACCACAACCCCAGGTAATCCCCCAGTGTGATGTGGTAGCTCAAAAAGGAAACTTGACCTCAGGCTGCACAAAACCGCATGCCACCCCGGTCAAAGCCCCTTGGATCACTTATCTCAGAGGCACTAGGACCAGAGGAGACAGAAGAGGAGGAGGAGACGTCTAAGATGCTGAGGTTGTTTGGCTTTCGGGAGATGAGGGGCATCTGAAGGATTGCTAAACAGGATAGGAATGTAACAACTGTACCACAATGAAGATGTAAAATAACAGGGGAAACTATGCAGGGAAAGAGGGGGCATATGGGGACTCCCCATACTTTGTGCCCAATTTTTCTGTAAGCTTAAAACTGCTCTGAAAAAAATAAGTCTATTAATTAAAACAAAAAAAGGACAAGGATAGATTTACTGGATATAGCTTCTGGGGCAAAACAGATTGGTGGGTAGAAATCCATGGAGGCAGATTTTCATGGAATGTCAAGACAGTCTTTAGCAATCAGAGCTGTCTAAATATGGACTGCATGGCCTCAAGTGGTGGGGAACTCCCCATCACAGGAGATGCAAGAAAAGTGAACACCTGCCAAAAAGGCCCTTGGGAAGTAGAAGGTTAGCCTATAAAACTGCGATAACTTAGCCCACTCTGAGTTGCCCTGGCTCACCTAGCCTATCTGTAGTAGAATCAACACTCAGGAATGTTTGTATGTTTGTTGATCAGTCTTGGACAGAGACATTGTCCCTAATTGTAAAGTGGGCCCAGAGCAACCCAGATATGCTTTGAGAAGGTAGTAAGAACCCCTACATCCCTGACATGTTCTCCTTCAAGTTCCCCTCCAAGGCAAACCCCCCCACCCCACTTTCCACCAAGAGTACCACATTGAGCTGGAGCTCCAGACTGAGGACGCCTCCACTGTCCAACACTGGCAGCAGCCTCAGGGCAAACACTGCAGGGCGCTCAGGGGGCAGGGCCACACTGGGGCCGAAGAAGATGTAGAAGTGGACGGAGAAGGTGTCCAGCTCATTGCGCAGTGTCGGGCGCACCGGCCAGCAGTGCTCTGGTGGGGATGTGGCCCCAGGCCCCTCCGCAGAGGCCCCCAGAGAAGGCGGCTCTGGGGGCAGTGGCTGGTTGCCCAGTGACTGGGGCATGTTCATGGCAGCTCCAGGGACGAGGACACGGGACAGGCTGGGCTGTGGGCACTCTGTGGGCAAAGGAAATCAGTGCTGGGGACTGTTGCCCTCACAAGACCTACAGCCCCACAAACCAGATCTGAATCAGATAGGAATTAGCAAAGGGTAGGGAGGGATGAGAATTAGAATCAAATGTCCCTTGGAAGTATGGGGCATCCAGGGTCACAAGATAGGGCCCCGGGGGGTTCCTAGTGGTCACTGCCAATGGAATGTCATGTGGAGGGAGTCAAGGTCATCTCTCCCTCCCCAAGGGCAGTGAAGACACTGTAGAAACAGATGATGGACTCTCTCATGGATTTGCATGGGCTTTGGCAAGGACAGTATCCCAGAGGTTTTAGATGCTCCCACCTACCCCCAGGAAACTGAACAAGATTAAATCAAGGGGAGTAATGAGGTCCCTTACTTAGCCCCAGACAAATGCAAAAAAATATCCAAAGGCCTTCCAATGAATCGAAGCTCCAAGTGGAAGGGCTTTAGGGAGTGTGAAGGAGCCTGGGGAGTTGGGGAGATTACAGGGACATCACAGAGGGTCAATGAACACTACCACCATGGCTGCCTCTTCCCAGCCACCAATGTTGCCACAGGCTGAGTGGCCAAGGCAGATGTGGGGCTTCTGACCTTGCAACCGCACGCACAGCTGGAACCGGACAGTCCTGCCAGGACCCCGGGATGGGATCTCCACACGCACGTAGACCCAGTGCCCCCAGGGGGGCAGTGCCAGCTCCAGCTGGCACACCGAAGTACTGCCACAGGACAAAGAGCTTGAGTTGTGCAGGGGTGGGGCCTTAGGACGTAGGCGCAACGTCAGGGGGCAGGCCAATGCCCCGCGGCTCCCCACACATACCAGCTGTGCTGAAACCCTGTAAGTAAAGCTGGGCACAAAGACCCTGGGCAAAGGGGAGGTTGGGGTAAGAAAGGACAGGTGAGAAAGTGAGAGGGACACCAAAATGAGGAAAATGCTTAGGAAGAAGGTAGCAAGGAGGGATGGGGAAACAGGAGAACAGGAAGCTTTTTTTGCTTCCTCCCATCTTGCTGGGAGGGAAGCAGGGGTCCAACCCACCCTGGGGGCTCTGGGTGACTCCGCAGCCCAGGTTGTCCAGTGGAACAGTAGGAACAGGTAGAGAGGCTGAGTAGCCAAGAGAACACTGTTCCCTCTTTGAGGTCAGGGAAAGAAGAGGGAAGGGGTCAGGTTCAGGGGAATATTTGACTTACTTGTACAGTGCTGAACGATTGTGGGCCGAGAGGGTTTGCTCTGAGGGACGGCCAGGCACCAGCACAGCAACGTCCAGCAAACGCCGGATAATCAGCTGTGGCTGAAGAAGGTACTGACACTCGTCCTGGAGACCCTGAGACAAAAGCAGGAGTGGTGGGAGGAGAGACCGCGAGGGTGCTACTAAAGCGAGGCAAACAGAATCTGCTGAAGGGTGGAGGACAAAGCTCCCAGGACTAGGACTGAGGTCCCTCTAATCTCTGAGTCCCTCCTGCCTGGTCTCCACCTGTCTTTCCTAGGTGCGTAGGATCTGCTATGATCCTCAGCATTGGCTGAGGCTTGGGGGCTCAAAGCACCGCCATCCTGACAATCAGGCCTGCACCTCCTCTACCCTAATCCCTCCTCCTGGGCATTCCTAGACAGCCCCTCGGGGTAATTTCAAAACACTCCATTTCCCCTCTAAGCCCTCAAGAACTCAGAAGACTGGCTCTTTTCTGGGGTTAGAAGCTCCCTGAGGCGGCTAGTCCAAACCCACCCAGTCTTCCTAATCGGAATCTTCATTTCCTTTATTCCCTACTGGCCCTCCCAAGTGCTGGTCCAGCCTCTGCTTTAACACCGCCAGGGAAGGGCCACTCTACCTCCTAGGCATCTCCAGAGTGTAAGCAATTTGCAAACAGGAACCTTGTCTTATTTTACTTTTGCTCCTCCAAACATGAAGCCTAATGTAAAATGTATCCTTCACAGACGAATGTCTGCTGAATAAATGAATGAACAAATGAATCAACACAGCTGTGGGCAGCTCTGATGTTTATGAAGCCAGAGTGTGTTTTCTGTCTCCCCTCCCACAGCTCTGCCTCAGGGGACCCACAGGTACCACTGCTCCTTCTGAATCAGGGTGGGTTTCTTCCATTACTGGACACGACAGACACATCTAAGGGGCTCTTCTGGGTCAGATCCCTGACCCTTGTAGACTCAGTTCACACCACCCCAGCACGTAGAGCTTCCTCACTCCTCCAAGGGCACAGTCCCTTATGGCCCATCCTCTGTGGCATGTGCAGCTACCTAAGCCCCTCTGGCCCCAGCAGGTCAGAGGAGGACAGGGCTCCTGGTGAGGCTTTGCTATTCTTCTGGACAAATGGCCCAATGCTGGCCCAATGGAGGCCACTGTTCACTTACATGGTTATTTTGACCAAGACAAATGTCTAAACCTCATTCTGACAAAAGTTCCAGGCTCTGACATCACACTGGGTTCCATTCTGTGGAACAGCCAGCCAAGGTACTGATTTCTAGCAAAGCTCCCCAAGGCTGGAAGGAGGCCTTGATGATACCAGGCCAGAAGACCTCACTACCCTCTGACTGGGATTCTTCTGTGCCTTTTGCATCACTGCATTCCCAATGCCTAGCACACTACCTGGCAAATACTAGGTGCTAAAAAAAAATCTGTTGAGGGGCGCCTGGGTGGCTCAGTGGGTTAAGCCTCTGCCTTCGGCTCAGGACATGATCCCAGGGTCCTGGGATAGAGCCCCGCATCCGGCTCTCTGCTCAGCAGGGAGCCTGCTTCCTCCTCTCTCTCTGCCTGCCTCTCTGACTACTTGTGATCTCTGTCTGTCAAATAAATAAATTAAATATATTTTTTTAAAAATCTGTTGAGTTAAAGAATGGGTGACAAAAAGAGGGTCCTTTCAGGGCACCTGGGTGGGCTCAGTGGGTTAAGCCTCTGCCTTCGGCTCAGGTCATGATCTCAGGGTCCTGGGATCGAGTCCCGCATTGGGCTCTCTGCTCAGTGGGGAGCCTGCTTCCTCCCCTCTCTCTGCCTGCTTCTCTGCCTACTTGTGATCTCTGTCAAGTAAGTAAATAAAATCTTTAAAATTTATATATATATATAATATATATGTATATGTATATATATGTATATATATGTATAATATATATGTATACATATGTATACATATACATATATAATATATATGTGTATGTATGTGTATATATATGTATAATATGTATGTATACATATTATACATATATATACATATACATATATATTATATATATATTATATATATAAAAGAAGGTCCTTTCAGAGAGCTCCTCAACCTACCTAAGTTGCTCAAAGACCTCCATCTCTGGGTGCCTGGGTGGTTCAGTCATTAAGTGTCTGCCTTCAGTTCATGTCATGATCTCAGAGTCCTGGGATCAAGTCCAACCTTGGACTCCCTGCTTGGCGGGAAGCCTGACTCTCTCTTTCTCTCTCCCACTCCCCCTGCTTATGTTCCCTCTCTCGCCGTCAAATACATAAATAAAATCTTTAAAAAAAAAAAAAAAGACCTCCATCTCTGATACCCACAGCAGATGTTCTTCATCTTTGATGTCAAACCCTAAGGATCAGAAATACTACCACACATCATCTCATCAACCCCACTTCCTATGGGAGCAGTCACTGCCACAATAACCTTGCAGTGAGCAAGCTCAAGGGTGAGGGGTAACCCCTTTCCTTGCTGGATGGACAATCCAGGGGGAAGAAACACTTTGTTCCACATCTTTCTTGCTGTTGGCTTAACTGAAGGATTAGTGGACATGACCTTAATGGTTAAAATGTGCTCCTTCCTTAAACTATATAATGTGCACATCAAAGCTCCTCCCTTATTGCAGAGGGAAGCATCCAATCAGTGGAGAGCAGGGAAGGTGCAGAGATGCGGCAGCCTTCACCCTGTGATAGGGTGAGAGGAAGGGCACCAGAAGCCAGGTCTTCAGGAGCTGCCAAGGCATAAGCCAAGTAAGAGTGCCCAAACTGAGCCAATATCAGCAGTCATGTAAGGAACGGGACCAAAGCAAGGACACTTGAGAAACCAGGAGGGCCAAAGTGAGAAGCAGGGTGGGAACAAGTCTGAAAGAAGTTGGAGAGAAAGGCCTTTGACTGAACCCCAGTATGGCTGGGCTGAGTTTCCTGAGGAAGGTCTCAGCAGGGTGGCCAGACAGACTAAGATGCCCAAAGACGCTTGCCCTTCCCTATAGGAATATCCCAGGACCCAGAACAGCCTCTGGCCCTTAGTCAGTCAGCACTGATCAACACACAAGAGTGCTGGTCAGACTGCAGGGGGCAAGAGTGCAAGCAGGGAGATGACTGCGAGGCTACCGCGGTAGCCCAGGAGAAAGCTCAGGAAAGGTACGCTCAGGATGAAAAGAGAGAAGCAGATACATCAGAGCATACTTTAGAAGTAGAATCAACAAGACTTTTTCTTTACAGACTAGCTATAAAGAAAGAAAGGGAAAAGAAGAATCAAGTATGCCACCTAAATTTGGGGCTTAAGCAAATGGTGAATGGCAGTGCCATTGACTGAGAAGACCAGAGAAAAAAGGTTTGGGCTGGGAGAAGAATGGGAGTCAAAGATATTTTCTGTTTGGGTTCTGCTTTGATTTGTATATGCCAAGTCTGAGACATTTCTTGGACATCCAATCAGAGATACCAAGTAAGCAGTTAAATATAAAGACTGAGATGCAAAGAAATTAGGACTCATGGAATACACTTCAAAGATAAAACTTACAGGTGGTATTTAAAACTGGAGACATCTAGCAAGAGAATGGAGAAATAAAGAAGGAACTGCCTCAGGACCAGGCACTGGGGCCCCACAAAATGCACCAAGCAGAGGAGACACCAAGAAAGGAGACAGAAGGAGTGGTGGGCAGGGGAAAATCAGCGCAGTTCTACAACGTCATAAAGGCCACGAGGAGAAAGTACTTCAAGAAGGAAAGAGTAATAAAAGGAACTAGTCAACAGCTAGTTACTACTTAACTCTGGAGAGAGGAAGTGGGGACTGGAAGGAGTGAAGGGAGAGGAAGACTTACTTTTCACTGTATGCCTTTTGTACCTTTCGAATGTTGTACCAGGTGCATATATTACCTATTCGAGACACAAATATAATAATTTAGAAGGAGGAGGAAGAGCAGAATGAGCACTGTTAGCAGATTTTAATCTCTTCAAGTTGAGATACAGAGTTACACTTGGTCTGGTTGATGGATTCAGTCAAATCCTTTCATCTCTACTATCTGCTTCTTTGCCTTCCTTATCCTTGTTTTCATTATTTTACCTGCTTTCGCTTACTTTCAAATCTTGGAGCTGGAAAAAGGTGGAGGAGAACACTGCTCCAGACGTTTGGAAAACTTTTCCCTAATGAGCCATGTGGTGCCAGATGTTACCTATAGTCCAAAGACCAGTCCGTCAGTGCAGACTGGGCTCCACAGAATGAACATGTGCTCCAAAACAGGGAAGGCAAGGCAATGGAAGGCATGGGTCAAGACAGAAGAGGTGGACAGGAAAAGGGGGGAAAGGAAAGAAGTGAGATCAGTTTTGAACACTATGAATTTGAGAAGATAGCAAAAGAACAGTAAAAATTGGCCATACCCCCACTGTATGCCAGGCTCTGTGCCAGGTGCTAGGAATACGGTAGTGAGTGGCACAGACACAGGTGCTCACAGAAGTGTAAGACCAGAGCTCAGGAGAATGGCCTGGACCAGAAAAGTTACTTCCCTTTAACAACCTCTTACAAGTCCTGATCACTCTCAGGATAAAGTTCAAATTTCTAGGTCCTTCACGATCAGGCCTCTGCTCATTCCTCCAGCTCCCTTACCCAGTCCAACAATCAGTCCACAGCGAACCACTTCAGTTCTCCCTTCTGCACATTAGCCCGTGCTAACTCCCAGCACCTGGAATGCCCTCTCTTGCTTTTTCAACATCAGGCCTCACTTCCTGTTTCTTAAAACCACCTCTACCATACTACCAAACTGAGTTAGCCTTTTCTCCTTTGTCCTCTTAAAACATCTCCTGTATCTCATTAATACACATCTTATTTATCTGTGTCCCTTGCATGCAATCCAAGGTCTGGGACAAAGCAGGTGTCCAAGGACTAATGTCTAAAGAGAGGTCTGAGCTCATCCCCAAACATGGGGAGGGCCCTAGAAACAGTGCTGCCTTCTTATGGTCAGGACTCTTCAGTCCCCACACGAGGCCAAGACTCACAGTAAGTCAGGACAACAATATAAGGAAAAAGCAAGTCAAGAAGATGGAGCCCTGGAGGAATGCTCTGGACAATTAACTCACAGACTGGAGTCTAGGGAATTCACCAGAGAACTTAAGAATCCTTAGAGCCCATATAAGATTCCAAAAGATAATCAAATTCTTAGAGGAAACACAAGGATAATCCTTGCCCACTCCTCACCCCCAAGTCTCTAGAAGATGCCTTAACTAAAGACCTACATCTCTCATGATATCCAGGTCTGCTGTCATTCATGGGCAAGGTATAAATGTGTCACCTTATCTCTAATATCACCATACCTCAGGAGTTCTGCCAGCTAGCCCTCCAGCTTGCAGTTCCAAGTCTCCAGACCCCACTTGCTGTATTTAGATGCAAATGGTTATGTCAATGCTGGTTCTGACCTCTCCTAACCAGGCGCCCAATTCCTCCTGCTCATCCAGAAGGGCTTTTAAATAACGAGAGCAGGGCTTCAGAAAGATTTTTCCTGTTAGTTCTCACAAAGAGAATCAAGGATCAAAGTCACAATCAGGAATGGGCTCTTTGGGATTTGGCCTAAGACCTAAGGCATTCCTTGAAATAGAATAACCCTTAGGTCTGATGAGAGTCAAGATCTACCTAGAACCCAGAGCCATTTCTAGGTGAGTTCCTGACATGCTGTCATCCACAGGGCTCCCAGGCCTTGACAAGAAATTCGCTGGGACAGCCCTTTCAGCAAAAATAGGCCCATCACTGAGGCCTTAAGATGCAACCTCAGCCACAGTTCCCATCGCTGACAACAGCAGTGCCAGTGCACCTGTCCCTGTATAATTCTCAGCTCATTCAAAATCATCATAACACCTTCTCTGAACACTGCGCTATAGCAGGAGGAGGAGAGGTGAGGCTGGTGCAGTCACAGTGCCACTGTCCTCCGGGAACTCAGCCTGGAGAGATACAGCTGAGTCAAATCTTCCCCAATTGGAAATTTCTGCCCTTTCCAATTATCAATGGCCAAGTCCCACTAGCATTTGTGTTCTTCAGCATCCTGTTCTTTAAATCCTTGCTCTGCTTATGCTCAGTCTTTCACCCTTACCACTGGCCCCACACATGTAGCCACTCCACTCTGCCAAAGGCCAGCTTATCATACCCTCCCTTCCTGCCAATGGACAAGAGTAAGAAACCCATAGATCCTCTCACTATAAGGAGGAAATCTAGCCCATTCCTGGGAGGGACAGGAAGACTTTGTGGCATTTCTTTCCCCTCCAAACCAGAATGGAGAAGCATCCTGACCTTTGAACCTACACTGCACACTCTGTTCTATGAAATCAGAGCTGACATTTGGAGAAAAGGGAAGCAACAGTCAGGACAGACACCAGCTGCCCAAGGCCTCCTTTTAACAGGAAAGGATTTCCCTGTCCCCGAGTGTTCTCCTGTGGACTTCCAGAGGGTGTAGGGAGCTGAAATTATGATAGGAGAGGAATGTTTTCTCCCAGATGGACCAATAACTGGGCTGGAGCCTATGAGAGTCTGCAGGGCTATCACCAATCAAGATGTAGAACAAGACCAGTCCTGGGTTTGTGCAGCAGCATATGACCAGTCCCTGGCTGACTTCTGATCACCTTGAATAACCCTTACACCTTCTAACAGGGACACTCCTCCACAGTGCCAGGGCCTGTGACTGACTCCAGACTCTGCACTTTCCCTTCAGCACCCACTATGTCCTCCTAAGGCTCCCAAATTGCCTCCAAAAGATCATGACCTCTGGCCCACCAGGTAAACTGCTGGCCTCTAGCCATGGGCCACCCTAGCCACCCTTATGCTGTTGCCCACCCTGGCACAAGGCTGGTATGTCAGGTGGCCTGTGAGGGGGATTCAGCAGATATGGAGAAGCAACTTTGGCCCCCTCCTACCCTGGGCAGCATCAACCCACCTTGACAGAGATGTGGCCATGGGCCTGGGGAAGGTGGGCAGCCAAGAACCAGTCCCCAGGTAAGGGGCTGCTGACGTTAAAGATGCCTGAGGTGCGGTTGGGCAGTGTCCAGCTGAGGGTCAGGGAGAAAACCCCAGGCACAGCCGTGTCCCCTGGGAAGTGTGTGTGCAGGGGATTGATGACAGGGGGTGCCCCGGACCGGAAATACCTGGGGGACCAGAATGAGAAGAGGAAGACAACAGGCAATGGGGTGGGAGACGGGAAACGGGGAAAAGAAAGAACTGTCACTCATTGCCAATAACACAAGTGAATTCCCCATACTGAGACATACAGCAACATGTTCAGGTCAGGAGTCAGGGCATAAAGAGTAAAACATCAGCTCAGGCTCTCACACAGTCAAACAGTAGTCAGGAGACAGAAGTTTTGTCCCTTACTCAGTCACACTTCAGTCTGGACAAGGGTGAGGGGACAGGGCCAGGAGGTCAGTTTAGATACTCATACAGTCACACTGTAGTTTGGAAAGTGCTATAGGGTTGGAGGTGGGTGTCAGAATGTTAACTCAGACACTCACACAGTCACACTTTGGTCTGGGCAGTGGTCCCCAAAGGTTCCTCCTTGCTCCTTGAAGATGATGAGGTTCCAAACAGCCAGGAATGTGTCCTCGGGAACATGGAAGTGGAAGAGCTCAGTGCTGGCAAAGGAGCGGAATGGACTCAGCTTTCGGGGTGAGCAGGTGGAGTAGTCAGTCAGGAAGAGGCCTCCTGGGGAGTAGGCAAGAGAGAAAAGAGCAGGGTTGAACACAGGGTACTTTTGTTAAGCAACAGAAACACAGTCTTCCTCACCAATAGCACCAACTCAACAAATATTCTCCCCTGAGCCAGGAGCTGAGGCTCATGATGTCCTAGTCATCATCTGTTTTAATCCTTATAATGACCTTGGGGAAAAATGACCTGTTTTTACAGATAACGAAACTGAGGCTCAAACCTAGACCAAACTGAGGATTCAAACCTAGATCTCACTACATCCTAAACCAGGACCCTTTATATACCCCCACAGCATCCCTCACTGAAGAGTCATTGTTCTCTTAGCAAGCTTAACAAAACAGAGGTGTGAATGGCATGTGTTTGGTGGGGGGGGGGGGGGGCAGACGGAGGAACACATAGGCTCTTTGGCCACTGAACAGACTAGAACTCCACCTGTGGAGCTCGGGAGTCAGCACTGAACTGTGTAACTTCCTTGTTTATTTTCTTTCCCTTTCTATTCCCCTGTGGTTCCAGGAGCAGTAAAAACCCTGAGAAGCTTCACAAAAGCTGTCTGTATACTGGCTCAGGGCAGGAGGGACAAGGGGGGCAAAGTGTGGTGAGGATGCAAGGGGCCTGCTTGGGTGGCAGAGGCAAAAACAGGAGCTTGTAGGCCACCATGAGAACTCCCAGGAGAGGAGGGGAGTCATCGGGTCCTGAAGGATTCAGAATGAGCAACCAGAGGGCGTTTCCCCAGAGGGAGGCCCAGTGATGCAGTCAGTCAGTGACTCAGTGGAATCTCAAACCACCTGCAAATATTCACACTTGGGCTTGGGGGGACCGGTCATCTCCAATTGAAGTGTCAAAATACAAGTACCTGATCATGGTTGTTCACAGCAGAGCCAAGGTGAGCAAAAAAGTCTGGTGTCAGCAGCTCTCCAGGCAAATGCATGGGCGCTTGGACTACTGTTGACAGTGAAAACCACCCAGTAACTCAGAGGCATAGAAGAGTGTCCCTGATGGCAGGCAAAGTTCTGGAGAATCTGACTGCTCTGGAAACAAGATCTGCCCTAGAGAAGCACAGAAGGGTGCCCCCAGGACTGACAAGAAGGCTGGAAGGCCAGCAGTTTTCAGGACACAGCAGAGGGTAGAGGGGAAACTACGGTGGAGTGTTTTTAGCCTAATAGTAAAGACCCACAGGGCATACCTAGACTGACAAACTCCCTTTGAGGTACTGAAATAATGGAGAAAGAGGCATCTGGGAAAGGGAGGTTGCTGAAGGAGGGAACACTGGAAAGGAAGGTGCTATTGAACTTTAAGGTCACCCTGCAGGGAGCTGCCCCAAAGTATGTAAATATTGGCCCTAGACTGGCCTATGTTCAGCTTCAAAGCCATGGCTTCAAAACCAAGGACTAGTCAGTCCAGTTTAGACCACGTGATCAATCTCAACTGTCAGCAAGGAAAACCTGCCCCCTTTCGGAAGGAGCTCTGATAACCGGGAGGCCAGAAGCCAAGAGCTGAATGGCCTGGCTACTATTGTTTACAAGGAAGTGGAGCTCTGGAGCACCCTCTGCTGGGTTTAGGGGAGAGCTTCTCCTCCCCAAAGCTGGTACTAGGGATGGGTCATCGGATGGGCCACCGCTATTGCTAAGAAGAAATACTGGCCAGGCCCTCAGGGCAGACCCTCAGAGAAGGGGTGGTGAAAAGCAGCTAATGACTTTTGGGAAACAATGGATAAGCACAAAGTACAAAAGTACAACTACAAAAAACCCCTGTGATTCAAAGGAACATGGCAAGGCCTGGAGAACTGGGAAACTGGTTAAGCCACCCGAAAAGTAGCCAGGGGCTACAGAGGTCACAGAATGGGCTGGTGGGAAAAGTGAGTGAGCAGCAACTGGACATGGTAGGAGGAACCTAGAAGTTCCGAGAGCAAATGCTAGAGGAGTGTCCACAGCCCCATTCACTCCAAGCTTTGGTTTGGCATTTCACAATGGCCTACAGAGCTGTGTCCCAGAGGAAGCATGAGTAAAGCCCTAGTCAAGCTCAGACAAACCTGTCCTGGATGTTCCATGCTTCCACATGAACCTATGGTGATTCTCCACCACCATCTGAAACACACAGGCGCACGTGCACACACACACAGGCAGAGGCTGGTCCTGCTAGTGACAGCACTAAGTAAAACAAAAGGTCACTTCCTGGGATGGCAAGGCACACCTGAGCTACGCAACTATAGTCAACCGAGCCCAAGGAAAAGACCCAAGGATTAGGATAAACCAGGAGACCCAGGAGGTACCTTCCATTCCTGAAATGAGACTGAAGCCAACAAAAAGCATTTACTAACACTATGCTATGTGCTCTGATGTGCTGTGATGGTCCTGTGACACTGCCAGCCTCTCCTCAGGTGAAACCTGTCACCACCACCAGGTCACAGAGCACCTCTGCAGGCCAGGCCACAACCACCAGGGTAGGGATTATTAACAACATGAAGGGCAGCCCTTAGTAGAACCTTTTCAGAGCTCTTTTCCAGCTTCCTTACAATTCTCCCCAAAGCACCTGAACCTGCTTCTGGACAATCGTCTTTTAATCCACATCTTTGAGCTTCCTACAGTTCTGTGGCTGTCAGCAACCCTCCTCCCCTAGCCAGCCCATGCTTGCTCAATGGGCTCACGAACAAAGAAGCCATGTTGGTAGGGATGGAAGCTACGAATTGGGCTCAATAGTAGATTCTCCCTCACCTAAACTGAAAAACTGGTTTGGCTACTACCTCTACTGAGTGCCTAATTTGCCAGCAGCAGTCATCAACACTGAGCCCCTCTACAGCCCCTTCCTTCCAAGAGTCAGGCTAGGGGCACATGGATTACTCCTAGATGTTGTGGGAGGCAGCAAGCACTGCCTCCATCTAAGAAATGCACTTGGAAGGTGACGCTTCGTGATCTGTCTATAAGAGAAGGAAGAACTGAAGAGGAATATGTGTGGCCACACACGTACTCTCCCCGTCATGCAATAACATAGGTACTCGGAGGACTCAGGACCTCATATGCATGCCACAGAACATACTAACCACAAGCATGCATACACACTTCACGTGACCAGTATTTCCCCAGCCCCCTCACGTACACAAACACATAGGTACGCAGATGCCAGTGAACACACATATAGAGCTTGGACACTTCTGCAGGGGCATGACCTTTGGCCTGTACTAATCTCCTCAAGCTTATACACTGAACTAGGTCCCCAAAGCTCACTGAAACTCAACTCCCACCCCAGCTGCTCTGTTATTTTTTTGCCAAAGACTCCCTTAGGCACATCTCCATCCTATCTAGAGTGCCAGAGGGGACTGGGGGCTGAGGCCATGAAGACTACAGTCATCTCCTTAAGATGTGGCCAACTTTATGGCCTATCTCCTACAACCAGGACCCCTTCCTGCTCCCACTTTCCACCCATTAAGAAGTTGGGCCTCCCCTTCTCTGAATCACTTGCTCCCTGGATGGTGCTCCTAGGCTGACAATTGGCAAATGAGGAAGAGTTTGTAGATTAAGCACCTGTGTGAGCAGACAGAAGACAGGACAGGTTGTACTTTCAATCCTCTCTCAACTGGGTCTATTTTCCTATCAGGCATATGTTGCAGTGAAAACTAAACAAAACACTAGTGTGAAACAGGAATTAGGACACTTTTTATAGGCCCAGTACTGCCATTTACAAGCTGTATGACCTTGGGAAAACTGCCCCATAACTGAGCCTCAGTTTCCCCATCTATAAAATGGCCTCTATATTTCAAGACTGCTCTAAAAGTATCAGGAGGGCACTTGGGTGGCTCAGTGGGTTAAGCCTCTGCCTTCGGCTCAGGTCATGATCTCAGAATCCTGGGATGGAGTCCTACATTGGGCTCTTTGCTCGGCAGGGAGCCGCTTCCCCTTCTCTCTCTACCTACTTGTAATCTGTCTCTCTCTTTGTCAAATAAATAAATAAAATCTTTAAAAATAAATAAATAAAAGTATCAGGAATTATTCCTAAGCAAATCAAACTTATCTGGAATAAGACTCATTACAAGCAGAAAACTAACTCATGTCCATCTGTTTGCTACATGCTGTTCTCAAAACTGTTTTCTTAACCCTGTTTTAATGCATGCCCAGTATCTCAAAGTTCAGCCTAAATATTCCCACACTGGACTAGAGGCTCTCTGATATAGGATCATATCTCCCCCATCGAACTTCCCTTGCAGAAGAAGCTTCCAAGTTTTCCTTCTTGGAAAAGCAAGAGTCAAAGCAGGGTCAGGATGCCACCAGTAAAGAAAACCTTGGGGTCTCTGTCCTGAGGACTACTAGGCACATGCTGAGCCTCAAGCCCACAGTTTCCTCTCTTCCTACCCTCCCAGTTTCTCTCAGTTGTGTAAGACCTCTCTCCTCCCTATTTCTTCAGACTTCCTCCCCAGTGATCTAGTTGCCCAGGTCCCAGTCTCCTGAATCCCTCCAGTCCACCCCTCCCTGCCAGAACCCCATCCCTGCCTCAATCTTCCTGCTTCTGCACTCACCAGCCCCTGGGCCAAGGACAGAGAACAGCAACAGCAGCAATAAGGCTGGCGGCAGCTGGAGCCCAGACCTGAGTCGAGGCTGGGAGAGGGGCAGGGTATGAGAGAAAGGGGTGGGTAGTGGGAAAGACTTGGGTAAACACAGAGATGAGGGCAAAGGCTGAGATAATGGATTGGGCTGTGCTGGGCACTGGGGCTTGAACAAGGGCAAGGAATGGGATGGAAGGAGGGGCTGTAATGGGGACTGGGGCAAGGGCAGGATTTGCGCCCCGGGTTTAAGCAAACACTGGGAATGGGGTTGGGACAGGGGTTGGGCTGGGATTTGTGACAGAAGGTGGAACAAGGGCAAAGGAGGGGTTGGAGGCCAGGACAGCCACAGGGACTGGGACTTGGACTGAAGGGGGGGCCTGGGTTGAGACTCGGATCTGGGCATTCGCTGGGACCCAGGCCGGGGCAGGGGCCAATTTGGGAAGCGGGGCGAGGGCGGGGCTGGGGGCCAAGGGCTGGATGAGGATAGGACGAGGGGCCGGGACAAGGGCTGGGCCATGGCCCGGGGCGGGGGCGGGGCCGGACAGGCCAGCGCGGGGCGCGCGCAGAGCTGACCCACGGCTCCGCTCCCCACCCCTAGGGAGTGGCTTTCGGTGTCCTCGTGGGCCCGGGACCGGGGTCAGGCCGGCTGAGGCCAGGCCGGGGACCTGGGTAGGAGTTCAGGCCTGGGCGACTCCGGGCTGCGCTGGACCGGCGATAACCAGGCCCCGCGGCGGCGGCCTCTGTCTGACGTAGTTATGACGCTCCGCCCCTCTATCAGCTCGATTGGTTCTTCTCAGTAAAGCCCACCCCCTGCCCTATTCTATTGGTCTCCAACTTGATTCTGCGGGCCTCCGAGGACAGACTCCGCCCCAGCCCCTTGATCCCTTGCCTTTCTCACCCCAGCTTCGGAGCCTGGTTGCCAACCTCAGATCCTCACAGCCCCCACTGATAGAACCACAGACATCTCACAGGAACCCTTCAGAGACCCTTACAAACCCAGACACCTACAGACGTCCCCACAGATGTCCGCAGACTATCCAAACACTCTCAGAGATCCCGCAAACCCCTTTAAAAGAAGTGAGCCCTCTAGGCTCGTCCCCTCCGGGTCCAATGCAGCCTCCTCTGGAGACCCGTGCTGTTGTCACGGAGACTCCTGGGCGTTCCGGTTGCCCTGGTGACGGATCCCTCCACTCCCGGCCCGGGTTCCAGAGGTTTCAGTCAAGCTCCTCCCTCATCGGCCCCTGAACCCCTCATCCCTCCCCGTCCCACCCTCCCCCAGATCTGGCCAGAGTTCCTTTGCAAATTTCTGCAGGTGTCCAACTTCCCTCCCCAAGTGGTAGACTTAAAGGCAAGGCTTCTCATTACATAGCAACTGCAAGGCGGGTCTCATCCAAGAGCTATCCACCCCTCGCTAACATTTCCCCTTCCCAGCTTAAGACGAGATTGTGACCTAAGGAAGGACTTGTAACAGCCAAGCCAAAGCCCAGAGGTAGGTGGTTTCTCCAAAGCCGCCTCTTCCAAACTCTCATACCACTCCCCTCCTAACACCTTCTGCCCCTTCCCAACTCAGTCCAACCCCCTCCCATTCTGTATTTTTCATCCTTACTCTCCCCCCTCCGCCACGTTTACTCCCCACAATTCCCTCTTCCCCTTCTTTTTCTCCTTCTTCTCCTCCCATCCTCTGGTTCTCCACCCTCAAGTATCTTTTTCCTCTTGCTGAATGCCTGGTCAGATTCCTATCACCCTACCTCTCTCCCTACTTAATGTCCCAAACTTCCCCTTTGGAAAGACTCTAATGAATATTAAGTGGTGTGTTTAGTATCTCTGGAGCATGGCGGGAAAGTAGCAAGGCTAAGGCTGGAATCCTTAGGCTCTATTACAAATAATGACAGGCCTTGAATGTCAGGGCCAAGAAATTTAAACTTAATCCTTAGGCTGAGACAATTGAGTGTTTTGTTTTGTTTTTCTTTAAAGATTTTATTTATTGGGGCGCCTGGGTGGCTGAGTGGGTTAAAGCCTCTGCCTTCGGCTCAGGTCATGAGCCCCGCATCGGGGCTCTCTGCTCAGCGGGGAGCCTACTTCCTCCTCTCGCTCTCTGCCTGCTCTCTACCTACTTGTGATCTCTGTCTGTCAAATAAATAAATAACTTTGTTTATTTGACAGACAGAGATCACAAGTAGGCAGAGAGGCAAGCGGAGGTGGGGGAGGAGGCAGGCTCCCCGCTGAGCAGAGAGCCCAACCTGGGGCTCAATCCCAGGACCCTGAGACCATAACCTGAGCCAAAGGCAGAGGCTTAACCCACTGAGCCACCCAGGCACCCCCAATTGAGTGTTTTTAAGCAAAGGAATGCCATTGTTAGGTTTATGTTTTTAGAAAGATCTCATTTGGGTCAATAATGAGGACTGACTTCTTTTGGACATCCTTCCAAGACAAATTTGTCACACCCCACTCCAGAGCGTCCTGAGCTTACCCCAGCACAACACCAACTCATCTGTATTGTCATTTTGGTTAGCCAGATCTCCTTCCCAGGTTCTTTCAACTGAGTCCAGTGCTTAGCAACAGTGCCCAGGTGAAAGTGTAAGATTGAGTTGTTTATAAAAGCAGAAGTTACATAAATCAGTGAAAGAATGGCTGAGTGGATTAATACGCTGGAGGAGGCAGAGGGGTGAAGTTATTACATAATCAAGGTAGAAAATTCTGAGAACTTGAACAAAATTAGAGGGAAAAGAAAGGAGAGAGTGGATTTGGGGATTATTTAGAAGATAGGAAATATAGTCCTTAGTACCTATTTGTAGATGAGGTTTGAGGGGAAAGGGTAAGACCAAAATAATTCCCATAGTTCAGCTTTCATGCCCTGTCAGACATCCATTTAGCCATGTCCCACAAGCTGTTGGCTATGAGTGTTAAGTACAGGGATTAAAAGAGGTCTGAGCTGGAAGTATGGATTTAGGAAATCATCCACATACCAGCTAGAAGTAGCTGAAGCCTTGACCATGAATGACATCATCAAGGGAGGGTGTATGTGGTCTCTAGACAAAACCAGACTGCACTCAGGGCCCTGCCTAATGCATCGTGGCATTGTCTTGTACTCAGGAGCAAACCCCCACTTTGGCTTGGTATCCCAGTCTCTAGAACTCTACTGCCTGACCTCCATGGTCCTAAGGTCCCGGACCTGCTCTTGGATTAGTCAAGTTGCTATGTTCAGTCTCCCTCCTGGGTCACGGTCCTCTACTACCATCTACTGATGGGATTCTGACTGTTTCAGACTTTTTCTCTCTTTAAATTCCAGCTCCCTCACAATCTGTGGCCACATGTCACATGGGGTCTAGGCACACAGAAGAACCTCCTGGCACCAAAGTTCATCTTGCTCCCCCCTTATATCTCAGGTGCACGGAAATCCTTATCCTAATTCCATAACCCCCACTGTACTCTGACTTGCAGACCCTCCAGTCCCAACCTAATGAAGGCTGTACCCTATTCTACCACTAGATGGAAGCAGACAAGGTCACAGAAGAGCCTCATAGCACCATGGATACAGAGGAGCACCCCTCTTCAAAGGACGGCTCTGCCGAAGAATCACAGGAGCCCCTTATCCCTGAAACACCCTTTGAGCCTTCCATCTCTGAGACCCCCTTAGAGCCCCTTGCTGCTGAAACGCTTTTGGAGCCTTCCATCTCTGAGACTCCCTTAGAGCCCCACACCTCTGAATCTTATATGGTGCCACCTGCTTCCCAGGCCCTTTTAGAGACCCATGCCTCTGAAACCTCTTTGAAACCTTCCATCTCTCAGACCCCTTTAGAGGCCCACACCTCTGAATCTCATATGATTCCATCCACTTCCCAGGCCCCTGTAGAGACCCATACCTCCAAAACCTCTTTGAAAACTTCCATCCCTGAGACCCCTTTAGAAGTCCACACTTCTGAATCGCCTATGGTTCCATCCACTTCCCAGGCCCCTTTAGAGACCTATACCTCTGAAACCCTTTTGGAGCCCTCTATCTCTGAGACCCCTGTAGGAAACTCTGAGAACCCTTTGGAAACCCCTATGCCTGAGACCCTGTTGGAGACTCTCATCTTTAAGGACCCAGAGAAACGTGTTTTTTCTCATACCTCATCACAAGACCATGTTCCTGTATCTTCCCCTGATACTCTGGAGGAAGACCTCTTTAAGTATTCTCCCAATGAGGTCTTGTGGAGAAGGAAGTCCAGCCAGATCTCTGAGTATGAGAGCCTTCAAAAGCACTCCCTTTCAAGCCCTTCAGCCCCGGTCCACCTGGACACATCTGCAAAGGAAGAGGAAGAGGAAGGAGAGGACAAGAAGCCGGAGGAGGCCACTGACAGCAGTGCACACACAGCTCACCCAGGACAACAGCCGGGCAAGAAGAAGGCGAAGAAAGGATTTAGCCGTAATTGTGCCTGCACTTTACCCCATTCTCATCACCGTCTTATACCTGCCCCAGGAGGAGGGGATTGGGTTACTCTTTAACCTGGCCTCTTCTCTTAGTTTTAGGGCCTCCACACTTCTCCTTGGTTACTCAGCTTCTCCCTTCCCAGATTACACAGCCCACCCAGTGGTCCCTGCCAAGCAAACAGAGCTGGTGGAAGTGGCTAAGGCAAGGCCCAGAGAGAAGTTCGGTGCTCAGATGAACTATCTTTTCCAATGGGAGAAGAATGCAGCCCTGAGTGCCATCCAGACAGGTGAGCCCAGAAAGCCCTTCAGAAGCCTGTGACAGGCCATGGCCATCCTCCAATCCAACTGGACCAGGGAACCTGCCCTGATCAATGGATTGCTGTCCCTTGTGGAAATGGCAATGCTAACTGACTTTAATCTAGGAGGGGAGAAGCCAGGTGGGCCAATGTGGATAGCATGGTACAGAAAAAAGTGGGGATATTCATATAAAGCCCAGTGAGGGACAGGAAGATAAACTAAAGTTGTTAAAAGGAAAAAAAAAAAAAAAAAGAATGGCCATATACCAGACCCACATCTAGGGCTCTGAAAGCCTGGACCAAACAGACCTTAAGGCAGAGATGGCCCAGGACCCTAGACAGTCCAGGAGACTTGTGGCTCTGACATGGCAAAAGGCCTTGGTCCTCTTGGTGGAACTGCACTAAAAGGCTGTCACCCAGCATGCCAGACCCATTATCACCAAGGTACCCAAAACCTGTGAGTCTCTTCACCAAGGAGGAGAGTGGTATCTTCAAGCCCTATTGATTCCAAGTCTCAGCCCAGAATCAGTACTCTTGCCAGCCCCATAAGTGGCATGCTGTGCTTATGTATGCCTGCATATAAAAGGTGTGCAGATGGAAACCCATGCCCTCCTGTGCGAGCATGTATACCTGTGTTGCTGAACTTCATGTCTATAGCAAATACCTTCAGAATGAAGGCCATCCTGACCTGCTCTGCAGATTCTGGGGTTTCTAGACAATTCAACAGACAGGAGTTCATTTATTTTTGTCTTTCATACTTCCTTTCCCCTTATGATAGTAAGAGAGTTATGTTGAAACTAGATGGGCCTAAGATATAAAGACAACCAGGCAATCCTATGTCTTCTCACTCCTCCATGCAATTTACTCTCCTCATTCTCATGCTGGGACCCTTCCCCCTCTACCCCTGGCCAAGAAAGTCACAAAGATCTCATTTGTCTTAATTCAGGCATTGAAATGGCTTTGTTTGCTTATTTTAACATCTTCTGTCACCCTTATTCTTCCTGGAAATGCAAGGTCATTCTCAGAACCTCCTGCCTGCTCCTCATTTTTCAAGTCTGCTGTACTTCTCCACATGGAACTTCTTCATTTTCCTGTTTAAACAGGAAGCTTTATGTAGTAATTTAAGTGTCATTCAATCCTGAAAAAGGTATTTAGGGTTCCCTCCTAATATTGGGGATCTTGAGTCCCTAGAGAATCAGTATGTGTGCTATGTAGAGAAGGATCAAATGTAAGCTTTTCTTTTATTTAGTCAGCATTTACTGAGCACCAGCTGTGTGCCAGGCCTTGAGCCAGGTGTGGAAGCAGTAGCTGGTGGGATGTCAAAAACAAAATCCTTCAAAAAACGTGTACTCTAGGGTCGCCTGGGTGGCTCAGTTGGTTAAGCATCTGCCTTCAGCTCAAGTCATGGTTCTAGAGTCCTGGGATTGAGTCCCGCATTGGGCTCCCAACTCCATGGGGAGTCTGCTTCTCCTTCTGACTTTCTCTGCTCTCATGCTTTCTCTTACTCTCTCTCTCTCTCTCAAATAAATAAATCTTTAAAACAAAATGTGTACTCTAATGAGAGACACCAATAAGTAAAAGGATAGTTATAATTCATTCTAATAATTTCTATGAGTGAGGTCAGTCCACAGTGCCTCATAAGCAGAAAAAAAAGGGGCACCCAATCTTGGGTGCTCAGGGAATAAGTCTTGGAAGGGATGACTTCTCAGCTGAAATCTGTAAGATGAGTAAGAAGAGGTGGACAGGTCAAAAGTGGGATATGAGGGCAAGGTGCCAGTAGGAAAGTGCAAGAAATGTTGAACAGAGCTCAGAGCTCAGCTCTGGAAGGGCAAAAGTGTACAGGCATTTCTGTGCAAAGCTCAAGAGTTGGGATTATAACCTAAGGGCAACTGAGAGTTACTAAAAGGTTTTAAGTGGGACAATAACATGAGCAAATTTGTGGTTTTGAAATACTGCTCTAGCAGTAGTGTAGACTTCAGAAAGATAAGACTGCACATAGGAAGACTACATTGGGCAGTGGTAATAATAACCCAGGTCAGAAGTAGATGCATGGAGGTGGAGATAAATAGAACGTTCAAGAAATGTTAAGAAGGTAAAACTGACCTTTGGATCTTTGGATGTATAGGATAAGAGAGAAGGACATGCCTGGAATGACCCCTAGGTTTTTGGCTTAGATACTGATTGGATGATGATGCCATTAGTGAAACAGAGACGATGCATGATACGTATGTGTTTGGATGAACAGAGGACAAAGCTTGAGAGCCAGGTTTGAAAGGAATAACTGGCTGTATCACACTTGAAGAGCTGGCGGAACATGCTATTGAAAAAGTCTGAAGATACCTGACTATATGTCTGGACTGGAGACATCCTTCACGTAAAGATAGCTGTATGTTGTATGGAGATGTTCTAAGCAAAAAGAGATGTTATCACGCAAATATGATTATATGAGCATGGAATCAATTGTCCCCGTCTGGTATTTTCAGAGTAAACATCTCTGCCGTAGACACCTTTGCCACAAATAATGCACCACAAAATTAATTGACCATAAGGCAATTTGCCATAAAAGATAAAAAAAATAACTAGTTGGTAGTTTGGTTTGGCAGTTTGTTAGTTTCATCAACTGGTTGACAGTTTGGTTTCACTTCTCCATTGACACAGTTCTCTTATTTTTATATTACATAAATCTTGGGCTTCATAATTGTCTACACAGTGACACAGAGTTTTAAACCCACACAACTTCCCATACAACTTTGGAATGTCTATCAATGGACATGTGACAATCTGTCGAGAACAAAGAGCAGTGTAGAAAGCTTTCAGAACACAATACAAAGCTCAGTTACAAATATGTATCCTAGTACTTGGAAACTGATACCTCTTAATGAACGGGAGAATTTTAGCAAAAAAAGAAAAAGTGATGAATCAGTGAGCAAAGAAAACAAAAACAAACTGATGAATCAACTCGCCAAAAAAAACCCCAAAAACAAAAACAAAAAACAACCAAAAAACAAAAACGTATAATACTATGAATGTAAGACTTTGAAGACAAGTGGTTAGGTAAGCTCCACAAAATAAAATCAGTTATTTGCATGGTATTGCCATGAATCTGTCCTATACATTTTAAATTCATTTTAAATTCATTTTTTTTTGCATTTTGCAATAAAGCCATTTTTAATTTTGATATTCAGTTTCCATGTTTCATTATGCCCTTTTTAATGAATATCTTTTTTTTTGTAATTTTATCTTTTGTGGCAAAATTGTCTATGGCCAATTGATCATGCAGTGAAAATGTTTGCAGTGAAAATGCTTGGGGCAAAGATTTTTTTTTTTTAAAGATTTTATTTGTTTGACAAAGAGAGATCACAAGCAGGCAGAGAGAGAGAGAAGGAAGCAGGCTCCCAGCTGAGCAGAGAGCCCAATGCAGGGCTCGATCCCAGGACCCTGGGATCATGACCTGAGCCGAAGGCAGCGGCTTAACCCACTGAGCCACCCAGGCACCCCAGGGCAAAGATTCTTAAGGTGAAACTACATAGAATCACCTTGTACAGAGTCAAAATGGCATCCCAGATAATGGCTCCTCCCCCTGCCAGTCCTTGTCCACTTATAACAGGAAGAGTGTTTGGAATCAGAGCAGAGAGAGGAGGGTTCCACTCTGGACTACATGGCCTGATGTCAATTGTCCCACTTTAAGAGCATGGACACCTATAAATGGAGTCTGAGGTATAGTCGCCAGTCTCTGTTTAAACTCTAGTCTTCATCTGAGAGAACACTGACTCCTATATGGTACTTGGACTTGACTTTCCCAGGCCCCCAGGCAGGACCTCAATCTATGGGAACTGACTCTCCTTCACCTCCACACCTCATCTGCTCAGTCTCTGGATGGAATTCAGAATTCTCTAGTAGAATCCTGGCCCCCACTCACCTCCATTGTGACTCTGCCCATACGCTGCCCCTTCGACCAAGCCTTGCTGGTGTAATGGGGCGCTAGCACTGTGGGCTGTCAGTATCAAGACAGAAGTAGCAAAGCCAAAAGCCACATCTGGACAGGCTTTAGACCCTGAAAGACCATGGGTAAGGCAAGAAAACCTAGACTGACAATTAGGCACAGAATTGTGAATTGTGGCCCTGGCCAAAGTCAAAGACCAGAGGACACTAACTTCAGGGATATGCCTGTAATACAGGGTCTCTCTTCCCTTCTGAAGGAATTTCCTCCTTCATTTACTCAGTCAAGGAGTTTGTGCTCTCTGAGCACCTATTTCGGGCCAGGCCCTAAGCTAGGACAAGAGATGCAAATGAAAAGCCAGACCTCTCCTTAGAAGAACTTAGTTTAAGAGAAACATACGTGAAAAAATTTATTCCAATGTATTGTACTGTGATAGGAGTAGTGGGAAAAGTCAAAAAACATGGACCCCTAGACAGAAAGAGGAAGTCAGGGAAAACTTTTTAGCGGAGGTGACACTTCACCATAGCCTTTAAATGGGAATGGGTCCTATGGCTGAATGTCCCATTCCATGAGGACTCCTCCGGGATTCTTGCCTAGAAATTGGAGTACTCTCAGGTCTCCTGAAGGGTGAAAAAAATCTGAGTGGAATGTACTCTCTGGCTCTCCTCCCACATTTACATGGCTCCAACCTTGCCTTGTAGTACTGCCGACCTGTGAAGCCAGTTTCAGATCCCACTGTGGAAACCAGGCTCTCAAGGTTGTGGCATCTCACTGGTGCCTGCTCTCAGGGATACTTCTTCACCTCACAAGCTTCGATTTCTTGATCTTCACCACTCATGACTTCAGACCTACCTCTTTCTCCTGATTCTTAGAGAACCATAGACAGACCTTCTCAATTTCATAGACAGCATTAGTTCCGTAACACCAGGAACACAAAAAGGAAATATGAAGGTGTGAACCTTGAAAAGTGAGGAAAGCCCTCTCCTCCTGGTCCCAGAGCTGCCCAAACTCCTCCTCCTCTGCCTCTGGTGCCTTCAACAACCATGCTTCTGAGGTGCCAGTCCTCACCATCTCCTCTACACCTGGCCAGTCATCTTCCCTTCCCTCACCTTAGACACTTCAAGGAAACAAAACAAAGTTGGGCTTTAATGTGGGAAGGGGAAGAGATGGGAATCTTCACAGTCTCAGAGAACTTGGCGAGATTCATGTTCATCTTCAAACAAAATTTCATTTATAATCTTGAAGACAGTCTTCAGTCATTTCTGACAGGCTAACAGAGATGGAGTGGATCCTGGGGTGGGAAAGGAACTGAAACCCTTGTGGAACACTGAGAAAACCTGGTGGGAAAAAGTCTAAAGGGGTGGGGATGGGAACTTCATGGGTGGAGGTGAATATACCTAGGGGGAGAGGTGAGAACGCCTTGGGCAGGGGGTTTGCGCTGTTTTTCCTTCTCACTTTTCCTTATTAATCCCTCCACACTCAGGTCTCTACATTGGCTGGCGCTGCCCCCATTATCTATGGGACTGTTTCCGAATTGGAGATGAGTCCAAATGCTTTTGTGGACACTTGCTGAAAGAGCACCAGATCATCTCAGGTAGGGAGAACTGACCAGCCCCTGTCAGGGGAAGGGATAACTATACTATGGCCATATGACAGAAAAGTGTGTGTGTTGGTATGGGGGGTGGGGGGAGTTGGCATGGGAAGGCCTGGCCCTATTAGGTGTTCCCCGTTCCCCATTCCCATTAGACATTTCTCCCCATTCCCTTAGACATATCTGTGCCCTGCAATGTGGGCCAATGTCGCTGCCTCATGTTCTGCTTTATCCCATCACGCCCAGAGGAGGTGGGTGAGTTCTGGCTCAAAAGACGAGCTACCTTTGACCCCAAGGCCTGGAGGGCCCAATGTCGCTGCAAACACAGCCACGAAGAGCACACAGCTACTGGGTCCCATCCCTGCAGGGTGAAAGGTAATTTCTAGGGTGAGGGGAGTACAGGGGTGGGCATGGGTAGGATGCAAATAGTTTGGGAATAAGGATAGGGGAACTGGTAGAAGAAACCTGGGTTTGTGGTTGGTATGGAAGAGATGAGAATGTTGTCAGCCCAGGGGTAAACCCCAATTCCCTATACTTGTCTTGGCTTCCTCCTTGCCCCAGGCTGTTGCTGCAATTGCTTTGAGTCTAATTTCCTCTGTGCGGCCTGTGACCGTCGCTGGGAGGAACACGAGACTTTCTTTGAGACTGAGGAGACCCGGCGACGAGGAGGGAGGCCTCGTGGTGAGGGGGCAACCTAGAACAGTGGGGGTCTTAGTCAGAAGGCCGGGCAGGAAGGTGCTCCCACCCTCAACCATCCCGTCCAGGACTACCTCACCCTCTCACCCGCTGCACCCCATACTTGCACCGGTTTCTACCCCCAGGAGCAGACTATATGCCTTTTGCAGAGATGCCTACCTTCCAAGAAGCCATCGTCAGCAACTCTGACTCTGAGGCTCTACAGAAGCAGGGGCCCTCTGGCCATCCTGGCTCCCACTGCAGACCCCCGGGGCCTCCTGGCCCACACAGCTTCTGGCCTGACCCTATGTCTGACCCCCATACCTGACCCTTTCACCTCTGCTTTTCCCTCCTCCAGGCACAGACACTATCAACACCTGGCGCAGGCCTCTTTGAACCTGGCTCAAATCATCAATAAAAGGGAAGCCACTGGAATCTGGCCTGGTTCTGTATGGGGCAGATAGATCCTAGGATCTTAGAGTTGGCACCTAATGCAGGCAAGAGAGAGGACCACAAAGGAGACAGGCTGGATCAAGCCACCTGCTTCCACCAAAACCACATTTGAGCTGCTAGTTCTGGCATCAGAAGGACAGAGTGCCTTCAAGGAAGCCAAGGAGGGAGGGGTTTTTTGGAAGAATAGAGTGAACACTGGTGTTGGATGCAGTTGGAGATGCCAGTAATAAAAGACTGAAAAATGTCCACTGGATTTTACAATTAGATCTTTGGGCATTTCAGATATTGTAGTTTCAGTGATGCAGTGGGGGCAGAAACCAAACCCAGTAAGTCTGAAAGAGTTTCTTTAGGAAGCTTGGATGAAAAGAGCAGGAGAGAAGTCAGAGAATATCCAGAGACAGATGTGGAGTCAAGAAGCAATTTTTAGGAGGGAAAAAGGGGAGGAACCAGTAAAGGAAGATCTTGAAGGATACAGAAGAGAGAAAGAGATGCCTGGTGAGACATCCCAGAGATGGAGATCAGGGCAGAGGTGAAGGGATTTGCTCTGGACAGGAGAACCACCACCTCCTAAGACCAAGAGAAAAGAAGAAGGAAAATGATGGGCCTTCACAGGAAGCAGGATCTTGTGGAAGTTCCACCTGTGAAGTAGGAGACAAGGTCAGTTGCTGGTCATGAAGGCAAGGGGTAGGAATGGGGAGTAGGAGAGAGGAGATTTGGGTAGGCTGATGTGGGGAATCACAGAAAATCCTAATCAGTGGGTAGTTGAGGACTCAGGTACAGCCGGAAGCAGGAACCTAAAGAGGAAGAGAAACACAATAGTTAGATTGAGTTAGATTGATAGTTGATGATGGGAGGGTGTCAGAAAGGATGATCAGGAAAATAAAGCAAAAAGAAGGGTTGGGAATATGGGGAGAACTGACCACACAAACGGAGAGAAAGTAAAGCCAGGAAGCAACTGACAAACTGAAAAAAAAGAACAAAGGAACAGAAGTCTCTAAGGAGGTCCAGTAGCTGATGTAGTGGTGGGGATCAGTACAGGAGACATTCGTCAGAACCTACAGAGAGCTGCAGCTCTTATATGAGAGCATCTGCCAGGGATCACAAAGAATGGAGTAAAGAACTGTGGGCAAGAGGCCAAAATCAGTGACTGTGGCCAAAATCAGTGAATCATAGTTATTTTTACAAGGAGTAGGAGATTCTGGCTCTAATGGGCTCTGTGATCCTAGGCAAGCCCTCTCTGGGCCTCAGTTTCTGGCTCTGTAAAAGAATAATCGCGGGGCACCTGGGTGGCTCAGTGGGTTAAGCCTCTGCCTTCGGCTCAGGTCATGATCTCAGGGTCTTGGGATCGAGCCCCACATCAGGCTCTTTGCTCTGCCTGCCTCTCTGCCTACTTGTGATCTCACTCTCTCTCTCTCTCTCTCTGTAAATAAATAAATAAAATCTTTAAAAAAATAATAATAATAATCGCTGTGCTACCTGCTCTCCCTGAGAACCCAAAGAAATAACCAGTTTCAAAGCGCTTTGTTGTCGTCTACCATGCCTGGCCAGTTTCCTTCCCCTTCCTAGATCCCAGCTCCTCTCATCTCTTGAGCTTCTCCAAAGCAGCTCTATGGGCTGCTGTGGTCTCAAAGGCACCACAGAGAACTGCATGTAACCTTTAGGGCACAGAAAAGGCCAGTTTACATTTCCCCACATTTGGGGAAGCTAGCTATACTTCCAAAGGAAGAGAGGCAATCTGGACTGCTAGAACTCCTAGGGGAAAGTACAGGGTCAAATGTCTGCCCTTTGGAGGATAAAAGGACTTTCTAACAATAATACGGCTATAGCAAATGTGGTTACTATCTCTGAAAGTAAAGAGTTGTTCTTGGCTGGTGATATGCAATTAGTGCCATAATGACCATTCACTAAAACTAATTCAATAGTCAGCAGTAAAGGAATGGCTACTGTAAAACTCATTCAAATAAATAATATGCAGAGGGTGACTTTGTGGCTTTAGTCACTTGGGCATCTGCCTTGGGCTCAGGTGGTGATCTCCAGATCCTGGGACAGAGCCCTGAATGGGCTGAGGCATCCTGCTTCCTGCTCAGCAGGGAGTCTGCTTCTGTCTTCTCCCTCTGCCCCCATCCCACCGCTCATTCTCTCTCTCTCTCAAATAAATAAGTAAAATCTTAAAAACAAATAATAGGCAGACATTACAAAGTATATTTACATAGACTAATAATATGGAAAATTGATTGTCAGGGGCATTACATATTATGAAATATTACATATTATGTAATATTTTAAAACATTTTAAATATATTAAATGTTTTAAACATATATATTTTAACATTACATATTATGAAAGCAAATGAAACAGCAGTTGTTATTCATTCCACAATCATTGAGCACCTATCTATGTCAAGGACATGCGCTAAAAAAAAACACAAAAAAACCTAAAGATACAGTGGTGGCTTTTGTCCTAACTGTTGAAGTCATACTAAAACTTAACTGTGTGAGTATATCAGCACTCTGTGACCCCTGTTCCTTCTGTCAAAAATATATATTCCGGGGACACCTGGATAGCTCGGTTGGTTGGACGACTGCCTTCGGCTCAGGTCATGATCCTGGAGTCCCGGGATGGAGTCCCCCATCGGGCTCCCAGCTCCATGGGGAGTCTGCTTCTCTCTCTGACCTTCTCCTCGCTCATGCTCTCTCTCACTGTCTCTCTCTCAAATAAATAAAATCTTAAAAAAAAAAAAAAAATATATATATATATATACACACACACACCGGCAAAACAAAATATATTTCTGACGCATTTTCCCTTGTTCTTCAAACCTGACTAACTGAAAATGCCAGGCGCAAGGCTAACCATTTCTGATTAGGAAAGCACACTGGATACCTATGCCTTTGCTTATTAGTCGTGTGGTAAAGACAGGACCCTCCCGTCGCACCCCCCGTTTAAAAAGAAAGGGAAAAAAAGGGGGGGGGATGCCCTGAAAACAAACTGCAGAATCTTCAATCTTGGTGTTTGGACACAAGAACATAAACTAAGGAGAAACAGCCCTTAGGTAAGTAAATTTAAAAATCTCTGCAATGCTCAAGGGGCTGAAATGCCCTTGTAGGAAGGAAGCTGGGTATCTATCCCACCAGTTATAGGACTCCCTTCCCACTTAGCCTTCCGCCCCACTCGCCTGGCGCCGCCGCCCCGCCCCCCTCCGTGGCCTTGGCCTCCACGGGTTGCGGTGGTTCCCCGAGCCAGCCAGCGCCGAGCTTTCTCAGAACCTGCCCTCTCCCTGGCCAATGCCGGGAGAGGGTCTACGACCTTAGGGGACTTGGTGCCACACGAATGTGGCGCAGCAGAGCCAATTGGAGGAAAATCCCACCTGGTCTCCTAAACCTTCCAATGGAGTGAGATACTCTCTTGGCGAAACTACTTAGGGGGCCCAATGACGAAGGAACCTTCACTCTGACCAGAAGTCGAGGCCAATGGAGTAGAACACTCGCCCTCCAGCTGGCAGAAGAAGCCAATGGGATGAAAACATTCCGCCTCCGGGGTAGTGGCGGAGCCAGCGGAGTGAACGGCGCCACCCTCTGGACTAAAGGGCAGCAGGCGGCCCAGGAGAGCGACCAATGGGATGGTAGGGCTCGCTCGCAGCGGCCGGCGGAGCCAATGGCTGCCGCTCGCCGGCTCCCGGGCGGACCCACCTCGGGCTGGCGGCGGGGCCAGCGTACTGGGGCCCGGAGAAAGGTTCGGCGACTGAGGGGCAAGATGGCGGCCGCCCTGGCGCTGGCTGCTGGGCTGTGCGTGGCGCGCAGGGCGGTGGCTGTGGCGGGGCCGCGGGGGGCACAGGTGAGAAGCGACCGTGGGAGCGCAGAGGGCGTCCTGCGGGCACTGCCGTTCTCCAGGCCGGGGGTTTCCCCAGGTGCGCGCGGCCCTGCGGCCTCGCGGGAACAGAGCCCGGACGCGGGGCAAGGAACGGCGCCCCTCCCGTGGTGCAAGCTCCGGGGCTGTGCGGTGAGGAAGGGCTGGTGGGCGGCGGTGGCCGACGCCCGCACCGGCTGGGGCGCCGAGGTCGCGAAAGGTCAGTGGATTGGCTGCTGCCTTATAAGCCTACCTGAAACCCAGGTGACCGAACGCCTGCTCCGGGCAGCCTCCTCGGCGCCCCCTGCAGGAAGTGAGGTTTGTCTTCTCGGAGCCCGTCTCCTGCCCCTGTCAGGCCCCTCTGGCCGCCTGAGCACACGTATTAGCCTTTCACCTTCTCCACTTGTCAGAGGGGTCAGGTTCATCCCTCCTCTTTCTCCCACAATGTGACAACACTGACTTCAGCCTTCTCTGAGCCCCTGGGAAACTGGGGCCTCCCTACCCACAATCCCCTGGGGCTGAGTTCACATAATTCTTCCCTTCACTGATTTAAGGGACTGAAGTTAAAATTCACAGTCAGAAGTCAGATCTGACACCAAGACGTGTTTGTGTCAAACTTCAATAAAACGGGTAACACAACTGAAAGATCAGGCAACGGGTAATGGAAATAAGTGGAAACTTAGTAACAAGGTGTGAGTAAATGGAAAGGGCTCCAGTGGTCTCAAAGATGATACAAACCACTCCCTTTATTTTATATTTAAAGCCAAGAGGAGGGATTTATTTAAGGTAATTCAGTGGTAAAAGAAGAACTGGGACCTAAGTGTCCAGTTCTCATCCTGTGTCCTTTCCTCCGAATAGTAACTAAATTTACTAGACACGTTAGCAACAGGAATCAATTGCACTGCTGAATCCTGCATTGTAATATAGCCTTCATCTAACCAAGCTCAGCACTATAACCCTACTCTCTGCTGCTGATGTTCTGAAATTTAGGAACTTGTCTTTTGGATGGGAAACACTAATAGGTTCTTAGAAGGATGAAGTTAATGATTAACAGAACCCAGCCTCTGCCAGCCTTCACTCACTATATGGGAAAGGTATTGTCAGCTCCCTCCCTCGGTTATGTCTGACCCACCTTCAGGTCCGAGGAGCTGCAGGTGTGACTGATGGAAATGAAGTGGCCAAGGCCCAGCAGACAGCTCCTAAGGGAGCAGCCCCAACAGTCTTCTCCCGGATCCTGGATCGAAGCCTCCCAGCTGATATTCTATATGAGGACCAGCAGGTGGGGTGCCTTTAGGGTTCGTCCCCTTAGGAACTTGTGAGATACATCAGCCTGTTAAAAAGTAACATGGTGGCCTCTGGCCTGTCACTACTCCCAGTGTCTTGTATTCCGTGATGTGGCGCCTCAAGCTCCTGTGCACTTCCTTGTCATTCCTAAGAAGCCCATTCCTCGGATTAGCCAGGCTGAAGAAGAGGACCAGCAGGTGGGAAGAGCAGAGCCAACCTTTGGCTTTGGGGCAGGGGAGCCCTGGACAACAGCTAGAGGTTTTGCTCCCTGTAAATGAAGCCACCTGTCTCCCTCCCCTTTCCCTGTAGCTTCTAGGACACCTTCTCCTTGTGGCCAAGAAGACAGCAAAGGCTGAGGGCCTGGGAGATGGATACCGACTTGGTGAGTGATTTTTGGCCCTTGAGCCCCTCACCTATAAATTCTCAAACCTGTCCCTCAGTCTGATCTTTAGTCTTTGACCTTTCCCATGTTTCATAACCCCACGCTCTATTTCAGTGATCAATGATGGGAAGCTGGGTGCACAGTCTGTGTATCATCTGCACATTCACGTACTTGGGGGTCGACAGCTCCAGTGGCCTCCAGGTTGAACCTACCAACTGACCAAGAACCCCAGACCTGGATGCTTGGAGGGTGGGGGGAATGAATATGATGCTAATAAACTTGCTCTCGCTCGATTTTGGATCACTGTCTTAAATATATAAAGATACCACAAATAGGAAAGAATGCTGATAAAACATAATGATCTCTATCAACTGTGGACTGAGAGACATTAAGGAGGCCCATCCTGTAGTTAAAGAAGTATTTGCCTATAGGTCTGTGAGCCCTCATGACTAATGATCCACCTGGGTCAAGCTTCTAGAAAAGTAGCAGTAGGAATAAGCCTGTGTGAGTAGGAAGAGACTGAAACCCAGGGATGAGACTTGCTCAACCCTGGCCCTCATTCAGATGCCAAGCCAAGTTCTAGGGGGTCTGAGAGGAGGATGGCCTCAACATGAGGGCCTTTTACTGAAGAAGTAACCACACGAAAAAGGCTGCCACCCTTTGATCCCCATGTCTTATCATTTTGCTTTTGAGTTGTCTAATATATTTTCAGCCTTAAACATTTTAAAAAGACTACCTCCACTTTTGAGAATGAACTAAGGGGAAACTACTGTTGCCCCTACACAAGTCCACCAAGTATGCTTTAGTCTGATACCCCAGCCCTGTGCTTGTCCCCAACACAAAGAACCACCTTAGAAAGCCTCAAAAGAAGCACTCCTAAGTGTAAAAGGCAAGACCCTAGGCCAGCGGAACCTTAAAAGCTGGGCTGAGGCGGAAGGGAGTCTGAATGGAATGCAAACTTCCCAGACAGCGGCAGGTTGAAGACTTCCGCCCCGCAGAGAATTTGCCTTCACCCCCCACACAACACTTCCGCCCTGCTCTAGTTCTGCGCAGACTCCTGGAATTATTTGCCGTCTCTATGGCAACCCGGTAGCTGCTGCGGGAAGATGGAGACCACCGAGTCTACCAAGGGATCACGGTCTCGGTGAGAGCGGCAGCTTTGGCTGCAGGTGTAAGGGTACAAGAAAGGTCAACCGACTTACTGGGCTGCGCTTTTGACGTATTCGCTTCCTTTTAGATCTTTGGACGTGCAGCCTGGAGCTGGAGGGCTCAGGTCTTCTTCAGAACCGTTTCCTTTGGATGGCCGTCCTAGGTCGGTCCTGGCAGCTGCAACTACTGCAGCTACAGCTGCCTCCACCGCCAAAACCAATGCGTTATCTACGAAGACCCGAGTCCGCTACTCTGAGCCGAGCGTTCTCGTGGACCGCTCCTCTGACAGTCTTCCTGGGGAGCCCTGCACTGGAACCAGCTTTACCCACAAGATAGATCAGAGGAGACTTGGCGTTGAGCCTGTCTATGCTTCCCGTTTCACCCAGGATCCCTGTACTACAAATGACCGTAGCTCTAGTCCTGGCCCTGTTACTGGCTCCAGTTCTGGTCCTGGCCATGGCTCTGGCCCTGGCTGTGACTCTGGTCAAGGGACTGGTTCTGATTCTGGCCCTGGTCCTGCCACTGAATCTGGACCTAGTCCAGACCGTGGCCATGACCCTCAGCTCAGCCTCTGCAGTCTCCCAAGCTTCAGAAACCTTGGGTCAGAGCTGATCCCTAATTATTCCTGCTGGAATCACTACTGCTGCTGGGAACCTCAGAAACAACCCTGGAAAAGTTTGCAAGTCCCAGAACCTGGTGCACGAGGGCAATGGAAGACCCCCCAATTTGAAGAGAAGTGTAAGGTTCTCAAAGAAACATTGCCACGGGGACACTGCCTTCTCTACAACTGGGAGGAGGAGGTATTAAGGTTTCAGCCTTTTCCTGAAGACTGCCCCCAGTTTCCTGGGGGAGGCAGTAGTTTATGATGAGGGTGGGTACCGTAAAGGATATCTTGGTCACTCACCTTGGGGCCCACAGAGAGCCACCAATCACCTGGATCAAGTCCCAAGCATGCAGGATGGCTCTGAGAGTTTCTTCTTCCGACATGGACACCAGGGACTGCTGACCCAACAGCAACAGTCACCCATGTCCTTCAGCACCACCCAGAAAGACTCGTACCAGCCCCCACGAAACTACTATCAACCAATTCGAGGTGGGAAGCATGAGAGAATGGGCATGAGCCCATTAGAGAAAAGAGAGAGGAAAGAATTTCTAGTAGGACTATGGATTGTCTGATGGGTAGATTTTCCTTCCTTTTCTCACATTTGTTTCTTCTGGGCCTGCTTCTTAACCAGACACCCCCACTCTCTCCACTCCCTGCCCTCCCACAGGAAAGCGGGAAGCCATGCTGGAGATGCTCCTGCACCATCAGATCTGGTAAGAGGCTGGGAGAAGGGTAAAGGGGATGGGGGAAGACAAAAATCTGGAAAGAATGGCTCTGACATCCCCCAGGACTATATAGTAAAGAGGTGCAAGCAGAGCAGGAACCCACAGGGAAGCACTCTGAGGTCGAGTCTGTGACACACCATGACTACCGAAAGGAGCTGGTCCACGCCGGGCCTCCTGCCCCAACCAAGGTGAGAGCTTATCTCATCCCACTTGTACAGCTGGCTTCTAATGGGCTGTGGGAAAGTAGCAGAGGTTAAGAGAGGAATATTCAAACCAAGAGCTTTTCAGGTTTTCTCCCTTACAGCCTCATGACTACCGTCAGGAGCAGCCTGAAACCTTTTGGATACAGAGGGCACCACAGCTACCGGTGGGTGAGGGTGTTGGGAGTCAGGGAGAAGAAGGAGGGGAAGAGGCTGTTCTGTTCAGGCTTGGCGCAGAGCAGGATCTGTCCTCATTCTGGCTCTCCCCTAGGGTGTCAGTAACATCAAGACACTGGACACACCATTCCGGAAGAACTGCAGTTTCTCAACACCAGTGCCTTTGTCTCTGGGGCAGCCTTTGCCCTATGAACCTGAGAATTCTTCCCACCAACTGGGAGAAATATCCTCCCTTGCCTGTCAGGGAGCACACGGTGGGGAAATGGGTAGAACTACTATCTAAGAGTTGAGGCGGGAAGAGGGGTGTGGAATACAGAATCCATTTCTGTCTGTACTGGAGAGGTGGGAAGGAAGGTGATTCTGTCTGTACTTGGTAAAGGGGCTTTCCATAAAGAGTTCTCTCTCGCCCTGAGACTGCTATTTCAGTGAGTCCACGCGTTACCATGTTCACACCCCATAACTTTTCCTTGGACTTGCCCCTAACCCAGACTCCGACATCATGACATTTTTTGTTGTTTTATATTTGGCCAAAATATTCTGGTTTAGATACAGATATTTACAGAAGGTAAGGAAGAAGGGAACCGGGCCAGAGCGAGGCAGGTATATGTACAAGGCTGAGCTGCAAAGAGCAACAACTTCCATATAAGGCAGGATTTGTGCATGTTGGTTTCCATCTTACACGACAATGTCCATTTCTGATGTGTGGAGAGATGGTGACCACTGCCCCCCCAGGTACCAGCAGCAGGAGACTGTCTGACTTGGGAAGAAGTAAGTTCTACAGGAGTCCAGTGGGTCCTTTCCGCTCTCCTAGGAGCCAGTAAGTTCGCATTTTTCCTTTTCCCTGGAAGTGGGGGAGTGAAGATAATTCAGATTCCTCTATGGTATTCCTTCATCTCTGTCTTTCCCCCCTGGTCCCATAATTGCTTTCAACCTCCCTTTCCCTGATCCCTCCCCATGGCCTGCCATCACCTTCATCTCCACATCCCCCCGAAGCTCTAGCTGGAAGCATCCTAGCTCATCCAGGGCATCCTTGGTGGTAGAGGAGACATGGATCTTCAGGGCTGGAGTGGGATAGGGTGTGGGGATGGTGGGGAGTTGAATCAAAGAAAAGACAAGAGAAGAATTGGCGGTATCAGAGAGAGCTTTACCAGACCACCACCCCTCAGGAGGCTCTCAGTCTTTCCCAGGGCACAGGCACTAGAACCAAAATGTGTCCAAGGATGGGGCAGTCAGGAACTGTGGTCTCTCAGATTGAGAGATTTGAGGAACTCTGAAAAGAAGAAAAGGACAACACACATTGAGGCTAAGGCTGGGGTTGAGGGCTGATGTTTTACCTTGACCGTTCGACTCCATGCGGGAAGCAGTGTTCACCGTGTCTCCAAAAAGACAATAGCGGGGCATCTTCAGGCCAACAACCCCAGCACAGACAGGCCCTAGGAGAAGAAACAGGTTGGGAGAGCCTGGGAAAAGCAGACACAAGGACTGGAGGGAGAGTCAGCCTTACCCGTGTGGACCCCTATGCGTAGCCTCAGCTGGTCATGGGGTCGGTGGCGGATGCGGAAGGAAGAAACAGCATCCAGTAATGCTAGGGCCATACGAGCAATTTCCGGGGCATGGCGCTGACCGTTTCGGCCTGGGAGGCCAGATACCACCATGTAGGCATCTCCAATCGTTTCTACCTGATTGAGATGGGGATTAAAATGTCACCTCTATGTGTATCAGTGGGAAGGGAGAAGCATAGAAGAAGATAAGCTGGACACCACTATGAGTCAACCGAACAGCCTGGGAGGCCAGCACATTGACTGGAAAGTAAGTGAGAATTGGCGGAGGTAGAGGTGGGTGGGTTCAGTTTCAGGGAATCTTTAAATCCTCCTATCCCACCCCTGTACATGGCGAACATTCAGTAAGTGTTTGCTGAATGAATGGATACCCGCTCTGCAACAAGACATGGACAAATAAGTTTTGCTCTCAGGAAATGGGAAGCAAGAAAACAGGGCTGCCCTGAAGAGCACAGAGGCTGGTGAGAAGGGCAAGCAGGCCCACTGAAATAGGTCTCATACAGCCTGAACTGTGCAAGGTAAGAAAGCAGCCGCTTGGCTTTGTTAATTGTACTGAAGTACACAAAAGAATGACCTGTTTTTAGGAACTAGACACTGAACCATTTAGGGATAAAGGGGCACCATGCCTGCAACTTACTCTCAAATAATACAGAAAATAATTATATAGACATACAGATTTTTTAAAAATAAGGCAAGTGGGGTAAATTACAAATAACTCGTGATTCTGGGTGAAGAGTGTATGGGAGTTCTACGTTACAGGATGAAAAACATGGTAGAGTAAGTCCAAAGGGAAGGGACAGGAACAGTATTAACTATGCAATGTTAGACACTTTCCACAATAAATCTATTATTCCTAACTTATAGGTAAAATTCCTGACACTCAAGGAGATTTCCAGTTACTTGCCCAAGGCCACACAATTAGTTACAAAATCAACTCCTCAATCCCAATGGTTTTTACTCTGAAGTATAATAAAGCTCGCTCTGTGCCAACTCAATGACTTAACAAAATTTTTTACAAGGTAGCCTGTCCCTCACCCTAATAAATCATTCTGTACCTACATCCCATATGATTCTCCCATGTCTAGAAGGGATGGAGAGATTGAGAAAAGACGGGTAGACTGTATTTATAACCCTAGGCAAAAAGTGGCAGATGGGGGCTAAATTCTGTGATGGTTCTGATTAGGGTGTTGAGAGCCAGGAGGGCAAACTAACCATCGAGCAGGGTAAGGCATGTAGTGTTTGGAGAGATTGGGTTTTCAAGGTGGTCTCCAAAGGAGGGTAGCCCCAGCTCTCACCTTGTAGACGTCAAAGTTGTCAATTATGGCATCAAAGCAGGTATACAGGTCATTAAGAAGTGTCACCACCTAACAAGGATGGGAAAGTAGAGTCTCTGAGACTTGAGCCTAACTTTCTAAGAATTCTTAACCCATAAGCCCTAACAAAATATGGGAACTCCAGAACAAAAGAATCTCCCCTACTATCAAGGCTTCCTATGCCCCAACGAAGCTCCCCCAGATCCCTATCCCGCCCCCTACTTCTTACTCCTGGTTCTCACCTGCATGGGGGTGCTCTCTGCTGACAAAGCTGTGAAGCCAACAATGTCACTGAAGTAGATGGTAACACTGTCAAAGGCCTCAGCCTGTACAGTCTCTCCCCGTTTTAACTGCTCTGCCACTGAACTAGGAAGCAAGGGCCAAACTCAGAGAGAGAGGATGGGAGGAGAGAGGAAATGAGTGCATGGCAGAGCAGAGATGCATTATAACGTGAAAACTAAGCCAGGTAGAAAAGAAGGAAGGCGACTGGGACAAGCTCAAGGTAAAGTATTTAAGTGGTGGGGGTTGGAAGGGGACCCCTGGGGATGGGGGCTAAATGTCTCAAGTTGGGATTGTTCTATATCCACTTGCTAGAGCAAAGGCATGGTAGAGCCGTGTCCTAAAAAGAAGGGGTGGGAAGCCAGGAAGAAGGCAGCATATCTCATTCAGGGACAGAATGAAAACACACAGGCTATCGCCAGAAAGTCTCACTGCATCAGGATGAAACAAAGCAGGGTTCTAAGAGCTGGGAAGTGAGTTCTCAGGAGCTTGAGCAGGGAGAACCCAACAGCACAGAATACCAAAGGAAAATCTGGGAAGGTGACCAAAGTCTCACTGGGGTAGAATTTGGTAGAGCAGAGCCTCAGCCTTGCGTTTCTCCTCCAGATAGGCCTGTGTGCGCTCCTCCACCAGCTTCTCCAGGTTATTGGCATACTGCTCCATGCGCAACAGGAGGTTGTCCAATATGCTCGTGCCGCCCTCCCTGAGGGGAGGCCAGGATATGGTACCTGCTCCCACTCTCTCAAGACTCCCAGGACTTCCTACCCAACCTACCCTCTTTGCCCACCAGCCCCACCTCCACCACCAAAACTGATGAGGCTTCTATCCCTGGGGAGTCCACGCCCCTTAGTGCCCTCTCACTTGTTAAAGCGGCGAATGAAGCCCTTAATTTGTCCAAAGTCTGGCCGCTCAGCGGGTTCCTGGGCCCAACATCGCTCCATCAGCAACACCAGCTCTTCATTTAGTTGGGTCCGGTCAATGCTTGGCCGGAAATATGGCCGCTGACCATTTCGGACCTTCTGGACAATCTCTGAGGGTGATAAAGGGTTTGGATGAAGAACAGGGTCCCCTAGGTAGAGGGGTCTATGGGCAGTAGATTGACTCTCACCTTTGGGGCTGAGGTCCAGGCCCTCCAAGTAGAAAGGGCCACTGCGAAGTGCTATCTCCTGTAAGATGATCCCGAAGCTATAGACGTCAGCCTTCTGCATGCCTGTGGTTGGCAGTGGGTTCCCGCCCAACAGTTCTGGGGCAGTCCACAGCTTCTCTGAAAAGAGGGAACAGGTTGGCCAGGTCCTCAAAAAAAGTGTCCCCACGCCCATAATACTCCCCATATTACTGTCATTCCATCTCCCTCTCCCACACTCCCTAGGTGGAAATGATCAAGGCCAGAGGAGAAACATAAAAGTGGGTTGTGGGGAAGGGCCTCACTGGCATAGAGGGCGTGGCTGTCATCGGGTTCAGCAGTTGAGCGGAAGCTGGCCAGGCCATAGTCTGTGATTTTGAGCACAAAACGACTATCCACCACACAGTTGGAGGACTTGAGACTCCCATGGGACGCAATAATGCTGTTATGGAGGAAGGCCATGCCCTGCAGGATACAGAACAAGAACAAGTCATGGGTTTGGATTATATCCGGCTTAGGATACCCCCTTCTCCATGAGATGGGCATTAACTAGGTGTCTAAAGAGCTTGGGACCATAAAAACAATAAGCTACTTTTGGAAGGTGTTCTTTACAGTAAGTTTCTATGAACGGAAATGGGCAGAATAGGAGAGTCATCCCTTCCTGGTGCCATTAACAGTATATTGGCACCACAGCACCAGGGACAGGTGAAATGTTTAAGGGGAGGGACAGGGGAGCTATCAGTTATTGCCCTGGAAAGGGCAGTCAGTCTTCTGAGTAGTGAACAGAACTATGAAGATAAACTCCAAGCATGATATGACTGACACTCGTGATGGCTTCAAATGTATGGCCACTACTTAGGAAGACACGGCTAGACACCCCGGTATCCCAAGTACCTAGATGCATTGAGGAAAACTAGCCACTTGCAAACTTTAACATACAGCCATGTCTGGGTAGGCAAGTCAGCATGGAGGAGGAAAGCAGTGTACTAGAGAGAATGCTGGGCCAGAGAGAAAGTGAAAAAAATAGTCAATTAGTAAAACCCTGGACGACGGACAAAAGTGGGAGACAGCTGCCAAGCCAACACAGAAGCCAGAAGAGGAAAACTTTTGCTTATGAGGGACTATAAGGCAGGTCCTAAGAAGGCAGAGTGGTGCTTCCCAAAATGAAACCCTGGGAGCCATCCCAAGTCAGGTAAGGTAGAAGAGAAAAAGGAGGCAGTGTTCTGTATGCTAACCAAAATACCTCTATCTAAATATTTAGCCCTGGACCTACACAATTCATAACTCTAGTGTCTGTGAACGCCTTCCTTTTATTCCTTTTGATAGCTATAAAACCTTTGAGAGTCACCAAATTTGTGAATACAGAAAGGATTAGATTTCTGGCTTTGTTCTAAACCAATTTTCCACTAAATCATGAGTTCTCTCCACACCATAAGAGACTCTTAATCTCACAAAACAAACTGAGGGTTGCTGGGGGGTGGGGGAGTAGGGAGAGGGTGGGTGGGTTATGGACATTGGGGAGGGTATGTGCTATGGTGAGTGCTGTGAAATGTGTAAGCCTGATGATTTACAGACCTGTACCTTTGGGACAAATAATACATTATATATTAATTTTTTAAAAATCATGAGTTCCCTCAAGAGTCCTGTTTTTCTTATATTATCATCACAGTCAGCCACCACATCAACTCTACCTAATATTTTATCTCTCACATGATGGCAAATTTTCACACACAAGACTTTTTTAAGTAATTTCATGAGAATTAAACAGAAAAACCAAAGCCAGTTTCAGGTGTGGTACAAGTGATCCACTAGGCTAGCTCACTAGCTGCAGGAATTGCTCTATAAACACCTGTCCAACCAATGCAAGATTCAAATTCATACCTTTGCAAACCCATGAACCACTGGGGTCACTTGAAAATAGCTAAAAACTGGGGCACCTGGGTGGCTCAGTGGGATAAGCCTCTGCGTTTGGCTCGGGTCATGATCTCAGGGTCCTGGGATCGAGCCCCACATGGGGCTCTCTGCTCGGCGGGGAGCCTGCTTCCTCCTCTCTGCCTGCTGCTGTGCCTACTTGTGATCTCTCTCTCTGTGTCAAATGAATAAATAAAATCTTTGAGGAAAAAAAAAAGAATTCACCAGAATTAAAAAAAAAAAAAGAAAGAAAATAGCTAAAAACTAATATACGGGACGATACCAAAGGTTTAGTATAATTTTCCTTCGTTTCTCTTAGTTTTAAGTTTCTTCGTTTCTCTACAGAGAGTTGTTTTAGTTTTAAGTTCTTAAGCTCTTAGTTTTAAGTTCCTTCATTTCTCTACAATTTTAGTTAGTGTTCTTTTTTTTTTTAATTTTGGTTTTTCTTGGGGGGGAAAAGAGCAGCTATGTGTAGGACTTTTTGTGGCAGATAAATCTCCCCCAATTAAAAACTCCAGACCTGAAGACATCCAGATGGCCAAAAGACACATGAAAAAGTGCTCCACATCACTCGGCATCAGGGAAATACAAATCAAAACTGCAATGAGATACCACCTCACACCAGTCAGAATGGCTAATTAATAAGTCAGGAAATGACAGATGCTGGTGAGGATGCGGAGAAAGGGGAAACCTCCTACACTGTTGGTGGGAATGCAAGCTGGTGCAACCACTCTGGAAAACAGCATGGGGTTTCCTCGAAAAGTTAAAAATAGAGCTACCCTATGACCCAGCAATTGCACTACTGGGTATTTACCCTAAAGATACAAATGTAGTGATCCAAAGGGGCACGTGCACCCTAATGTTTATAGCAGCAATATCCACAATAGCCAAATTATGGAAAGAACCTAGATGTCCATCAACAGATGAATGGATAAAGAAGATGTGGTATGTATATACAATGGAATACTATGCAGCCATCAAAAGAAATGAAATCTTGCCATTTGCAACAACGTGGATGGAACTAGAGGGTATTATGCTTAGCAAAGTAAGTCAATCAGAGAAAGACAACTATCACATGATCTCCCTGGTAAGAGGAAGGAGAGACACAACGTGGGGGGTAAGAAAAGAATAAATGAAACAAGATGAGATCGAAGGGAAACAAACCATAAGAGACTCTTAATCTCACAAGACAAACTGAGGGTTGCCGGGGGCCTGGGGATTGGGAGAGGAAGGTGGTTATGGACATTGGGGAGGGTATGTGCTATGGTGACTGCTGTGAAGGTATAAACCTGGAGATTCACAGACCTGTACCCCTGGGGCTAATAATACATTATATGTTAGTAAAAAAAAATAAAAAAAAAAAACCAAAACTCCAGACCTTTACCCATTATTACCCAATCATTAGAATAAGGGGAACTGGAGAGAACGGGACTTTCACAGGACTAGAAGGAGAAACTGAAAGCAAAGATCAAGAAACAAAGGCATTTTAGGGGCACCCAGGTGGCTCGGTCAGTTAGGCATCTGCCCTCAGCTCAGGTCGTGATCCCAGGGTCCTGGGATGGAGCCCCACATAGGGCTCCCTGCTCAGAGGGGAGTCTCCTTCTCCCTCTGCCCTCCCCTGCCCCATTCTTGCGCTCTGTCTCTTTCTAATAAATAAATAAAATCTTAAAAAAGAAAGATATTTTAAAGCAAATGAACTCTTTTTTTTTTTTTAAGATTTATTTATTTATTTATTTATTTATCAGAGAGAGAGGGAGAGAAAGCGATAACAGGCAGACAGAACGGCAGGCAGAGGCAGAGGGAGAAGCAAGCTCCCTGCTGAGCAAGGAGCCCAATGTGGGACTCGATCCCAGGACGCTGGGATCATGACCTGAGCCAAAGGCAGCCGCTTAACCAACTGAGCCACCCAGGCGTCCCTAAAGCAGATGAACTCTTAAGGAAGAGCAGGGAAGACTCACCTTAACAAGGTCATTAATGAGGGAATAACGAAACATCCAGTCCAAGTTGATGCTGTCATTTTCCAGAATATCCTGGTAGTGACACAGAACAGATTATGTGACTATTATGCCCACTAGCTAACATGTGCTCATCTCCCCCATCCCTAAAATCTCCACCTTTCCCTTACCTGTAAACTCCCCCGAGGACAATACTCGGTCACAATGCAAATGTTGGGGGGATCAATGCAGGCACCAATGAAGCGAGTGAGATGGTTGAACTGAACATCTCTCATCTAACAAGAACAACAAAAAGTGGGAGAGGAAAAAAGAATTGAAAGAGATTAAAAATTAGATGCAGAAATAAACCATTAGGGGCGCCTGGGTGGCTCAGTGGCTTAAAGCCTCTGCCTTCGGCTCATGTCATGATCTCAGGGTCCTGGGATCAAGCCCTGCATCAGGCTCCCTGCTCAGTGGGAAGCCTGCTTCCTCCTCTCTCTCTGACTGCCTCTCTGCCTACTTGTGATTTCTGTCTCTCAAATAAATAAATAGGGCACCTGGGTGGCTCAGTGGGTTAAGCCTCTGCCTTCAGCTCAGGTCATGATCTCAGGGTCCTGGGATCGAGTCCCACATCGGGCTCTCTGCTCAGCAGGGAGCCTGCTTCCTCCTCTCTCTCTCTCTCTGCCTTCCTCTCTACCTACTTGTGATCTCTGTCTGTCAAATAAATAAATAAAATCTTTAATAAATAAATAAATAAATAAATAAATAAATAAAATATTTTAAAAAAGAAAGAAACCACTACATTGAACAGGACCTTTCTCTTAATTGTACCTACAACTTAAAATCCTTTATAAATAAGCCCCTTGCCTTCCTACCCAATTTTACTATTCTCCTCTTCCCCCTCCCCTCTTTTCTCCATCCCTATTTACCCCTCACCCTTAACCCATACACCATTACATACGTGTTTGAGCTCAAACAGGACCTGCCTGGTCAGCTCAATGCGCTTCTTATTCACATGTTTGATGGCGACAACATTGCCCTGATGGTGGGAGTGAAAGGGGGAAAAGTTAAGTTAGTATCAGGAGTTCTTGGGAGGTAGGAAATCCTGGAGAAGTGTGGGAACATCCAGGAACTCAGCTAGACATAGAAAGGAAGGTTATGAGGGGCAGAGGTTCATGGCAAGAGGTGACAGATGGGGATGAGACAGGATGAAATGGTGGGGACCAGAACAAGCAGATGACTGTTCACCTTGAAGTGACCGGTGTTGGCAAAGATCTGGTATTTCCCATGGGCTGTCATGAGCGAGCCGTAACTGGATCCCCGCTGGGGCCAAGGGCAACATGGAGGCGGAAGGATGAAAGGAACATTAGATGATGGTGGCAGTGCAGGGGCTATCGTTACAAGCCAATGTGCTGGGAAAGGTCCAGGGTACAAAAGAACAGGCACTCAGAGGGAAGCAGAGGGACAGCTGAGACCAGAGCTCACCAGCGACAGTGTGAGGCGACTGCCTGCACCTTTATGATATCGTTCTGAATTGCCAAATTGCAGTTCTTCCCAGCGAATGCGCCACAACATGCTAGCCAGCTCCTTCTCCAGCATCAGCTTTCTGTAAGGACTGCACACCTCAGTTGACTGGCAAGCCCGATCCTCCCACCCCATGAGCTAACAGTGCGGTTGCAGGGGCTTCCCCGCAGCGCCCAGAGCTGCCACTGTTACACCCAAGGGGGCACTCAGAGCAGGACTGCCACAGGAGGCTGTGTTCCCCACCCCACAGGGATATGTGCCCTGTGCTCATTGCAAAACAGAGAGGCTGAAGGTCAAAGTTCTTTCTTAAAATGGTAGCGTTCCTGGAAAATTCACCTGTGCCCTTAGAAGACCCCATGCAAAACCCCTCATTAGGATGCTCAGTCTAGGACCAAAAGGGGGAAAACAACACCTAGGCTGAAAGCTCAACGAGAAAGGCTAGAGACGAAGGTGTTAGGCCTAAGAGGTGACCGTCAAGCTAAGAGTCCCCCTAACCTCCAGAAGGCTGAGCAGCGGGAGGGAGGGGGCAGGTCAGTGGGAAGCCCAGAACTCACCGGAAGATGAGGAAGCTGGAAACACCAAACATGATGAAGGTGATTCCTGTGCCCAGAGCCACAATCGCCAGTGTTGAAAGTGGAGCTGAAGGAGGGAAGGGACCCTGAGAAAGACTGTGTGGAGTTGCGGCTGGGGAGGGGTGGTGCTCAGGGTGCAGGGTGCGGACAGATTTCTTGAGGGAAAGGAGTGAGGAGGGGGTATACAAGTAGAGGGAGTCAGGGAGAGGAGATGAAAGGACAGAAGTAAGGGGAGGAAGGATGACTCCCAGCCCCTGCACACACCCACTTTTATCACAGGATGGGTCGTCCAAGTCAAAGGCACAGGGGGGATTGTCCAGGGGCGGGGCCCCCTTCACCCAGGGAATAGGCCGTCCTGTCCACCAAATCTGCTTCTCAGCTCCTGAGTAGTGAGCTGCAGGCTGTGAGGAAGGAGAAAACTGGGCCCACGGGTCTGCTTCCCCAGCCTACCACCCACCCAGGAGAGAGCTCCAGCCAACAAGTCTCTGCCTCTAGTACCTTTGATTCTGCCCCACTGAACCCCTGAAAGCTGGCTATTCAGGGCCCACAAACTCCACCCTGCCTCCTCCCCCCATCACCTGGAAGTCCCCAGAATCCAGGTCTCCCATGGCCCACAGGACAAAGTCAGTCTCTCGGTCATTGTTCTTGTCCATAACAACCAGTCCAGTTACACCTAAGACAGAAAAGAGTAGCCCTTCCTCTGAGATCTACCCTAGGCCTCTCTCCTGTGCTCGATTCCTCTGATTACCTCAGATCCCTCCCAGCCCATGTTCTTTTATTTATTTATTTATTTATTTATTTATTTTATTTGACAGATAGAGATCACAAGTAAGCAGAGAGGCAGGCAGAGAGAGAGGAAGGGAAGCAGGCTCCCCATTGAGCAGAGAGCCCGATGCGGGGCTTGATCCCAGGATGCTGGGATCATGAGCTGAGCCGAAGGCAGAGGTTTTAACCCGCTGAGCCACCCAGGTGCCCCAGCCCATGTTCTTAATACATGGCCACCTTCACCATGTTCTCTGACCCCTCCTAACTCTTTCTCTGCCCCTGGCATCTGTATTTTCTTCTGCCTACTCTGCTCCCTGGCCCGACCACAGCACTCTGGCCTCCACCTAACCCTCTCCATTACCATGGTATCTTCGTCCCTGCATCTTCTCCACAATTCGAAGTCCATCTTCCCGGGTGCCTCCCTCCTGGATTGTCTCATTCAGGACCTCAGCGTACAGCAGGATCCCGTCGTAGAAGCAGCCAGCAATGAGGTTCATCTAGGGGTGGTAACTTCAGCAGGGCTCTCCAAATGTCCAGCCAGGCCCCTCCCCAGCCCCCTTTCCTGTCTCTGGGGTCTCCTTCTACCTCTTCTCTCTTCTCTGGTTTGCTTCCTTCCCGCCTCTCTTCCTAACATGCCATCCCTACCTCACTGGACAGAAGAGCAGAAGGGAAAACCCTGGATGACAGCAGATGGTCCCCCAATTGGGCTGGCTCCATGGCCAAGGCTGAGTTAGGGAGAAGAGCCTTTCCTCAAAGCCTGGCCCAAATCTCAGGAAAGCGAGATCTACTTACCAGGGAGGGGGCCAGCTCCACACCAAAATCTTCCCGGGCTCTTATCAGCAGACGATTCTGGAATTCCTGATACTCGGGATTTGGGGGTTCTCGGTAAGTGATCACCAATACTGTCTGTACCAACAGCACATGGGAGAGAGTGAACAGGATTCAAGATAGGCATTGGGGAAGAGAGGAAGCAAGACAGGGAAGCTCGGTGAAATATTCATGATACACAATATACACAGGTGAGTCTGAAGGGCGAAAGGATATGAAGCTCTGAGTTGTGCGTGCACCTGAGTGTGGGATGTACGTGTGGTGTGTGTTTAACACATTGGGGAAGAGGGGAGTGGCACTCCTCCATGAAAGGTGCGCAGTTCTAGAAAGATGGAACCTGGGAAATAGATGATATCAACTCCAACCCCCAGACCTGCCCCTCATCCTCCTGAAGCCCCTCCACCAGGCAGCCCTCCCTGCCAGGCTGCCATGGCCCTCACAGCTGCTCCATCCCAGCCTCTCTGGGCACCCACTCGCTATCAAGGACAACACGGATCAGCAGCTCCTCTCTGAGGTGTTCATTACTGTTCATGTGATCAGTAGTGTTGATACTTTCCTCCAGGCCACTTGGAAACAGTGTCTCCACCCACTGAATTAAGTAGATTTCAGGTTCTAGGACACCCGAGGGAAATACCTAGAGACAACATTTCTGTCAGTGAAAAGCTGTGGGTCCATTCACTTAACGTGTGCAGAACACCCACCCTAAACAGCCCTGTCCTGCATACTGGTGCGGTCCTATACGTCACTAAGTAATACACACGTGTCACAGAGAAAACACAGAGTCATATGCCCACACGCATTTCACAGATACACAAATGACACACTCAATCTCAGCTGGGCCCGCAGCTCACTAGCTTTGGGTCAGCACATCCCTGTCTCTCACTGGGACGCCCACTTGGCGCCCAGTGACCTTACACACTGCCCCTTCCTTAGCTGATGGACGTATTGGCCTCTGCCTACACCTCAGGCTCGCACGGTGACTGAGAACCAGCCTTTGCCTTGGATGGGAAACTGGGCAAGACTTCATTCAGATCAATGCATTTTGTGAAATTATAGCTTAAAATCTATTCACTTCTATCAGTTTTGTTCATTCCTGTCACTGAAAGTACATGTGGACACGGAGATACTAGATAAATCACCTATACATGATTTATTTTATATCAATTCATTCTAGGAAGGAAATAATAAAGTTGGTTTCTAGTATGTATTCATTACATTAGACTAGTGTTTGCTTCATAGTGTAATTATTCTTACTGGAGCATTAGGGTCCTTGATCACATTCTTGTAATACTCTCCCCCACTCAGGTAAAATTTAAAAGGAGAAGGGGCCTGAAGATGGGGTTGGAAAAGTTTGCTCAGTAACACCTATTTCAAGAATAAAAGAAAAATAGAAGGGTAGGATATTGTTAACAAACAATGTTAAAAAATCAGTAAAAAAGCTCAAAAAGATCGTGCTTAACACAATTTATATTTCAATAATAAAGGCTGATAACAGGTTTTTAATGCTTTTTAAGCACTTCATAATTCTCTAGGCTTCTCTGTATCCTAGACTAGCTGTTATCACACTTTTTGATTTCATGACCCCTTTATACAACTAAAAGTTACTAAGGACCGCAAAGAGCTTTTGAGTATATGGTACATCTATCAATATTTTCATTTTAGGAATTAAAACACAAGAATACACAAGTACACCTTCTCCAGCTGCCAGGCTGACAAGAGCAGCCCACATCATGTACCCTTTGGAAAACTCCACTGTACAATTGTGAGGGGTAAGAGTAAGGAGGCATGGGACGCCTGGGTGGCTCAGTTGGTTAGGTGGCTGCCTTCAGCTCGGGTTGTGATCTCAGTGTCCTGGGATCGAGTCCCACATCGGGCTCCGTGCTCAGCAGGAAGCCTGCTTCTCCCTCTCCCTCTGCCTATGCTCACTCTCTCTGACAAATAAATAAATAAAATCTTAAAAAAAAAAAAAGAGTAAGGAGGCAAATAAACATCTTAGTATTTTAAATAGTTTTGATCTCCTGGTCCTTCTGATAGGAGACATAGAAATCTTCCTCGACCACACTAGCTAAGGTACAATTCCCTTGTTATTCCCTTTACATGAGAGGCCTTTGTTTTGTTTTCTTTGTTTTTTTGTGGGTTTTTAAAGTAAAATTCATTGCAAGTCATTCTAAGTTTGTATTTATTTGCTTATTTAGTGTCTGTCCATCCCATTAAATGTAAGCTCCAGGCAAGGACTACATCTGTTACATTCTCCACTGTATACCAGTACCTAGCAGAGTGACTGGGATATAATAGGGGCTTGGTAGATACTAACAGAATGAGTCAATCTTTGAATGAATTAAACATCAACTGAACAATGCGGTAAATTCTACAGGAGACAGAGTTAAGCACAAGAATAGGAAATTCAGTCCAAATTAAGGATTGTTTCCTCAAAGAGAAAATAACTCATCTGAGTCTTAGAGAACACATAAATATTATTCAGACAGACAAAGGTAAGAAGGTTCTTTTAGGCAAAAGTTACAGCATAAACGAAACCCATCCTACCACTGCCCGTGTTCAAGTGTGACAGTCATGGACTCAGACCCAGACATGTCACTCACAGTCAGATACAACCAAGTATATACTGACAGCCACATAAAACTTTACTCATTGGGGAAGACAACCATCAAAGTCCAGCCCTTGTACCCATCTACTGAATTTCAGACTCAGAGAATCCCCATAGGCCCCCTCAAATCCTTTTCAGGAAAAGGAGGGATGTGACTAAATAAATAAATAATACATGTATATATAAATTGGTGAAAAATTGGTGAGAGTATCAGGGAACAGTTTGTGGGTATGATTTGAAGAGGCAGAGATTTGGGATGAGGGAAGGAAGTACATTCCAGAAAAAAGGAGCAAAGAGCACAAAGGCAAGAGAACACGGAGGCCCAGAGGCTAGGGAACTGAGAGAGGTCGGTTTGGTTGGAGTACTGGGCAAGAGGGACACCAGGAGGCAAAATTGAAAAACTGAGCTAGGGGCGCCTGGGTGATTCAGTGGGTTAAAGCCTCTGCCTTCACCTCGGGACATGATCTCAGGGTCCTGGGATCAAGCCCCATATCAGGCTTTCTGCTCCGCGGGGAGCCTGCTTCCGCCTCTCTCTCTGTCTGCCACTCTGCCTGCTTGTGATCTCTCTCTGTCAAATGAATAAATAAAATCTTAAAAAAAAAAAAAGAGAGAGAGAGAGAGAAAAGAAAAACTGAGCTGATCACAGACTGTAGAAAGTCTGAAATGTTGTGATGTCAGGATTTTATTGTGTAGAAAGTCAGGCATTAAAAGTTTTGAGGAGTGAAATGAATGGAGTCATGTCAATTTTCCCCATAAATTATTTTGTAAATTCATGTCTTTCCACTCCTACTACTGCCACTGTCATTCAAACCCATATCACTTCACCCCATTCAAGACCCAAGTATAGGCAATCTTACTGCCTCTAGCCTCTTCCTGTCCTAAGCCAACCTGAATTCTGTCTCTGTATTTCTCTTTGAAAAAAAATCTCAAGGACCCCACATTCAAGTCCAAGTATCTTAATCTTAGGTTCAGGGCACTCCTTAATTTGATTATACCTCTGCAACATTATTTCCTATATCTGCTTCAAGCCAACCTTCTTTCTTGGCAGGTCAGTGTCTTCTTGGTCCCCCAAAAATGCCCATTCCTATCTTTTTCTCTTTGTTCAGGCTGCTGCATCTTTTCTCCCACTCAGACGAGGAAGATGACATCTATCTTCCAAGTCATAATAGATTCTTACTCCTTTATGAAAAGGCTTTCCTAAACCCATTCAGTGTCCCTCCTCAAACCGCCTCAAGTTCTCAGTGTCTGTTCCGGGACACACAAGCATCATCTTTCTCAGACTTGTAGCTAACTGTACTACAATCATGCCTCACTTATCCAGAAAGGTTGGAAGTCCTCTCAGGGTCTGGAACCAGGTCTTTTCTAGAACTTCTCTCTCTCACAGTATGGGACTTAGGAGTGTTCTGGGATCTTGGGAGGTAGTGCCGACACCAAAAAGAGCCACAAAAGTGGAGAAGTAGGAAAGAATGATATGAAACTTTAAAAGCCTCTGTTCATTTCCCTCCTATAGTTCATAATTCCAGCCCTATATTTGGGGTTTCTGCGGGTCTTATGAGAGACAGAGAATGTCCAAATAAGCTCCTCTTCCCCCTCCTTCAAGTCTGGCTCAAATGATACCTGAAAGGCCTCTCTGAGGGCCTGGGCCTGTTCCCGGGTGCGATTGTCTTGCCAGGGCCGGCCTGTGGAGCGTGTGGGGCCAGCACGGAGACTCTCCCCAAAGACATCCAGGTAAAAGAAGACATAATCCCCATTGGTCAGGTTCTCCCTCTGGGCCTGAAGAAGAATCTCATGCAGCATCTCCAGAGGGCCACAGATATACACAACTGAGAAAAGGTACAAGACAGAGGGGAATTCTTAGAAAGGATCCAGTCCCCACACAGCCCCCTCTCTGAACCATCTGCATTTCCATCTTTAGCAGGAAAGAAAGTGCCCTAACCTATCAACCACCCAACATATGCTCCCCATCCCTCCCCCTTGGAGTCTATCTCATAAGTACCCTGGGGCCTTATGGACCATCTGGCAGAGGTCAGAGTGTGACTCCAGACCCCAGAGGAAGGGAGCTATCAGCTTTAAGCCCCTCCTCTTCCCAGATCTCTGCCTGTTGCCCCCCACCCCCAACCCTCCTCACTGCCCTGCCGTTCTCTAGGTTCAAAAGCACTGATTGCTCAGAATTTCTCTCGGTGTCAGCTACCCTGTATTTCCCAGACAAATCTCCCGAACCCCAAAAGTTCATTTATGGAGTCCTCACTATTTTTCTGCCACCAAGGGGTCTTGGTGCCCCAGTCTAAGAAGTTTCTGCTCACAGATGGATACACATCCACTACTCCAGGGCACTCATTTCACACTGCTCCCCAAATTCAATTTCCGCCCAATCCCACATTCTTCCCTGACACAGGATTCACTTCTCATTCCACCTTAGCTCTTATCCCTGGTTTACAGCTGCCTGCGCCGTCCACGAGCTTCCCTAATAGAACGCCTTCACCCTCTCACAGGTGCTCTGTCCACGCGTGCTTCTTGACCCCAGCCACCAGCTCCTCAGTGCCCACCTCCATCCACCTTCTCCCAGTGCTGAGCTCCAGGGCTACAGCGACCCTCCTCCCCCCACACCCTGACCTGGACCTGGACCTGGACCACACTCACTGCGCCCGTTGGCCCGGATGAAGTGGGTGGCCTGCTCCGGCCCCCCCCGGCTCTCGGGCATACACCTGGTGCTGCACACTGAGGTTGCTGCCCTGCAGGGCTTCAAAGACGCCCTCGATGGTGAAGTAGTGAGGCCGGTCATCGGTGCGGGCATCCAGATACAGCAAGGCAGCACGGGCCGTCCAGTTGAAGTGCCCATGTAATGTCACTACAAACTCACCCAGCTTGGGAGCAGAGGGGCCAGTACGCACCAGGGTACGATAATGCTCATTCTTAGCTGCAAAACCAGAGGCCACAGCACCCGCAGTCAGCAGGGGAAGACGCCAGTGTGAGGCAAAGCGGGCCACAGAGGCAGCAGGGTACACGCAACCGGGGCCCAGTAGAAGGTCAGGGTCGTGGTACAGCTTGAGGTCCACCGCACGCAGTGGTGCCAAGTACTCAGAGCAGGCGCCGTCTAGTTCGGAGCTGACAAACCGGAGGTCCACGGGCAGCGCCCGGCCCAGCGCCTCCATAGCTAGAGCCACTGCGGGACCCACCCGTGGCCAGGCCCAGGCATAGCTCAGGTTGTGTTCCGGCAGCACCACCGCCAGTGTCAGGTTCCGTGCCCCGGGAGGACGCACCCCACCTGCCAGGGCCGCCAGCAGCAGCAGGAGTGATGGCAGTGCCATAGGGAGAAAGCAGCAGCCCCAGCACCCGCAGAACCTGGTGCCACTCTGGCCTAGGGGGGAGGCACCAGCACAGCCCAGCCTGGAACCTGGGGAAGGTGGCCGGGAAGGGAAGTGGGGTAAGCTAGGTAGGCTGGGATACGGAAAGCGGTGGCGATGGGAGAGGGGGAGATAGGACAAAGCCCCACGGATAGAGGCAAAGAGTGGGTCTACCAGCCCGGGGCAAGGAGCAAGGGCTGAGTAGAGTCGCACAAACAGGGAGGGACCAAGGGGGCCCGCGACTGGGATGGGGACCGTGAGAGGAACCTGATAAAGCTGGGAAAGAAAAGGGGATCAGAGACTAGGATGGGGTGGGGGTGGGGGGGAGGCTGGTACAAAGAAAAGGCCCTGGGGGACCTCCCCGCTGAAGGGGCTGGGAGGGCTGAGAGCTGCGAAAAGGAGGACCAAGGGGGTAAGGTGGGAGGGGGCCTGTGCCGCGGAAGGACTGAGACCATGGGCGGGCGGGGAGCGAAGCAAGGCCTGGGCCGGAGGAGAGGGAAAGGCAGGGGTAAATCTCCCTGTGAAGGCTTCTCCAGAAGCTCCAGCTTGGACTAACGGGCCCAGGGCGCTGGTCCCATCCGGAGCTGCGGCGGCCCCGCCCGTGTCCCAGCTCCTCTCTGCTCCGCTCCTCCTGGGCCCCGGCGGCCGGCGCTGCCCGGCGCTTCCTCCCGCCCCCCGCCTGGGCCCCCAGGCGCGCCGCTTGTCCAGGTCAGGTCGCCGCGGCCGGGGCCCGTCTCCGCTCCCTGCGCCGGCGGCGGCGGCCGAGTGTGACTCCCTGGGCAGGCCGCCCGCCCCCGCCCCCGCCCCGCGCCTTCCCCGCCCCCTCCCCCGCGGCCCCTCCTCCTCCCCCTCCGGCCCCACCCTCCGGCGCCTGCTGTCTCCCCCCACCCCCTTCCCTGACGCCCAGGGACAACCCAGATCTCCTACCCACCCAGTGACAACTCGGGGGCTCCACACAAGGGCTTCTTAGGCCGGCGAGGTTCCTGGGCGTCCTCTCACTTTAAGGGCCTACCCTGTCTCCCCCAAGCCCCCGGCCCACTCCGCCACTCTCTCCCCATCTTGCACGGTGCCACAAGCTCAGAACTTCTCTTCTCCCCACACGTGTACCCCGCTGTTCTTAGGGTACCTTCTCAACTCCCCTGAGTCCCTCCAACAGTCTAGTATCCAGAAAGCAGTCAGGAATCCCCAAATATTTGGTATCCTTACTAGTCCTCCGCCTAGTAAACCATAGCACCCTTCCCATTGCCAGGAACCTCTCACTCCTTCACCATGAAGACACATGCCTGCTACCTGGCAGATGGTGCCTCCAGGACCAATGGACTCCGGTGGCTGATTTTTACCTGAGTCCTTACAAAGCCCTTGGGTGGGTCTCCTTCCATAGAACTCAACCCTCCGACCTCCCTCTTCCTTCCCCATGCTCCCTTCTGTCGTCTCCCATGTCCTCAGAGGCCCGTTGTAGCCCACTAGGCCTCTACCACACCATCTGCTCTAGGGACCCAGCCCCAGAACGGCCACTCCTCTTTTGTCTCCCTGCACAGCCCAGGCTTGCACCTGATAACAGCTCACAGACTGACTAAGCAAAACATTCCCCACCAACAGTGGTAGCCCATTGTATCCCCCTTGGGCTCCACCCTGCTCCCAAGCCACCAACCTAGAAGGCTCTCCCCAGATACCCTATATCTGGCATGCCAATCTGATCCCAAGAACAGCTTATGAGGGATGATATCATGGTTGCTGGGAGGAACTGCTATGGGACCTTGGGGAGTGTCTCTCAAATTGTCATAAAGGAGAAGCATATAAATCCATTTTCTTCCCCTCTCTGAGAGCCACAGCTTGTCTCCCCATTCAAGCCTCTTCTCCAGAAATCACAGTGCCAAGAAGCTGAGAGCTCCAAGAGTAAAGGGAGGGGTGTAGGTGTGTAGGGGGAGAGGAGGGGCCTAGTTTCTCCGAGATGAAGGCGACACCTAGTGGTTTTGAGGGGGAAATTAAGAACAATGACATTTTATTCTTAGGTGTGATATTTCTTTAATTGAACACTGGCTGACTTGCATAAGCTGTAGGGATGAGTACAAGAAAAGCTGAATAATGTAGCCCTTACCTTGGAGGAGTGTGTAGTTGGAATCCATGGGGTGCAGAAACCAAGGGCAAGCCCCCAGCAACAACTTGCCCAAGTGCAGTAGAAATGGAAGCTTTAGGACTTCTTTAACACAGAGGGATGACAACTCCAATTCTAGCTCCCAACACTGTGAATAAAAAGGAATTTTGTCCTATCTGAGCAAGGAAGAGAAGGACAAAACAGTCAAAAGGGTGATGGGACAACCTGAAAAAAACATTGTTCGAACTTCAGATCACATCAACCAAATGATACGTTTTAAGCAATGATATGCAGTTTAATAAAAAAAGCAAATCTATAATGACACAATCTCTGCCAGAATCACTAAATTTCAGGGCTAAGAGGAGTCTTATAAATATATCATTCAATAACCTTATTTCTGAAAACCAGGAGCCCAGGTTGGCTCAGTTGGTAGAGCATGTGACTCTTGATCCTGGAATTGTGAGTTCAAGCCCCAGGATGGCCATAGCGCCTACTAAAAATAAAAAATAAAAAATAAAATAAAAAATAACAGAAAACTAAGTCCCAGAAAAGGAAACCACTCCTTCTCCAATCCTACATGGCCTTCTAATAGCAGAGACAGGAATCCAGGTAAAACTCCACTTAGATATTCTCAAGGTGGGGCTCTGTACAGATACTGTGCTAACTCATGAACTTACTGTACAAAGCCATGTTTTTAGGATAAAAGACCACCAAAGACAGAGACAAGTCTCTCTGGAACACCTGGAGACCCTAGTGAGGATGAACACCACTGTTGCCCAGACTCCCACACAAGTTCAAGTACATGATATGTCATTATTCTGAACATTAAGAACAACTCTTAATTATGTTATGGATTAAACTTTCAATCATCTTGCCCCTTTCCTTCCCACTAATACTAGAAAGTGGGAAAGGGCAGGGAAATAAAAGTTAATTGCTTAATCCAATTTCTTATTACCACCCAGTGAAAGGTTTCTGTTTGTTTTTTCATTTTTGAGGAGAGGCTGAAAATACTATGTAAATGAGAACTTTGGTTGTCTATTTATTCCCATTATCTAAGTGATCACTGTTCTCATTGATGTGGACAAAAAGATTTTGGCTGTATTTGGTGACCTCATTGTAATTCATAGAAAACCCAAGCAATCTAAAGACCCTGCTAGCCTGACCAGCACCCAGCCAGGCTTCACCTTTCTCTCCGTAGGGTTGGTATGGCCTCCCACTACTTCGCAGACACCACCTATAATTTCTTCTAGAATAGGTCCCAGCCCAAACACCTCTTTTCTCATCCACTACAAAACTGCCAAGCATCAAATCAGCTAGCTGCTAAAAGCTGCTTGGTTTCCAAAGTGCCCAGTTCCACAGCAGAAAAAAAAAAAATCCTACCTCCAGTCACACTCAGGCCAAAGGAAGCTCAGAACCCTTGCAGAGTTCTGGGGCCACCATGGGATTTAGTCTCATGCTAATCCTCTCCATGGCAGGCCCTGAGGCCCCAAACTGACTCCCAGTTCGGTACTGAACAATGTTAGAAATTACCTGATTTCACAGCTAACTCTGGACCCTGAGGTTTGCTCCACACCAGACCACACCTCCAGACCATGTCTCCAGACTTGAAAGGTTCCAGGAAAACAAGAACAAAAACAAAACAAAACAAAATGAAAAACAGAAACCACACACCTTAAAGTCTTCTCTCTGCTTGACTGACCTAATATGCAGAAAAGGCCTTTAACTATATGTGAATTTTCTCCTACACACAACACGGACAGGTCTAAAGGAACCTGCCAACAGAGGGCAGAGAACAGCCATGGAAAGCAGGATAAAATAAAGGAGAAAAGATATATTTCGAAGCAGCATTTCAATAAAGGGAGAGGAGGAGGCAGCGTAAAAAGAGAAACACAGTGAAACATATTGAAGGCAAAGAGAGAGTTTACAAAAATTCTACATTGCTTCTTTTAGCCCCAGTGAGGGAAGAGAAACCTGAAAACAGGTCAAACTCCATTATCACTCATGTAGCCCACTCCTCTACACCTCCTTACTCCCCTCATGCTCTATACAGCAGTTCACAAAATGGCTTCAGACCTTGGGTCCAGTTCACCTTCTCATAATATTCAATATCTTTCAAGAGCTGCTATTATCGTTTAAAGAGTCAAGGGTTTTTACTTTGTATTCACACATCATTTTATTTTATAAGTTAAAAAGATTTTGAATTTAAAGTGCTTTCAAGGGTGCATGGGTGGTTCCATGGGTTAAAGTCTCTGCCTTCGGCTCAGGTCATGATCCCAGGGTCCTTGGATGGAGCCCCGCATCAGGCTCTCTGCTCAGCACGGAGCCTGCTTCCCTTCCTCTCTGACTGCTTCTCTGCCTACTTGTGATCTCTGTCCATCAAATAAATAAAATCTTTAAAAATAAATAAATAAATTATTGGTTTTTTTTAAATAAAGTACTTTCAAATCAGAAATCAGATCCCAGCTTCTAACTTACCTGTCTAGATATGTATGCTGAAAATCGAACTGGTACCATACTCTGAGGGCCAGAAACACGAGTTTTGTGAAAAGACATTTCACATGGATGGTTTTTCTAAGGATTCTTGAGTTTAAGAACATCAGGAGGAGCACCTGTGTGTTTATCTTCACAACAGATCATGCCCCAGGTGAACCCTATTTTTTACCCATCTGCTCCATTAAAGCCTGGACCTGCACCTCTATGCATTCCCAGTGGCTTCCGTTGTTCTTCCACACGTGACATGTTTTCCCAGACACATATACTGCTTCCCTATGTTCCTAATACCATCCTTCAGCATTATTACCAACCCCAGTAATTACTTAGCTCCCACTGGGAACACTGGATAACATAAAGCTTCAGATATAATATTCTGTGCTATATTTCTTTCTCCACTCCACTTAAAAGTCTAATGTCTTTACAAAATCTTTCCCTGAGAAAAAGAGACATATGTTCCCTGCCCCACAAATATGTCACATAAAAATAAGTAAAGGAGGGGTGCCTGGGTGGCTCGGTCAGTTAAGCATCCAACCCTTGGTTTCAGTTCAGGTCCAGATCTCAGAGTCCTGGGATGGAGCCCTGTGTAGGGCTCCGTGCTCTGTGGGGAGTCTGCTTTACAGTCTCACTCCCTCTCCCTCTTTTCCTCCACTCACTCTCTCTCTCTCTCATGAATAAATGAATCTTTAAAAAAAAAAAAAAAAAGCAGCGGCAAAGGAAATATGACCACAACAGCTTCTAGAGAATGGAAATGTATTAAACACTTTCTAAATGTTTTGCTCTACTTAGAATTTCCTAGAGAAGCCAAAGACTGGGAAGAGGAGGAGAAATCTGAAACAGGATCTGACAAAACTGTGCTCTTTTCGCATGGCTACAATATGTTATGAAAACCAAAAGAGTAGCTATCTGTGGCCTTGTAGAATTGGTTGGCAGACAGAGTAAAAGCAGGAAGACCATTCTGAGGCTCCTGGAGAAATCCAAGCATGAACTGCTAAGTGCCTGATCTAGGGTGATGGAATAGTAATGGAGAGAGAAAAACAAATATGCTATAATAGGAAGGAAGAAACAACAGGACTTGGTGGCAGACTAGAGCCATATAGGATGAAGAGGAAGAAGGCAAAGACTATGCTAAGGTGGGGGGGTCTCACAGGTAAAGGCCAGGTGAAAAATGTAAATGTGAGAAGGAGCTGGAGGTCTGCAAACCCTGAAGCCCCTGCTCCATCAGACGTGGATGCCCCCACTCTGGGATGGAGCCCAGAGTCGTCAGCTGGTCCAATTCTCCTTTAGGACTGTTTCAACAGCATCTGTGACAACTCTCTGGGGCTCCAGTCTCACCTCCCTCCAAGTCATCCTCCACGATGTGCTCCAATGCCAAAGTGACCTTTCGAAACAAAAACCCAAGTATGTCACTTCCCTGCTCAAAATCCTTAAATGGTTCCCCATGGAAGATGTGTTTTTCAAGCTGTTATTTTTGGTATCAAAACCCTTCCTTCAAACCACAAATTTAAATGTAAAACAGAAATGAAGCCCAGCTGTTCCAGAAGCAATAGCAGTGGCAGGCCAAGATGCCCATGCCCCCTGCCCTTCGTGGCTCTCCACACAGAGCCCCCAGGCCTCTGGACCTCTCCCCTTCACATGTGGGCAGCACCAATTATCTAAAATGTATGTATGTAAGATGGTTTCAAGGAATCCACTTCCAGATCCTTGCCTTCCATATTTACTCTTTCCTAAATGAACTGCCAAAGAACAACCTTGTGCTTGCACAGACCTCCTGCTTTAAGAAAGAAAGCCATGTCCCTCACTCATGCCAAAGCTAAGGATGAGGAGTTGTTCTAGGGAGTCAAAACTGCTGGGACACCAAGCAAAGGGATATATAAAGAAGACATTGATCCAGGAAAACTGTGAAAGATGAATCAAGGTGCCTTAAATTGATAGGCTTCCTGCCTTTTCCCCACCCTACACATAATTCTGTAAAAGGTAAAACAGCATTGGAAATGGCAGGTTTAGGTGCGCCTGGGTGGTGCAGTTGGTTAAAGTGTCCAACTCTTGGTTTCAGCTCAGTTCATGATCTCAGTCAGAGTCTTGAGATCAAGCCCTGCATTGGGCTCCACACTCAGTGCAGAGTTTGCTTAAGACTTTCTCTCCAGGGGCACCTGGGTGGGTCAGTCGTTAAGCATCTGCCTTCGGCTCAGGTCATGATCCCAGGGTCCTGGGTTTGAGCCCCTCATTGGGCTCTCTGCTCAGTGGGAAGCCTGCTTCTCCCTCTCCAACTCCCCCTGCTTGTGTCTCTCTCCCTGTCAAATAAAAAAAAAAAAAAGCATGTTTAGCCCAGGCTGGAGTTCATTAGCCAAAGAAGGATACATTAGTGATATATTTTGCCCTAAAAGTAACTGAAATACACTAAAATAATTGGATTTTACTATATATAAATTATCCCCCAGTAACTTAACTTAAAACAAGTCAACCAAAAAAATGTAACTGGAAAGTTCTGCAGGTCATGAAAAAATTCATTAAATAAAAAACACAGGTAAACAGGTAAATAACTTATTTAGTATTTAGTGTGCTATATAAAATAGCTAAAAGTCTACTTTATTGAATTGCCATGAGATATCTGTTACAATTATAGTCAATCCTCAGTTCATTCCAACTTGTAAAAATAATCAATGTTTTCCATCTCCTATTAACAATACATAAAGGTAAGCTTGGATTATAAATGTGAGATTTCAACTTAAAATTGTGTAAGAGGGTTATTATTATTTTAGGGAGCTCAGGAGCAAAAAAGTTAAAGGTCTGTGGCTCAAAATAACACTATGAGGAGTACCTGGCTGGCTCCGTCTGAAGAGCATGCAACTCTTGATCTCAGGGTCATGAGTTCAAGTCCCACGTTGGGCATGACTCTACTTTAAAAGATAAAATAAAGCAACACTTTGAAAATCAATGGCTACGTAGTGACTCTTGATCCTATCAAGATGTTAGTCTCCCTTCTGCTAATAAATATTTTAAATAACAGCAACTTACTAACTTAAAATGAAATTCAGAGATAATATAAGCTATCTATATACATAATTTCAAAACACCAATAAAATGTCCTAGCTGTAATAGAAAACAGAAGTAAAAGACAGTAACTGGTGGTAAAATAGTAGGTATTTCAATACATAAGTGATTGGACAGAACTATGATAGAAGATTCAAGGAAGCACTCACATATATGCACCTAATTTTAAAGAACGAGAAAATAAGGATTTAAGAGATCAGAAGTGATCCTATTTTTAAAAAACATACAAACAAACCTAGATTAAATACCAGTGTTAGGGCAAGTAATAACAGACCAAATTTATTTATATATAATACCCTACACAAATGTTCGGTGGAACATTTGAGAATCATACAGAACTCAGGAGATCTAAATCATGCAGAATCCAGAGCTTTTGACAACCAAAATGTACTGCCAGTGTTGAAGTACAAAGACTGACAAGATAAAATTCCTTCTCTTGCGGAATACATGACCTAGTAGCAAAGGTAGAAAAGTAGAGGTAGAAAGGTAGAAAATACCTGCTTTAAAACAATATTCTCAGTTACATGGATCTGCTCTCACACTGAAGTCTAGCATCTGTGGCTTCAACTACTAACAGGACACTAGCACCCACCTCCCATCACTATAGCAATGAAAAATGTCCCACAAATGTCCAAAACACCCCTCCACGAGCAGTACCACTGGTGTTAAGAACTGCTGGCCTCCAGGATAGAGAACAAGCTTGTTAGCCCATCGGGATCTGGGTGCCAGCTTTTCTTTCCTGCCTCCTCTGCAGCCACAATGCCTTCGAAACATACAGAACTCTCTGTTGTTCCCTAAGTGAGCCACACTACTCCATGCCCATCTTTTTTCCAACAGACTGAAATGTCTTCTCTTCCCTTGCCTTCTGACTAACCACTCATCTTTGAGTGGTACTTCTCAGTACCACTAGTACAGCCAGCCAGGTACTCCTCATAGTGTTATTTTGAGCCACAGACCTTTAACTTTTTTGCTCCTGAGCTCCCTAAAATAATAATAACCCTCTTACACAATTTTAAGTTGAAATCTCACATTTATAATCCAAGCTTACCTTTATGTATTGTTAATAGGAGATGGAAAACATTGATTATTTTTACAAGTTGGAATGAACTGAGGATTGACTATAATTGTAACAGATATCTCATGGCAATTCAATAAAGTAGACTTTTAGCTATTTTATATAGCACACTAAATACTAAATAAGTTATTTACCTGTTTACCTGTGTTTTTTATTTAATGAATTTTTTCATGACCTGCAGAACTTTCCAGTTACATTTTTTTGGTTGACTTGTAACCCTTACTACATCGTCTTTAAAGTAGGTAGCTACTTTCTACCTACCTTGCTAGACTATGAATTCCATGAGGGAAAAATTTCTGCCATGTTTAATCTTTGTACCTCAACATCAGCAATACATTTTAGATGTCATATCAATGTTTTATCAATGAATAAACAAGGGGACAGTTGAAGGAATTCACTTTACAAGAAAATGAGTTATTTCCTCTGAGACAGCAGGGAAAGATAGGACAGGATCCAAGGATGGAATTAGTGATAAATAAATTTAACTTCTTTGTTGAGCACTGAACTCAGCTGGGCATAAACATAAACTCCCACACTATCACAGTCTTAATCTGTGCCATGACAAATATCTCCTTCTCACTCACCAGTATGGACAGATTCTATAACTCTCTGTTCCCTTTCTGTTCTATAAAAACTCAATCCAATCCAACTGGTTTAAAAGCCCATCCCAGGTCCAGTGAGAACTCATCTACCCTCTTCTAACCCAAGCTTAAGCTGCGTGCGGCTTAAGGAACCTGAAGTTGAAAGGGGACTATTAGGATGCCTGGGTGGCTCAGTTGGTTCAGCCTCTGCCTTCAGCTCAGGTCATGATCCCAGGGTCCTGGGATTGAGTCCCGCATCGGGCTCCTTGCTTGGCAGGGAGCCTGCTTCTCTCTCTGCCTCTGCCTGCCGCTTTGCCTGCTTGTGCTCTCTCTCTCTCTCTGACAAATAAATAAATAAAATCTTAAAAAAAAAAAAAGAGAGAGAGAGAGAGAAAGGGGACTATTGTCCCTTCTATGGCTTCTCCTCTTCTGCTTCTAGTTCTCTAGAAGGTTCTCTAGGAAGGTTCTAGCTCTTCAGGGGTTGGGAGCCAGGAGGAGAGCAGAAAGGAATGAAGTAACCGTCTCTTTACTAAACGAGGCAGTTATTGCAAACCACTCCTGGCCGTGGATGACAGGCCATTAGAGCCTGTTGCTTGGCAGATATCAAAATGCCAGATCTCTCATACGGTGCTTGTCTGAGTTCTTTATAAAGTCCCATGAGGACTCTCCACTGAGCTGTGCTCTAATGTAGACAGTCCTGTTCCAAGCCATTTCCCTTAACACTCCTAACTTCCGTCCAGCAGGTAGCTTCTTGTATGGGCTACCAGCAAGATAGATGAAGCCCAGCTATCCTTCTCAGGGTCCCTTTGACCACAAGAAACACAAATAACCTTGCTAAGCCGAACACAAGGAATACAGGTTATTCCACTGCTAACCCCCTTCCCTGCCCTACTTCTCTCTAATTGCCTTTCCTCTTCTCAGATAAATGCAGAGCTGAACAAATCCACTGTCCAAACAGTCCAACCAGGAAATGAGAAATCAGTCGCCTTTATACAGACTCTCTTTGATAGCCTCTTGCTTGGTTTGGGGCCTAAAGGAGGGGAAAGCACTCCCTGGTAGGGTCATGATGCCCTCCCCCTTGAGTCATCTTACATCTTATGCAGACTGGGAGTGAGGTGGGGTAATGAGGAATGGGTGGGGCTAGCGGCTGGAGGTTCCAGGGCCAGTTCTGTTCCTTCTTTATAAACGCTGGAGAGAGTGACTGACCCCAATTACTAGCAACTCTCTCTAGAATGTGTGTTACTTAGTGTTTCTTTGTCCCACATCTTTGGAACCTAGTCACCAATTCCAGGGCAAAAGGAAGGACTCAACTCAATATCTGCTACAATATGCTGAAATGAATGAAAGGGTATATGAAATAAACAGCTCAGCTACATTCCTAAACATTCCTAAGAAGGTCAACTTCTGAGTGTCAGAAAGAACCAGGAGTTAAAAGTTCAGGCAGAATATGGGGCACCCAGGTGGCTCAGTCAGTTAAGTGTCTGCCTTTGGCTCAGGTCAAGATTCCAGGGTCTTGGGATTGAGTCCTGAGTCAGGCTCCCTGCTCTGCCTATTTCTCCTTCTCCCCCACTTGTGCTCTCTAGCTCTCTCTCTTTCTCTCTCTCTCTCTCTCTCTCTCAAATAAATAAATAAATAAATAAAATCTTTAAGAAAAAAAAGGTTCAGGCAGAATAAAGAAGACAGACACAGACCGTGGATAGAACATCAGATAAAAGCCATGGAGAGGGGCGCCTGGGTGGCTCAGTGGGTTAAATTTATTAAAATAAATAAATATAAATAGAATACATAAATTAAAATAATTATTATTAATTATTAATTATAATCAATAATATTAATAAAATAGTTATATATGATATAATAAATATTTGTGTTTATATATTTATGTGTAATATATTAATAAAATTAATTAAATTAATTAATAATTGGTTTATTAATTAACAATTAATAAATTAATTAAAATTAAATAAAAATAAATAAATATAAAATAAAACTCAGTGGGTTTTATTTATTAAAAAATAAATAAAATCTTTTTTAAAAAGCCATGGATAATTTCCCCTCAATTAAAAAAAAGGCACATATACATATTACCCATAAAATGCTGCATATCATTTCAGGGGCACAAGGATCCAGGATCTCTTAAAGCATCCAAAGGGGCCAAAGGACCCCAGATTAACAAATTTTAGGCTAAGAGAAAGCAAGCAGGAAGGTAACAGTTGATCGTATATGTAGGAGGAAGGAGTGGTTTTATGCAGGTAAAGCAAATGCTAGAAGGTCAGAAATTTAGGGACACAAATACCCAGAGGCAGTCTCTGTCAGATGCCAGTTTTCTAAATGCAATATTTAATCCAAACTATTCTGATTTCTTAACACTATTCAATTTATTTTTTTAGTATCATGCCATGATACATCCTTCTATATAGTAAATATAACAAATAATTGAGGGACTCCAGAAAAAGGACCAGGTATTTGATTGTGCCTAAAAATATAGTTGGGGCACCTGGGTGGCTCAGTGGGTTAAAGCCTCTGCCTTCAGCTCAGGTTGTGATCCCAGGGTCCTGGGTTCAAGCCCCACATCGGGCTCTCTGCTCCGCAGGGAGCCTGCTTCCTCCTCTCTCCACCTGCTTCTCTGCCTACTTGTGATCTCTGTCTGTCAAGTGAATAAATAAAAAATCTTTTTTAAAAAATTAAGAATTTTAAAAAATCAAATATAGTTGTTAAACTAGAAATCAGTAACACCGATTGCCTCTGTAAGGGGAATGAGTATCTAAGGGGCAAGAAGGGACATATTTTTTAAATTATATATTATTTTTTATTTCTTTAATTTTGTAACATGTGCAATTATTACTCAAAAACTTTAGTTGAAAATTAATATTAACCATAAACCAAAAAGTATAAAAAATATAATATTGATAAAGCATACTTGATACTTTAAATATATTAAAGGAAGATAATGGGACATCAAAACGAAAGATGGCATTTCCTTAAATAGGTAAATCCACATGATGTATTCCTCACAGCTGCACTAGGAATATTTAAAATATTAGATAGTGGAATGGTGACATCAGAGCTGCTGTAGATTAAATGTTTGTGTCCTCCCAAATTCCTATGTTGAAATCCTAACCTCCAAGGTGATGGTATTAGGAAGTGGGGCCTTTGGCAGGTGATTAGGTCATGAGAGTGAGTCCTCATGAGTGGGATTAGTGCCTTTATAAAATAGACGCCAAAAAGCTCCTTCACCCAAGTAAGGACACAATAAAAAGACCACTGTCTATGAGAAAGCAGGTCCTCACCAGACACAGAATCTGCTGGCACCTTGATCTTGGACTTCCCAGCCTCCAGAACTGAGAAATAAATATTTGTTGTTTATAAGCCACTCCGTCCGTGGTGGTTTGTTACAGTAGCCCAAATGCCCTAAGACAAGAGCTGAGAGGCTTCTTCTGAAAACCAGTGACTTGGGGCAAAAAAATCATCAAGTGTTATGGAAAAGTGTAATCCGATATTAGCAGACCTTATTAGGACTAGAATGTTTTTATAAGAAATGGGTACTTTAAAAACTCTCCAAACATGATTCAGATAATTTCATGTATAATGTGATAAAAACAAAGCTAAGATTTTTTGGGTGTCTCTGGCCCAAGAATGCAGTCATGAAAGCAATCTGATTTTCCATAAAGCAATCTTGGCCAAACACCAGACAAGACAAACCATAAGGTTGATTTAGACTCTTGCTTGAGGACTGAGCCTGATTATTAAAACACAGAAGTACATACATGGACAGTCGGATAAGAATAGGGCTCTAAAAACAACAAGTGTGATACGTATGACTATAAGACCTCCACAGGAGTACATGAGTCAGACATCGTCCTCAAACACCTGCTAGGTCCCCGTGAGAGAAAAATGGAGTGGTAACACGATGCCAGCTTCTCCAGCCAAATGACAGCTGAGAACCTCTCTCATAGGCTACTGAGTAACAAAACTATCTAACAAAAAGGGAATAGAAGGTTGTCCCTCATGTGAGGTTCAGAAGAAAAGAACCCTAATGTTTCTCTTTCGACTCTAAGCTTTACACTAACCTGGCAGGGATCAAATAAACAGATTCCAGGATCCCCAGACTAAAACCCCCTTATAAGGAAAGCAAACATAAATGTACTTTGTAAACTGTCTTGCATTGTATACATGTTAATTATTATGGTAATTATCAGAGACATTTACCACCCAAAAATGAACTAGACCTCACCACCAGCAGGTTGAGGTCATATTCTGGAAGGTGAAATGTTTTAAAATAATGAGAGTATTTGTTTTTATAATAGTGCACAAAGGTTTTCAACTTTTCATCTCTTCATTGCAAAGTCCGAAAAGAGGAGCCAGTCGATGACACATGATCAAGAGTTTAGTAACTGTGAAGTTCAGTTCAATAGAAGAAATATTTATTGAGGGGCTGTCAGAAGATACAAAGGTAAGTGAGCATACAGTTCCCTGCCTCACCCACACTTAAGAAGTATACTAACTAGGGGGGCACCTGGCACCTGGGTGGCAGCCCAGGTTGTGATCTCAGGGTCTTGGGATGGAGCCAGCCCCATGGTGGGCTGTCTGCTTCCAGCTTCTCACTTACCCTGGCCTCTGGTCTCTTGCCCTTGTTCCTTCGGCCTAGGGATGACAGAAGATTCCTGCTGTTGGGAATCTCTGGGTTGCCTCACCTTCTCTTGAATGGCTTCTCAACTCTTCTTTAACTTTTATAGCTAATTCTTGGGATGAAATTCTCTCTGGTTTAAACACTTAGAGTGACTTCTATTTTCCCGGCTGGAACCTAAATGTGGCAACTAAGTAAAAAATGAATTTACTGGTATGGAGAGCAGAGACCCTGATTCCAAAATCTGCTAAATTCAAAATTAACTGCTATTGGTGTGAGTCCAGATGAGTTATGCAGAGAAGCACAGAGAAAGAACTGATTTCCCTCTTCTCCCAAAAGAACACAGGAGAGAAAAAAGTTTGGGAAAGAGAGAGAGATGGGAGCATTATGGGTTTCCTACTTCCCCATCCTCAGGGTAATATGGGGAAAGGGCTGCTGAAAGGACCAGGACATAATTGAATCCCTCCTTAAAATCTGGGATGAGTCAAAGAATGGATCTGCATAGGACCAGATTAAGGCCTTTAGAAACCTTAGAAACCCAAAACACTGAAAGATTATGGCAGTCCACCCCCCCCCACCACGCCCCCACCAAAACAAATAAAATCAATCCTTAAGTGTAAAGAAGTATAACAAATTGGTTTTTAACAAGTAATTACTTTCACATTTTAAAAAATACATCAGATCGGGGTGCCTGGGTGGCTCAGTGGGTTAAAGCCTCTGCCTTCGCCTCAGGTCATGATCCCAGGATCCTGGGATTGCCCCGCATCGGGCTCTCTGCTAGGCCGGGAGCCTGCTTCCCTTCCTCTCTCTCTGCCTGTCCCTCTGCCTACTTGTGATCTCTGTCTGTCAAATAAATAAATAAAATCTTTAAAAAAAAAATACATCAGATCTTATCCTCTAAATCTATCTGATAGCCCTGCTTGGCTGGTACCCTAGGCACACACACTTAGTCTGCCCATTGGGTCGTCCAGTGATGAGTCCGTGCAGCTTGCCTTGTCCACAGCTCCAGTGGTCAATTTCTCAGGGATGACGCATTACATGTTTCTATGGGCATGCAGGGGGTTGGAGGCTGCATCGCCTGAGGGCCCAGGAGTAGAGACAAGGGACTCTGAAGCTCACATGGGCCCAGATGGAGTTGGTGTGGCAACACAGGATCTGTGAAAGAGCAAGAGGATGTGCAGGGGTCACTTGCTGGTATAAGGGTTACAGTGGATGTGTATCCAAACGGTTATCCATATATGGAAAAAGCTAAAGCACCATCCAACAAAACCACCATCCATCAAAACCACCACTGGCCATCATCTTCTTAGAACCGACCATGGGGGAGGGGAAGGCATGACAAACTACTGCAGAGAGGAAACAACTAGATGAGACCAATAACAAGGGTATAAGCCTCCCCTATAAGGACCTGGCTGTGTACAAGTTCTGACAGAGAGAACCAAATAGGCAGGGAACAGGCATAAAGCCCAGAGATGGAGCTTTGAATTGGACTGGGAGTTGTAAATCATGAATCTTAGTTTCCACATGCACAGGCGTGCACTCGCGCGCACACGCGCACACACATACACACACCACTGAATTGAACCAAATATACCAGAAAGATACAATACTAAGTTTTCCTCTATTAGTGTGTAGGGGGTGGGGGGGACATCAGCTCTGAAAACAAAAGTTAAAATCTCTGCATGTCCAAGTCTGTGACTATGCAATTACATATTGACCCACTTTCACGATTTTAGCTAGTGCCAGAGGTTTGGTAATGCCTGCATCACCATCTCCAGCTTTACTTGCTTTCTTCCTCAGGTGATTCCTTCTGCCAAGAGTACCCTCCCGACTCCCATCACATATTTTGCATATTCAAGTTTAACACTTCAAGGTCCAGTTCAAGTGCTGTCTTCTGTGGAGAACTGTCTTATTTGAACCTTCACAGTGTTTTATCTGCCTCTCTTTCATGGAGGCTTTCGTGTCTGGCCTCATAGAACAGTATGGATATATTTCATTCCTCCTGCTAGGCAGTAAGCTACTCGAAAACAGAAGACATGTTTTATTCATCTTTGGATCCCCTTAGCACTTACCGTATTTGTTGACAGGAAGAACACTATCCTTCAGAGTCTAGATGATTTCTCCTAAGAAGATGTCTTTAAAAACTGTTCCTGAGGGGCGGTCTGGGGGGCTCAGTCAGTTGAGCAGCTGACTCTTGCTTTCGGCTCAGGTCACGATCTCAGGGTCCGGGGATCAAGCCTTGCACTGGGCTCTGCTTTTGGCGTGGAGTCTGCTGGAGATTATCCCCCTCACCCTCTCCTTCTGCTCCTCCCATTTGCATGCTCTTTCTCTCTCTAAAATAAAAATAAAATATTTCATTTTATTTTTAAGATTTTATTATTTATTTGACAGAGAGTGAGACAGACAGCAGGAGAGGGAACACAAGCAGGGGCAGAGGGAGAGGGAGAAACAGGCCTCCTGCCTAGCAGGGTGCCCAATGCAGGGCTCAGTCCTAGGACCCTGGGATCATGACCTGAGCCGAAGACAGATGCTTAACAACTGAGCCACCCAGGCACCCCCAAAATATTTTTAAAAATAAAATTAAAAATGTTCCTGCAACTCCACTTTTGATGCTCCTTGCAGCTTAAGAGTCACACAAGAAAATCAGTCTCACCAATAATTATTGCTAATACTTATTTTGTGCCGTATGCCAACTACTGGGCCATGAACTTCACATCTAGTACCTCATTTAATCTGCCTAACAATCCTCTAAGACAGGTACTATTATAGTGAAGCTTGAGATTGTTAGAGACGTTAACCAATTGCCCAAGGCTACCCATTAAGTGACACAACTGGGATACTATATATATATATATATATATATAGTCTATATATATATATAAGTATATATTGTATATATATATTTTTATAGTGGCTAAAAAATTGAAATAACAATGAAGGACTACTTTATTTTTACCTATAGAAAAGATTTCTAGTAATAATACCTAATTTTAGCAAGTGTGCAGGAAAATGGTACTCTCATACATAGCCAGTGGGAGAACAATCTGGTACAACTTCAATAATGAGGATAATTTTTCGTTCTTATTTTATTTTATTTTAAAAGATTTGTTTATTTATTTATTTGAGAGTGAGTGAGTGGGAGGGAGAGGGAGAGGCAGAAAGAATCTAAAGCAGTATCCATGCTGAGTGCAGAGCCCAACCTGGGGCTCAATCCCACAACCACAAAATCATGACCCAAGCTGAAACCAAGACTCCAATGCCAACTGACTCAGCCACCCAGGTGCCCCCTTCTTTTTTTTTTTTCTTTTTTTTAAAGTAGGCTCCACAGCCAATGTGGGGCTTGAACTCATTACCCTAAGATCAAAAGTCACATGCTCTACTGACTGAGCCACTCAGGTGCCCTTATGTAACTCCATTGTCAATGATATATATTACTCTTATAACAAGAAAAAATTATGAGATTCTTTAAAAAGGCATCAGAGATAAAGGATACCAAAAGATTTTAAGAAAAGTGCCTTTTTTTTAAGGGAGAGAGAGAGTCGGGGTGGAGGGAGAGAGAAAATCGTAAGCAAGCTCCATGCCCAGCATGGGCAATGTGGGGCTCAATTGCCTGACCCTGAGATCATGACCTCAGCGTAAATCAAGAGTCAGACACTTAACTGACTGACACACTCAGGTGCCCCCGAAAGGTTTTTTTTTTTAATCTCACTAAAATAGGTCTGTAGTTTCCATTTAACAAATATACCAGATAAAACTGATGGGAGTTTTTATATATAAATTACCAGTATATTTATTTAAAACACTTGATGCTTCTTTCATATAACTGCAACACAGTTAGTGTGCAGCTCAATAAATACTTATTGAATAATCTAGTGTAAAATCTTTATTTAGTGTACAGCTCAATAAATACTTGTCGAATAATCTAGCGTAAAATTTTTATAAATGATTTAGATGAGAAAGAACACAGAGATGTTCCTGGTTTACACATGACAGTAAGTTCCTCTGTTTATATTTCAATCACATTTGCCATTGTTAACCACCACCTAGTTCTTGAAACCCTCAAACTTCCAACACAGCTCATTCGCCTAGTTACCCTCTCATCTCAGTATCCACTAATCTCTTACTGGAGCAAAGGTCCTCATCCTCCTCTGCACTGTGAGCTTCCCCCAACCCCCTCCCCCCTTACCCTGGTCCTCAGCTTTCTGCATTCTTTTTTCCATGCTCATTTCCTTGGTGAGTTCACCTGCAGTGATGGCATCATCACCTGTCACCTCAACGTAGATAATTTCTGGTGGAACATGACCTTGTTTCACTGGGTGTGGGCATGTGTGCTGTTACTGCTACATATAAAAGGTATTCCATTATTGTGCAACAGTAATGATTAGAATTTTATGCAACTCACCAAGGAAAAGATTGCTTGGAGGATCTGAGGACGAGTTGTTGGCATCAGTGGCAATAAATTCCTTCCCCTCTTCATAAAGTAAACCAAATAAAAATACATAAATAGAAGAAAAGTCAGCAAAGCACATGTGTGAAATTCTCAGGTAATGGTATACCTTGTTTGGGGGAAGGAATAAACTAAGTAAGTGAGTTCATTGACCAATAGAAGATTTTTTTAAGGCTCTAGATTCTACATTTATAAAACTCACTTAAATGAAGAAAGCACATATTTTTATTAATCACATCTTTGTTTTATTATTTTGCTGGTAGTCAGTCCTAGTCAGCCAATCACATTACTCTTGTGGACTCAGCTTCAAGACAGACTTTCTAACTGCCTCTCTCCCACTCCGATCAGGTTTTTTTTTTTTTTAAGATTTTATTTATTTATTTAACAGAGAGAGAGAGAGAGACAGGGAGAGAGAGTACACAAGCAGAGGGAGTGGCAGGCAGAGGGAGAAGCAGCTTCCTGCTGAGCAGGGAGCCCAGTGGGATCATGACCTGAGCTGAAAGGCAGATGCTTAACGACTGAACCACCCAGCTGCCCCTCCAGTCAGATTTCTGCACTTAAGTTTCTCCTGTATGAAACTGCAGGCTACAGGGAGCATGCAAATGTATTATTTAGACCTATGGTATATTACTCATAGGTCCTGAAATAAGTTAAGGGCTATAGGCATTCCTGACCCAATATACAGAACAAAGAGTGTAAAAGACTTTTGGAACAGGAAGATAGAACTTTTTATTAATTTTTGCCTAATCCCAGCAGGAAAGCAAGCACGTGGTAGAAAGCTCCACAGAATATTATTCCATAGGAAAGGTCATCAAAACCCTTACGGCCATGAGCAAGACTAGGCCCAGATAGTAGCTCAGAATAGCAATAAAAGCCAAGACTCACTGAAGGGTAGAAACAGCCTTTAACATCTATCTAATAAATAAGCTTCAGACAAGCAAAATAGGAGAAAAGGAGATGGTTGAAGAAAACAACACTTCTAAGGGTCCAAGCCACTAACACCTCGGGATATCTACAGTCCTGGGCCCTCCTCTGTGGTAAGTGCTTATTGGGGCGGTAGGTAAAGAGGCAGCGTCTGGGGCTTGCTAGCCATGCAGAAGGGTTATTAGAAGTATGTATATATGGTGGGGCTCCTGGCAGTGAAGCCGCTGCCTTTGGCTCAGGTCACAATCCCAGAGTGCTGGATCAACCCATCAGGCTTCCCGCTCAGCAGGGAGGCTGCTTCTCCCTCTCCCTCCCCCCTTGCTCATGCTCATGCTCCCTCACTTGCTCTCTCACTCACTCTCTAATAAATAAATAAAAATCATTAAAAAAAATAAGTATGTATATATGGAAGTTATTACTCAGAAAGTAACCAAAACAAAGACCAAGAACCATGGGAAACGAATTAGGCACCAGAATCAGAATTGCAAAGATGGAAAAGAGGGTGAGGATCAGCTTTGGGGAAGTGGTAAGGTTGTAACAAAATTTGTGGGATGGTTCAGGACAATAGACTGGGATTCCCCTGGATCCTGCTGAACCTGACCGGGTTAAAGGTGGAGCTTTGAAGGTAATACAGCTGTGTGGGAGCCTTCTCCTTCCTCTGACCCCCTGCTACCTCCTGGAATTTAGGTTGCTTCAGATTTGATAGGCAGAAGGCCGCCATGTTATTAGGGAGACACTTAACGTGACGGTGAATTCTGGGTCTACTCCTCTGATCCTCTGTAGCCCACCCACCCTATCAGATATTACAGGTAACTTCAGCAGCACCAGGAGTCCAGCCAAACACTCTGACATTTCTCTACAATAGACTGTAATGGGACAACTTCTGTGACACCACCATACCATAGGTTTCTTCCAACTACCTGGCAGCTCTCTCTCAGTCTCTTCCTGGCTTTTCCTTCACTACCTGTCCCTCGGGTTCATTGGTATTCCTGGAGGCTTTATTCTAAATTTTCTTTTTTCTCCACTCAAACTCTCAATAATTCTATCTACACCCATGCATAACTCCAATAACTATCTCCATGTGCCAAGCATGGATTCGGTCAGCTCTACATTAATATATCCAATTGTCTACTGGATCTCTTCACTTGATGGACTTGCAAGCACTTCAAACCCAATGTCCAAAATCAGACACATGATTTTCCCCCAAAGTATCTTAACACCCTGAAGCTCTCTTACTGGTAACTGGCACCATCATCCACCTACATGCTCAAGCCAAAACCTCAAAGTCATCCTTGAATTCTCATCTCCCTCACTGTTCACATCTAAGTCTTGCTGGATAGACCTCCAAAATATTCTCTCAAAACCATCCACTTCTCCACTGCTCTACCCTACACAGAGAAAACCACCACCATCCTTCACCCGAACCAATGTAACTGCCCTTTAACTTGTCTCCTAGAGTCTAGTGTTGATCCTCTCTCGTCTGTCTATAACACAGCCAAAATGCAGCACTGGCCAACTCACTCTTCTGTGTACAACCCTAGACTGGCCTCCCCTTTATGGGATGAACTACAACTTATCGTGGATTTCAAGGTGCTCTGTGATCTGTTCCCTTACTTCCACATGATCACCTCAAAATCATTAAAGTCACCATATAAACATAGATACTTCTTTAAACATTCATTTTAGAGAGAGAGAGAGTGCACTTGTGTGAGTAGGGGAGAAGGAGATAGAGAAACTCAAGCCAACACCTCTGACATCTATCCTAGCCTACCTAGATGGGTCTAATCAGCCCCTCTTGGCCACAAGCACACAGGCCTGCATCATTCCACATTCAGTCCTGCCTTACCTTATCAAAGCTGGTGGATAAGCTGACTGGTACCCTTTACTCACATGAAGGTCTTGTACATCTTCACAGTTGCTGATACCACATCCTTCAGAAGTTCCCAACCAGTTTAACAAGGTCAGATCTGATCATTTAAAGTCTGTAAGGACTGCTCAGACTCTCTTGAATCAAAGTTGCTCAGTCTCTTAGAGAGCCATCTCTCCCCTGCTTTTCTGTCTGGAATGGATCTAGTTGTATGAGGGGAAAGGGACTTTGTAGCAGCAAGAAGTTGGACTCCTTGAGCAAGTGGTCCTCTGGGTTCCCAGATCTCCAGTGCAACGTTCTTTTGTCTGCAATTGTGGCCTAGCTCTGTGATGGGTATAATTCTTCATTCACCCAATAAGAGATATTGGTGAATAAGCACATGAAAAGACGCTCAGCACCATTAATCACTGGGGAAATGCAAATTAAAGCCACAATGAGATATCACTATACACCTATGAGAATGGTTTTAAAAACTGACAATACTGAGTGCTGATGGGGATGCAGAGTGACCGGAACTCTCACCAATGCTGAGAAGTGTAACATGTACAGGCATTTTGGAAAACAGTTTGGCACTTTTCTCCTACATTAGGATAAACATTCACTTACCACAAGATCTAAGATTTCACTCCTAAGTATTTATCCAAGAACAATGTAAACATATGTCTACAAAAAGACTAGTACGTGAATGTTCAAGCAGCTTCCAAAAAGTGGAAAACCACCTAAATGTCCATCAGAAGAAGATTGGATAAATTCAGTACCATTAATCTTTGGGGAAGTAATTGTGGCGTATCCAACAATGAAATACAGCTTAGCAATAAAAAGGGATAGACTACTTATATACACAAAAACATGAATGAATATGAAAAACATAATGCTGACTTAAAAAACATAATGCTGAGAAGCCAAGAACAGGATACACACTGTATGATTCCATTTATATGAAGCTCTACAATAGATGGTACTCATTTGCAATGATAGAAATCTGATCAGCAAATATCTGGGATGGGGGGATGGGAAACTAGAAAGAATAACAAGAGAATTTGTGTTTGTAGGGGGTAATAGAAATTTCTACAACCTGGGAAGATGATTATATAGGTGCAAGCACTGTCAAAACTCACTACATTGTACACTTAAAACATATACATCATCTTGTTTGTATATTATATTTCCATAAAGTTGAAAAAATAATTCTTTTGCAACAGTTGAGGAGTTACATAAGTCTTTTTTGTTACCTATAGTGGCTGGCCAACAAATCATTACAGAAGTTAAGCAGCCCATGGGTAGTACAGAATTATCCTTGATCCATCAGCCTTCTGCAACATACCAAAGGAATGGATTCTCTATCCAGTGAAAATGGAAGGCATTAGGGAATTTGCTTCCCAAGTCATAGAAGTTAGAGTGTGAATTTGCACCCCCTCTCGTGATTAACCCAACCAAGTCAATCTTTTAAAAGGATTTTATTTATTTATTTACTTATTTGAGAGAGATTGAGAGTGACCATGAGGGAAGGGGAGAGAATCTGAAGCAGACTCTGCACTGAATGCAGAGCCCAACGCGGGGCTCGATCCTACTTCTTCAAGATCATGACCTGAGCTAAAACCAAGAGTCAGACACTTAAACAACTGAGCTACCCAGGTGCCCCTAACCTAAGTGAATTTTTAAAAAATCAGGTCTAAGCAATGGTAACAGTTAAAGAAAGCTATTTTTTTTTTTTTAAATCAGGAAGTGAATGGTTCAAAAGTAAAGAATTCCCACTGTAGGAAAACAAAACACTTCTAATACATGCTCTGACTGGAGTCTGGACCTTCCAAAGAACATGGAGAATCATCTGATGTGTTAGCAGGAACGCACACACACACACACACACACACACACACACGAGATGAGCAGAAATGCCTCCCTGACCACCCTCTTTATGGCACAGGGGAAGAATGGCTCCACTATCAGAGAAGCAGCCAGACGGATAGTCTTTATTTGTAACTTGACTTACAAATGTTTATTATGATCATTTTTTAAATGGCCGGATGCTGGAAAGGCTTTCATGTAAACACAGGAAGGGCAGAACACAAAGTAAAACCCATCAACTGCCCTTTCTACCTGCTGTCTTGCACTTCTCTCCCTCATCCCCATAACTCACTGCATCTTAGTCTCCAAAGTAAATGCTAAAACTATACCTGAGGACTTGGGTTAAGCCAAAAGTAAAGAAAGTTCTAGGATGGAAGTGTAAGAAAGAATTGAGAGGAGGGGTGATGTATTCAGTGGACATTGGTCCTTTCTAGTTCCCACCATCCGTGCCCCCTTCCTAAGACTACTCTGCCGTCATTTCAGGCAATTAACTCTCCTGTTCTCTATACATCTTTGTTGGGAGAGGAAAACCAGAAGTTTTCCCTCCCTTCACTGAAACCAAGGACTTTCTCGGGGTGCGGGTGGGGGCTCCTTCTCCTAGACCCTTTCTCTCTATATCCTGATAGAGCCATAGATGGCCCTTGATTCAAGCTTAGCCAAACAATCTCTTAGGACTTCACTTTAGCAGAGTGATGCAAGAAGTAAAGAAATGGTTGGCAGTGGATCTGGCAAGACAATTAAGTAGTTCCTTCTCTGTCAGCTCCAAGCCTGCTTCCTCAGGTTTCCCTTCTCTGTGAGGCTCTCCTCAGTGGAGAAATAATTATCTTAAGTGCCCCCCTTCCTCCACTGTCCCCCACTGTTCTTCAATCTCCCTCCTTATTTGTCAGAGAGAGAGAGTGTGTGCACAAGCAGGAGGAGCAGCCGACAGAGGGAAAAACAGTTTCCCTCCCAGACGAGCAGGAAGCCTGATGCAGGACTCGATCCCAGGATCCTGGGATCATGACTGGAGCTGAAGGCAGATGCTTAACAGACTCTGCCACCCAGGCGTCCCCAGAGAAGGTTCTTAAGCAGGGAAATCCCATGATAAAGACAATGTTTCAAGAAGAATAACATGGCAACCATGTATATAACATAGACCAGAAGAAGAAGAGACTGGTGAGCAGGGAGAATAATTCAGGGGCTAACAGAAGACAGTTCTAAGAAATAAAATTCTGGATTACAGTGGGGTCAGAGAAATTAAGAGAAACTTGTACTGAATTACAAGAAGTTGGGCTAGTAGAGTGGAAGATTAGGATTAGAAGGGTTCAATTTGAATTCCAACTCTGAAATTTACAAGCTGTATGACTTCTGGCGAGACACTTCCCTGCTCCATATCACAGTTTCTTTGTCAGAAATTTGAAGAACTTAGAATATTAGGCTTTGCAAGTTTTTCCCCCAATGGGACCCTTTTTTTTTCTGGGGGAAAAACAAGGCAAGATTGTTCTGGCTGAGCATAGGTCAAGAGCTCAGAGTCTTAGCTAGCCTTCATTTTATTTCTCTCAGCCACCTCTGAGGCATTCTTGAGAGATCTCCAGAGGACTAGGGAACAACATTTGAGAAATTTCTAAAGATTCTACTACCAACTCTAATATTCAATGACTCAAGGGGGTAAACTTGGCAGAGGTGCTTAGGAAAACAGTAATGACTTTAAGAGTTGCCACAGAATCACATAACAGAAAGGGTAAATTGCCCTCCAATAAATTTGCCTGCTTTTCCTTCCAGGCCAAACTCAATTTAATGTCCCAACTCTCATCCAAAATCTTGTGCAAGCAGTAATCTAACCTCCATATAAACAATACAGTCCCAAATAGTTCACTGCCTAACAATCAGTTCATTCCAATTCAAGGTTCACCAACTAATAGTAGAAGTTTGTCACTCTATCACTGTCATCTGAAATAAAGGTGCTTATTCTAATTTCTGGACCTAAAGCAAGTAAATATAGCCCCTCCTCCATAGGAGAATCCTTCAGCTTTTTGAAAAGAGCTATAAAGGCTGCCTTATCACCTTTTTTTTTTTTTTAAAGATTTTATTTATTTATTTGACAGACAGAGATCACAAGTAGGCAGAGAAGCAGGCAGATAGAGAGGAAGTGAAGCAGGCCCCCTGCTGAGCAGAGAGCCCGACGTGGGACTTGATCCAAGGACCCTGAGATCATGACCTGAGCCGAAGGCAGCGGCTTAACCCACTGAGCCACCCAGGCGCCCCTGCCTTATCACCTTTTATTCTCTTTTGCTCCAACCCACCAAGAAGCTCCATGGAGATGGCCTGCTCTAGTTCTAGACCGATTCAACATTTTCTAAGCATCTAAGTGCTTAGGTGTGCAAGCAGATTTTCATTTATTCAGGGCTTTAAAGACTTAATCAAACCAGATGATCTTCCTTAAAACAAATGACTAGTTTTATGGTGAAATGTAAATAGAATTCAAACTCATTATCTGGTAACTATTCTTTTCTTGCCTAACATTAGCTGCTCCCAGTTTATCAGAAGTAGATTGCTAAGTCTTTTGACCCAAAGCTAATTGTGAAAACATCTATCCAGGAATCCAAAAATATCTAAGACTCAAGGTCCACTGAGGCAACTACAAATAATAAAAATAAATTAAGCATTCTGACTCCAAAACCTGTAATGTCATCAACTCGCAAGGGAATATAATTCTCACCATATAAAATTCAATTATCACCAAGGCAACACAGAATATCATCAGTGTTAGTAAGAAAGCTTCATTCACCATTCTCCATGCCACCCATTGCATATTCCACCACCAGATCTATAAAATCAGGGTCTGTCGCTTGGGCTTGAGCATCTGCCAGTCTGGAGAATTTGAGGACGTGAAGCAGAAAGTATGACTGAGCCCCTAAGGAGAAATCAAGCCAGCGCAGCCACAGTCCATGATGCCTGTAGGAGCGTAGAACCTTTACAGTTTCCTGTGCTCCAGTTGTCCTGGTAACCTGAGGCCTCCTTATTTGTGTTGGCATCTTGGGGCCAAGAGCGGAAGCAAAGCTGGAGCACCAGCGAGATCTGCAGGAAAAAAAATGTGGGTAATGCAGCAGTTATGCCACAGGAGGGTCAAGCCTAGGGCATAAGAATTACCTGGTTAGGGGAGAAGAGGGTGTAGTGTCTTATAAAAATCAGATTTCCAGATTTAATTTCCAATGTTTCTGATTCAACAGGTCTAGGATGAGCTCAGAAACCTGCAATTTTAAGAAGCCACCTCCTTCCAAATAAGACAAAGACCACACTTTTGAAAATTCAGGCTAAGTAAACAAATCAGCAGTCGGAGAGAAAAAGTATAGCCACCTATCAATTTCAGAAAGCCCATATTCTAGTACAGTAGTTCTCAACATGGGGAGAGGGTTGCTGATTTTGCCTTCTAGGGGGACATTTTGGCAATGCCTGAAGACATTTTTGGTTATCACAGTGGAGGTCAGGGATGCTCCTAAACATCTCACAGGTCATAGGACTGGCCCCAAACAATGAAGTCTCTCCTAGCCCAAACCCCAGTGCCATGGTGGAGGATATTCTGCTCCTCGGCACCACCATTCCCAATCCACAGAAATCAATGCTACATACACAATTTTGGTCACAGTACAGAAAATTATGTGAAGCCCCCTGGGAAAAAAAATGAGACCCCAAAAATCACTTAAAAAAAAAAAAAAACAGTGAATGTTATTAAAGATATGGGTAAGAAGGAGACTAGAACAACAGACAACACGGGCACCTGGTTGGCTCAATCAGCAGAGCATGTGACTCTTGATCTCAGGGTCCTGAGTTCAAGCCCCACAATGGGCATGGAGCCTACTTAAAAACAAAAACAAATCAACAAAAATTAGAACAGACAATGATGGGAGGTAGGTATGGACAAAAATGATGAGCCAAGAAGGAAATCAAGAAAGGACGAGGCACTGGGTGACAGCAGCGAGCAATGAACGCCACTCCCTCAATGGATGCAGCCTCTCTCTACATGTAGAGGATTGGTAAAGAGAAACCTATTAAAAATAATATAAGCAAAAAAAGAAAAGGAAAGGAAAATGGATAAAGGAACTATAAAGAAGGAGCTTTAGGATACATCAAGCATAGATCTGGAGTGAAAAAAGACAATAGAGATTCCTTTGTAAAAGAAAGCTAAATAAAGACTCTTAAACAATGGTAAGAAAATGAAAAGACTCCTAGGAAGAGTTTGGGAATTATGTGAGAAAGGAAAAAAAATTTTTTTATGATCTTCTAGCCCTAATTTCCTCCTCCACCTTCACCCCAAGAAAGATGATCCTTTAAAAGTTCTTTGATTTTATCAAGCAGACATGATGACAGCAGGGTGGGGGTGGGAGGGTGACTGGCTCAGTCGCTTAAGCAGCTGCCTTCTTCAGCTCAGGTCATGATCCCAGGTCATGATCTCAATCTGGGGATTGAGCCCCACATTGGGATCCCTTCTCAGAGGGGAGCTTGCTTCTTCTCTATCTGCCATTCCCACTGCTTGTGCTTGCTCTCTGTCTCTCTCTTGTTTGCTTCTGTGTCAAATAAATATGTATTTTTTTAAATCTTAAAAAAAAATAAAATAGGGGTACCTGGGTGGCTCAGTGGGTTAAAGCCTCTACCTTCGGCTCAGGTCATGATCCCAGGGTCCTGAGATCAAGCCCGGCATCGGGCTCTCTGTTCAGCAGGGAGCCTGCTTCCCCCTCTCTCTCTGCCTGCCTTTCTGCCTACTTGTGATCTTTGCCTGTCAAATAAATAAATAAAATCTTGGGCTCCTGGGTGGCTCAGTGGGTTAAGCCGCTGCCTTCGGCTCAGGTCATGATCTCAGGGTCCTGGGATCGAGTCCCGCATCGGGCTCTCTGCTCAGCAGGGAGCCTGCTTCCTCCTCTCTCTCTCTCTCTCTCTCTCTCTGCCTGCCTCTCTGCCTACTTGTGATCTCTATCAAATAAATAAATTAAAAAAAAAAAAAGAAGACAGAGTCTTCTGAAACTTTACAAAAATAAATAAATAAATAAAATCTTTAATAATAATAATAATAAAATAAAATAATGAAAGGGAAGTTGGAGAAAGAGGAGCACACCTAAGAATTTTTTTTTTGTTGTTCTTTAAGATTTTATTTATTTACTTATTTATTTAAGAGAGAACAAGCACAAGCAGGGGAGTGGCAGGGAGAGAAGAAGCAGGCTCCCTGCTGAGCAAGGAGCCCCCGCAATCTGGGCCTCAAGCCCAGGTCCCTGGGATCATGACCTGAGCCGAAGGCAGACACGTGACTGAGCCACCCAGGCACACCTAAGAATTCTTCTCAAAGGAGAAGATGGTGGTGCTCAAAAAAAAAAAAAAAAGAAAAGAAAAGTAAGACTCAAAGAGAAGGACAAAAGATGTTTTGGGGAAAGAAGAGAAAAGATGAGGGAGAGATCTGGTAGCAACTTGAGGGAGAGGGACTTTAAGGACTCTTTCTCTTTGGGAAAGAGAAATTAAATGAGAATTTTTTTTTTTTAAAGCCTTACTTCTGGGGTACGAGAGATGAGACATAGCCTTTATCTTCTACCCCTTCTAAGGAACCTTCCGTAAAATCTGACATTACTTTGGGGATTGGGTCTGCATTTTTTCTCAGTTGTGACAACATGTAAGATTGGCCTTTAGGCAGATCAAGAGCCCAGTTACATATATTTTTACCATGTTTGAAGTGACTATAAGATTTCTGGAGCGACCAAAAGACAGCCATATGACAATAAACTAACTCCCAGAGTTTAGAGCTGTACCAGCATAAGTTATTCACCTCAAGGCGCTATTTAAATTTAAATTAACTAAAATTTAAAATTCCATTTCTCAGTCACACTAGCTATATTTCAAGTGCTCGAAAACCACATGTGGCTAGTGGCTAAGGATTAGGCAGGACAGGCAGAGAACAGTTCCATCACCACAGAAAGTTCTATTGGACAGTGCTAGAGTAAAGAAAAAAGCTTAGACAAATAGCTAACAAAAAATGAACCCCTTTCAAACCTTTAAAGAGCTGCCACATTGAAAAACAAGTAGATTTTTTCCCCCATGTTGTTTCAAAAAGCAGAATTAAGGGGAAAATGAGATGCCATCACATGACAGATTTCAGTTTAACAACTCTCTAGTACCTAAAGCCAGATAACAGTAGAAGGGACAGCCTCTGACCACAGAAGGAAGTGACCCGTTTTAGTAGCAGTCAAGCAAAGACCAACTTGATCATCTTTTAGAACTAACAAAGAACTGGATGCCTTCTAAGTATCTAGTTTTGAATCTATAATTTTAAGAAAAGAGCAATTTACATATAAGATAAAAGTGAGAATCATAAATAGAATTTTAAAAGTCACTACTGCCACAAGTAGACTATAGAGCAGGCAGGAACAATGAAAACATTTAAGTGGACAGGGAATTTAGTCAAACATTAATGGTGGTTAGTTAGGGATTAATTACTGGTAGTACAGGCTATCATGAATGTAGTAATTTGTAAGGAGAAAAAAAATTACATGAACTTGTTAAGAATGGTACCAATGGTTCAGAGACAAGGTGGGAAAGCTTCAGTATGGGTTATTAATGGAAATTTGACCACAGTTGAAATCAGTACTAGAACCAGAGGATCTTTTCTATTCTCTGCCAAAGAGAACACCAGGCTAAGTATAGCAATTGAATGTTCTTGGAACTCTGGCCCCTTCATCCCATTCCCCTGCTGTTCACCCATGGTCTTATTTATCATCTCTCTCAACTCCTGAAACTCAGTCTCCTTCATGTGATCTCCTCATCTGCATAGGAACAGCTTCTTTCAACCTTCTCAACAGAGAATGCCAAAGGATGAGGTCTCTTAACATTCTATCCTAGCTATGAACTTAACCCATCTTCATCCTCCACCCCAAAATGTACTTGGCTTGATTATAATGTAACGTACTGAATATATATTCATATACATGTACTGACTTATTACATTATCTGTGCATTTTAGTGTTTATGTGTACATGAGAGAATTCATGCACACACATGTGGTAACACCCTTTCTTGGTCAACACTAAGGAATCTGGTGCCAAAATTGTGAAATTCACTCTTCAGTGGCTAGCATACAAAAGCTTCAGTGGAGTCATCCAACGGACTCTACGGTTGACCATGTCGTGCTTCTGAATGCAAAATACTGGAAGAAGAGAGAGAAGTAGATATAAATTTGAAAACTTTTATCCTTGTAGGAAAAATAGTGGAAACATAAGCATCTTAGAGGAAGACTAGCTTAATCATAAGGGGAAGGTTGAAGGCTTGGTAAAAGCAAGCATAGGAGGCTTTCCAAACAGTCCAGAATCAGAAAAAGGTGAGAGGAGAGGAAGGAAGACAGAAGTAGATCATGCAGAATAAGTAAAATCCAACCTTTAAAAAAACAAACAAACAAAAAAAACTAAGGTCTTACCAAAGAGAAAGGTGGAAAAAAGATTTCAACAAGAGTGTTAAAGATGGAAAAGAGCCAGAAAGGGCTGTAGGCTTAAAAAAAAAAAAAAAATCAATGAAGAAGTAGTGGTGTATGTTGGCAAAGAGAAGTGCAGAGTTGAGGGAAGGGATAGAATTTATGGTAGGGGAAGTTGGTGTGAAGTTTTCCTCTAAAGATGCCCAGCAGAGCAAAGAAGGAATGAAGGCAAAAGCCACTGGGAATAAGGTAGGGCTGGGACTAAAACAGCAGAGGAGAAAGCAACAGGGTCCAAAGTAGGAAATTATTTTCTTTTTTTTAATTAACTGACCCAGATTTTCTTGTCTGGGGCCAAAGGCAACTGTAGGATTTAAAGATCTTTAAAATAAATCATAAAGATCCTGCTCCTTAGAATTGCCTTTGGCCCAAAATAAAATAAACAATAAAGATCATGGCAGAATTAGTGTCAGTTTCTGAGACAAGTACAAAATACCATTGTGGAGTTGATTTTACATTTTTTTAAAAATTATTTTATTTTATTTTTTGTCAGAGAGAGTGAGCACAGGCAGAGGGAGAAGCAGGCTTCCCGCTGAGCTCCGTCCCTGTGGAGTTGATTTTAGAAATCAGACTAATTAAGTGCTGTTAAAGAAATGCTACTGTGAATAAAACACCTTTACCTTTCTCTTTTTCAGTTACAGGGTAAATATAGAAACTTCATAGTTACACATATCCACAGAAGACAGTAAATGACCTAATATATATGGTAAAACCGAGTTGTTTGTCTTTGTATACTGTAGCCTAATGCCCACCCCACAACAAATGTTTTACTTGGTTCAGGATTCACAGGACAGGTTATAGGGCTACACAGAGAAAAGATAAGCTTAAAAACAAAGACCGTAAGATGAGGGAGGGGGAAATGAGAGGTGTTGTGCCGATACAGAACTGAGGTATTAGAAACACAGAATTCACGCAAGTCAGCAAGGGGGACAAAGGCACAAAAGCATGGCAGTGCCATATAACTAATCTTGATAGCCTCACTGTGGGTGTTAAAACACTGAACCCGACTTTTTAACTCTTTTTAAAACGTCAACATTTAATAGCTTGATATATGCAGTTATGTGATTTTAAATGACTATTAAAATTAGAACATCAACGCCTAATTCTTTGGCAAAGACCGAATGGCAGGTGGTAATCTTAGACACATTTAACCTCACCTTTAAGTCACTCACTACTCTTCCTGCTCGGAAGGCCATAGATTCTACCTGCGAGGGCAAATCCCAATTCCTCACGCCAGCATTCAAAGCTTTTAATGACCTAGCCACATGGTACCTACATAACCCTAAGTCCCCTTCCCCCAAAACCTAGCCTCCACTGTCAGAGTGCACAGACCTCTAGACAGACCATACCTCTACGGTCTGGCCATTTCCACCTTCCTACCTGATATGGAAGTCTCCTTAATTTACAGGTTCTGGCTCGCCAAGGCCTACACTGGCGCTGCGCTCCGCCAGCACTCCAGTACACCTCGCTCTCGCTCCGCCGCCCCGCAATCCGCCCCTCCCCGGGCCACATCACCTTGCCCACTTGCCGTTTTGCCCCTGGGTCCCTTTCCCTCCCCACCACCAGCTCTCTGGGGCCTTCTCCCTGCCCCCAAGAGATTCTCCCAGCGGACATTCCCGGCCAGCCTCCATTCAGTCGCAGGCTCTGTTTTCGGTGTCTGATAGGGGACCCCGCAGGACCCATCCCCGCTTAACTCCCCGGCGCTTCAATGACCCTCCCGGGGCTCCCCCACACCCAGCCACCCTCAGGGGCCCCAGCCACCCAAATCTCCCCGCTGCGGCAGGTCCCTCCTATCCGGCGGCAAGCAGCGGGGGTCGGCAGTGACTCACCGGAGGGCCAGTGGCCGGAATACGCTCACTTCCTCTCCGCGCGCACCTGCCGGGCCCCGCTGGAGCGCTGCCCGGCTGGGCCTCCGGCGGATGTTTTTTCTGTCCCCGCGCTCGCAGGCAGTGCGCGCCAACCAACGCCTCCCGGCCGCCCCCCCCCCCAACTGGCACCCCCAACCACCGCTGCCCCAGGAATCACAGAATTGGGCCCTAAACACTGACATCCCCAACAGACAAGCGCACACACACGGAGCAACCACAAGCGTGGCCTCCAGCCCCACGCAGCTACAGAAACGCACACTTGAGCGCACCCACCAGCTGGAATGCAAGTGGGTTCAACCAACACCTTCCAGACACCCACAGCCCCACAACTTCTGAGAGAGGGGTCCTGGCTCAGCCCCAGCCTTTCTTTCCAGAAGCCCCTACTCCTGCCCATAAGCCTACCTTCTCTTCATTACAGGCGGCTTTCACTTCTGTCCCCATTACCTCACACACCAATCCCCATTGGGCCCCCTTTGCCTTCCAGCATCATCACCACCTTCCTAGCTTCCCAGCTTCCCAGTCGTGTCTGCCCCCTACTGGGTTGGTTCCAGGTTGCAGAAGCAAAAGACTGGTCCGGACTTCCAGGGTGTCAGCATGTCCCCCTTCCCCAGAAAGGCAGCAGCAGAGCTACTGACCACTGACAAGACTTCGGGCCCTTGTGCTAGAAAGCCTTCTCATCTATCTCCTCCAGCCAAGAGAGCAGTCCAGGGCCATGCCTCCCACAGACCACCCTACGTCAGAGCACCCTGCTTCAACCACTGAGTCTTCATTCTCTCAGTACTCCTCTGAAATAGAAAGGTATCAGACCTGACGAGGGTGAACATGTGGTACAACTGGCATCTCCATCCACTTAAGCTATCTACTTGGAAGAGGACAGACAGGGAATCTGAGGTGGATGGATGAAGTTGTGTTTCTGAATGGTGAAGAGGGTGGCCCTCTAAAAAGGTCAGCCAGAAGAATTCGTATCTGATCCGCTGGGTGACAGGGAATGGGAGTCTTGCAGTAAAAGGGACTGGAAACTCAGAAGGAAAAATAGAATGTCAAAGTGATTGGCGTAGGAGGGGAATAACTCGGATTGGGTCTTTGGAGTGTGGCAGACTGAGAGAGAGGGGCCATTAGTAGCAAAGAGATGGCCCCCATTAGAGTGGTCAGAAAGAAGAACTTGAGAGTTCACAGGAGTGGGGATGGGCAGCAATGGATCAGAATCCTAACATGAAAAGCTGGAGCCCCCAAGTCAGCTGGAAGGATAAGAAAATGACACCTCTTCCCAGGGCAGAAGTGAGGGGACTGAGCTAGGAAAAGCGGGTCTATCTGCAACACTGTTTCTCAAACTGGAGGTGGTAAGGGTGACATGGAACACAACTGCGAAAAGGGCAGAAGTCTGTGGTAGGAGACTGCAGCCCCTAACAGAAGCCCTCAGCTATGCAGAGCTTCTCAATGTGATTTAAACAAAGAACTGTACCTTTGTCTCTGAACTCTAGAACTAATCGCAGCAGCTACTATTTTCTGGGGGCCATGTGGCAGGGACAGTACTAATACCATTACATGCATTACCTCACTGAAAGCCTCTTAACAACCCTATGAGTTAGTATTACTATCCCAATGTAAAGATAAGGAAACAGGTTTTAGAGAGGTGAAGTAGTTTGCCCAAGGTCACAGGCTTAAGTAGAATCAGGATCTGAATCTAACTAGTCTGATTCTATAACCTATGCTCTTAACCACCCACCTTGGGGGTCTCTAGAACCTGCAGGAGGATGTCAGAGGATTCCTCAATTCTCATTCCATAATGTACAAGAGGAAAGCGGCATACCTCTGTGAAATGAGTGACTCATATCACCTGGGTATTTGAAGACATTCCTCTTTGAAAGTACCACCCCTAACTATGGGAAGATCGTGTATCTACTGTGTATTTGGAGGTACTGAACAATGCACCCTCAGGATGCTTATGGAAGAGACACCTGCCTCCCCATCTCTGAGGGGCAGCCATGTCTCTAGGATACTTCTGGGAGATTCTGCCATAGGGTCTGAGAGAAATATTCTGCGCTCCAGGTGCCTGTTCGCTCTCCTGGAGCCTCTGGCTGTTGCACCCTACTGCAGCTCCTTGGTTTGGCTGGGGCACAGGATTAGCCATCCCCAGGAAATACCTCCCTCCGGTCCAGGCAAGGATCCCAGCACACACACCCCTGGAGTGTGTATGTGTGTTGGGGGCAGGGTGGAATGCTTCCTTCTCTCCAGGTCAGGGAAGAGATGTGGGGACCACCTGGGGGCCCTCCCCGCTCCCACCTCCTTGCTGGGGAAATGCCCAGTCCAGTGCCCCTTCCATGGCCACCTCCCTCCCCCTAGCTGTGCCTGGGCATGAATCAGCTCTCACAGCTTGTTAAAGCTGGACCTCTTGTTTTCATGCCCTCACCTCAGGAAACAGAATTACAGCTTTTCCAGCTCTACTCAGCAGGGGGCCAGGGTCCTCACTTTATAAACATTCCCAAGCCTGTGAGAGCAGAGGGCACGGAGATGGTGTGAGACAGAAGCCCAGGGGAGAAAGACAGAAACTAAGACCGAAGGAGAAAAACAAAGAAAAGCCAGAGACAAGACCAGAAGAGAGGCCAAGAAGGGATCGCGAGGGCTGTGCTACAGGAATGACCCTAAGGATGCTCTGGGCTGGACAGGCGAAGGGGGTCCTGGGAAGCTGGGGGATCATCTGCTTGGTGATCTCTCTGCTCCTCCAGCAGCCAGGAGTCCACAGCAAGTGCTACTTTCAAGCTCAAGGTAAAGCTGGGGGAGGCATTAGGAAAGGACAAGGACAGAGGGAGCTGGGGCGAGGGGGCTTAGAGATGATCCTCTACCACAATACCCAGACTCCCTCCAGCTTGGAAACAGGAGAGACTAAATATGGGGGCAATATGCACTTACTTTCTCCCATTCCAGACCACAAGCGATTCTGTCGGCCATCACCAATCCCCAACACACTAACATTTCCTGTTCTTCCCTAGCCCCCTGCCACTATGAAGGGAAATATTTCACCCTGGGTGAGTCTTGGCTCCGCAAGGACTGTTTCCATTGTACCTGTCTGCATCCCGTCGGTGTGGGCTGCTGTGACACGTGAGTGACTAAAGACAGCCAGAGAGAATGGCTCTGACTAGAGTGACTAAGGGCTGGCCAGGGTGTAACCAGATTGCTGTGATGTGAGAATGAATAGAACTGAGGTACGAGGCAGGCTGAACCTGAAGTTACCAACAAGAATTTGAGAGATAAGGCTGCAAGCTACAAAATGAGGGATGTAGGGGTGGGTCTGGAGGGGAAGTATTTCTGCTGTGAAATGAAAAAATCCATATATGGTAGGTGAGAGCTTGGCTAGGGGGACCAAGAGGGCACTAAAGATATGGGAAAGATATGAGAGGAATGCTGGCAGAGAGAAGTGTGGGGCAGGGATAAAGGTGGCCCTTCACTGTGCTGACTCCTTTCCCATCCTTTGGTTCCCCAGGTCCCAGCATCCCATCGACTTCCCTGCAGGCTGTGAGGTACGTCAGGAGGCAGGAACCTGCCAATTCTCCCTGGTGCAAAAATCTGACCCTCGGCTACCCTGCAAAGGGGGAGGGCCCGACCCAGAATGGGGCTCAGCTAACACCCCTGCTCCTGGGGCTCCTGCTCCCCACTCCAGCTAAACTCAACTGATCACCCTTCTGCTGACTGCCCACTGCTGCTGCCACTTCCAGGGAAACCACTAGCAGCTGCCAATTTATTCTGAATAAATAAATTAATGCTACAGCTGAAAGCCTGCCTCTCGTTGTCCATTCCATTGGACCCCACGTGGGAAAAACAGGCCCTACTAGAGTCCAGGTGCTGAGTTCTCTGTATCCTGAAGAAAGATAGTGTCACGGTGAGCCATCTTCAGATGGTTATGGTGCTGGTGCTGGGGCCTGGGGCTGCATATGAGGCCAGGGTAGGGCTTGTGGGCAGCACCTTGATGGGAAGGTCCCAGCTGAAGGTGTCCACGGGCACTTGCTCAGGCCCTGTCCAGGTGACAGGCTCAGGCTGTTCCAAAGGGGGTAGGAGCACCAAACCTGGTTCTCGTGATGTTACAAATTCAAAATGCAATCGCCACTTCAGGGACACTGTGGGAAAAAAAGATAAAGGCAGAGGCATTAGAAGCCAGCAGTAAAAACGAGTGCAGGATGTGGTTAGTGAATGAGAAAAAAAAGCAGTATTTGGGAAGAGGAGGAAAAGCCACAGGGCTAGGATCAAGGGTTTCTCTAAAGAAATCTGTTAACCAGAAATGTGACAATCAGGACAGCAGGGTCAAGCACCTAATAACCATAGCATGGGACAGTCAGGACTTGGGAGCTTGACGTAAACATGCTAGAGCATCAGAGATCAATGTGCCACAGGGTCACAGTGGGCAGGGGAAGGAAGAACACCCACAAAGCTCTTAAAAGTTTAAATGTCAGTGCACCTAGGAAATAGGCTGAAGGTCAGAGAAAGTGTTAAGGGTCAAAGGCTGGGTGTGGGGATGGCCAGGAGTTTGTTAGGAATCAGGACTCATTACACAGAGAAAGAGGACATTTTACTCTCTTCCCCACTCCGATAACGGTCAGGATCTCACCAATGGCTGTGCAGAAGCCTGGGGTGGAGCTGAGAGGGATGGGGAGGGAGAAGCTGGTTCTGGTTGTATGCAGGCAGGACTCCTGGTGCCGGGCATGAGTCACATGAGACACGGAGGGGACACCCCCCGTCCTGCGGCGCCTCTGGTACTCGGGCTGTACACGCTCCTCAGTCTGTAAGCTTACTGAAAACTAGGAGCAAGAAGAGAAGTGGGTGCTAGCAGGCACTGGGAAGTGCGGACTCTAGATGAGAGGCTTGAGCCCAACCTCAAGCTTTTTTCACCCTGGGTGACCACACTCTTCACTTCTATATACCACCCCTCTTTATGCAGGCCCTTCTCCTTCCTCCCTAGCCCTCCAAGCCCAGCACCCCAAAAGCCCCTTTCCTTCTCACCTGCAAACAAGCTACAGTTCCTTCCCCTAAGTTTAAGGTCCCCACCACATCCTCGCCGAGTCTGTATACAGATTTGAAGATGCCAAATGTCCCAACTTTTCCTCGGCCATCACTGATATTGTATAGATCTGGGGAGAATGGGACATTGTAAGTGTGGAGTCCACACTGGAGCGTATCAAGGGCTGGGAGCCAGAGGCCAAGGTGGGGCTTTCGTTATAATGTGGGATATCAGTGAGTCCTTAGAAGTACAGGCAATTAGGAAAATCTGTAATACTATGAGAGGGCTGGTGGGGTGGGGGCAATTGTGAAAGGATTCTCACGGAGGCTGCGGCAGGATGTGGCAGCCATGAGACGCTCCCCAGCCAGCTCAGCTATCCAGGAATCCTTCTTCCCACCTTCATCCTCTTCCAGGAATGGACTAGATGGGGCTACGGCCTCATCCTGGGGAAACCGGACATCTTGAAGGCCTACAGAGAGAATGAGCAGAAAATATTGCTAGGAGGGAATGGACAGTAGAGATTAGGTTTTAGACTCCAACCTGTGAAGGCTGAAGGTAATGGGAACCATGCCCCAGGTACCCTTTAACTTATTGTCCAGAACCTCCCGCCCCAACCCCCTTGCACCTTTACGGAGACCAGGAAGCCTTTCTCCAGTCCCCCACCCACAAGCCCTCTTTAGATCTTTTCTGCTTTGGTGAGGCTCTTCCCCAGCCCTGGATTTCCTCCAGAAATCCTTACTTACCCGTCAGCACAAGAACCCTCAGAGGAACCCTGAGTAAAGTGATGGGTGAGTTGACACGCTGGCAGCCAATGGTCAGTTTGTAGACATACTTGACTGACTGACCCCGAAAGGAGGGTGGTCCCTCTATGGGCAGCACTTCACTGTAGGAGTCTGGTTGGGAAGTAGTAGTCAGGGCAGCCAGAGGCAGCCAGAGAAGTCCTCCCTCCAGGAGCCTTAGAAGGCAATCCAGGGGTGGGGAGGAGGCAGACACTCACATGATTTGGACTCTCCGGGATCTAGCCTCAGATCACAGAAAAGGATTTTTGGTGGAGTGGAAAGGATACACTGACCTCTCTCGCCTAAAAGAGATTAAAACAAAACAAAACAAAAAAACCCCTGCAATTTAATGACCCCATTGTCCAATACTGGATGAAGCTAGCGCAGCAATGGGGGCCATGAGCACTGCCAACAAAGGGCAGCCCGAAGTAAGCTACCCCTCTTTTCTTATTGTAAGATAGGATCAGTCTTATACCCCCAACATTAACAAATACATTCCTCCACATCTCCGATATGACAAAGACTAGAAGCACCCACTAGAACAATTTAACAAATTCACTCTCAGGTGGCAATGACTCCGCCCCCTTCCAAAGGCAAATGCCCATCTCTAACCTCGGTGTGGCAGAAAGACAGTCTGGCTCTCTGGCTGGACATCTGGCTGACTGGAGTCAGGGGGTGGTAGTGCTACTCGACTCTCACTGGCATGGAACTGGCAGTGGATTTGGGCACTGGCCCAGGCCAGAGCCTCACTATGGGAGGAGGAAAAGAAAGCATCAGAGGGGCGATCCTGACCTCACAAATACACTCCCAAGCTCCCTTAACCCCCTGAGGAGACCAACACCATCAGGTGACTGTCCTAGGAGTAAGGGAATCTAGAACCCCAAAGAGAATCCATCAGACAAAGAGAAGTATACTATGGGTAGAAGTGGGAATGGGGGAGAAGAAAGGAAGGGCGTGTGTAGGGCTCTGTCAATCCCATCTTCTGTTAAACAGCCCTTTCCTACAATGAGAACACAATGAGCAACAAAGTGGTGGCGTAGCTACACGACAACCTGAGCTCTGGCTTAGCACTATAGATACCAGGTTTTCTCCCAGAAGAACCACCTTCTTCAGTATCTGCATCCCTACCTGGATGCAGAGGTGGCGGTGGGGGGCAGGGGGTTGGTGACCGTCACTACACACTCCAGCGCCTCCCCCGCCAGAAAGACAGGACCTCGGCTCAGCTCTGCTACCACTTCAATCATGACAGCTCCGGAATGAGAACTAGAGGTAAACGGGGAGGGGTGTGTGTGTCAGAGGTCAGTACCATGGCAGGGAGGGGCGTCTGCGGCGAGCCTGGGGGCGAGGTCAGAGGAGACGGGCAGTCACCGCCACGGAGTTTGGGAGAAGCACCTGGATTTGGGATGCGGGAGGTGGATGGGAAATACGGGTAGCAGCTGACTCAGTAAAGATAGGACTTCGCTCGGGGCCCCAGACCCCCGCCCCTCTTAGCGCCGAGTTAGTTCCCTTACCACCCACACCCGAACCTCCAACCGGCCTCCGCCGCCCTCCCTCCAGATTCCAGGTCCCAGCCCAAGGCCCTGCCCGTCACCTCGTGCCCCTAGCCTGGACACCTCGCACGGTCGAAAACGGGGTCTCGGCACACCGAGGCCCTCACCTGCCCGCCCCTCCAGAACCGGGCCAAGTGCGTGGCGGCTTCCGCGACAGAGGCGGGACTTCCCTTCAGCACCCCCTTCCCGACAGAGCGCCTTCCGGCCGGAAACACCCGGCCGGCCCAACCGGAAGGGGCTCGGGTCGTCCTGCAGCCTTGGGTCACCTTCCCACGGGCTGGCACCTGGGCGCAGGCGCTGTCCCAGACACCAACCGGCGGGACCCGGCGTCCCACCCAGGGAAGGGCCTGGCGCGACGGCAGGGGGACCAAGCTGAGGCTGCCGAGAGCTCCCAGGCCGGTCCCGGGGGCGGTTCCTTGCGGGCTGGCCCCCGGGGCTCCTCCCCTTTCCGCGGACTCGGTAGCTCTTTGGTCGGGCAAGCTAATCACCGCGGCCCAATGACGACGAGGCCCGACCCTTCCCTCCCAGGACCGAGAAAGACGACCGAGGGGGAGCCCGAGGCGGCTTCATTGCTGTCGCCGCCAACGCCGCTGCAACAACAGCTCCCAGGCTCCACAGAGACACCAGTTCACCTCGGCTTTCCCCAGCGCCCGGCTCTCCGAGACGACACCTAACTACCACAACTGCCCACATCTGGACTTGGCTGGCGAGGTATTTTGTACCAGAAGACTTGGGACCAGGGACCGTCGAGGTCCTGCGGACCCAGGATCCAGGGAACATGGGAACTGGAGTCCCAGCCTCGGAGCAGACGAGGTGTGCCAAAAGGGATCCACAGGTTTATTGCCCTGAAAATGCCGGAGGCACTGAGGCTGGGCAGGTTACAGACCTCCAGAGTCCTGAAGACAATCGACCCCAAAGTGAGCCGGGCGGCAGCAGTCCGGAGGACTCTGGGCAACTGATGGCATCCTATGAAGGTAAAGCTAAGGGCTACCAGGTGCCTCCCTTTGGCTGGCGCATCTGCCTGGCTCATGAGTTTGCAGAGAAGAGGAAACCCTTTAATGCCAACAACGTCTCCCTAAGCAACTTGATAAAGCATCTGGGCATGGGCTTGCGGTGAGTAGATCTCATTGCCTACAGTACGTTAGGTTTCACTTTGTTCCAGCACAAGCCTTCCAGCAGAGGTGAGAAAGGGTGAGAAAGCAGGTGAGTGCTTTGTCCCAGTCAGGTGACCCCCAACCCCCAACATATTCTAAGCGTGGTTTTAGGGGGTGAGATTGGGTCATATTTCTGCAACCCCCATCCTCCCAGTAACTTATCCTCCTAGTAGGAAAGAACAGGAACATCTGGACCTGTAGTCAGCCTTTCCCATTTAGGCTCCCTCTCACACACTCCCTCTTATCCAAAGACCGCCCTTTGGTATTTGCTATACTTTGTGGCAAGGTGAGAAAGGATAGTCTGGCTGCTGCAGTGCTGACACAATGTTGTTTTATTTAGGAGGGGGAAGTTCTCGACCCTGATTACCCTGATTACCCTGAGCTGCTAGGGTACTCTCTGCCTCATTTAGGCACACATTACGCGTCTTTCCTCAAGCTTTGGCTCCAGGGAGTGGGTTACAGCCTGCCTGCTCTCACCCCAAGGAGAGGGTGTGAGAGGTGCTGTTCACTCTATTCTGGGATAGCCAATCCCTGATAGAAAAAGCAAAGACCTCTGGCCAGAGAGGCAGTGCTGTAAGTGTCCCCGGTAATACAGTGTTCCAGAGTCTGCATTAATGCCCTTTCCACCAAGGGTTACAGACACCCCAAGTGCTTACCCTGAGCTGTAGAACTCCTTTAGATCCCTACAGATCTCCTCTGAGTTCAAAAGCTAGTGATGAGGAGCCACGACCTATTAACAGGAACAGGTGGATATGAGGACAGAAAGCATCACCCTGAGGTCATCCTGAGTCAACCTACACTGTAAACACAGGTGGCGATGGAAGTATAAAGGTTGGAAAACTTGGGGCGCCTGGGTGGCTCAGTGGGTTAAGCCGCTGCCTTCGGCTCAGGTCATGATCTCAGGTTCCTGGGATCGAGTCCCGCATCGGGTTCTCGGCTCAGCAGGGAGCCTGCTTCCTCCTCTCTGCCTGCCTCTCTGCCTACTTGTGATCTTTCTCTGTCAAATAAATAAAATCTTTTAAAAAAAAAAGTTGGAAAACTCAGCCCTAACAGCCTCTAAACTAGGGGGTCCTTCCCTCTCTGTCAGTGCTATAGGGCTGGGCTGGGTAGACCATTTACCTAACGCCAGCTCTAAGCAGTGGGAAGGACCTGGCACTGCCTGGGTATCTGGCTCCTTTGCTAGATCCTGTGGGTGGCTTGTACCAGAGAACAATCATCCCTCCAGGCTACTTCAGAAACTGACTCAGCCTAACTTTGACCCCCAAAGCTTCTGGGTTAAAAAAGATGGAGGGCTAGCGTGCTGAGAGAAGCACACGGGGGTGCATGTGGTAGGGACACTGAGATCAGGAACAGGTAGGCATCCTAGCCCCTCGGTCCCTCAGTGTGAACTGAGTCAGAAGCCTGAAACTGTGCTCAGCCCCCTGGACCTTGGCTCCACATGCCAGGATAGGGTGGATATCACCAACGCAGGTCTTTTAGAACAGAACGTGGTCCTACATTGAGGAGAAAGCAGGAGTGAGACAAGGAACAATTCTGAATGATAATTCTTAAATTGGGGCTGACATATGGAGAAGGCCAAATAGGTCAGGAACGGCCAGCTGCCAAGTTAAGGCAATGAGACATGAACCCTAAGAGGAAGTCAGACTGGGGGTACTTTAATCAGGCGTTGCAGCAAGCCAGCATTCTCTTGGCCTCATTGTGGGAAGAACTCCATTTTGATTGCTCTCCCTTCTAGCTAGATTCCATTGGTTCATAAGTATTTATTGAGTGCTTGTTCTATGCAAGATTCTCCTTTGTTCAGCGTATCTCCCTGTCTTGCATTTCTCCCTTGCATTTCTCCCTAATGCCTGCTGCACCCTCCCCTCTCTTCCCCAGCTCTTTCTGGCCTCTAGTTTCAAAGTCCAGTTTACTCTAAAACAGCAGGACTTTATGCCTTCCCTCTTCCTTCCCCTACTCCCAGAATGTATCCTCCCTATTCTGTAATCACATTTCATCCTTCCTGGCTCCTCTTCGTGTTCATCTGTCTGGTGCCCCAGTGCTTGTATAATTATTGGTAAATTCGGCAAATACTTAACCAGCTCCAGACCATGTGCCCTGCCTGTGGTTGAAGCTGCGGGTAATCAACTAGTCTTTGTCAATATCCCTTTCCCCATGGAATGTAAAAGTATGTCAGACTTACATGAGGAATGCTTAGAAATAACAAGACAGTGTCTGATGGGAGTTCAGATAGTGTATGTAAAGGTCACGATCATAGCTGACACGCATACTCCACTTGGTGGCTTTCCCACTTGTTACACCATTTGCTCTTTCAACCATTCCATGAAGTAGGTAGGATAGGAGGTACGTCATCTTGTAGATGGGGAAACTGAGGCTCTCAGTTACTTACCCCAATTATATGGTTACAGGTGATATGCTTGAACGATGGGTATAAAATAGGTGGGTAGGGGGGACAGTGGAATTGGGAGAGTCTGGTGGGGCAAGGGTTGCTTAGTGAGGACCCAGTCTGAATGGGGATTTATAGGGCTTGAGATTAGAAGTTAGGCTGAAACAGATGTCAGAGCCTTGAATCCCAAACAGAATCATTTGTCTGTTGGAGTTATGACAAGACCAGAAAAGTGTGGGAATTTTTTTAGGCTTTACTAGGATGTTATAAAAGCAGAGACTCGGGCGCCTGGGTGGCTCAGTGGGTTAAGCCGCTGCCTTTGGCTCAGGTCATGATCTCAGGGTCCTGGGATCGAGTCCCGCATCGGGCTCTCTGCTCCACAGGGAGCCTGCTTCCCTCTCTCTCTCTCTCTCTGCCTGCCTCTCCATCTACTTGTGATTTCTCTCTGTCAAATAAATAAATAAAATCTTTAAAAAAAAAAAAAAAAGCACAGACTCAGAAACTTTACAGTTTAAACACTAAACTTTTTAAAAAGACTTAAAATGATATGCCCCAAAATGTAAATCCTGGTTGTCTATGGGTGGGATTTTTGACCTTTCATCTAGTATATTCTACAGATTTTCACCTTTTTTTTTTTTTTTTTAAAGATTTTATTTATTTATTTTACAGAAATCACAAGGAGGCGGAGAGGCAGCCAGGGTGCGGGGGGTGGGAAGCAGGCTACCTGCTGAACAGAGAGCCCGATATGGGCCTCGAACCCAGGACTCTGGGATCATGACCCAAGCCAAAGGCAGAGGCTTTAACCCACTGAGCGACCCAGGCACCCCCAGATTTTCACCTTTCACAACCAGGAAGACAAACAGTCATTTTAAAAAAGAAGAAAGTTATCTGAGCAGGCTGTGGGGGTGTAGTTGGGAAACCAAAACTGGCCCTTTCAGCACCTCAAACAAAAGCTCCTGGGCTAAACTCAAGCAGTGGTAGTGGAATTAGAGGTGAGGAAAGGTCAGAAAGCTCCTGAGGAACAAAGGGGAGAAACAAAGACAGTTCCTTGCTGTAAACTGGGGTGACTGGGAAGAGGAGAGGACTTTAAACTGTGGAGAGATAGAGAACAGGAGAGATTTGGAAGTGAAGGGAATGGGTCTTCTGCAGACCCATTTAATAAATAAATAAATAAATTCTAAATATTTTTATTTATTTATTTTTAAAGATTTCATTTATTTGTTTGACGGAAAGAGGAAGAGTGAGCACGGGCAGGGCGAGTGGCAGGGAGAGGGAGAGGCAGGCTCTCCACTGAGCAGGGAGCCCAATGTGGGACTTGATTCCAGGACCTTGGGATCATGACCTAAGTCTAAGGTAGACACTTAACGACTGAGCCACCCTGGGGCCCCTCTGCAGACCCATTTAATGGGAAGTTACACCTGGGTGTCTAGAGAGAGGCAGGTGACTGCTGCCCAGGAGGTACCGCCTCCTGCCCCTTCCACTCACACTGCCTCTTGCTCCTCAGGTACCTGCAGTGGTGGTACCGGAAGACCCAGGTGGAGAAGAAGACACCTTTCATTGACCTCATCAATTGTGTACCCCTAAGACAGATCTATGGTGAGCCTCATCCCAGCTCTACTCTGCACAGAGAGGGCCCAGCCTCTGGGGCTACTGCAGAGCTAAGCAAAGAGGCTTCTGCTTAAGCACGTTGCACCACCCCATCGCTGGGGTTTTCTCTCCCCAGCTTTGCTGAGCTATAATTAACACAAAACATCCTGTAAGTTTAAAGTGTACAATGCATTGATATGATATTCCAGTAGTTTTCAGAAAAACTCATCTTTATCATCTAGAAAGAAATGGGCTTCTTTTCCTCTGCCATGCCCCACTAACCATCCTGATTCTACCTCTAGGTTGTCCTTTGGGTGGCATCGGGGGAGGCACTATCACCCGAGGCTGGAGAGGTCAGTTCTGTCGTTGGCAGCTTAATCCTGGAATGTACCAGCACCGGACAGTCATTGCTGACCAAGTAAGAACCAGGAGGTGGAGGAGAGGTCCAGAACAATACCCCAGGTCAGGAAGAACCTCTTAGCCTGTGTAGGATGTGGAAGTTAGATGGGCACATGTGCACATGGTTCACTCTAATAAGTATTTTCAAGATGCTTTCCTTGTGCCCAGCCTTGTGCTAGGATGTACTAGGAATAAGATACTCCAAGAGCACACATTTCTTAAAAGCATAAAGAGCTCCAGCACCCCGTGTCCTCCATTTCTCTAGTAAATGTCTCTTACGTCCTTCACTGTCCCAGCTTCACTAGCTAATCCAGTACCCAGCCACAGAGGGTGCAAGGAATTCCCAGATCACTTAACCTGGTTGAAAGAGTATTTAGTAGGACCAGAAAGGAAAACAAACCCCAAAGTCTATAAATGCGTGGGGAATAAAGATGTACAGACTACCCACTATTCACCCTGATTTGCCAGCCTTCAGCCTGAGCTCAGCTCCTCTGCTGCTGATCACTCCTCTGGAGGTCTCTCTCCAGAGAGACCTGAGACCTGAGAGCCTGGGAAGCCCCTCCTCTCCCAGGCATAACTCTCTAGCCTTTTTCCCTTCTCAGAATCTTCACTTCTTTTCGCTCTATTCGTTCATCACATCTGGGCGTTCAGTTGCCAGAGTCATGTGGTCTGCCTTTCATCATCATCTCTCTAGCGCCCTCAGAGGTGGAGCTGTCCACCACGTTCCCATTTCCTGTCTGAGGGATGCCTCCAGCTTTCAGCTCATCTTCAAAGAAAAAAATGACTAGCCGACCTTGAGTCCAATTAATGACAATGGCCTTCCTAGTGCAGGTTTACCAGCCCTGCCCAGTGCCCCAAGCCTCCTCTCTGGCTCATCCATTAGGTATCCTGAGGGGAAGTGCCTTCCAGAATCATGACTCTAGAGTTAAAGTAATTATTGCATACTTAACATGTGCTAGAGATTGTGCTATGCATTTTGTACGATATTTAATATTTAAAGACAGTCCTACAAAGTAAGTACCATTATTATGCCCATTTTATAGAGGAGGAAACTGAGATCCAAAGAGATTTTAGTAAGACGCCCAAGGTCATGTGGTTGGCAAAAGGAAGTACGCTGGGATTCAGAACCAGCTTTCGCTGTGGTTAAAAGGCCGTGGTCTTAACCATTCTCTACCATTCCAACAACATAAAAAATTATTGTATACATACATTAAAAATGTAAGGCATATTTTCAAGCAAGGGAAGAGATACTAACCCCTCATAGACCCTATGCTCAGAAGCTTATATTTTTTATTAGAATGGGACTTTGAGAAAATGGAGACTGTGAGGCCATGTAAGAACCAAAATGAGAGGGATAGATAGTACACTGAGAAAAAAGGGATACTGCTCTAGAATTTACCCATTTTCTCTCTACACATGCCAGCTGTGCCTGTCTCTGGTGGTGGAGGCATAGTAGAGAGGGGGGGCCTCAGTGAATTGGAGAGGGCCCTGCCCTCAGTGAACCCACAGAGCAGTCAGAGAGTCAGAATGTAAACAAAAACATTATAACATGCTAGACTAGAGAGGTAGGGGGACATACAGGGCAATGACTCACTGCTTGAGGATGGAGATGGCATTTGGCCTAGGCTTTGAAGGATGAAAGGTTTCACCAGATGGAGAATGAGCAGGAGCAAAGGCACGAGGAGGAAATGTAGTGTGTTCAGGGAACAGTGAGTATTTGACATGATCAGAATATAAGTGCTTGAACAGGTCATGAGTATAATGGGCAGGGACAGGCCAGATCAAGGACCTTGAAAGCCAGCTAGAAGAGTTTAGACTTTAGCCTGAGGGCCATGGGGAGTCACTGAAACATAAATACAGACTAGCATATCTTGATTCTTCTGTAAGAAAGATCACGCTGATACCAGATGGGGGGAGGCAGAGCATAAACACAGATACGGTGAGGGCACGAAGACCACCAAGAAGGGAAATAAAGCCACGGAGAGAGGATGTAGGACCTGGTGGTGACTCACAGTGTGGGAGAGGGGCCGAGTGGATGAGAACTCCCGTAGGCTCAGAAAGGGGACAGGAGATGAGTTTGAGGTGCCTGTGGTTACCCCATCCCAGCCTATCTGCCTTCTTGGTTTAGTTCACAGTTTGCTTGCGTCGGGAGGGGAAGACTGTGTACCAGCAAGTCCTGTCTGTGGAGCGCCCAAGTGTCCTGCGCAGCTGGAACTGGGGCCTGTGTGGGTACTTCGCATTCTACCACGCCCTCTATCCCCGAGCCTGGACTGTCTATCAGCTTCCTGGCCAGAATGTCACCCTCACCTGTCGCCAGATCACACCCATCTTGCCCCATGACTACCAGGTGAGGCTCCCACTGTGTTTCCTCCATTGCCCTCCCTTCCCTGAGATCTGTCTCTGCTGTAAATTCCACAATCTGTGAAAGAGAGGGGACTGGAACATGACATCATGCTGGTTTTCCAGGACCTCCACTCAGTGGTAAGACAGCCTGCCTGGGAATATGGGGAGATGCAAGTGGAAACTAAAGAGAGTCCCCTGGGGGCAGGAGTAGTATTTGAGCCAGGTCCTGGGTGTGGAGGAGTGGGACTAGGAGGAGCTACACTGGGACCGTCTGAGTACGATCTTTTGCTCCCAGGACAGCAGCCTGCCTGTAGGAGTCTTTGTGTGGGATGTGGAAAATGAAGGGGACGAAGCCCTAGATGTGTCCATCATGTTCTCCATGCGCAATGGTCTGGGGGTTGGAGATGATGCCCCCGGGGGATTGTGGAATGAGCCCTTCTGTCTGGAGCGTGATGGGGAGACTGTGCAGGGGCTGCTGCTGCATCATCCAACCCCTCCAAATCCGTACACGATGGCTGTGGCTGCGCGGCTCACGGTACGTTCCAGCCTACTCTAGACCTTAGCCCCCATGCCCTTCCCCTCAGCCTGGCCCTGGTGCACCCCATCCCTGAGTCCGATCCTCACTACCGCCCTTAAGCCTGTAGAACTTGGAGGTGGGAATTACAGCGGGAACTGGAGAGGTAGCCTGAAGCCAGCGTACTTGTGGCGCTTCCCCTGAGTGTTTGGCCCCTTAACAGGCGGATACCACGGTAACCCACATCACAGCCTTTGACCCTGACAGCACTGGGCAGCAGGTGTGGCAAGATCTACTTCAAGATGGACAGCTGGACTCCCCCGCTGGTGATGGGGGGATCTGATAGGGAGGTGTGGGAAGAGAGGTTGTCCCTGTCTTGGGAGGAGGGGTGAGAGACCTGGTAACAAATAGGCCTTATTTTCCCGTATCAGGGATCCCTGGGACTGAAGGGGGTGCCTATGCCAATTTTTCTTGTGCTTCTCTCAGGCCAAAGCACCCCCTCGCAGAAAGGAGTAGGCATCGCTGGGGCTGTGTGTGTTACAGGCAAGCTGCCACCTCGAGGCCAGTGCCGCCTGGAGTTCTCACTGGCTTGGGATATGCCCAGAATCATGTTTGGAGCTAAGGGCCAGGTCTACTACAGGTGAAGGGACCAAGAGAGTACAGGGATCTAAGGTGCCAGAGCTCTGACCTAGAACCCCAGTTCTCATTTTTCCCCTTTCTTTCCATCCCAGGCGGTACACAAGGTTCTTTGGCCGCGATGGTAATGCAGCACCCGCCCTTAGCCACTATGCCCTGTGCCGATATATAGACTGGGAAGAGAAGATCTCAGCTTGGCAGAGCCCAGTATTGGATGACAGGTGCCAGTGGGGCTGATCTCTTGCCTTTCTCCTGGGCACTCATTCCAGTTGGGATTCCTTGGTTCAGTCTCCACTCACCACAGTCAGCAGAGTTGGGCTGGAATTCACTTGGTGCCCCCTGCTCTGCAGAACTCCAGAATCCTTCCCTTCCTGAGAGGTCCACACTCTACTAAATTAGACCATTCCCTCCTGACTCCTCAGATCCTTGCCTGCCTGGTACAAATCTGCGCTGTTCAATGAACTGTACTTCCTGGCTGATGGAGGCACAGTATGGCTGGAAGTTCCAGAGGACTCCCTTCCGGATGAGCTGGTGGGGAACATGTGTCAGCTCCGCCCCATCCTCCAGGAATATGGTCGATTTGGTTACCTTGAAGGTACGAGCTGCTGGTAGGCCACAGTATGGCAGGCCATAACCATGGGCCAGTTAGTGCCATACCACAAGCCAGGATGGTGGGTTCTGCCTACCCCAAGCGACTGGTTGGGATGAGGGAGTAAGTGGCAGCTGTGGGCTAGGCTGGTGCCCCAACCCCAACACAAGCACAAGCTAGGGAGGGGAACTGAAGGGGAAGCGGGAATTCTGGCAAGTGTATCTCCCTCCTTTCTCCAGGCCAGGAATATCGCATGTACAACACATATGACGTCCACTTTTACGCTTCCTTTGCCCTCATCATGCTCTGGCCCAAACTTGAGCTCAGCCTGCAGTATGACATGGGTGAGGGTCCCTTTTGTGCCCCTTCTGCCCTCAGTCCACAATACCCCTGAATCTTTGTGGTCCCCCAGATTGTCTCCACCCTTCTCTTTACCCAACGTATCTGCATCCTGCTTACTGGTTCCCCTCTAGGGTCATAAACAATTCTGAGCCCCACTTCAAGTCTGCCCGTTCCCTGCCCCCACCTTGTGTGTCTGCTCCTCCAGCTCTGGCCACTCTCAGGGAGGACCTGACACGGCGACAGTACCTGATGAGTGGGGTAATGGCACCTGTGAAAAGGAGGAACGTCATCCCCCATGATATTGGGGACCCAGGTAAAAGTTCTTACACCCCACAGTTTGCATCCCTCTCTCAACCTTTATACTCCCTACTCTACCCCCTCAATGCAAATCAGTCAGGTTTCCTCCCTTCCCACAGATGACGAGCCATGGCTCCGAGTCAATGCGTATGTGGTCCACGATACCGCTGACTGGAAGGACCTAAACCTGAAGTTCGTGCTGCAGGTTTATCGAGACTACCACCTGACGGGCGACCAGGGCTTCCTGAGAGACATGTGGCCTGTGTGTCTGGTAAGACATGCATGTGCCGTGGCCAGCGTGCCAAGGGCATGACTGGTGTCTGGGGGAAAGTCCAGCTGGCTAGTGTTGTCTCTCTTTAGCATTCATCTAGGTCTTCAGTGTCTTGCTCCCTCTCTAGGCTGTGATGGAATCTGAAATGAAGTTTGACAAGGACCAAGATGGACTCATTGAGAATGGAGGCTATGCAGACCAGACCTATGATGGATGGATCACCACAGGCCCCAGGTTGGGGAGTAGGGATTTCCAGGGTGCCTAAGGTGGGGAACTGGGCACCAGGAATTGTAGGCTCAAGGAAGAATGACTCATTGCTTATTATGTTGCATGGGAGTGGCTGGAACTGCCAGTCTGACCCCCAAACCTATGTCCCTGATCAGTGCTTACTGTGGAGGACTCTGGCTGGCAGCTGTGGCTGTGATGGTCCAGATGGCTGTTCTGTGTGGGGCAAAGGACGTCCAGGATAAGTTTTCTTCCATCCTTAGACGGGGCCAAGAAGCCTATGAGAGACTGCTGTGGAATGGTGAGTTGGAGGACCCTAAGGAATCCTAAGGCAGCTCTGGGGACACAAGAAACATTATTTTGTCTTGCTCTACCCCAGGCCGCTATTACAACTATGACTGCAGCCCTCAGCCTCAGTCTTGCAGCATCATGTCTGACCAGTGTGCTGGCCAGTGGTTCCTGAAGGCCAGTGGTCTAGGAGAAGGAGACACTGAGGTGAGAAAGACTAGCAGGAGGAGCCAGAAAGGTGGGTTTTTCCTGGAGGTGGGAAGCAAATCTAAGAAACCCTAATTCTGCCTTTGCCCCTCAGGTATTTCCTCCCCAACACGTGGTCTGTGCTCTCCAGACTATCTTCGAGTTCAATGTCCGGGCCTTTGCAGGAGGAGCCATGGGGGCTGTGAATGGGATGCAGCCCCATGGTGTCCCTGACAGATCCAGTGTCCAGTCTGATGAAGTCTGGGTGGGTGTGGTCTATGGGCTGGCAGCCACCATGATCCAGGAGGTAATACACCACCTTTCCATCTCCACCATCTCTACCTTGGGCTGGCAAACTTCCTCAGCCATCATATACTTCTGTAGGGCCCTACCCACCTAGAAAGCTTCTTCTTTCCCCTGGCATGCCTTCCATTTTCTGCCTTCAGGCTTCTGTCTGTGGGTCAGATTTATTTCTGCCACTAGCTGGGAACTCCCTAAGGGCAGAGGCCTTGTTGTCTCTATCTGTGCAGCTGAACTAGCTATTCAGGGATTGCCAAGTAAAGTGACTGACATCTCTTTCCTACAGGGCCTCACTTGGGAAGGCTTCCAGACAGCTGAAGGCTGCTACCGAACTGTGTGGGAGCGTCTGGGCCTAGCTTTCCAGACCCCTGAAGCATATTGCCAGCAGCGGGTATTCCGCTCTCTGGCCTACATGCGGCCACTGAGTATCTGGGCCATGCAGCTGGCCCTGCAGCAGCAGCAGCATAAAAAGGCCTCCAAGCCAGGAGCCCAGCAGGGCACAGGACTGGGCACAGGACTAAGCACAGGGCCTAACCTTGGACCAAAGGAAGCCACGGCAAAACCAAAGGAAGCCCTCTGACTGTGGGAGGGAGGCTCTAACAGCCCAGCCTCCAGCCTGGCCTTTCCTCTTCATCACTCCCCCACTCTCCAAGTCTCCTGCAACCCTGAGCCACCAAGACAATCATGCCCCTTCCCTTCTCCCCACCCAGTTGGGCCAGTAAAGAGGGGCTGATGGTGACCCAAGCATCAGAATCACTTATTTATTTCTCTCACCCAATCCCCTCACTGCATGAAATGTTGAAGGAGGTCAGCTGATTCCCCCGGGGCCCATTCATGGAGTGGTAGATTTACGTGGGTACAAATAAAAGACCCAGAAAGCCAGTTAAGTGTGGTGTGTTCGGACTCTCAGTCTTCCTGACACAGGACACAGGAGCTCAGGCTAGCCCTCTCCCACCCCTTTCATGTGGACCCAGACTAGGAACCTCAGGCTCTGACTTAGCCCCCCATATTCACATCTAGCCTGAGTATCTGCCCTGTAAGATAACAGATGTGGGGCTATGAGGAGGGAGCCATCCCCTACCTCTTGTGAAATTTGCATGCAGGGGAAGGACGGGACCTGGGCAGGGGGACTCTGAGGAAGGGACAGGAAGAGGTAGCTTCAGGGGAGACTCAGCACCAGGAGTCTGAGGCATGTGGAAGATCAGGCAGCAAGAGTTGCCAGGAGCCTGGAGCTCCTGGTCTGAGCTGTCCTTCGGTGCCTCTGACTGCAGGGCAGGCAGCTCCAGCTGGCGGGGATCCTCACTGGGGAGGGCACGAAGCTGGCGGGACAACACTATGGAAACAAAGACTCCTCAAGGACTGGCCAGGCTTTCCCCCAGCCCTTCCTGAATGGTATTCCCAAGCCTCTCACCTCCACGCTCAGCCAGCGGGCTCCCCCTTGTGTCAGAGGAATACATAGCAGGTACGATGATCAGACAGAAGGAGAAGAGGAGAACCTGGAGAACGGGAAAAAAATGGAGGGTTCTAGGTTGCAGCCCTGTCCCTGCCACCCGAGAAAAAGGATCTCGCCTTCCATCACCATCCTCACCAAGACACAGGTGCTGGTACTGCTCGTTTTGTTTGATATCTGAACCACCATGGCCTGAAGTCTCCTCAGCTGGTCCAGAAGGGACCTGGAAGAAGAAGGGGGACAGTGAGCAGCCCCTGGCCTGGCACCCTGAGATAAACAATGAAACCATTCTGTTAAGGCTGCCCCTCCATCTGTGCAATGAATGATCTCTTTTGTTTTTTACCCTATTTTTAAATGGATTCTTCCTCTCTGTGGACAAAATGCTTGAAGTTCCTCATTAAAACACCTTTCTGTCCTGACCTGATTTAAACTCCTTTGCAAATACCTTCAGTGGTTCTATACTGTCCACTCAGCTATTTACACAATCCTCACCAGGCATTCGATGTTCTCTTTCTGACTCGACTCACCTACGTTCAGGTTCATGCCAGACTGCACTATACCACTTTCTTTATCTTTTTTTTTTTGCCCTTTTTCTTTCTGCCTAGAGTGTTCCCTATCCTGATCCCCACCCCAGAATCCTATCTACCATCACACATCATCTGCCCCATGGGGTTTTTCTTTTTTTGTTTTTTTAAATTAACATATAATGTATTATTTGTTTCAGGGGTACATGTCTGTGATTCATCTGACTTAGAAATTCACAGCACTCACCATAGCACATATCCTCCCCAATGTCCATTATCCAGCCACCCCCTCTACTCCAGTAACCCTCAGTTTGTTTCATGAGATTAAGAATCTCTTATGATTGGTCTCTCTCGTTTCATCTTGTTTCACTTTACCCCTATGAGCCTCTGCCTTGCTCCTCAAATTCCACAGATCAGTGAGATCAAATGATAATGTCTTTCTCTGACTGACTTATTTCTCTTAGCATAATACCCTCTAGTTCCATCCACATCATGGCAAACGGCAAGATTTTTGTTTTTGATGGCTATATAATATTCCATTGTACATAGATACCACATCTTCTTTATCCATTCATCTGTTGAAGGACAACTAGGCTCTTTCCATAGTTTGGCTATTATGGACATTGCTACTATGAATACTGGGGTACACGTGCCCCTTCGGTTCACTACATTTGTATCTTTGATATAAATACCCAGTAGTGCAATTGCTGGGTTGTAGGGTAGCTCTCTTTTCAACTTTTTGAGGAACCTCCATACTGTTTTCCAGAGTGGCAGCACCAGCTTGCATTCCCACCAACAGTGCAGGAGGGTTCCATGGGCTCTTTGTTACTCCCTCCTCTCTCTCTCTGAGTACTTAAATTACTAAGTTACTTGTGAATTTGTTCCCCGTTACTATGAGCTTCTTGAAATCAGATCCCCTAAAGGCCAAGCACCAGACCCTGCATGTTGGAGCTGCCCAGTGTGAAGCAGGGGAAAGAGTGAGATGGCATAAAATGGGAAGGAGAAAAGACAATGTTAGTGAGTTACTTACAAATTCTGTTCCTCTAGGAGCTGTACTTTGTTCTGTAGCTCCAGATTCTGGGCTGTATATTTCAAGACCCTGGGGAAATAATAGGATATGGGGATATGGCCTGTGTCCCCACTTCAAAACCCAGTGCTTCCAGCTACCTCTGCTCCTTACCCCCCACCCCCATCCCTCTCCCTCTTGTACCTGCTCTCTAAACCTCCCAAATACACCTTCTTCTTCCTGCGGCTCTCTTGAGCAGACTTTTTGTTTCTAATTTTCCTCCGCACTCGTGTCAGAACTTGTTCCTCCATCTAAGAGAACACAAAAGAAGTCTCATCATAAGAACACTGGACCAAAGAGTTGGAATGCAACTGAATTCAATCTTCTTCTTAATGCACGAATCCCTTCTAGAGCTTCCCTGACCAACAGACACTTGGCTTCTCTCTGAACGCCTCTGAAGGCCAGGGGTTAACGTCCTCATGAGCCAGACCATTTTAAACAATTTTATGAATTAAAGCAACAGAAACAACACCAACAACACCAACACCACTCCCCTTGGGGTGTCTGGATGGCTCATTTGCTTGGGGATCTGACTCTTTTTTTTTTTTTTTAAGATTTTATTTATCTATTTGACAGATAGAGATCACAAGTAGGCAGACAGGCAGGCAGAGAGAGAGGAGGAAGCAGGCTCTCTGCCAAGCAGAGAGACCCATGCAGGACTCGATCCCAGGACCCTGGGATCATGACCCAAGCTGAAGGCAGAGGCTTTAACCCACTGAGCCACCCAGGCGCCCCTAGGAGTCGGACTCTTGATTTCAGCTCAGGTGGGATCATACTCAGTAGGGAGTTGGCTTGAGATTCTTATTCTCTCTCCCTCTCCCTGTGCCCACTACCTCACTCTGCTCGTGCGCACAAGCTCAATCTATTAAAATAAATTTTTTAAAAAATCTTCCTTGGGACGCCTGGGTGGCTCAGTTGGTTAAGCAGCTGCCTTCGGCTCAGGTCATGATCCCGGCGTCCTGGGATCGAGTCCCACATCGGGCTCCTTGCTCAGCAGGGAGCCTGCTTCTCCCTCTGCCTCTGTCTGCCATTCTGTCTACCTGTGCTCACTCTCTCCCTCTCTCTCTCTGATAAATAAAATCTTTAAAAAAAAAAAAAAACTTCCTTATCCTGAGCCAACAAATGATTTCTATCAATTGGACTTACATAGTATCTATCTCTGAGTCCATATAGAATGAATAGAATGAACAGTTTTTATTTTAAGGCACTTAACATTTCTTCATAGTTAAAAATCTGGGCATAAATTTCAACTCCTCACCTTATCTTCTCTCCTTGGGATGGACAGCATCCTCTTTTTTTTTTTTTTTTTTTTTAAAGACTTTATTTATTTATTTGGCAGACAGAGATCCAAGTAGGCAGAGAGGCAGGCAGAGAGAGAGGAGGAAGCAGGCTCCCCACTGAGCAGAGATCCCAATGCAGGGCTCGATCCCAGGACCCTGAGATCATGACCTGAGCTGAAGGCAGAGGCATTAAGCCACTGAGCCACCCAGGCACCCCGACAGCATCCTCTTAATATCTGTCAAAGATCTGGGTTCAAAACTAGACACTAAGATGTGCTCTTCTGGCCAGTACAAAGGATAATAAGACGGTCATTGCCCTTCTAGAGACAACACCTCCATTGATACAGCCTTTGAACCCCACTCACTTTCTTAGTCATCCCCAATTGCTAACTCATCTTATACTTTTTTTAAAATTTATTTTTTATTTAATTTCGGCATAACCTCATCTTATACTTTTTAAGAAATTAAAATTCCCTCAACTTTTCTGTACTGTTGATTTCACAACAGAACCACAATACAGTGCTTGTAAAGCTGCCTCTCATTCCTTGAAACTTTAAAACTTAAAACTTGGGATTTTATAATTATTCTTGCTATTAGTCCAGCCTTGATGAATTCTAAAACTTAATTCTACCGTTCAGCTACAGGTGGATTTCGATGAGGCACTGAAATCTAAGCATCAGGGCCCTTTGCTTGCACAGTCCTTTCCAGGTCCCTATACCAAGGTTGCACTGATGATTTTGAACTCTTCTTTCTTAAAGAGAACACCAAAAATTTGTATAAACCCCACAAAACCAGGATTTGCCTCTGCATCTACCTTATTAATGACATGTTCCAATTTCCTACTAGCAACAAATGATCTAAGTTTTCTAAACTCAGTCCGTCCTGTAATAAAATTAACAGAAGTGGGGGCTTGAGACTCAACCCCCGCCCCCCCCCCGCAGCTTTCACTCCCACCAATGAGAGTCTTACCTTAGTAAGAGGAAGTGTCCCATGCAGAGTAAGCCCCTCTTTCTCCAACAGCCTCTTCTCCTCATCTGTCAGTATCAGCCTAGCAATTTCCTGGGGTTACCAGGAGAGATGGGCAGCAGAGTTGTAAGGGGAGGTCAGAAAGGAAAGGGGAATCCGCCCCCACCCCCTGCAATGTGGGAATAATCCCGCCATAAATCAACTACCTGCTCTGCAGGCTCCTCCACACGCAGTGGAGTCGTCTGGGCCCCCTCTTTTCCATAGTTCCCACCATCTGCAAAAGGGAAAGTATAAATAGCCAGGCCCACAAGTCTCTCCTCCCACCAAACCTCACTTATTTGAGACTCACCTAGATCTATGGAGACATGCTGCTGTGAGAGAGAGTACGTGTGATCATGGAGAACAAGACAAGAATCAGAGGAGCTAAAGTCGCTCAACGATGCGGCGGGACTCAGCAGGGAACTCAGGAAATCCTCTGCCTCCCATTCACTCAGCGTCTGCACAGGGTTCAAATTAACAAGCCCTGACCTATTATTACCCACGGCCTCAAGAACGCGGTCCCAGCAACCCCGCGCCTCTCCGACTCACAGCCCCACCCACCTCGGAAAGTGGCTGCTCGGCCCCCAAATCTCCGCTTTCCTCTAGCAGGAAGTCCAGCAGGTCCTGGTCACCCAAGTCCAAGGCCAGTTCCATACCCGGTTATGAACGGGAAGGATAGGACAGAAACACAGAAGTTCACCCCACCACCTACTCGCTGCCCTGAACCAGTCGCTCTCAAACCGCACCAGCCCCCTAGACTCGATCCTCCGTAACTTCCAACACCACGGAAGTGACGCTCCTACCCCCGAGACATTCCGGGACTTGGAGTTCCCTTTGACGCGGAAGCAGCTTAGCAGCTGCACGCCACGTCCCGGGAGCGACGCAAATAGAGGGGACGTCTCTGCGGCCTCCTCACACCCTAGGGGCGGGCATTGTAGGGGACGGACTCTGACTCGGCCCCCGGCTGAAAAAGGGAAGGGTTAGAGACTAAAAGGGAACTCGCTGTTCGAACATTTGCTCCGGATTGTGCCGCACCCTTGCTTCCTGCCGGGGAGGGGCAGCCTGTCTGAGGCCGGCTCCCGAGCATCGAGTGCCGCGGCCAGAGCAGCTTCCTGCTGCCCCCGCAACCATAGAGCGCGGGCCCAGGGCGCCGCCCGCGGGTGGGGGACGTTCCGCGGACGGAAGTGCCCGAGAGAGTGTCGAAGGGAGGGCGAGGCCGGAGCCCGATTGCCACCGGGAGAACGAGCGGGTTAGCGGGCCGGCGGGCGGGGCACGAGCCGGGCAGCGCAGGTAGGCCGGACTCGGCCGAGCCGGAGTCTCAGGGTGGGGCCGCGAGGCCGGACCCGGGAAGCTGGCGGGCAAGCGGGCGGGCGGGGCCCTCTGACTCTTGCGTCTCCTGCTTCGGGTCCTGTTGGAGAGGTCAGAGTCCAGTGTATCTCGGCTTGGGATCGGAGTTAAGTAGGGCGTTTTAAGGGAGCCAGGCCCTTCCTGGGATCAGTCCTCTGTCTGGAATAGTTTTGGGGAGGGCGAGATGTGGGTGGCATTGAGGCGCAGGGCGGGGATCGGGTTTGAGGTTAGCTGATAGCGGGTATGTGGGTAGGAAAGCTTCGGGTGAGTTTGGGATTAGGTAGAGTTGGGTTTAGGAATCAAGGTTAGTTTAAGGAGTTATAAAGCCGGAGTTGGAAATTTTGAGTTACTGGCGTGAGTCAGGTCCGTTTTATGTAGGTGAAGTTTGGATTAAGTCATTGTGGAGTTTTTTGGTGGTTTTTTGGTTTTTTGTTTTTTGTTTTTTTCTGGCCAAGGTAAGTCAAAGGTGGGATTCAGGGCCGAGTCAACACAGGAATTAAATTAGAAGTCTAGTTTTAGGGATTAGAGAACATTAGCATGGTACTAGGGATAAAAACCAAAGGGATGGGTCAGGAACCAAGTGACAAAGGAGTTTCAGGCTTAGAGATCAATATTTAAGGTTAAGGTCAGGGAATTTGGTGCTGGAAGTAAAAATTAGATCAATATTATGGATGAAGGATTGGGTACGGTGTCTGTTAGGAAAGGGATGAATGTCAAAGCCAGTATTGGGAAACAGGAAACAAACTAGGGTCAGGGTTAATGTTAAGAATTAGGGTTAGTTTTAGGGGCGCGTAGGTGGCTTAGTGGGTGAAGCCTCTCCCTTTGGTTCCTGTCATGATCTCAGGGTTCTGGGATCAAGCCCCATATCAGGCTCTCTGTCCCCCACCTCCCCACCCCCAACCGGCCTCTCTGTCTTCTTGTGATCTCTGTCAAATAAATAAAATCTTTAAAAAAAAAAAGAATTAGGGTTAGTTTTAGGAGGGGGTTATGGTTGAAGTCTGGGTAGTTGGCCTCTGATAGATAAAATTTAAGAGATTGGTAGCAGGTAGGTGCACTCCTTTTGTGGGGAGGTCTCATTGCTACATAGTTTCAGTGGTTCTCTAGCCCAGAGATATGGTAAACTAATTTCACATTAGGGTTCTGGGCTTCACTAGAATTGCAGGTATCTGGGATTCCAGCTTCTTTATTTTGCTGTCTAAATCCAGTGCTCTTGCTGTGGTCACCACAGTTTAGGGACAGTGGTTTCTGGACTATGTTACTTACAAGATAGGAGGTAGGAATAGGCCTGGGACCCAGGAGATGTACAAGGCCTAGTCACAAGTGGGGGACTATTTAGGGAGAAGGGACTGTGATTAAGGGGAGGCTGACCATGAAAACATTGTTGCCATGGGAGAAAGAAATGACTGAATCCTCTGAAAGTTCAGCCCTACTGCCTCCCAGTTCCCTCATTCTCTGGATTAAGTCCTCTCTCCAGCTCTCCTCCCTGGCCCTGCAGTTCACATCCTCCCTGCATACCCCTTCCGTCAAGCACAATCCTGCATACAGATTTCTCCCCTCACCTGTAACTTCTTCCATACTTGTTCATCTTGCCAGTGGTTCCCAGCTGCAGTTCTGCCTCCCTTTCTGTCCCTGATACTGCACCTCCTACCATATTTTGCCCTCCCAAATCTGAGCATTCACATCATCTTAAAGCACTCTTCCACACTTTCCCCACTTACCCGCACCTCCTGGTCATCTGCTGAATACCCTACCCAAAGCCTAACATAACTGTCAAGTACCTGCAGGCCCTGCTGTGTGCCAGCCCCTGGCTCTAAGCCTTCTTAATTTCTTGGTCCAGTTGTAGATCCCCTTCCCCCACTCCCCAAACAGAAAAGAGGAAATGAGACCCAAAGAGGAAACTGGGTCTTGCTGATCCCACGCCCAGCCAGGCCACTGACCACACCCCCATTTCACTCCCAGCCTGACCCTGCCATTGACCACAGCACTATCCCCTACTCAGTGTGACCCAGCTGCTGGTTGTGCCCCAGACCCACCCCACCCCCACCAACTCAGCTTATATACTGCCACCATCCCCTCGCTCTCCCCCCAACACCATCCTAGCCTTATTTAGCCATTGACTACAGCCCCATCTCTTCTCAATCTCCCGCAGCCTAATCTGACCTCTGACCTCACTCTGTCATTCCCTGTCTTGTAATTATTTTTTCCCTTCGCCTAGCCTGATTCGGTGACTGATCATAGATGTATTTTTCCTACCACCGTCTTCCCCAGCCTTCTTCCCCATTTCTAGTTCGATACAGTCACTAACCTCATCCCTTCTGCCGCTACTGGTGCTAACCCCATCCCCATCTCCTGTGCCCCAGAGCCTCATCTTCATATACCCAGCTCGGCCCAATCCTGGCGTTCTCCCCTTCCCAATTCCTTAGTAAACTCAAGCTACCCTAGCCACTGAATGGCTACTGATGACAGAAGCTGTGGGACTTCAGTCTGACTTTAGGCCCTGGTCCCTGAAGATTGACAAGACAAACTGTCATCAGGTCCTGACAGTTCTACCTCTTCAAACTACAAATGAACAACGTCCTCCTCTCCACCATTCTAACTACTGTCATCACTTCTCATTTGTGCTAATGCAGTGTCTTTCTGACCTATCTCCAAGGTAACTGCCAGAATTATTTTCCAGAATCTAGTTCTGGTTATGTCCCTTTTCTGCTCAAAGCCTCCCTTGGCCTCATGGTGCCCTCCAGTATGTAAAATACTCCTTCCTCTCTAGTCCTCCCCTGCCTTTTCACCCTGACCTGACTTCCCCGTCGCTGCTCCCTTGCAGGTACTCTGTGCTTCCGCCAGCCCACCCGCTCACTTCCCTGAATGCTCCTCCGTGATTTCCTGTTCCTCCACCTTTGCTTATGCTCTTCTTTCTGCCTGGAATGCTACCCCTGACTCACCTCTGGCTGGCATAGTGGAGACAGCTTGGGCTTTGGAGTCAGAGATATGGGTTCGGATCCTGGCTTCACAACTTATTAGCTGTATGACTTTGGAGCAGTTCCTTGAACAAGTATTTAATATCTTTGCGCCTCAGTTTCCTAATCTGTAAAAGTGGGTATAATGATACTTATCTTGCCGGGTTATTGTAAAGATGAAATGAAATTATGTATACAAAGAGATTGACATATCATCAATAAAAGGTAATCCTTACGATTTTTATTATCTTTATTTTAAAGTCCTAACTTCAAATGACACTTAAAACAGAGACTTTTCGGTCCCTTTTCTGTAACCTAAAGGGATCTCTCCCCTGAACACACACATCTTGACTCTGACCACATCCTGCCCTGTATTATAATTCTGTATTTGGCTTACTCACTCAACTAACCAGGAGCCCCTTGAAAGCGAAGGCAAGGGCTTGCTCTTCTTGCTTCCCAGTCACTGAGAGTTTGGCCCAGGGCCTTTTTCACAACAGACCCTCAGAAATGCTTGTTGGATGAATGGAGGGAGAATGTGTAATGGGAAGAGAGATGTTGGGGCAAGTTGTTCTCCTACGGACAGAGGTGTGTTTGTGGGGAAGCTGTGTGCGTGGGACAGGGTCTTTATGGGAAGATAATGTGGTTGTGATAGGGTCTGTGTAAGGGACTGCATGTTTGAGATAACGTGTATGTGGAGACAGTATTCGTAGTAACTTTGTGGTAAAGAGCTCTGTGCATAGACAGGGGTGCAGTTGGAGAGAGTGCATATGTATAGATAGGTGTAGGTGGTGAGGGGCTATGTCGAGGGAGATCAGGTCCAGCCCGTCAGCTGCCCAGTCCAGCCCGAAATGAGCCTCCAGCAGCCTGAGGCCGGATATGTCAGTCTCACCCACAACCACCACCCCCCTTTACCCCCCCCTCCCCCCGCCCCGCGGTTGCGGACTCAGAGGCCAAATTTGGTAACAGACTGAGGGTTACTCCCCCAACCCTCACACATTCTGACTTTGTCTTCAGGTTTCTTTCTCCCTTGTCCCTTTCTGTAGCTCCCTGTCTTTCTGCAGCTCCCTTTGTGGGTATCTGTTCTGACTATATTTCCATGTGCCCCAAATTCTTTACCCCCCCCAGTATACTTACATTCCATTCCTTGCTAGGATTTGACCTCTTGTCCTCCACCCCCCCCCAATTGCCCAACTCCTCTGGAATGCATCTCAGGAATGTCTTGAGGGAGGAGGAGTTCCCTGGGAGAGGGATGGGGGGGGGGGCATTGTTGCTGTTTCATAAAACATGGTGGAAAAGGGAGCAAAGTTCTCAGGCCAGAGGAGGAACTGGATGGCTTCTCTCCATACTTCCAGGGGGCTTGTTCTGTGCCCTCATCACCCTCTCACTTCTCAATTCCTTTTCCTCCTTCACCATCTTGTAGCTATGTGGGTGTCCACTCAGGACCAGCCTGGGAGTAAGGGTAGGCATGACTCATCTCCCTTATCGGGGTCTCACCAGAGGTTTCCGTGCTTGATGAAGAAGGGGGTGTCCATATGTCCGGAGGAAGTGGGGGAGACGTGCCATTTCAGCTTAGGGTGGAGGGTCCTTTCAGTCCTGCCCTCAGCTCCTCCGACTCCTCCACTTCGCTGACCCTCCAGCCCTCCAGCAGCCCCACAGCCAGGTCTGTCAAGCTACTGGGAGAGGTAGCTGAGGAATGGGGGAGGTGGGCAGAGAGCTGGGGAGACTGGAAGGGTCCTCGCTTGTTTGGAAATAAAGATAGCAAGCTGTGGTTTCTTGTGAGACTCTGGACTGTTTATAAGGTCAGAATGGTCTCTCAGATCCCTGCTCCACACCTTTCCCACATATACCTGTCTCCTGTTTCTAGATTTTTCAGTCTCCACCTCATCCTTCCTAATCTCTTCACCGTCCAAAAACCTATCCCTTCCCAACTTCCCTGGTTCTGGCTTCTGTATCCCAGCACTCCTACCTGTTTCTAACCTAACCCCAGTTGTCTGTTTCCCCACTTGGGGTTTGCTGCTTGCCAGGAGGGGAATGAGCAGCGCGAATTTGCTCATTCTCAGTTGAGAGGAACCAATCCCTGTACCAAACTGGGTCACATCATCAGCTGGCAGGCAGACTTGTCTTCTTGTCCCCCTGGGTGCCACCTGCCACCTGCAAGGGTTCCTCCAGCCTGCTGAGAGGTGCCAAGGAGGGTGGGGGAGGTCAGGGTGGGACTGATATCTTGAGGTGCCCTGAAAACACCATCAAGGGAGGCAGTAAGATAGGGGGCAGAGCTTGAGAAGGGCTTACCGAAGACTGGAAAGCCTGAGACCAGTTGTCGTGAGGACTGAGTATTCACTTGGTGACTTGGAGCAAGGACCAAGTTAGAGACTGAGCTCCTCCTCTGATCTGCCTTGAAACTACCCAACCTGCCCCACCATGTCTGATGTCCATTCTGCAAAACTGAGAATTTGACTAGGTAATTTCTGAGATCCATTTGGATTAGAGAATCATCATTCTAGTTTGACTGCCAGGAAACCCAGAGGCAGGGCCAGGCTCCCTGGGAAGGCCCCTCCCTCTCCAGTTAGACGGTGCAAGCTGCCGGTGTTTCGTCTCCCTGCCCAGCTAGCTGGAGTCGGTGTTTGCAGGCTTCAGGATCTCTTGGGAATTACCTAATATAACGTCCTCATTTTGTAGAGAAGGAGGCTAAAGCTGTCAGAGGGGAGGTCACATGATGAATCAGGGCAGAGCTCTGAAAATCCCAGACAGGAAAAAGCCAGTAAGACCTAGTGAGAGACAAAGAGAGAAAAAGACTGAACTAAGAAAAGATGAAAACAAGGCAGAGGCAAGGCTGGGAAAAGAGCAAGGTAGGGGCCAAGAGAGAGACACTTGGCCCACAGAAGGGAGGCACAGATTCTAGTGGTAGGGACAGGATGGTGTCTTCCGGGAACACTGCATTGCAGACCAGACTCACACCTAACCACTCTTAGGTGGTTAGGATTGGTTTTTTTGGTATAAATAATTTTTCCATCTTTAAAATGCTTAAATAAAACAAAATAACCACGTTACTCTATGCTCTGGTGGGTCCCTTTCAAAAACACCCCTCCCTGGGGCTCCATCTGGGGGACCTCCTGTCCTCTAATGCGGATGTGTGCTAATGCGCTGATGCCACGGGCCAGGTAGAGACAGGCTGGAGAGGAGAAGCTGCCACCATGGTTGCGCTTTCGCTGAAGATCAGCATTGGGAACGTGGTGAAGACGATGCAGTTTGAGCCGTCCACCATGGTGTATGATGCCTGTCGCATCATTCGTGAGCGCATCCCAGAGGCCCTGGCTGGCCCTCGTGAGTCTGAGTACCCTGGTGGCGGGGGTGGGAGTCTTCCGTCCCTCCTTTTTCCCCGGGTTCTTGATTTTAAGGGATGAACTCAAGGCTGCTCATCCCTCAAGCGTGTGCTCCCTGGTTCCTTCTCTCCCCCTTAAGCCCTCAGTCTCTGGGGAAATAGTAAGGGAACCATGCAGCCATTCAGCAACACTGGGGTCCTCGTAGTCTGAGGTGAGCCATCCTTTCTTTTAGCCAGCGACTTTGGGCTCTTCCTGTCAGATGAAGACCCCAAAAAAGGTATATGGCTGGAGGCCGGGAAAGCCTTGGATTACTACATGCTCCGAAATGGGGTGAGTATCCCTTCATCAAGGACCATCAACATCCCCTCCTCTACCTCCTGTTCAGCACCCATGTCTGTTGTCCCTGAGCCTCTCCAGGCTTTCTATCCCAGGCAGTCAAAATAACCTGCTTTTTGAGTGAGCTACTGTAGTGTTGCTTTTAGTAATCTACTTGCCTCTCCTCTGGAGGAGAAAGGAAGTAATACCTCTGGCTTCAAGGGGACCCCTCCTCCTGTTCCCGCCCCACCAGGACACCATGGAGTACAGGAAGAAACAGAGGCCCCTGAAAATCCGCATGCTCGACGGAACCGTGAAGACTATCATGGTGGATGACTCTAAGACTGTCACCGACATGCTCATGACCATCTGTGCCCGCATTGGTAAGGGGTCTCGGGGGTGCTGAGGGCACAGGAATGGAGGCTCCCGCTCCGCTAGAGAACACAGACGTGGTGCGTGGGGTGCCACCAACCCCTCCCCCTCCCCCAGGCATCACCAACCATGATGAATATTCGCTGGTGCGAGAGCTAATGGAAGAGAAAAAGGAGGAGGTGACAGGGACCTTACGGAAGGACAAGACACTGCTGCGAGATGAAAAGAAGATGGAGAAACTAAAGCAGAAGTTGCACACAGATGATGAGCGTAAGCAGAAATCGAAAAAAGAGGGCCCTGGAAATGGTCGGGGTCAGGGGAGTGGCGGGGGGGCGGTGTTCATTCGTTAGTTATGGAGAATCTGCTTTTGCGAGGCGCCATTTGAGATGCAGGCTGCATCACTAGTAAAACAAAGTCTTACGCTCATGGAACTTCTCAGTGAGTGAAGGTAGGACACGAAGAGCAAAGAGCAGACCAGGCAGGCGCCCTAGGGGCTTGGCATTGAGGGGACTGTGTGTGTCTCAGTGAACTGGCTGGACCATGGCCGCACGCTGAGGGAACAGGGAGTAGAGGAGCATGAGACGCTTCTGCTGCGGAGGAAGTTCTTCTACTCAGACCAGAATGTGGACTCCCGGGACCCCGTACAGCTGAACCTTCTTTATGTGCAGGTGTGGAGAGGATTTGCCTGGGTAGGGGAGGTAGGGAGAGGCGGTGGGAGCACAGAGAGGGGTATCCCCACACCCACACCCACCACCCACCGCCTTGTGTTCTCCAGGCACGAGATGACATCCTCAATGGCTCCCACCCTGTCTCCTTCGACAAGGCCTGTGAGTTTGCTGGCTTCCAGTGCCAGATCCAGTTTGGGCCCCACAATGAGCAGAAGCACAAGGCTGGCTTCCTCGAGTGAGTGACCCACATCCCACACCCTGTCAGGGCCCAGGACTCACTGGGCCCAACAGCCCTGCCCCCCTCCCAGGCTTTCTCTCTCTGTTGTTCTTCCGACGCACCAGGGTTTGACCCACACGGGTCCCTTTTTTTGCTGCCGTCAGCTGTTTGTCTCCTTGCTGGCCCCATGTGGAACACGAACGTAACCCAGAATCTCTGCCTCTGCCCCACACCTCTCAAGCAAGCATGTAGCCTCTCTGAGATTCTCTGAAGAATTTTACTGTAGCAGCCAGAGGAAAACAGAACATTTCTCCTCATAGGGAACATAGACTTAGAAAGCTTCATGAGTCTCATCCACCAATACTCAGAATGTGGAGAGTGCAGCGTGGCTTGCTTGGCTTCCTCCATGCATGGTCATCCTTCTCCTGAACTCCGTCTGCTCTTGGTTCCCTGCAGTAGTGCTCTAGACCCTCTTTCCCTCAGGGACTGAGCCTGCAACTCAGGTTCCCCCAGTCCCTCTCCCTGTAGGGAGAGACATGGGCTGCACTTAAGAGCTCATGCTAGGCCTTCTCGACTTCATGAATAATCCCAACTCTGTTCCCTTGAGCCTTCCTTCTCCCCAAAGATAACACTGTCCTAGACATTTCCTCACACCCCCAGGCCTACAGTCCATGGCCCACATATCCCTGATGCTGTCCACTACATGCTGACCCTCCCTTTTCTGGTGTAGCCTGAAGGACTTCCTGCCCAAGGAGTATGTGAAGCAGAAGGGAGAGCGTAAGATCTTCCAGGTGAATGGGGGTCGGGGAAAGTGCTGGGGATGCCCTGGGAGCTTTGCTGCTTAATCCTACTGACTGAATGGACCCCGCCCCTTCTTTGTCTCTTCCCACCCGGGTTCCACCCACCAAGCTGCTCTTCCACCTCTCCTGTGCTGAGAAAGCCAAAGACCTGGGCTCCATCACTGCATTTGCTGTGGAATTCAATTCAATATTCTTGTTTTCTTTTCTTTGCCTCTAACATGAGATGACAGTACCTTTCCTGGGTAGGACTGATAGGAGAATCAAATGAGATAGTATGTCTCAAATTACTGTGAAAAGTATATCTTTGTACAAATGTGTTATCCCCACTTCTTGAATACTCAACCAAAAAACGATCTATTTGACCTTCTACTTCTTATCTGTTTGTTTCCAGAACATCTGCAAGTTCTTTAACTGTATCCCCTGAATTCCCGCTTCTGCGTATCCTTCATCAGCCCCCCCAGTCTGTCACCCTCTCATTTCTCATGTCCTGCACCCCCTAACCTTTCCTGTGTCCCCCATAATACGCTTTCATTGTAGTTAATGTCACAACTCCTTGTCTGTAACACTGTCCGCCCACATTCTGCTAAACGTTTTTTCCCGTTTCCTCCTCTCAGGCACACAAGAATTGTGGACAGATGAGTGAGATCGAGGCCAAGGTGCGCTACGTGAAGCTAGCCCGTTCTCTCAAGACATATGGTGTCTCCTTCTTTCTTGTCAAGGTGGGCTACAGACCCTTCTCACTGTCCTCCTCAGTCCTGCTCTTTCCTTTCCCCTCAAAGTCTGGCCCTGCCTTTGGTCACATTTTCTATCATCCCTACAAGTCCCATTCTCTGCCTTGCTCTGACCTTGTGAAAATTTGCCCTGTTGTCAGCCCTCTGCCACCACTTGGCTCCCAACCCTTTGTTTTCCCTCGAGGAGCTTGTCCCAGCTCCATCTAGATACCCAGTTCAGCTCTTCCCGTGCTCCTCAGCAACCCCTTGTGATCCAGATCTGATCTCCTCGTTCACTCGCTATGGCCTGTAGCCACAGTACCAATGACAACCTCTGCCTCACAGGAAAAGATGAAAGGAAAGAACAAGCTGGTGCCCAGGCTTCTGGGCATCACTAAGGAGTGTGTGATGCGAGTGGACGAGAAGACCAAGGAGGTGATCCAGGAATGGAGCCTCACCAACATCAAACGCTGGGCTGCCTCTCCCAAGAGCTTCACCCTGGTGAGTCTGGGAGCCCAGAGGGAAAGGCGCTTTGGAATTTCCAGGCAGGGGTAGCTGCAGAGGTCGCTCCCCTCCCTTGGGATAGTGCAGTGTGTGTGACTCCAGCAAAGGAGAATTTTGTAACGATTACAGGACCATGGAGATCAGAGTAGAGGAGAAGCTTTCCTGGAGAATAAGTGATGCTACAGTGAAACTGTCTAAAAAATCAACAGGACAGGCGCACCTGGGTGGCTCAGTGGGTTAAGCCTCCGCCTTCAGCTCAGGTCATGATCTCAGGGTCCTGGGATCGAACCCCGCATCGGGCTCTCTGCTCGGGCGAGGAGCCTGCCTTCCCCCGACCCCCGCCTGCCTCTCTGCCTACTTGTGATCTCTGCCAAATAAATAAATACAATCTTTTAAAAAAAAAAGTCAACAAGACAGAACTATCACCAGCAAGCTGAGCTTGCAGAATACTTGAGGAGAGGGAAGGAAAAGGTGGTAGAAAAGATAAGCCTCCTCTCTCTGAGCAGGAACTATATAGTAGTTTCCCCCCCACCCCCTGCTTTATATTTTCATGTGCTGGATGGAAACTGATACCACCTTGATAAAGTGCCCCAGTGAGGGGATGAGAATTTCTTAAAGGCTATTTTTCCATTTTGGATACTAGTGCTAACCCTCAGATGTGGTCAGTGATAAATGTTTGTCTTCCCAATTTTATTATCAGGGGAGAGAAGAGAGATTTCATGGATGGCATGCATGTGAACTATGCAGCACAAAGACTCTTCTCAGAAATAAAGTGTTGCCCTCCAGGGAGGAAAAGAAAGAGGAAATTAAAGGGTGGGCTTCTCCCCAGAGAGCTGTTGCAGGGGAAGCCCTCGCCAGCTCACCCGTGGGGCTCCCATCCTACCCTTTTCCATCCTGAGTATATGCCGGCTCTCCCACCAAGCCCCCACCTTGTCACCCTAGGATTTCGGGGACTACCAAGATGGCTACTACTCAGTACAGACGACGGAAGGAGAGCAGATCGCACAGCTCATCGCTGGCTACATTGATATCATCCTTAAGAAGGTGCCCACCTCAGCCTTTTCCTTATCTTCCCCCACCTTCTACCCAAGCCAGTCCTTTCAAAGTGGGGCACCAGGTTCTGGAAAAAGGCTGACTAGGGGAAAGAAGAAGCTACCTTTTCCCTGCCTCTCTTTTCTTTAATTGTTGTTCCTTTTTCTTTCCCTTTCCTACAGAAAAAAAGCAAGGATCACTTTGGGCTGGAGGGAGATGAGGAGTCTACTATGCTGGAGGACTCAGTGTCCCCCAAAAAGTACGAAGGGAGCTGGGCTCATCCCATCCATCAGGGGCAGGGATGGCAGGGCCTGACTCCAACAACTGCTGAGGGGTGGGAAATTCCTAGGATGGTTCTTTAACCAGTCACAGGCTCTCCTAAGACCTCACCTGCCCCACTAGACTCTAGGACCTGCAAAGGTAGTAGAGCTGGGTGGGAAGGGGGTGAGAGCACAGAGTCCTCTGAGTGCTTCCCGGGGTGTCCCCTTCTAGGTCGACAGTGTTGCAGCAGCAGTATAACCGGGTGGGGAAGGTGGAGCACGGCTCTGTGGCCCTGCCCGCTATCATGCGCTCCGGAGCCTCTGGGCCTGAGAATTTCCAGGTGGGCAGCATGCCACCGGCCCAGCAGCAGATCACCAGTGGCCAGATGCACCGAGGACACATGCCCCCTCTGGTAAGAGTATGCTGTCAACAGAGGGCTAAGCCGTTCCTCCACCGTCAGCGGGGCCCAGCCAGGAGCTAGGCAGTCTTTCCCCACATCCCTGTTTGTATTCCTGTCCCTCACCTCGAGTTCTTTATCTTCTCTTGCCTCTAAGCATTCCATTTCTCCTGCCCTTGTGTTGCAGACATCAGCCCAGCAGGCGCTCACTGGGACCATCAACTCCAGCATGCAGGCCGTGCAGGCTGCCCAGGCCACTCTGGATGACTTTGACACTCTGCCCCCTCTGGGCCAGGATGCTGTGAGTACGGGAGGAAGGAGCGGCCGGAGGTGCTAAGGCCGGGACTCCCTGGAGGGATCAGGGTTGACCAAACCAGGGCAGACCCTGAGCTTTGCTTCTCTGTCTTTCCCTCGCAGGCCTCTAAGGCCTGGCGTAAGAACAAGATGGATGAATCAAAGCACGAGATCCACTCCCAGGTAGATGCCATCACGGCCGGTACTGCCTCTGTGGTGAACCTGACAGCAGGTAAGCCGGGCGCCAGGCTCTCCTTGTGGTGGGGAGGGGGAGGAAGAACGCGTGTGAGCACAAGTGTGATGGCCCTGGGTGGGACCGCACCTTGACTCATGGAAGAGACCGTGTGCGTGTACGTCTGTCTCCGGATGTGTGTATGACTAACGCCTCTGACTGTGCACCTCGTCTGGCCTGCCCGCCTCTCACTCATGCTCCTCTCCCTCATCCTCCCTCAGGGGACCCTGCAGAGACAGACTACACAGCGGTGGGCTGTGCGGTCACCACCATCTCCTCCAACCTCACGGAGATGTCCCGCGGCGTGAAGCTGCTGGCGGCGCTACTGGAAGACGAGGGCGGCAGTGGCCGGCCCCTGCTGCAGGCCGCCAAGGGCCTCGCCGGGGCAGTGTCTGAGCTGCTGCGCAGTGCCCAGCCTGCCAGTGCTGAGGTCAGGGGCCACGGGCTGGCACCAGGGCAGAGAGCCCAAAGGAGAAGGGGGCAGTCCAGGCTGTGGGGTAGAGTTGGGGGACCCATGGGCCTATAGGACTCAGGTGCATGTGGGCAGGGATTGGGCAGCTTCTGACTGGTGTCCACTCTTCCACAGCCCCGTCAGAACCTGCTGCAAGCAGCTGGGAACGTGGGCCAGGCCAGTGGGGAGCTGTTGCAGCAAATTGGGGAGAGTGATACTGACCCCCACTTCCAGGTTAGTGACTTACCCAACCCCTAGAACATAAGCTTCTTGGGGGTAATCTCTGACCCTGAATCTAGCTCCTAATCCTGTTCCTACAAATCAACGTCTCAGAGCCAGTCTGAGCCTCTCTTTGCAGGGAATGACACTGGGAACCTCCAGTCCCTTTTTTAGGGGATGAGAATTCAGAATTCCTGAGTCCAAACTAAATCTACTAGTTCACACTTGGCTGATTGATATTTTGTAGCCGCTTGTCATCTTTTCCTTGTCTTCCCCATATATAGCCCTTGTCCCAGCTTAACATGCTGAAACCCCCTCCATGCCACCCTAAGGACACCATTCCTCTAGCTGCCCCCTTCCCCACCCCATGCCGGTTTCCTCAGCTGACTTGTTATCCTGGATTTCCCATGCAGATATGTGCACCCAGAGGGGCTGGGGCTCGATCTCCCCACGATACCCCCACGGTAACGGCCTCTGGCCTGGGCCTTCCCAGCTTTGTCCTCTCTGAGCCGCATACACTCGCTCTGCACCTCTCCCTCAACCTCCTAGGGGAGCAGAACATGATGGGAGATGGGTAGGCATGTCAAAGGCAGGGCTTAGAAAAATGGGATCAGGGAGGGCTGTACGGGGTCTCGTACTCCAGGGTGACAGCTTCCAACCAAGATTGAGAAGAAATGAAGGAAAGAAGCTGAGGGTAGGAGGGATGCCAAGGGGTACCTCTCTCCATCCCACTGTAACACCACTGCTCTTCCCTCCCCATCTCCATCCGAGTGTATCCGCCTCATGCATTTCTCCCTTTGGTGTAGGCTCTGTTTCTCCTGGTGTAGGTTTGTTCCTAGGTGGGGGTTCTGTCCTACCGGGTGCTCGAGGCAGGGGCTTGGGGTTTCTTCTGGTTGCTTCTGCATATACTGTCCTATGATTGGAGTCAGTGGGAATAATGAAACAGCTTATGCCTCTGAGAAGGGTCCCTGGATCCCAAGCCCGATCTCAAGGCCTGCTGACAGCTGTTTCCTCACAGGACGTACTAATGCAGCTAGCCAAGGCCGTGGCAAGTGCCGCAGCTGCCTTGGTCCTCAAGGCCAAGAGTGTGGCCCAGCGGACAGAGGACTCCGGGCTCCAGACCCAGGTCATTGCTGCAGCAACACAGTGTGCCTTGTCCACCTCTCAGCTGGTGGCCTGTACCAAGGTGAGTCCCACAGGTGGCGCTAGCCTGTGCTGCGGGGTGATGGTGCCGCACACCAGAGCCTCTTGCTTCACTTCTTTGGCTCCTCCTTACCTCTCCCAGTGACTGCTGCACACACCACAAACACCCCACCTCGCAACTCCTTTCCACAGCCTTCGTCTCTCACATGCGGTTTGCCTGCAGGTGGTGGCACCTACAATCAGCTCACCCGTCTGCCAGGAGCAGCTGGTGGAGGCCGGACGGCTTGTGGCCAAAGCCGTAGAGGGCTGTGTGTCCGCCTCGCAGGCGGCCACAGAGGATGGGCAGCTGCTTCGGGGAGTGGGAGCAGCGGCCACCGCTGTCACCCAGGCCCTGAATGAGCTGCTGCAGCACGTGAAGGCCCATGCCACAGGGGCTGGGCCTGCTGGCCGTTACGACCAGGCCACTGACACCATCCTCACCGTCACCGAGAACATCTTCAGTTCCATGGGTGATGCTGGTAAGGACACCACTCCCGGGGAGACCACGAACCCCTCTGAGGCTCGTTGAGCCCAGTGGACATTGCCTTGCAGACCCGCCACCTCCCCCTAAGGACTCAGCATAGTAGGCTAGGTGTTCGGTATCTCTGAAACCTCCAGTTTCTCCTCTGTAAAGCAGGAATATGATCCCTGTTCTGCCTTCTTTGGTGCTTTTAGAGAATATGCAGAAGTGTATACAAACACAGCAGGAAGTTGGAAGGTGGCATTATTAAGAGATAGCCTTCCCCACTCCACCCTACCTGTTCACCCCTAAAAGCCTTCGTAAGAACTATCTTATCTTCTCAAGACTATTTGCTGAAAATAGCCATTATAGACCATCTTCCTTCCCACGAAAGCCTGCCAGGAAATCTCCTTCTCCAAGATCCTAAACTCAAAAAAACCCAGTAACTCCAGGGGAATCACTTCGAGAACCTTTGTGTCTCTTTAACTCTTCTCAAGAGCACGGTCTACCTTGTCTGCACCCTTTCCCCCCACCCCTGGCACCCTTGCAGTGTCTCAAGCTTCCTTACCTGACTGTGTCCTGTCCTCTCAGGTGAGATGGTACGACAGGCCCGCATCCTAGCCCAAGCCACCTCTGACCTGGTCAATGCCATCAAGGCCGATGCTGAGGGGGAGAGCGACCTGGAGAATTCCCGAAAGCTATTAAGCGCCGCTAAGATCCTCGCTGATGCCACGGCCAAGATGGTGGAGGCTGCCAAGGTACAAAGCCTTCTGTGCACAATCCCTGATTGAGACCTGAAAGGAAGTAGAAAGGTCCAGAGGGGTCACCCTTTCCTGATGGAAGAGACCCAGGAAAAGCAGGGAATACATGAGAACAAAGAGAAGCGCTCAAGAAGTAAATGCACCCCAGGCATCCAGTGGATGGCGGCCCAGGCTTCGCGCTAGCATGCCGCTGCCCCTTTTTCTTCCTCCAAGTCCAAAGTCTGCTGTCCTTACTTTCTCCTACTTTGCTACCCGCTTCCTGGTCTCTCCTGGGAATGCACAGAAGTATTCAGTCCTCAGCAAGGCAGGGGGACATGGACACAGGGTGCAGAAGACTGTCAGGAAGAAGCCAGGAAGCTCTCACACTCCCTGGGCTGTGGCGTTCTTGAGCTCGCAGGAATAACCAGGTCCCCTGATGTGGTTTTTGAGATCCCAGATCTAAACTTTGTCCCCACCCCATCCCAGAGAGCCCCCCTCACCCCCATTTGCTAGTGGCATCTTGTGGGGAGTAGGGAAAGACACATGGCTCCTTCCCCCAAGAGGGACAGAAGCAATAGTTCCACCTAAAGAGGGTCCAAAGGGAATCCAGGGCCCCCCTACACCTCCCTCTTGCCTGCCCGAGGCAGCTCATCTCAGCTGCAGTTACATTTAGCGCGGAGAGTTATAAATGACTTGAGGAAAATGTTTGAGTCTAGAGGGGTCCGAGCAGAGCTTATTTGGGGTGCACAGGGACAGTGAGTGAGGAGTGTCTTTCCGCTTCTCTCAGGGAGCAGCTGCCCACCCTGACAGTGAGGAGCAGCAGCAGCGGCTGCGGGAAGCGGCTGAGGGGCTGCGCATGGCAACCAACGCGGCTGCTCAGAATGCCATCAAGAAGAAGCTGGTACAGCGCCTGGAGGTGAGGCTGGGAGGGGAACGTGGAGCAAGGGTGTGGGCGCCAAGGGAGGAATGAATGACAGTGGGAGGGAGGAACATACAGAGAGAGACTCGAGCAGTATCTCCTCGTGGGCTAGCACAGCCAGGGTGGGCCAGAGGCCGAGTAGGGCACTGCCTGGGCCTTGTCCTAATGCTCTGTCCTCACAGCACGCAGCCAAGCAGGCTGCGGCCTCAGCCACACAGACCATCGCTGCAGCCCAGCATGCAGGCTCCACCCCCAAGGCCTCTGCCGGTCCCCAGCCACTGCTGGTACAGAGCTGCAAGGTGAGACTCAGTGGGAGGTGGTGAGGAGGTGTGGGAGGAGGGACTCCGCTCCCCACCCCCAGTCTGTGGCAAGGCAGCTCTCATGATGTTTTCCCCCACAGGCTGTGGCAGAACAAATTCCACTGCTGGTGCAGGGCGTCCGAGGGAGCCAGGCTCAGCCTGACAGTCCCAGTGCTCAGCTGGCCCTTATTGCTGCAAGCCAGAGCTTTCTGCAGGCAAGGCACCCTCTCCCACCTCTCAGACAAGACCCTTCCCACCCTCTGAGCTCCCAAGATCGCCTACAGTGTAAAGCTCCGCCAATAGGCTCCTTCCCAGACGGAGCCACAGCAGTCCGAATGCCCTCACCAGCATCAGTCCGTGTACCCAAGCAGATCGTACATTCATCTGCTCTCTGTTCCCCAACAGCCAGGTGGGAAGATGGTGGCCGCTGCGAAGGCATCAGTGCCAACAATCCAGGACCAGGCTTCGGCCATGCAGCTGAGTCAGTGTGCTAAAAATCTTGGTACCGCCTTGGCGGAACTTCGCACCGCTGCCCAGAAGGTATGGGAGCTGGCGGCTTTGGAAAGTGAGGGGAGGAGCGCCCAGGGCACAGTCAGTTAAGCATCTGACTCTTGATTTCGGCTCAGATCATGATCTCAGGCTCATGAGATCAGGCCCCATGTCAGGCTTCATGCTCAGCGCAAAGTCTGCTTAAGTTTCTCTCTCCCTCCCTGCCGTGTGTGCATGCCTATGTGTATGCTCTCTTTCTCAAATAAGTAAATCTTAAAAAAAAAAGAAAGAAAGAAAGAAAATGAGGGTGGAGTTCTGGGATGATGGGGAGTCTGCAGAACCACCTCAAATGGGTAATTGTGTAACCTGGGGTATCCCTGAGACACAGCAGTACCTCCTGTATCCAAAACCCCTTATCATTGTAGGCTCAGGAAGCATGTGGACCTCTGGAGATGGATTCTGCCCTAAGTGTGGTGCAGAATCTAGAGAGAGACCTGCAGGAAGTGAAGGCAGCAGCTCGAGATGGCAAGCTTAAACCCTTACCCGGAGAGACTGTAAGTATTCTTAATACTTCTTGGGTGCCTGGGTGGCTCAGTCAGTTAAGCGTCTGCTTTCGGCTCATGTCATGATCCAAAGGTCCTGGGATCGAGCCCTACATCGGGCTCCTTGCTCAGCGGGAAGCTGCTTCTCCCTCTGCCTGCTGCATCCCCTGCTTGTGTACGCTCTCTCAATCTTTCTCTCTGTCAAATAAATAAATAAAATCTTATTTAGAAAAAAAAAAACAACCCTCATTCTAATTAAACGCTGAGGTTTTTTTTCCCACCTGCACTCCAGAGCTACCCAAAACCTTCATTTAAACTGCCAGCTGGGGGCGCCTGGGTGGCTCAGTGGGTTAAGCCTCTGCCTTCTGCTCAGGTCATGATCTCAGGGCCCTGGGATCGATCGAGTCCCGCATCGGGCTCTCTGCTTGGCAGGGAGCCTGCTTCCTCCTCTCTCTCTCTCTCTGCCTACCTCTCTGCCTGCTTGGTCTCTCTCTGTCAAATAAATAAATAAAATCTTTAAAAAATAAAAAAAATAAAAAATAAATAAACTGCCAGCTGATCCCAACTAGCTTCTCAAGGTCCCATTTCCCAGGTCTTTCTGCCCCTGAATCTCCCACCTCATCCCTAGATGGAGAAATGTGCCCAGGACCTGGGTAACAGCACCAAAGCAGTGAGCTCTGCCATTGCCCAGCTGCTGGGGGAGGTCGCCCAGGGCAATGAGAATTATGCAGGTATGTGGAGGGGCTGGGGAACAGGAGCTGAAGGAGGGATGGCGCTAACCAAGGAAGCTGTGGAGATTGAAGCCTGGCAGTAAAGGCACCTTTTCCCTTCATCTGCCCAGGAATCGCAGCTCGGGACGTGGCAGGTGGGCTGCGATCCCTAGCCCAGGCCGCTCGGGGTGTAGCTGCCCTGACATCAGATCCTGCAGTGCAGGCCATTGTGCTTGACACCGCCAGCGACGTTCTGGACAAGGCCAGCAGCCTCATCGAGGAAGCAAAAAAGGCAGCCGGCCATCCCGGGGACCCTGAGAGCCAGCAGCGGCTTGCCCAGGTCAGGTCTGGGGAAGAGGCCACTTACCCCATGGCCCAGCCTGACTGGTGCTGAGTCTCATCCACACTGATAGGCCCCTTCCCAGGTCTGCTCTTGACAACTCCTGTCTGAATTCCATTGTTTCCCTCAGTATTGGGAGGAGGGTCTCAGTAGCCTGAGGCAGGGGTCTCACTGAACACTGGGTTCAAGACAGTTTGATCACTATCACTTGACACCTTAACTTCAGCCCCTTTGGCTGCACATCCCCTTCCTTTCCTCTTCACTTTTGGAGGCAGTAGGACATGTCCCCATGAGTGGAGGAGGGGCTCTCCCAAATTGTTTCCATTTTGGCAACGCCTGTCTCCTGTTCCACCTCAGGTGGCTAAAGCAGTGACCCAGGCCCTGAACCGCTGTGTCAGCTGCCTGCCTGGCCAGCGAGATGTGGACAATGCCCTGCGAGCAGTGGGAGACGCCAGCAAGCGACTCCTGAGTGACTCGGTAGGAAGACCAAGGGTGTGGGGGGCACGTAGGAGCAGAAGAATTCCCAACCTTTAGACCTCTCCTTGACCTTGACTTCCCAGATTTACCCTCTTTCAGTACTCGCAGGCTCTGTGCCCACCTCCCAGCACTCCTTGACCAAACTCTCCCTCGCATCGTTCCCCATGCTCACTTCTGACTTCCTGACCTTCTGACCCTGCAGCTTCCCCCCAGTACCGGGACGTTTCAAGAAGCTCAGAGCCGGTTGAATGAGGCTGCTGCTGGGCTGAATCAGGCAGCCACAGAACTGGTACAGGCATCTCGGGGAACCCCCCAGGACCTGGCTCGAGCCTCGGGTCGATTTGGACAGGACTTCAGCACCTTCCTGGAAGCTGGTGTGGAAATGGCTGGACAGGCCCCGGTATGAAAAGGCACAGGGTCTGGCTCGGGCCGAGTGGTGCCTGTGTGACCACTCAGTCCTGACCTCTGCCTGCCTCCTTCCCCTCTCCCCCGGCCCCTCCCTAGTCTCTAGCAACATTTGAGTGTTTGGGACAGAAGAGCCCCTTTAGAGACAGATAAGAAAGGACTGACTGGACAATGCGTTGACCTTTTCACCTTCAACAGAGCCAGGAGGACCGGGCCCAGGTCGTGTCCAACTTGAAGGGTATCTCTATGTCTTCAAGCAAACTCCTTCTGGCTGCCAAGGCCCTGTCCACAGACCCTGCTGCCCCCAACCTCAAGAGTCAGCTGGCTGCAGCTGCCCGGTAAGTAGGAGCTGGGAAGCCCAGCCCTGCAGTGTTGAAGAGACTGGGGCGGGGGTGGGGGGAACTGTGGCGGGTCGAGAGCGACAGGGAACATTTCATGAGAAGCCCCAGCTTAGGAGTAGTTACACACAGAAGAGAAATAGACACTTCACATGCATAGAGGACCCAAAACTGGGTCCTCTACGATGACCTGTGCATGCATCCACTCCACTTCCTGTTCCTCCCAGGGCGGTGACTGACAGCATCAACCAGCTCATCACCATGTGCACCCAGCAGGCGCCGGGCCAGAAAGAGTGCGACAATGCCCTGCGGGAACTGGAGGTGGGCACTTGGCAGGCTGAGTGGTGTGGAGGCTGAGGAAGGTATTCTGGGTTTAGGCGGGGAAGGAGGTGTCTTGAGTCCTACTTTGTCCTCCCCCTGTACAGACTGTCCGGGAACTCCTAGAGAACCCAGTCCAGCCCATCAATGACATGTCCTACTTCGGCTGCCTAGACAGTGTGATGGAGAACTCAAAGGTAAATGCAGTAAGGGGCCCAGGAGGGCAGGGGGCAGGAAGATGGGGTGAACCGGGGCTCCTCTGCCCCTCTGAGGATAGGGGCAGACTCTTCTGACAGCCTCTGTTCCTCAGGTACTGGGTGAGGCCATGACTGGCATCTCCCAAAACGCCAAGAACGGGAACTTGCCAGAGTTCGGGGAAGCAATCGCCACAGCCTCCAAGGCCCTCTGTGGCTTCACCGAGGCAGCCGCACAGGTTATTCCCCTGCGACGGTCCCTGAACCTTCCCCTGCTTGCCCTCCCCCACCTCCTCCACAGCCTGACGCTCCTGTAGATAACCAAGAAGTGATGTATGCAAAACCAGCTCTGTGGAAACTGAGTTTCTTTCCCCTCCTCAGTGGAGATGTTTGTCAGCAACCACAGAGTACCAATAGTACTGGTCGCTGTTCCCCCTGAACCCCTGGTACCTTGGGCTATGATGACACCCTCCAGTCATGGGCCCTTGTCCAGCCCTGGCTTTCTTGGTATATGCTGATTAGCATATGCACATCCTTTTTCACAGTCTCTAGTACCAGAGACTACATTTCCAGTTAATTGAGTCACCACTTAGCTTTGCCTTTTTTTTTTTTTTTTTTTTTAAGATTTTATTTATTTATTTGACAGAGATCACAAGCAGGCAGAGAAGCAGGTAGAGAGAGAGAGAGACGAAAGCAGGCGGGATCCCCATTGAGCAGGGAGCCCAATGCGGGGCTTGATCCCAGGACCCTGAGATCATGACCTGAGCTGAAGGCAGAGGCTTTAGCCCACTGGGCCACCCAGGTGCCCCTAGCTTTGCCTTTTTATACGACTATGAAATATAAAATAATCTGTTAGCTGTGAGTATTTTGCTTTTAGTACATGAACCCTTAAGGCAGACCGGCTCGAGAGTTCATCTCAGACTGTTTTCCTGAAAACCTTCTGGCCTGCTCCCCCAGTCTCCATGACCTCCCTTTGCCCTGTTCTGTTGGGTGGCCTATTCTATATGGTGTGATTTACTTCTGGAAAAGCATAAAGAGGAACAAGCAGAGAGACCACGTGTTGAAGTATAAATCAAACCTTCTGATGGTCTTCTAATCATAAAAAATCATTGGCAGCCATTATAGCCATCCTCTCCCTCTCCAAATCCCTGAAGCTTGGAGGTGTTGAAAATACAGTGACCCTAACAACCTGCACAGGTTTTGAACTCTTGCAGAGGGGCTTTGCGTGTGTGCCACATGTATGTGCATGCCAGGGTGGTTTTCAAACCTTTTTGACTTCTACTTAAGTAAGGAGTACTTTTTACCTTATGGTCCCCAGATACACATCTACACAGAAGTCTAATGAAATCCTTACCATGTGGGGCACCTGGGTGGTTCAGTCATTGGGTATCTGCCTTTGGGTCGGGTCATGATCCCAGGGTCCTGGGATCGAGGCCTGCTTCTCCCTCTCCCTCTGCCTCTGCTTACGTTCCTCTCTGACTCTTTCTCTCTGCCAAATACATGAGAAAAATCTTTAAAAAAACACAAAACAAAACCCTTACCATGTGGTTTTCCTTTTTTTTCTTTTTTACTCTTTTAACCTTCTGAAATGTTCAAACACATTTAACAAAGCAGGAGAGGTTTTTTCCCTTTTTTGTAGTGTTACTATTATTTGTTAATATACCACCACTCACATAGGACCCTGGCTACCAAACTTACCCCTACTCTCTTTTGTCCCCACTGTCACTAGGCTGTCCACTGAGAGACAGTCTTTCTTCCTCACCCCACCTTCACCCCTCTCTCTCTCCAGGCTGCATATCTGGTGGGGGTCTCTGATCCCAACAGCCAAGCTGGGCAGCAAGGACTGGTGGAGCCCACGCAGTTCGCCCGTGCAAACCAGGCAATTCAGATGGCCTGTCAGAGTCTGGGGGAGCCTGGCTGTACGCAGGCCCAGGTAACTTAAGGGAGCAGGTACTATGGGCAAGACTGTGAAACGGTGCCTGGCCAGGATGGACTGGCCCGAGAGAGTTGTGGGAGATGTGGGGGGTGCATCTCTGACCTTCCACACACAGCTTCTCCAGGGGTGATTGTCTTTTCCTGCCATGTTTCTTGTCACTCTTAGTTACTTTTAAGTTCAGAACTTCTCTGTAGCTGTTTGAGTTCACTCTCTTCCTTACCCTCCTGCAGCTTCTCCTTCAGCGTGTCTGTCTTCCATCTCCCCCTTCCGACACCCTGTTCATCTTTGGGTATCTCTGTCTCCCAAATCTTCACTTCTCAGGTGACTCCGTCTTTCCTAATTAGACTTCCAGAGGTCTTGCTCTCCCTCCCCCAGCCCTCAGTAGGCTCCCGCCTAGGTGTGTACACTTCCTTCCTGCCCTCAGGGTGGCTCTGCCACGTGTCTTGTCTCCACAGGTGCTCTCTGCAGCCACCATCGTGGCCAAGCACACCTCTGCGTTGTGTAACAGCTGCCGCCTGGCCTCTGCTCGAACCGCCAATCCTACTGCCAAGCGCCAGTTCGTACAGTCGGCCAAGGAGGTGGCCAACAGCACAGCCAATCTTGTCAAGACTATCAAGGTTGTCAGTTTTTGAAATTCCCAGCCTCCCTCTGACCTGTCCTGTCTCCTGTCCCCTAGTCCCTACATCAGTCCCTGAGGCCTTTGGCCACAGCCCGTCTGCCTGAGCCCAAGCCCTTTCGTGTCCAATCTGGTCATCCCCAGCCTCTCCCCATGCCCCCAGCCCAGGAGAGCTGGGCTTTGCCTCCTTTGCCTGCAGTCAGTCCTGAGGGCCTGTCACTCCTACTTCCAGGCGCTTGACGGAGCTTTCACAGAAGAGAACCGTGCCCAGTGCCGAGCAGCAACAGCCCCTCTGTTGGAGGCCGTGGACAATCTGAGTGCCTTTGCATCCAACCCTGAGTTCTCCAGCATCCCTGCCCAGATCAGCCCTGAGGTGAGGTGGTGTGAAAGGAGAACCGATGGGCCAGCTGCCCCCTCATCTTTGCAGGAGTCTTGAGACTCCCCTCCCTGCCTCCTCTCTCCCCAGGGCCGGGCTGCCATGGAGCCCATTGTGATCTCTGCCAAAACAATGCTGGAGAGTGCCGGGGGCCTAATCCAGACAGCCCGGGCACTTGCAGTCAATCCCCGGGATCCCCCACGCTGGTCGGTGCTGGCTGGCCACTCCCGGACCGTCTCAGACTCCATCAAGAAGCTCATTACAAGCATGAGGTATTGCAGGGGTAGAGAACCAATGTGACTCAGGAACATACACAGTAGCGGAATGGCGGGGAGGATGGGTAGTGCAATTAGATGGGATAGTGTTGGAGGAGATCTATTGTCCAAGATTTGGGGGATATGGGAAAAGCTAGACTAGCCTTGTTTTCAAGGACTGTTCTTGGTGTGGGAGCCTATGATGTGTCCACAGGGACAAGGCTCCAGGGCAGCTGGAGTGTGAGACAGCCATTGCAGCTCTGAACAGCTGTCTGCGGGACCTAGACCAGGCTTCCCTCGCTGCAGTCAGCCAACAGCTTGCTCCCCGGGAGGGAATCTCTCAAGAGGTAAGGGGGAAATGGGTTATACAAAAGCTTGCCTCTGGGAAGAGAGATGGCAGACTGGAGAAGGATGGGGGAATCCGGGAGTGCGCCTCACAGAGACGTCAAGGGTTTGGGAGGAACGTGCCCAGGGGGGTGAGTTCAGTATGGAAAGAAGTAGCAGGCCCTGTTCCAGGTCGCGGTCAGGGCTCAAATTCGCTTCTCTCTCAGGCCTTGCACACTCAGATGCTCACTGCAGTGCAGGAGATCTCCCACCTTATCGAGCCACTGGCCAGTGCTGCACGGGCTGAAGCCTCCCAGCTGGGACACAAGGTACCTGGAGAGACAAGTGGGGAGTTCCAGGGCAGGGCAAGCGAGTGTTCCTGGCGCAGCTGACCTCCACTCAAACCCCTCGCCTCAGGTGTCCCAGATGGCCCAGTACTTTGAGCCGCTCACCCTGGCTGCGGTGGGTGCTGCCTCCAAGACCCTGAGCCACCCGCAGCAGATGGCGCTCCTGGACCAGACTAAAACCTTGGCCGAGTCAGCCTTGCAGTTGCTATACACAGCCAAGGAGGCTGGCGGGAACCCCAAGGTACCAGGAGTGGAAGGGAGGGGCTGCTACTAGGAAGAGGTCAGAGAAGCAGGAACACCATAGCGCCCCCCCCCCCCCCACTCACTCGCTCTGCCCCCGCAGCAAGCGGCTCACACCCAGGAGGCCCTGGAGGAGGCTGTGCAGATGATGACAGAGGCTGTAGAGGACCTGACGACAACCCTCAATGAGGCAGCCAGCGCTGCTGGGGTGGTTGGCGGCATGGTGGACTCCATCACCCAGGCCATCAACCAGGTTAGAATCCTGGGGTGCCTGTGGTCAGAGGCCCCCTGAGCCAGGGCCCCTGAGCTCAGTGTCAGAGACCCTGATAATCTTTCTCCTTCCCTAATCCGAACCCTCAGCTAGACGAAGGACCAATGGGTGAACCAGAAGGTTCTTTTGTGGATTATCAGACAACTATGGTGCGGACAGCCAAGGCCATTGCTGTCACCGTTCAAGAGATGGTGAGTTTGGGAGAGTATAACAAGGCTACCCCCGGGGAGCTTAGTGTAGGCATAACTTTACTTTTTCTGTTGTCACCAGGTAACCAAGTCAAACACCAGCCCTGAAGAGCTTGGCCCTCTTGCTAACCAGCTGACCAGTGACTATGGCCGCCTAGCCTCCCAGGCCAAGCCTGCAGCTGTGGCTGCTGAGAATGAAGAGGTAAACGTGGGGGCAGCTGCCATGAAGGCCTGCCCCCTGCCCCTCGTAGAAAATCCCAGTGGCAGGCCCCTTGTCCCCATCAGGTCAGCCTCTGGGGTCATCCCACCCTTATTCTGTCTAGCCGCCTTTAAGAAAGGGGAACATCCCCTCAGGGCCACTCTGCTAAAGAGTGATCAGGGATCGTGTAGGGACAGGATCAAAGTCACAGGGGTAGAGGAGACAGCAGACAATCTAGAGATTTCCTGGTCTGCCAACATCCCTCTGGGACTGTGGCTGCTTCTCTGCTATTCTGCAGGTCTATAATCTCCTCTTAGTTCTTCCCTGTTGCGGGCCCATGAAGTTCTTCCTTCCCTAAGCTCCCGGCTTTCCAAGAAAGCAAGTAATTGGATCTTACTACCACACCTAATCCCCAGCCTTATACCCTTCCACATCCAGGCCAAATTGTAATCCGTGGCCCTCTGATTCAAATACCCCAGCATAAAGTGCTTCTTCCCCACCTCCTCACTGTGCTTAACATAATCCTCACCAGTTGGTGCCTACATGCTATTATTTTCCATGTGTAGGAGGTGACCTCCTGCCTGAAGGATATGAAACAGGAAATCTGCGTGCTGGGCACTTTTTCTCACTGCCCTTTTCGTCTACGATGCATGTTCTGCTAGGTCCTTCGTGACTCCTCCAAGCACAATGGAGGTCCCTGAGTGCTTTTTGTAAAGCCCCTCTCCCTTTCCCATCCACCCACAGATAGGTGCCCACATCAAGCACCGTGTGCAGGAGCTGGGGCACGGTTGTGCCGCTCTGGTTACCAAGGCAGGCGCCCTGCAGTGCAGCCCCAGCGACGCCTACACCAAGAAGGAGCTCATAGAGTGTGCCCGGAGAGTCTCCGAGAAGGTGACTAAGCTCATCACTGTGGACTGGGGCCCTGGCTCCCCAACCTGTGACCCTTCCCATCCTCTTCCTATCTTCCCAGCCCCCTCCTCCATCCCATCTCCCCAGCACCAATGACCTTCCCCTTCCATAAGGCACTGACTAGAGTCACCATGTTCCTTTCCTCCCCCAGGTCTCCCACGTGCTGGCTGCACTCCAGGCCGGGAATCGGGGCACACAGGCCTGCATCACAGCTGCCAGCGCAGTGTCCGGCATCATCGCTGACCTCGACACCACCATCATGTTCGCTACCGCTGGCACCCTCAATCGTGAGGGAGCTGAGACTTTCGCTGACCACCGGTGAGGAGGGAACTGGGCCTCCCAGATGCAGGGTGGGTTGTGGGGCCAGAAGAGGCTGGAGGAGCTAGGGGAGGTCTGTGAAGGGCTGACTGAGCCGGACCCTCCCTCAGGGAGGGCATTCTGAAGACTGCAAAGGTGTTGGTAGAAGACACCAAGGTCCTGGTGCAGAACGCGGCCGGGAGCCAGGAGAAGTTAGCACAGGCTGCCCAGTCCTCTGTGGCCACCATCACCCGCCTTGCCGACGTGGTCAAGCTGGGCGCAGCCAGCTTGGGAGCCGAGGACCCTGAGACTCAGGTATCCACCTGACGCCCCTACTTCTGGCCAGACCCAGTCACCACCTGTTCGCCCGTTCCTTCCCACAGACCGGAGCCTCTGCTCTCTCGTGCAGGTGGTGCTGATCAACGCAGTGAAAGATGTGGCCAAAGCCCTGGGAGACCTCATCAGTGCAACAAAGGCTGCAGCGGGCAAAGTTGGGGACGACCCTGCTGTGTGGCAGCTCAAGAACTCGGCCAAGGTTGGAGGGGAAGGAGCGCAATATCAGGAGTGGGGGCGGCTGGCTGTGCTGCCTCCACTTCCTTAACATGACCCCCTGTCCAACACCTCGGATGCCCACAGGTGATGGTGACCAATGTGACATCGCTGCTCAAGACCGTGAAAGCCGTGGAAGATGAGGCCACCAAAGGCACACGGGCCCTGGAGGCAACCACAGAACACATACGGCAGGAGCTGGCGGTGAGTGAGGGTCTGGGGCACCAGGGACTTGGGTCTGAGAGGGATTGTGACACACTGTGAATCTGTATTTCACATATTTCCACAGACATGTAAACAGTCACACTCATTCTCCTCGCACACTGCCACACTTTTTTTTTTTTTTTTGCCACACTTAAGTGAGCCACGCTGATGTCTGTCCCCTCCTCGCCTGCTTCTCAGTTAGCATTTAACACCTGCCTTCTCCCACCCTCCTGCTTTCCCCGCCACCTGGGTCCTCCAAGCTGCCACATTCAGTGGCCTCTTCTTGGCCGTCATCTTCTTCAGACATTTCAAAATCATCTGACTTGGTGAACAAGCCTCTCTGGAATTTTCTCTTCCTCGGGTCTCCTGACAGCAGCTTTTGTCTCACTTCTCCAGCACATCTTCCATGGCATCAGCCAGCCACCTTTGGCCTAGCATGCGCCAAGGCTGGCCCAAACTGGTGCAGATCGCCTGCTTTCTCTGTCCTCTACTTTGGCAAGTTTAACCACTTCCACGGGCATTCTCTAGCAAGTTGACTTCAGTTCTGAGTTTAGTTATTGTCCGCTGCCTGATGGACCACCAAATGCCAGGCCTCCCCCACTTCTGGCCAGCAAGCCACTTCCTCTTTCAGTGGTAGCCGCCTCCAGCTGTGCAGAGTCCCTTCAGTCACCTGCAACTTCCTGGTCTCATTCCCCGATCTGGGCCATTGCTTGTCCTCCCAGCGCCCTCCTTTCCTGTCCCCCCTGTGGGCACCGTGGTTGGGATTCTCACCTACTCTCCCTCACTGTGACTACTGCGGGTTTTCTGCTTGGGACTCTGCTAGCCTTCGGTCACTGCTATTCGCATCTCGCTCATTTCTGAATTCACCTTTCTGATACGGTCTTTGGCGATGCCCAAACTGAAACTCTTAACTTTTGCCTCCCAAACCTGATCATTCCCTCGTCTTTCCCTTCTCGGTCAGTGGCACATTTTAATAACTCAGATCCTAAAGGCAGGAATATAGCTGTAATGGTCATTTTTCTCTCGTTGCTCACATCTAAGCGCATTGCCAGGACGTGTCAGCACTCCCTCCCAGTGGCTCTCATTTTCTCTTTTCCCCATCCCCACCACCTCCACCTGTCCAGACCATCACCAGTCCTTCAGTATATTTACACCACAGCCTCCATCTGCTCCGCCCCCTCCCTCACCCCTCTGATGTGCTGTCTGTACACAAGAGCCTTAGAATGTAAACCAGGTTATGTCACTTAACTGTTTAAAACCCTTTAGTGAGTGTCCTGGCGTCTAAGGCAAAATCCACACTCCTTACCATTGCCTTCCAAGCCCGAGAGCTCCTTCCAACCTCCCCCATCTGCTCATCCCGCCCTTCCTCCTTGCAAAGCCCCAGTCCCTGCATTCTGTCCCTCCCTTCCTGCTGCAGGCCCTTGCACTTGCTTTACTCCAGCTTTTTGAATATCTGGCTTCTTCCAGTCCTTCAGGCTGCAGCTTAAATGTCCTCTCCTTAGAGGCGCCTGGCTGGCTCAATCGGTGGAACATGCAACGCTTGATTTCAGGGCTGTGAGTTCGAGCCCCACTTTGGGTGTAGAGATTACTTTAAAAAAAATAAAATCTTAAAATCTAAAAAAGCCCTTTCCTCAGTGAGGCTTCCCCAGCCACCTGTCTGAGAAAGGATCTGATTTTTCTTTTTCTTTTTTTTAAAAGTTTTATTGATTTATTTGCCAGAGAGAGAGAGGGAAAGCACAAGCAGAGGGAGTGGCAGGCAGAGAGAAAAGCCTATTCTCCACTGAGCAGGAAGCCCAATGCAGGACTCAGTCCCAAGACCCAAGGATCATGACTTGAGCTGAAGGCAGGCACTTAACCCACCGAGCCACATATTTTTTTTTTTAAGAGAAATTTTATTTATTTATGGACCTCATTTTTATTTCTCAGCACAGCACTCTCTTTTTTTCCTTCACAGTCCCGCTTAGTCTTTCATTTTTCTGCTTGTTTACCTGTTTACTGTCTGTTGAAAACAATAGTGTAAACTTCATGAGAACAAGGGCCTTGTCTCATCTATTCCTCACTACACTCCTAGCACCTCACACAGAATCTACCACCTGCTGACTTGTAATAATTTGCTAGATAAATACGTACATCAAAATATTTTTTTTACTTATTATGTAAAATTCTAAGGTTCTTGGTCCGATAGTCAAGGCCCCAACAACCTTTTCTCCACCATCCCTATAATTATAGAACATTTCTTGATACTCTCTCACTTGACATCCTGGTTATTCGTGGCCCCCTGTCTACCGAAAATGCCCGCCTGTTATCTAGGTCTCTTAAGACCCAGCCCCTTGCCCCACCTCTGCCACTCACCCCCTTCAAGGCTTCTCTATAGTTTAGGAATAAAGAGCCAGTTCAAACAAATTTAATTTGTTTAAATTTCAAACAAATAAACTCTCCCCAGTCACTTCGGTCAGAAATGACTCAGCAGTCTTACATTAACTATGATGTGTGAACTCCTCCAAGGACCTGATATACAATAAGTACTCAGTGAATGCCTGTTATCAATTCCGTGGATGAATGGACCAGATTATACAAGTAGAGGGCTACACTGTCTTAAGTCTCACTCACTTTCTTCTTGTTCGACCCCCAACAGGTCTTCTGTTCCCCAGAGCCACCTGCCAAGACCTCCACCCCAGAAGATTTTATTCGCATGACCAAGGGTATCACCATGGCAACAGCCAAGGCTGTTGCGGCTGGCAACTCCTGTCGCCAGGAGGACGTCATTGCCACAGCTAATCTGAGTCGTCGCGCTATCGCAGATATGCTTCGGGCTTGCAAGGTAGAAACCCCGATAGCAAGGTGAAAGTCTGAGGCAGTGTGGCAGCTTTAGGGCAGAGCATGGGAGGGGAGAAAGGGGAGGGGCTCTGGGGGCCTGGAGCTCTTTGGGATCCTAACGCTAACTCTGTGGGTTAGGAAGCAGCTTACCACCCAGAAGTGGCCCCTGATGTGCGGCTTCGGGCCCTGCACTATGGCCGGGAGTGTGCCAACGGCTACCTGGAGCTGCTGGACCACGTGCTGCTGGTAAGGAAGGCGGGTGTGTTCTGCTTCCCACCAGCTTCCCTGAATACGGTCCTCTCCCTGTGTGCTTCTCACCCAGTTCTTGATTTGTTCGTTCACATCTTCCCACCCCACTTTCTATTTCCCAAATCTGTTCTCATTCCCAAGCCTCCCTTCCACTGGGGTCCCATCATTCTTAGCATCTTTGGTTTTCCCGCTCACCTCTTCTTTTTCATTTCTCTTATCTCCTCTCTTCCCTCCTGAATGCCCCCTTCTCTACCTTCGTCGTCTCTTCTTTCTCATTTCATCATTCTCCTTGCTCCTTGTCAGCCGGTGAGTGACACACCACCCCATGGTCTTCACCACGTGTGCAGTGTGGGGCCGCTTAGGGTTTGAGGGCTGTAGTGAGCCGTCCCGGCTGGGGGTGGGGGTCACGGTTGGGCTGTTTCTCAGCCCTTGTAGAAGCTAAGATCTGATGCTTCCTGCTCCCTGGCCCCTCTTCCCCAGACTCTACAGAAGCCAAGCCCAGAACTGAAGCAGCAGTTGACGGGACACTCAAAGCGTGTGGCTGGTTCAGTCACTGAGCTCATCCAGGCTGCAGAGGCCATGAAGGGTAAGCAGTGACCAGAGGTGGGGGTGGGGGGGTGGAGGACACCCTTGTCATAAGGAGATCTCTGCCTCCTGCTTGGGCTGCTCTGAGCTGGCCTCTGCCCACAGTCCCCACAGGTGCCAGGGGCTCGTGATACTAACGACGTTGCCCAGTGCTCCTGACCTCCCTGCTCTGCCTTAACCCTTTTCTTCCTCCCTTCACCCCACTAGGAACAGAATGGGTGGACCCAGAGGACCCCACAGTCATCGCTGAGAATGAGCTCCTGGGAGCTGCGGCCGCCATTGAGGCTGCAGCCAAAAAGCTGGAGCAGCTGAAGCCTCGGGCCAAACCCAAGGTCAGTCCACCCCTGTCCCTCTTCCTGCCCCTCCTACTGGCAGAGTGTCCCCACCTTCACTTTGCATCTCTCTCTGCAACCTTTGTCTGTCTGTTGTAGGAGGCAGATGAGTCCCTAAACTTTGAGGAGCAGATACTAGAAGCTGCCAAGTCCATCGCGGCAGCCACCAGCGCCCTGGTAAAGGCGGCGTCGGCTGCCCAGAGGGAACTGGTGGCCCAAGGGAAGGTACGTACTTGGACGCCAAGGAGAATGGGCCCAGCAGCCACTTTGCTGTCCATCCTCAAGATGGGGGGCTTTTACACACCCTGGAGAGCACCAGGTCTGAGTAGGCCCTCCTCTTTCCTCCACAGGTGGGCGCCATTCCAGCCAATGCACTGGATGATGGGCAGTGGTCCCAAGGCCTCATTTCTGCTGTGAGTACACAATACCCACTAGGTCCCTCCACTAGGGGGGCTTGAGAAGGCTGGAGAGGGGAAGGACCAGGGTAAGAGGCATATTCTAATCTAATCCTCCTCACCTCAGGCCCGGATGGTGGCTGCAGCCACCAACAATCTGTGTGAAGCCGCCAATGCGGCTGTACAAGGCCACGCCAGCCAGGAGAAGCTCATCTCCTCAGCCAAGCAGGTGGCCGCCTCCACAGCCCAGCTCCTCGTGGCCTGCAAGGTCAAGGCCGACCAGGACTCGGAGGCAATGAAACGACTTCAGGTGAGGAACCCTGACCATCTGATGGTACCTTGGGCTGTGCTGCTTTAAACTGTTACCCCGACATGTGCTTCTCTGTGAGGGAGTGGGGCGACTCACTCAGCTGAGTTCCCGACCTCCTGCTGCCTTCTCTCTGCACAGGCTGCCGGCAATGCAGTGAAGCGAGCCTCGGATAACCTGGTGAAGGCAGCACAGAAGGCCGCAGCCTTTGAAGACCAAGAGAATGAGACAGTGGTGGTGAAGGAGAAGATGGTTGGAGGCATTGCCCAGGTGAGCTTTGCCCTAGACCCTCCACAGGACACTTCCAGGGCCCCGGCGACCCCACACCCTAAGGCACAGACTTCTAAACCAAGCCCCTGCTCTCCATCCCTCAGATCATTGCCGCACAGGAAGAGATGCTTCGGAAGGAACGAGAGCTAGAAGAGGCGCGGAAGAAGCTGGCACAGATTCGGCAACAACAGTATAAGTTCCTGCCTTCAGAGCTTCGGGACGAGCACTAGGGCAGCCGCTTCTGTTTAATGCAGACCCAGCCCAGAGACTGTGCCTGCCACTACCAAAGCCTTCTGGGCTGTCAGGCCCCACCCGCCCAACCCCAGCACTCCCCAAAGTGCCTGCCAAACCCCGGGCCTGGTCCACCCAGTCCCGCTGCACATCCCCTGTCCTGTCCCTGATTCCAAGTGCCTTCATTCATGCCTTAGGGCCCCCTAAGTGCCTGCCCCTCCCTAGAGTATTAACGCTCCAAGAGTATTAACGCCGCTATACCTCAGTCTGAACCTGCCGGGGCTCCTGCCCGCTCCACCCTGCCAACAGCTGCCAGCCAGTCCCCACAGCCTTGGCTCTCCTCCTCCTTTTTTGATACTGTCTGCCCCCACCCCCAGCTACCTTGGGGGCCACGGGGTTGTAAGCCCCAAAAAGGTCATGCTCCATTAAAGGTGATTCTTCCTGCCACCTCGGCCTGGCTTTATGAGGAGGTGGGGGAGTCCCCTCAGGGAAAGAAGGTGTGGAGGAAAGAATGCGATTCAGTTCTATCACCAATTTCATCTGGCTCAGAAATGGGCTGGGGATACATTGTGGCATTCTGCCCCCTGCAGCCCCTTCTTCCTGCTTGTACACAGATCCCCAAAGTCACCATAGTTCAGAAGCTGAGAAGTCCTATTCCTGTTGTCCCCTAGCACACCGGCCAGTGCCTATGCCTCCCCAAGTGTCATTCTTTGGCTGGGACAGCAGCTGCCACTGCTCTTTGTGGCTACCAGGGACACTCTGTTCTTCATAACTGCTCAAAGTATTTGAACAAATCCAGTTCCTGCCCAAATTCAAAGTTTGTTTGTTTTTTTAAGATTTTATTTATTTATTTGACAGAGAAATCACAAGTAGGCAGAGAGGCAGGCAGAGAGAGAAGGGGAAGCAGGCTCCCCCCTGAGCAGAGAGCCTGATGCGGCGCTTGATCCCAGGACCCTGAGACCATGACCTGAGCCAAAGACAGAGGCTTAACCCACTGAGCCACCCAGGCGCCCCATCAAATTCAAAGTTTTAAAAAGCAGTTTTGAGGAAAAGAATAAGCTTATGTTACAAGTGTCTGAATCTCAGAGACCTATGACCACAGATCTGGTTGAGGCTGTTAACAAGCAAAGAATCCAACCCGAGGGTGCATCAGGTAGGTTCCACTGCTGACGGGGCACTTGTAGGCCCTCCCAGGCCTTGTTACTCCTGCCTAGAACAGCACTCGAAGAAAAAGAACTGAAAAAGCTTGACCCTGGTGTAAGACCTCATCTGGGGGCCCAGCTCCCCTCATGGCCAGGCAGGTACTGGTAGCCCCATTCCAGTTGCCCTGGAGTTAGGTGGAGGGAAGTGGTCAGGGAAGGAGATGTTTCCACTTCCTTCCACGTTTACCCCCGCCTGCCCCCATGGCATGGACCAGGTGGCGGTCCTCTCAGGCATGTCATGATTCTCATGCATGATTCTTTAACCAGCCCTGTTGCCCAGATTATTTGCTTGTCTCTCCTTCCAAGTAAAACACAAACATCACCCACTACTATTCTTGGGTACATTTCACATTAAAGCTATCTTCTACTCCTATCCCATCAGAGTAAGTTTAAAGTAGATGGAATTACTTTGTCCTCCTCAGAGCAGCCCATTAGGGAAAGTGCCAACTTCCTACCATTGCTCCTGTCCCCTATGATTAATTCATTCAATATTTGCTAAGCCATGCCCATGCTAAGCACTGGAAAATAGAGCTGCATTATCACCTCTGACGCAGAGGCCTGGCAACTCCAGTGCATACCACTATGGCCCCCTCATCCCAGATTCAATGTCCTAACATCGTGAGTTGGGAACCGTAGCATTCAAATCCCTTCTACAACCTCCCCAACAAGTGGTAGTCCAGACTGTCTGAATCCCTCCAGCTATCAGCCCAGAACAGCTGCTTCTCCTGCTGCCACTTCCCTGCTGTGTTCTCAGGAACTGTGACCAATCGCATACCTCTTACTCGAGATGCCTCAGGGAGCCTTCTGGGGAGAGCCTCGAACACCCATTAGACCAGCAGTTCTTAAAATGTAGTCCTTGGGCACCTACTGGTGCCCAAGACCATTTCAGGAGTCCATAAGTTCACGATTATTTTCATAACACTAAGACATTATTTTCCTTCTTTACAGTGCTCAACATTTGTACTGACAGTGCAGAAACAGTGGTGGGTAAAACTGCCTCAGCACCTAACGAGGCACTGGCACAAACTGTATGGATAATTGTCGTAATTCTTCACCATCATGCACTAGCAATTTAAAAAATAAATGCCAGCCTCACTTAATGTCCTTGATGAAGCAGTTTTTAGAAATTAATTTTATTAAATCTAAATCCTTGATTAACAAGTCTGCTTCTGCTTCTCCTTCTCCCTCTACCCCTACCCCCCCATTCTGGTGGTTACCAGAGGGAAGGTAGGGGGATGGACAAAATATGAAATAGATACAGGGCATTAAGAGGTACAAACTTCCAGTTATACAATAAATGTCATGGAGATGAAAAGTACAGTGTAGAGAATGTAGTCAGTAATATTGTAATAACATATGGTGACTACAGTCATTGTGGTGACAGTATAGAATTGTTGAATTAATATGTTGTACATGTGTAATTAATATAACATATGTTAATTATACATCAATATAAAAACATTGATGTTAACAGGGTTAATGTATAATGGGTTTCCATTGTTTTTAACTAATTTGTAAAAATTTTTAATTTTTTCTGTTTCCTTTTTTTATTTTTAAAGGTTTTATTTATTTATGTGACAGAGAGAAAGAAAATACAAGCAGAAGGAGCAGCAGAGGCAGAGGGAGAAACAGGCTCCTTGCTGAGCAGAGAGCCCAATGTCAGACTCAGTCCTCTCAGGACCCTGGGATCATGACCTGAGCTGAAGGCAGTTGCTTAACCAATTGAGCCACCCAGGTGCCTCTCAGGTTCCATTTTAATATGTTAAGTATTGATAGATATAATCCACTTCAACAAAAGGTTTTCGGATCTTCAAACCCTATTCTTAATTTTTAAGAATATAAGAGGTTCTAAAACCAAAAAGTTTAGGTGGAAAAAAAGTCTGAGAACTACTGCACTAGATCATAAGTTCCTTTAGATCCAGACAGTATTAATATTTTTGTGTGCATAAAAAAATTTACCCAGCATAAGTTTATCAAGTGTCAACTCTTATGCCTGATGCTGTATTACACACTGGGGATTCAGAGTTGAAAAAGTCCCTGTTCCCAGAGGATTCACAGGCCATTGAAGAAGACACATAGGTAGGTACAAGAACAACTCTAACAGGAACTATGAGAATTATAGGAGCCTACACCAAGAATACCAATCTATTAGGTGAAGGGAATGAGACGTGCAGTGACCAAGGAAGGCTTCCCAGAAAAGTCATAATTTGATCTGAGTTTTTAAGGCCATCAGAATCAGCCAACAGAAGAGCATTCTAGACAGAGGGAACAGAATACATAAAAAGTGGAAGCTTTAAGAGAAGTATGGTTATTTCCAGGTCCTGCATGTGGTTCAGTCCGAATGCAGCATGAAGTACAAGTCTGTGTATTGGGGGTGAGTCTGGGAATGAAAGGAAATGAGGCAGGGAGGTAGGCAGGGGCCAAAACGCAGGACTTCATATACCATATTAAGAAAAGTGGATTTTTATCCATAAAAGAGAGCGGCAGGAGGGAGGGGTTTGGGAGTATTCTAGTATCTTATTGGCAGTAACTTTTTAAAAGACTTTTGGTAACAATGTCAAGGTTCTGTTGAAAGAACATATGAATTGGGGGCCCAGGAGGAAGACCACAGCAGACACAGGCAGGGGGTACTGTAAGGAGCTGCCCTAGACAACCCCAGAGACATCATGTGTAGGAAGTAGAATCCACAGGATTAAGTGGCTGTGGAAAGTGAGGGACAGGGGAGCGATTGGTAACCCCCGGGGTTTAGCACTGGCTACTGGGGAGGGTGGAGGTGTCTTCGACGAGTTTGGGGAAAACAGGGAGATGGTGGCAATGAACGCTGCGAGGTCAAGTTTGTTCCACGCGTAGCATATCAGCAGCTGAGCAGATCTAAATACATTTCCGCACCCCGTCCCCAGCGGCCCGGGCCCGGGGCCCTCGGTTCCCACGGCTCCCGCCCCCACGAGCAAAAGCCAGCACCCCCCCCCCCGCCCCCACCAACGCTCTCGGCCTCAGGGGAGCGAGGAGAACCGCTCCCTCCCAGTTTCCTCCGCCGGGACTCCCCTTCCCCCTCCTCCGAAGCGGCTCTCCATTTCCTCTCCCCCCCAACCCCGCCCGAGGAAGCACGAAAACAAACAGCCCCGCACCCCGGGGCTCACACTTCCCGACGCGGGAGCGGCTCCCGCTGCGGCGGCCTCAGCCAGAGGAGGCATCCCGCCCCCGACTCCCGACGCCGGGAGCTCAGGAACTCTTCCCCTCGACCCCCGCCTTCCCCGCCTCAGCCCGGCCCCGCCTCCCCACGGGGAAACAGCCCAAAAAAGGGCAGAAAAGAAATTTTGGCGTAAAGTTGGCCAGCAAGAGGAGACAAGAGAGTCCGCAAGGAGAAGGAAAGGAGGCAGGGCGCGCGGGGCAGCGGCGGCGATTGGAAAGCCGGCAGGGGGAGGGAGAGGGGACGGAAGGGCCGCGTCCCGGGGGTGGGGGCGGGGAGCGCGCTGGGTCGGGCCCGGCGGGAGCCACGCGGAAAATATGCGGGGCACATGGCGGGCAGGGCGAGCGGGGCGCGGAGCTGGGTACCTAGCCGTTCCGCCACCGTAGGAGGGGCGCTGCCTCCGGGGCAGGGGCTGGAAGGGGAAGCGAGGGGAAGAGAGGTCAGGCCCGCCCTCGGGGGCAGCAGGCCCGGCCTCGTTCCTCACTGGCTCGGGACCCTGGGCTCCCTTCCTGCCTCAGCTTCCCCAAGTCCCTGGTGAGACTCACCGCTGTCACTACCACGTCAGTAACGCTGACCCAGAGTCTGGGACTCGGGGTAAACTGAGGTACTCGAACCACGGAGGAGCCCCGCCTCCCAAGAGACATTTAATCCAGGGGGATTTACAGGAAACTTCTAAATTAAGGGCAGCGACTGCTGCAGCTGAGGGGGGCACGCGGGTCCCTGCGGCCGCGCAGCTGCCGTGAGCTCACGCCCCGAAATAGCCCCAGGGGCCCCAACCGCAGCTGTTACTGGGCCCGGCTGTCACTCAGAGGAACTTTAGAGCCCCCAGCCCGAGGGTCCCCCTCCCCTCCGCAAGACCAGAGTTTTTCCAGCAGACTGTACCAGCTACTTTACCTTCCGACGGCTGGGGGGTGGGGGAAGGGGAGGAGCCTCGAGGAGGGCGGTCCCGAGGGGGGTGGGCGCAGGGGGCAGCCGCGCTCCCCCACCCGGCTGAGCTTCTGCCCCTACAAGGTTTGGGCCGCGGTGGGGGAGGGTCCCGGCCCCCGGCTCCGCCCGGCCCCTCCCAGCCTTTTAGGCGCCCGCGCGGCTGGGACATCCCAGTCCCGCTTGGTCTTCCTCGCCCGTCACCCGAGCGCCCAGTCCGCGCAGCCAGCCCAGTTCGTCCAGTCTACACTGCCCGTCGGCCGGCCCGCCCCCCACCGCAGCCATGGACGCGATCAAGAAGAAGATGCAGATGCTAAAGCTGGACAAGGAGAATGCCATCGACCGTGCGGAGCAGGCCGAGGCCGACAAAAAGCAGGCTGAGGACCGCTGCAAGCAGGTGGGGGTCCCGGACCCAGCGCAGCGCCCTCCTCCCTAACGAGGGAGGGGTAGGCCCTGCCCTGTGCCCCCTAGCCTGAGGCCTGCGATCGCAGGCTTTCCCCTCCAGTGTGGGGGCTGGACTTTCACATTACCATCAGGAACCCAGCCAAAGCCACACTTAATCTCACCCACCATACCTGGGCAGCTGCAGTCTCCCAATTTCCACACCTGCCCCTGCAGAGCAATGATGGGCCCAGCTTCTTGGGGCTGGAAGCTTTATCTCTAGCCCCACCAGGTTCCTCTCAACACCCCTGGCTGCACTGTCCTTCCTCTGCTCTCCTGCTTCCTACCTGACAGCCTCTAAGTACCTTTTAGTAGCCCCCTCACCCACAGCCAGACCTCCTTCCTGGGGCTCCGGCCTAACTAACCAAGGCCTCTCCCTCCCAGCTGGAGGAGGAGCAGCAGGCCCTCCAGAAGAAGCTGAAGGGGACAGAGGATGAGGTGGAAAAGTATTCTGAGTCAGTGAAGGACGCCCAGGAGAAACTGGAACAGGCTGAGAAGAAGGCTACCGATGTGAGTGTGTACCTGGGGTATGGTGGGAGAGTGCACTGGGAGGGGTCCCAGATACAGGAATGAAGGGAGAAGGGGACCTGGACATCCCCAGCACCAGGACAGAAATAGTTTCCTCTCAGAAACCCAGGCCAAGGCAAGGTTGCACAATTAATCTAAGGCAGTGGGTAAATCAAAACCACACACCATTTCCCCCAGAAGATGCAGCCTTGTAAGTCCATTTGGTTCCAGCTCTTAGAACGCACAGTGATCAAGCAGTTAGTCATCGTGGGGGGGTGGGGTGGTACAAGAATTTACCATCTACCTCAATTAATCCTCTAGCTGAAAGTGGAGAAGAGGTTGTAGCTCCATTTGCAGGGTGTGGGGTGTGGGTGTAGGTTCTACTGAGTAGGAGGAGGGAGAGGAATCCAGAGATGGGGCCTGACTTGAGTTACACCCCTGGGGGGCCATTAGAAATTCCCTGGCCTTGACCTCTGGCTCCAGCAGCCCTGCTGTGCACTGGGGCCCAGCTCAGGTTCTAATGGCCCCTCATTTACCCTCATTAAGCTGTCAGCCTTGAGACCATGCCAGGCCACAGGACAGAAGGACAGGGCCACAAATGCCAAGGCAGCCACCTTACCAAGTCCTGTTCACTCTGATATTTCTCTGTCCACCCTACATCCCCCTAACCAGACTTCTCTACCTTCTGCCATTCCCAGCCCCCACCTTGAGGTTGAAGAATGGCCAAATGACCATCCAAATGACTTTGGTTATGATACTTGTACTATTCTCTGCCTCAGTTTCCCCACTTGCCTTCCATCCAGGATTAAAATGAGTCTATGATTGGAGGTATGGTAGGATTGACAAAAGTAGGTCTGAACATTTGAGATCTGAGGTGACATTACTGTTTATGTTGACCATTATCCATGTTCCCCAATACCTCCCTGCCAAGGTTGGTTTCTCTGACCTCCAGGCTTGGTTTTGGTTCTCCACCAGCCCTGGCACTTGGGAGGGAACTGACCTGCAGCTGCTCGCAAAGACAGCCCTGTGTGTCTGACACTCTATAAATAACTAAGGCCCAGTGCAGCTGGAGGCAGGACTGGAAACCCAAGGAGCTGGGTGGGGGCTGGAGGGGAGGAGGGGAGGACAGGGACAGAGCCAGGGATGCAGGGCAGCAGCGCCAGGAGTCAGTAGCAAACACTGCCTGGACTTACTGTATGACCTTGGACACAGCACTTCACTTACACAATGCCTCAGTTTCTCCCTTCTCTCTTCACATTTATCCAGTGGGGACAGTAGTGCCTGGCTGTGGTTGGAGAGCAGCATCTATAAACTGGGAAGAGCTTGAGAAGTAGAAAATGGCAATTTTCAGCCCTGTGATGAGGACCCCAGGACTTCCCAGACTTTTTAGAGTCATTTGTCATCCCACTATCACAAAGAGAGTTTTCCTTTTATAGAGTCTCATCTTTCTCTAGAGTAGACCCCTAAGGTCCCCCAGAGTCATTCTTCCCAATCCCCACTGCTGTCCCCAGAATCCTTCCACACTGAGTCATCTGGTCCTCTGCCCATGATGAGCTTTTGTCACTCTAGGTGGCCTCAAGCACCTGGAGGACAAGCCATGACTTTATATGGTGCTGAGTTTCCCCTGCTGTTCCATACCACCCAGGACCTACTTTCTACCTGCTCTGCCCCCAGGGCTGCCACCCATCCCTTCCCTCTTTCACTTCTTCCCCTACACTGGTCCTTTGTCCTTTCCAATCTTAAATCTCAAGGTCTTTGTCTCTGAAGGAGACACAAGGATAACCTAACATTTATGGAGTGCAGACTCTGCGGATAGTGTGCCCAAGTGCTTTCCACATACTGTTTTACAATTTCCCAAACTTGGCTTATCATCAAAATCACTTGGAAGCTTAAAAAAAAAGAAAGCGGGGGGGGGGGGGATTTCCAAGCTCCTGCCCTGGAAATCTCATTTCAGTGCACCTAGCGTGGAGCTAGAAAGCCTGTTTGGTTTTACAAGCCCTTCCACGTGGTCTTGATTATAAGAAGACCTGCATTACCTCAGAACCACCTACAGAAGAGGAACTGCTTGTGTCAACTCAGATTTAAAATTTAAAAAGGAGGAATCTGAGGCCTGGAGGGACTAAATAAATTGCCCAAGGTCACATAAGTGTAGAGTGAGTGAGCTGTAGCTGACTCAGAGCCCCTGCTCTTCACACCAAACTGCAGTGCTTCTCTCATTTTCCTTTATTGGAGGCCCTTCTTGCTCTGCCTTCTTATTTTCATAAGGTATCATCATTGTCCGTGGACCATTCCCAAAACCTCCGTGGTTCTACTTCTACTGCAGATCTGGGGCTGCACATGTGTCACTCACACTGCCCTAGCACCGCCTCCAGGTGCCTCCTGGCGGGGCGGGGAAGGGGAAGGGCCTGTTCAGAAGCCCCTTGTTAGAGCCACAGATGTCTCCCCTAGGCCTGGCTAGGCACCAAGCCCCTCACTGGGAGTCTGACTGGCAGCTGGTGACATCACTAAGCTTGACTCTGTGATTGGCTGTTTTTAGCAGCGGCTCTGTCTGGTTGGCTCGATTTTCCCCACCCCCTTGGGCCAGGCTTTGTTGTGGAGGAGTCAGGAGGGCTCAGACCTGGTCTGAGCTTGAAGCTCTTTCAGTGGGTACAGAAAGGCCTGCAGATAACCATCAGGAAACTATGCACAGTGTTAGAAGAGTCCCTGAAGCAGAGGAGTGGAGCTTGTTAAGGAATGCATGTTTGGGGCTGGAGTAGAGAATCTGGATAAAAGATGGTTGGTTAGCAGGGAGGAAAAAAAATAGACTGAAAGTCTGGAAGCCAGGAAACAGATTCTTTCTGACAAGAATCTTACCATCCTCTGGAACCTCTCTGATCCTCATCCAAGGCAAAAAAAAAAAAAAAAAAAAAGCCCCCTGACCTCTGGCCTTTGACCCACAGGCCGAGGCAGATGTGGCCTCCCTGAACCGCCGCATTCAGCTGGTAGAGGAGGAGCTGGACCGGGCGCAGGAGCGCCTGGCCACAGCCCTGCAGAAGCTGGAGGAGGCTGAGAAGGCAGCTGACGAGAGCGAGAGGTGGGCAGGGAGCCTCCCAGAGGGCGGGCCAGGCAGGGGCTGGCAGCCTGTCTCTGCTGGTCCTGACCCCACTTCCACCCCACACCCTGCGCCTCAGAGGAATGAAGGTCATCGAAAACCGAGCCATGAAGGATGAGGAGAAGATGGAGCTGCAGGAGATGCAGCTGAAGGAGGCCAAGCACATCGCTGAGGATTCCGACCGCAAATACGAGGAGGTGACAGCCCTGCCCCACTTGTCTCCCTCCCAAACCACAGATGTTCCCAGCCACTCACCAGAGGTGTGTGCCTTCTGTCCCTCTCCCCGCAGGTGGCCAGGAAGCTGGTGATCCTGGAAGGAGAGCTGGAGCGCTCAGAAGAGAGAGCAGAGGTGGCTGAGAGGTAAGGAGACCCTGGGGCAACAAGTGAAACTTGGCCTGGTCCGTGGCTCTGGGGTACTCTGGACCGTGGGAGGCAGTTTCCCAGGCTTGGGGCGATAGGGACAGGTCCTGTCTTCTGACCCCTAACTGCTGCCCCCAGCCGCGCCAGGCAGCTGGAGGAGGAACTCCGAACCATGGACCAGGCCCTCAAGTCCCTGATGGCCTCAGAAGAGGAGGTAGTGACCTCTCTGGACCTTTCTGGGCAGTGGTGCCTTCTCTCAGCTCACCTTCCCCCCCAAGTCTCAGGCTGCTCTCTCACCTGCTGGGGGTTGGGAAGGGCCTGGGGCTTCCAAACTCTGCCTGCTGTCACTCTCACAACTTTGCTCTTCTCTTCTCTCTTCCACCCCTTCCTCACTGTGCGGTCTCCACTGTCTCCCACACTGTGCCCTCACACCCCCCCACCACACACCCCCTGCAGTAAATGTGGGGACCTAGAGGAGGAGCTGAAAATTGTTACCAACAACTTGAAATCCCTGGAAGCCCAAGCGGACAAGGTAGAAGGGGGTAGACGGGCAGTGAGGATGGGGTCCTGCAGGGGAGGGAGGAGGAACGCTCAGGCAGGGAGGGGCTGGGTGTTCCCTGGAGACAAGATCAGGAGTAGCCTGTGGGCTCAGTGGAGTGAAGGAGTTGTGGAGGCGACCTCCTGATGGCATGTGTATGTCCCTAAAAGTATTCCACCAAAGAAGATAAATATGAAGAGGAGATCAAACTGCTGGAGGAGAAGCTAAAAGAGGTGAGACCTTCCCATCCCTGTTCTTCCCTCGAGCCCCCATCCCCGGCAGAGACTGCCTGTGGCAGGGACTTTGGGAATAGGGATGGAAGAGGAGGTTGACTTAAGTGAAAGTACCTGGGAGGGTCTAATTTTTATCATTCCCCCTTCTTCTTACCTTTACTCCCAGGCTGAGACCCGAGCAGAGTTTGCCGAGAGGTCTGTGGCAAAATTGGAGAAGACCATCGATGACCTGGAAGGTAAAGGGATATTCCCCTAATTCCCAAACCTTTTTAAGTCGGTCTGTCCCTTATTACATGTCCCAGATAAATTGGTGTTGGACCACCTAGGACTCCACCAGCTCCCAGGGCTGTGCCCACCATTCAAGTAGCTGCACCTGGGTGCAGTGTGCCCACTCCAGTGCTTCTCGAACTTGAGTAGGGTCAATGCTGCTGGTCCTCAGACCACACTTTGAGTAGCACTGACCTAGACAATTTGTCCCCAAGTGCAACATAATAGCACTATATCACAAAGCTCTCTTTATTAAAAATAGAGAGATTTGGTTTAATATCTAAGTTTTCATGACATTAATGGAAAATACTATTTTAAGCTAGATTTGATGAAAATGAACATCCAGGTATTTGCTGTCTGTGGCTGTTTCTCAGTAGTAGCAAGAATGTCGTACCTAAACTGTATTTTCTTTTTATTCTACGATAACCCTTTCATTTTCGTAATTCCCACTTCTCATGCTTCTAGCCTTCTCAGGCAAGCCTCAATTTTATCTCCAACTTTAGGACCTTTGTCCTTTCTGGCCCTAGCACCCTCCCCTTGAAGCAAGCACTCCTACTCATTCAAAGCACTGTGCCCCATGTCCCTGAGGGAGGTAGGAGCTCCAAGGGGAAGGACTGATTTGGCCTCCAGAGAAAAAAGAGACAGGGGTACAGAGAGGGGAAGAGGGAGCCCTCAGGGCTGTCCAGCCTGTTCTCTGGCCTATTTCTCCTACTCCATCTTTGTCCACCTCTCTCTGATTCTTGTTCTCTCTTTCCATTACCCTCTCTCCTTCCTTTCCTCTTTCCCTTCATTCCCTCTCCCCACACTCCCGTCTGGCTCCCTTCCCCTGGACCCCCACCCCCACCCCCAGACGAGGTCTATGCACAGAAGATGAAGTACAAGGCCATCAGCGAGGAACTGGACAACGCACTCAACGACATCACCTCCCTCTGAGCCCCACGCCAGTGTGGCCCCCTCAGCCCCTTCTCTCTCCTCTTTCCATTCTCTGTGGGGAGGAGGCAGGCAGGAGGAGCAAAATGGTCAGCATCACACAGCCAGGCTGGGCGCCGCCTCAGAGAGCCCCCGCCACACCTGCCGCCCACCTTGGCACTTGCTTCGTCCTTCTATCCACCCACTCCACCCAGCCTCTGCCTCTTTCTGCTGCTTAATAAACTCAACTTGGTCTCCATGCTGTTTTCCTGCCCTCCAGAGAGCACTTCCTCACGCCCTCAAGAGACCCTGGCTCTTACAGACACCCCCAATCTTGTGAGCCCCACCCCCACACTGAGCTCACCCACAGAACACTGTGGCCCACACAGAACCCCCTTCACATGGCACTCTCGCTCTGTCACTGTCTAACTGCTGCACGTTGGCACAAATCATCCCGTCAGTCGCTGTGAGCCCTCTGCTGCCTCTGAGACACGCTCTTATGCCGACCTAGCCCTGTCACTAGTGCCGAGCACACCACTGCGGTTCCAGGATGAAGGAAGGACTGGAGAGGAGATGGGTGGGGAGGTGCCAAGGACGGGCCAGAAGGTGGTGAAGGTCTGGGGTGACCATTGGGAAAACCCTGCATCCCAACATGGGGCTTTCACTGCAGGTCTGGTTTCTGCCTCAAGCCTGTCTGTCTGGCCTTCCCCTTTCTGGCTCAGTCTTTGTCTTCCCTTCTGATTCCAACTCTGGTAAACCCTCTAGAGAAGGAGGTAAAGTAGTTTATGACTCAGGCCTCCCCATCCCACCCCCACGACCCCGAAGCCTTGAGTGAGGCATCTGTCTCTCTCTTGGTCAATCCGTCCATTTGCCCGTGGCACGGGATCCTCAGATTCCTTCATGCTTATGTCTTCCTGTGCCTTCATCCCATTCCAAGTCTGCCTCATCCCCCATCTCCCCTCATGTCTCCCTGCCCCTCCTCACATGCTGCTTCCCCTCACAGAGACCTTGGCCAGTGCCAAGGAAGAGAACGTGGAGATACACCAGACTCTGGATCAGACCCTGCTGGAACTCAACAACCTGTGAGGGTTGCTCTGCCCCCAGCCGGGCTGCCGTCGCCGCCCCAACACAATAAAATGGATGTTACCTGCATCACGGGGCCCTTTAAACCTTTCTTTGATGTTAGCAATGGTGGTGGTAGTTTTCCAAAGTAGAAAGGCTGAGAGGATGCCCAAGGGGAGCAGTGGAGTGGAAGGGCCCGAGTGACCATACTCCACAGTAGGACTTCCTTTACCAAGGGAGCCAAGGGGTGGGGGCAGTGGGTTCCCTGAGGAGGGCTGTGAACAGGCTGAGTGAAGCAGAGAAGCCCCTCTGGACTGGGGGAACATCCAAGCCCTTATTATCCATACCGCAAAGGAGCTGCAGTCAGCGGCCCTGTGCCATTCTAGCAGCGGCCAGTCTGAAGGAAAAACAGCAAAGCTACGCAGATTTTACTTGAGCAGGGTCAAAGCCCTAAAGCCTCACTATGATTTTAAGCCTGGAGGCTAAGCCTGCCCTACCCCCAGACACATACACTGCTGTGTGTGTGCCCAAGGCCATTCTATCTCAGTCATTTCTACAACCTTCCCGAAAACATGTGATAGGCAGTAATGCCACCCTCCCCCACCAAACTGTCCACACCCTGATCCTGTGAAAAGTTACCTTATGTGGGAAAAGGAACTTTGTGTTTAAGCTAAAGATTTTGAAATTAGGAAATTATCCTGTGACCCAAGTAGGCCCAGTGTAATCACAAAGGTTCTTATAAGAGGGAGGGAAGGTCAAAGGCAGTCGTTAAGAGATAAGACAATGGAAGCAAGAGGCTAGGGCGATAGAGGAAGGGACCGCCAACCCAAGGAATATTGGGCATCTAGAACCCGAAAAAGGAAGCCTCCCCTCAAAGTGCCCAGAAGGAACCAGCCCTTACTGACACCTTGATTTTGGCCCAGAAGATTCATTGTGGATTTCTGACCTCCAGAACTTAAGAGGATAAATTTGCATTACCATTAAGTTTGTGGTGATTTTTAAAGGCAGCAATAGGAAATAAATACACCATCCTCCTCATCTGGGGAACAGAGCTGCCTTCCATATATTTTATTAACATTTATTTTAAAAAACATTTGGCCCTTAAAAAGAAAGTGGTATAATGGGTAGGACAGGACAAAGTCTCCAGCTCCCCCTCAGATTCTTCTGGCTGGCTTCTCTGCACATTCTCCAAGTTCCAAGGCCTCTAGGCAACAGTCTCCGTGACCTCTGCTGGGTGGTAGCTAACATTCCCTTTGGTCCCACTTCGGAGTCTACACAACACAAAAGCCCAATCAGAAAACTCCAATGTGCATGAAACTGGACTCATCCAGGGAAGTGGGCCTGAGGAAGAGGGGTGTCAGGAAGTGGGCAGGTATACCTTTGCTGCCTTCTCATTTGCACAAGGAAGGCGATGCTTGTGACTGCAAAGAGGAGGCCAAAAACCAGGGCCAGGATGTCACCTGGAGGGAGAGGAGAGGCTGCCTCAGGGTGACGAGGAGTCTGTAGGATTCCCTCAGCCTGCTTCAGCGTATCCCCCACCCTGCCCTCCCCCAGGTTCTCCAGTTGCCCTCAGTGTCAGAATCCAGAAGAGGCCCACAAAGGAATGGGGTTGGATACACAAGAAAGAATAAGATAAGCACCTCTTTTTCTTACCTAAAAGCAAAGTAAAAGAGGTTGTTTGAGAAGGAGGATGCTAGGAGATTTCTGTAGCTTCATGCTAATTAACTTTTGCCCTGGGGACAGCGGAATCCTCTCTCCCTTGATCTGACACTCTATCTAATTGGGGTTGGAGGTCTGTTCTGCAGAAAAGGAGAAGGGGTAGGGGTGGTCCTAGCTCCTGAGGCTGAATGATGCCAAGGGGTCAGGGGCCAGAGATGGGGCACAGACTCACCAGCAGCAAGGCAGGAATTCAGGTGGACTGAAGAGGAAAAGGACACATTAGAACCAGGGTCTGTGACTGCCAGTGACAGACACAGGCACAAATGAAGACACATGGGAGGATGACGGATCTGGGATTGGGGGTGGGGGACGGGGCATGGCACTATGGGTCACCACAAAGCTGCACCTGGCTCAACAGTCCTGGGGCTGCCCTCTGTTTCAGTGAGGAAGGAGGCCTCGATTATTCGCCCATTCAAAGGCTGCGTTGCTCGGAAGTTCAGTTGTAGCCGTGAGTCATCGGGTCCCCACAGGGAGCCAGAGAGGGTGTGGAGCTAGGGAAGTCAGGAGACAGATGTGGGGGTAGGCTCATGACAAGAAAATGAAATGGTCACAGGCCTACTCACCGCCAGCCCTCAGGGCTTCACCCTCTCTGTCCCCCTCGTCCCCCATACGGCTGCTTCATCTCTTTATGCACCTTGATCTCATCCCTACACCCCTTTCCCCCACATCCCCTGTGTCACCACCATGCCCCAGCCCCACCTGCTTCGCACTCAGCCTCACTGTCTGGTTGAACACAGTCCAGATGACCCCCTGGGCGCAGGGGGGTGTGGTTAGAGACCCCTCATAGCGGAAGTAGCGGCTGAGGTCAGAGGGCAGCAGCGCAGATACATCCAGGCCAGGGACCCAAGTCTCTGAGTCTGTGGAGAGGACCTGTGCCAGAATCCCACCTGGACTGCTTTCCTCCAAAGCTTTGGAGTATAGGGATACAGTTTCACCTCCCAGAAGCCAAGCTGATGCAACTTCCTGAGACCACTTCTTCACTAAGTATGTCCCTTCCCATAACTCAGCATAAGACCTAACTCAGAATAAGGTAAAAAGTCTGTGGGGCCTCACAGAGTGAAAGAAGTGCTCCCAAAGTCCTCCCTGAGTCTTCACTCTTATTCTGCATACTATGATAACATGCTGGACTACAGATTTAAACCCAAAATGAATCAAAAGGAAAAATGAGCCCTGGGGTGGGCTCAGTGGGTTAAGCCTCTGCTTTAGGCTCAGGACACGATCTCAGGGTCAGAACCCGCCCCCCCCACAATCAGGTGCTCTGCTCAGCAGGGAGCCTGCTTCCACCTCCCCCCACCCCACCCCACCCCCTCTGCCTGCCTCTCTGCCTACTTATGATCTCTCTCTGTGTCAAATAAATAAAATTTTTTTAAAAGGTGGGGGGAGGGAATGAGCAGAGTAACTTGTAAATATAAACATTTGAAACCATAAAAAACAGACACAAAACTCAAAAAAGCACAGTTCCCTCTAGTTTGGTAAAATGTAAGTTCCAGAAGTGAGGTTTAAAATTACTTAGAGTGAGAGGCACCTGGGTGGCTCAGTGGGTTAAGCCTCTGCCTTCAGCCCAGGTCATGATCTCAGGGTCCTGGAATCGAGCCCCACATTGGGCTCTCTGCTCAGCAAGGAGCCCTGCTTCTGCCTCTCTCTCCCTCTCTCTCTCTCTCTCTCTGCCTGCTTGGGATCTCTCTCTCTCTCTCTGTCAAATAAATAAATAAAATCTTCTAAAAAAATAAAATAAAATAACTTAGAGTGACTGAGAAGGCAAAGATTTTCAACAAAAGTACAACTTTAAAATATTTGATGCTTATGGAGGAGAAATAGAGAATTTTCAGAAAAATTTTAGCTCTCTGGACTCAGCCTCTGAAGTTCCAAATGCTTTTGTTGGGGGGGGGGGGCTTGTTTTGTGTCTTCTTTTGGTTTTTGTTTTGATTTGGGGTTTTGTGGAGTTTTGGGTTTTTTGGGGGGGTGGAGTGAGGTTTTTGTCTGTTTATTTTGGTTTTTAGCCATAAAGCCTGTAGGCCTCTGCTCAGCTTTGTAATTATTGTCAAGCTCACAGTCAGTTCACACGTTGGTTCCCTGCCTGTGGGAGCCAGCCCATCTCCATCCTCACACCTAAGGCTCCCCAAGGACAGTTCTTTATGAACAAGAGTATTGAGGGTAGTGGCCAAACCAACAAACTGACCTTCCTCCGTAATTTCTTCCAAATGTGACAGCAACTGCTCATAGGCACTGTTTTCTTCTGGACCCTCCTGGGAAATGACAGTTCAAGACAGGATTTTACAGGTATCCAAGGTCGTGGCTGGAGGCCTGAAGGTGAGGTGGGCTTCCCATACTCTGAGAATGCTGGGAGAACACAAAGTCTTGTGTATTACTACTCAGTGGATTTACTTTTATTTGCAAACGAATTTAACCTGCTTGGTGGACTGATTTTCAATGGTAAGTTGGAGGAGAAGGTGGGTCACTTTCCTAGGATAGGAAGCCTCCAGGGACCTGGGTCCTACTATCTTTTCCAGTCTCACTGATCCTACGTCCACATACACACTCATGGTCTCCCCACAGAAAACCATAATAACCTTTGCATTCACATTTCCTCTACATTCACCTGAATAATTCATGTGTTTGCCTTTGGAGCAAGGACATGCTATCTCAGAGGCACTTCTCTGAACTTTGTGCTGTTAAGGCTGGCGTTAAAGAGTCAGTAAGGCAGTGACAGAGCCTAGAAGGTATCTCACCATCTGCCCTTTTTACTAGCCTCTTCTAATCACTGTGTATGTACCCTGGATCCATACTGGTCCAAAGATGTCACTAAATAATTCTCTAGGCTTCACTGCATTACACAAAACGGAAATTATAGGTTACCGGAGTATTCAATAAATTACTCTTCCTGGCGTTCCCCCCGCCCCCACCCCGTTCCACAGCCATTCCCTGAGTGGATATATTCTTACTCCACATACACTGTTGGCTCTGCATGGAACATCTTTTCTTTTCCACTACTGAAGGCTTCAAGTTTGACCTCCTCTGTGAAGCTTTCTCTGACCACCTCTTTAACTCTGTCTGTGCCCTTTGTATCAGCCTCCCCCACCGGCTGTAGGCGGAGCCACGGTTTTGGAATCCTTTGTGTGGCTCAGCGCCTGGCTTACAGGGCGTGTCGAATGAATTAATGAGTGAATGAGGACGGCCAGCGGCCAGGGTGAGTGTGCTAGGATGGGATCTCTGGGGTCAAGCTACAGTGAGCCCTGGGGCGTGGGGAAGCAAGGGATAGGGATGTCCAGGGCTGGTACCTGCAGAAAGGCGGCCAACACGGCCAGCCCCCCGGGGCGCCCCAAGGCTTCATCAACTTTGGCAAATGCAGTGCTGAGGTGAACCACATGGATCTGGAGAGAAACAGGGTAGAAGTGGGCAAAACCCCCGGCCCAGCGCCCCCCTTCGCCTCTCCGCTGCGCGCTCACCTCGGCTGGGAAACGGTGGCCGTCAACCGTGTGCTCCGAGCCCGGGCGACCCGCAGCCCCCCAGTGCAGATGCAACTGCAGGGCCCGGTACTCCCGCCCGGGACCCAGGGCCATCTCCAGCCCCGGCGGCAGAGTCAGCTGCACTGCGAGGGAAGAGGCAGGTGAGCCGAGAGGAACAGCCTACCTGGAAGGCCCAGCCTAACTCCCAAGCACCCGCCTGGCGGGCCCTCGGCTCTGGACCGGTCCCTGTTTGGCAGATACCTTCCCCGCCTCCTCCCCGAGGCTCCGCCGCGAGACCCCTCCCTCACCCGTGTGGCCATTGTTGCGCAGGCGCAGTTCTGGGAGTTTCGGGAGCTCAAAGCCCAGGAGTTCGGGGGGTTGCAGAGCCCGGCAGAATGCAGCGAGCTCTGGGCGGATATCTACCGGCGATTGGAAGCGGCCTGCGCAGGCTGGGGACACCTGGGGCCAGGGCGGGTCGCCTGGAGTGAGAGAGTGTGGACCGGCAGTCTGGTGACAAGATCAGAAATAAGAAAGCGGGGTAGAAAAAGGGAGGGGGTGGAGTGAGAAAGCATGGGGCGGGAAATAGAAATCAGGGATGTGGACAGAAACAGGGAGCAGGCTGCGCGTTGGGGGCTGTCAGACATGGATGCAGTGGGTGGGACACCCAAGATCAGAGTTCGGGATGGCTGGGGGGTCAGATCAGAGCAGGGTGCCCAGGCTGGGTGTGCAGGGGGTAGGTGTCTCACCTCCATAGCGCCAATGACTGTGGTCATCCCCTGCATCAATGAGAAGAATGAAAAGCCGATCTTCAAGCCCAGTCCCTCCCCAGCGGCCAGAAAGAGATGGATCCCCCTTACTAGTAGGGGTTCTCCAACTCAGATGTCTTACAGGGTCATAGCAGGTAACCAAAACACCTAACGTGGCCAGATATAAAGCACAACGGATTGCAACCAAATATAACACCACAGCTTGGGAAACCAAAGATCCTACTGGTCTCAGAGATACCAGTTTGCAACCGGTGTCTTTGTAAAGTAGGTGGGGGGCCTCAGTCCCCAGGCCCAAATCAATAGACCCTCTTTTCTTTCTCCTTGTCTCCAACTCCCTTCCCAAGGTTCCTGGTTTCTGAATCAAAATACCAGGTTCCCCTACTTCTTATTCCCCCTTCCCAGGTCTCAATTTCTTCATCTGTAGACTGAAGATAAGGTGATCTCTACAAGCCCTCTGGCTCCTCCTCTGCTTCCCAACCACCCCTGCCATCCTTTCTCTTCTCTTCCCTCGTATTCCTACTTCTCTCCACCTGTCTTCTCTCTTTCCACATTCTGCATCTTTCTCCTCTCCAACCTCCCCTTTTTTCTTTCTCATCTCTTCCTGCTCACCTTGCTCCCTCTGTGCTTTTTGTCTCCCCATTCATCCCCTTCTAGCTCTGAAAGGGGAAGGGTCTAGTGGCATGAGATCCCCTGGGGATGGGAAAGACTACTGTCGGAGTGCAGACTCCATTCCTTCTCTGAATAATCCCTGCCTGGGCTGGGGTTTAGTGTGGGAAGGACAAACCTCCTGGAGTCTAGATTTGGAGGGCCGATGACCGCTTACCTTTGTTGTGCCTGTAGTCATTATTCTGGGAGCCTTGGGGGTCCCTGGGTGCCTCAACAGTAGGCAGATCCTCTAACTTCAGAGAATCCTCTTTTCCTGGTTCAGTCTTCATTCCAGATGGGTCCTGCTCTCCCGGTGGGTCCTCGTCTCCGGGTGGGTCCTCTTCACTGGGTAGCTTTTCCCTGTCCAGTTGATCATCTTCCCCAGATGAATCTCCTCCCAACCCAGGCGTCCCCTGTATACGGGACAGGCTCTGGGCATGGGCAGGCACCAGGAGCAGCAGTGCAAGCAGCAGTTGCAGGGCAGGGCCCGGAGAAGGGGCTGGGATCGACAGAGGGAGCCAGGGTCTGGGGCACAGGGGAGCCATGTGGCTGACTGTGGGGTGTCCCAGACACGGTGTGTACGGGCTGTACGTGCATCGGAAACAGGAGCTGGATGGGGGAGGAGCAAGCCTGGAGGGGAGCAGGCTGACTCACAGAGGGCCCTTTTGTAGAGATGGAGCCAAAGTCCTGTGGGTCTGCCTGGCCCTGTGCCCCCTCCCCGATACCAAAGCCTGAATGGGGGTGGTGCGAGGGGCAGGTATGTGCACAAGCAGGAGGTTATCGGGGTCACAGGCTTAGCCTGGAATCCAAGGCACCACCTGGCACTACACAGGCTCCCCCTGGCACCGCCCAGCTGCTCACCAGGCAGCCTCAGCTAACCCTGGCCTGCTTCCCAGGCCCAGGCAGAGAAGGGGAAAGACAGGGAGTTGGGGCCCCCACAGCCTCTGGCTGAGAGGGGAAGCAGCCCATGTATATATCCCTGGCCTAGCCAGGGAGCAGATAAAGGGGTAGGACAAGCTGCTGGGGAAGCCTGGGAGCAGGAGGACAGATAGGTAGGTGGGAGGCAAATCTGAGTATAAATGGAAAACTGAGTGGGGCACCTGGGTGACTCAGTCCTTAAGTGTCTGCCTTCTGCTCAGGTCATGATCCCAGGGTCCTGGGATTGAGCCCCACATGGAGCCCCCCATCAGGCTCCCTGCTCAGTGGGAAACCCACTTCTCCCTCTCCTACTCGCTCTGCTTGTGTTCCCTCTCTTAGTGTGTCTCTGTCAAATAAGTAAATAAAAAATCTTTAAATGCAAAACTGAGTATATGTACAAGAGGGACTGTGAAGACTTTACAATAAATTGATTTTTCATCATATTATACATCTGTTCAAAAACCTTCATTAGCTTCCATCTGCCCATCTTCTTCCTCTAGTTGACTTTCAAGTCCTTCAAAATCTTACCCAAGAATCCTTTCCATTTTATCTCCTACTATTCTCCCTCATACTCCAGCCAAATTAAAACATTCATTTTCCCCCCCAACCTCTGACCACCTTTGTTCATCTAGTTCTCACTGCTGGGAATACCATTCACTCTTATATTTAACAAAATTTATTTAGCCTCTACTATGTCCAGCACTGGGCTATGGACTAAATGTACAGAAATGAATAAGATACAATCCCTGCCCTAAGGAGCTCACTGTCTAGTGAGTGAGGGCACAATATTCAGTGGAGAGAGATTAATTCTGCCTTAGAAAGTAATAAAGAAGTAGGCAAAATCTGATCTGGCTTTTGGAGAAGTAGCAATTCAATTGCTAAAAACAATGGGGAGAATGGTATTTTGTGCAAAGGAAAGGCATCAAGTATCTTGTGCAGGAGAATGACAGAATCCAATTCTCATATTAGGTTGTGTTGAGTGCTGGTGTGGAGCATGGATTGGAGGGGGAGAGCAGATACAAGGAGATGAAGACTGAAAGGACCCTAAGAATGGACTTGGGGTTCCCAGTATGCCTGTTCATTTGAAAAACATTGATACTCCCCTAGGGATGCAGCACTGAACTAGAGAACCCACCTCTACTGTTCTGTAGCTCACATTCTAGTAAGGTCCCCACAGTTTCAACAAACCAAAAGAGATTAAGGCCATCTCAGGAAGTTCTTATCTGGGGCTAAATTCAATAGATATGTGCCAGTATGATTGTATGCATTAGAGAAACATGTTGAAATATTTCTAATCCTGTTAAGAACTAGTTCCCAGCTTCAGGGCGCACCTTCTACCTCCCTCTTCTCTGGGGTCTCTACTAATCTCTTATCTAAAAAGGTAATGCCTGGGTGGTTCAGTGGGTTAAAGCCTCTGCCTTCAGCTCAGGTCATGATCTCAGGGTCCTGGGATCAGGTCCCACACTGGGCTCTCTGCTCGGCAGGGAGCCTGCTTCCTCCTCTCTCTCTCTCTGCCTGCCTCTCTGCCTACTTGTGATCTCTCTCTGTCAAATAAATAAATAAAATCTTAAAAAAAAAAAATAGGGGCGCCTGGGTGGCTCAGTGGGTTAAAGCCACTGCCTTCGGCTGAGGTCATGGTCTTAGGGTACAGGGATCAAGCCCCGCATTGGGCTCTCTGCTTGGTGGAGAGCCTGCTTCCCTTCCTCTCTCTGCCTGCTTCTCTGCCTGCTGTGATCTCTGTCTGTCAAATAAATAAATAAAATATTTTTTTAAAAAATAGGGGTGCCTGGGTGGCTCAGTGGGTTAACCCTCTGCCTTCAGCTCAGGGTCCTGGGATTGAGCCATGCATCGAACTCTCTACTCAGCAGGGAGCCTGCTTCCCCCTCTCTCCACCTGCCTCTGCCTACTTGTGATCTCTCTGCAAATGAATAAATAAAATCTTTAATAATAATAATAATAATAATAATAAAGAGGTCATAAATAAAATCTTTAATAATAATAAAGAGGTCATGACTGGCACAGCAGAGGCCCAACCAGCTTCCACTGTCAGGAATCAGTACTTCTGTACCCACTACCCTGTAAAATAGTTTTACTGTCTCTCCTGTCTAAGTCCCTCCTATGATTCAAGACTTAGCTCAAGGGCCACCTCCTCCACTCTCTTCCACAGGAAGAGATTTCTGGTGCCACTGAACCACTACAGTTCTTTGCCTACCCTTACTAATAACCTTGCCCACCATCCAACTTATATTATGGTGATTTATGACATTTTATCTGCTCTAATAGCATTGAGTTCCATAAGGGCAGGGTCCAGTATTTGATTAAGTCTTTTATTCACCAACCATTATGGAGCATTTTTCTCTCTGCAGATCACCTTGCCAGGACTTGAGGAAAACCAAATCAACTAAGACGGCTTCCCTGCCCTCAGGGAGTTCATTGTCGGATGACTTGTGTTTGCCAAGAGCATGAGGTCACATTTTTACAGCACCCCAAATTATCTGCCTTGTCAGATTAACTGTCACAGTGTATACCAAAACTTGCACAGAGCTGAACAATTGCTGTCCTCCAAGGAGGGAGGCAGCCTAACAATCCAGGTTGCTATTTCTGGAGCCAAATTAAGAGCCATCCATGGAAATCTGATCCAGTGCGCAATGTGGAAGGTCAGCTTATTGTCTGGGTTGGCTGTGATGTCAGCACGTTGGTTAGACACTGACTCATGGAGGGTACATGCTAGTGATACCGAATTGGATGGACTTGGACAAGACAGAATGTAGTAATGACAAGTCTAGTTGAGGTGGAAGAGGTCATGGGCAGCCACAGTAGACAGAAGCACCATGCTTACTGGGGTCTGGAGTCTGTATGTGTGGAGATCTTTCTCCAAGACCCATCCCAGCTTTACTTCATTTTCCCTCTTTACAAATGTTCTTCATATTTTCATCGTTTCCTTTTTTGGTCTCTGTCAAGATTTCCTGGTACACTTCTCTGCAGCACTCTACATCCACCTGCCTCTCTGCCATCTCAGCTGCTTTTAGTCAATGTTTCAGAGCCTAGATCTGTGTCTATGTGCAGGTCTCTCTCTGTTTCAGCCTTTTAATTTTCCAAATGCCATTCTTCATGCTGCTGTGTCTTTCTTCAGCGCTCTGTTTCTGTGTGTGACTGTGTCTCTGGTCTGGGTGGGGAGTATAGACTCTGACCCTGGATCATGCCTTTGCAGCTGGGAGACTGCCAAACTCTAAAACAGGTTCAAGCTCCCAGAGTCTTACTCTGGGACCTTTCCCAGGTTGGGACATGGTGTACTCAGGACCAACTGACTGGGGCACCACCTGCCTGTGCATGGCCTCTCTGTGGTGTTTATGGCCAAGTCTTTGGTCATTAGGGTCTGTGCCTTCAGACATTTAGGGCCATGTTTCTGCTCATCCCGGGGCTGCAGAAGAGACTCCTAGTGATATAGATTACTGTGGGATTGGGGCACCTGGGTGGCTCAGTGGGTTAAGCCTCTGCCTTTGGCTCAGGTCGTGATCCCAGGGTCCTGGGATCGAGCCCCGCATCTGGCTCTCTGCTCAGTGGGGAGCCTGCTTCCTCCTCTCTCTCTGCCTGCCTCTCTGCCTACTTGTGGTCTCTGTCTGTCAAATAAATAAATAAAATCTTAAAAAAAAAAAAAAAGATTACTGTGGGATTATCTGTCCCATCTTGCCATGAACTCCTAGCGTGGACTGCCCCACATTCACTGAAGAGTGTGTAACTAGTCCTCACCTATATGGTATCATCAGTTTCCTTGAGTCCAAGGTACAGTCTGACCCAAACTTTCTCTTTCCGCCATTCAACCCTTCAAGTTGTTTTTCCCTGATCTAAGTCCAGCATTTCTCCTTAGAATTCTTAGAATGTCAGTGAGCTAGAGGGGACCTCAAAACCCTAACAGTACTCTGGTTTTTGTCTTGGGTTCCAAATTCCTAGGGTTCCACAGTGGGAGGAATGCAGGGTCTGAAAGTTTCTTAACATTTTGGTTTTTAATAGTATATTTTTTTCCGGTTAAAAAGTAATGCATGGGGGTGCCTGGGTGGCTCAGTGGGTTGGGCCTCTGCCTTCGGCTCAGGTCATGGTCTCAGGGTCCTGGGATTGAGCCCCGCGTTGGGCTCTCTGCTCAGCAGGGAGCCTGCTTCTGCCTCTCTGCCTGCTTGTGATCTATGTCTGTCAAATAGATGAATAAAATCTTAAAAAAAAAAAAAAAAGTAATGCATGCAGGGCACCTGGGTGGCTCAGTCATTTAAGCATCTGCCTTTGCCTTAGGTCATGATCCCAGGGTCCTGGGATCAAGCCCTGCATCAGGCTCCCCTGCTTCTCCCTCTCCCTCTGACAGCTGCTCCCCCTACCTGTGCTCTGTCAAATAAATAAATAAAATCTTAAAAAATAATAAATAAAATGTAATGCTTGCATGCTCCAGCAGAAAACTTACAAAAAGGAGAAAAACATTAAGAGAATTTTGGGGGCGCCTGGGTGGCTCAGTGGGTTAGGGCCTCTGCCTTCGGCTCAGGTCATGATCCCAGGGTCCTGGGATCGAGCCCCACATCGGGCTCTCTGCTCAGCAGGGAGCCTGCTTCCCTTCCTTTCTGCCTGCCTCTCTGCCTACTCTGTCTGTCAAGTAAATAAAATCTTAAAAAAAAAAAAAGAATTTTAAAAAATCATCTTATTTGTCCCATTCACCTCTTTAACCTCAGCGACCCAGTGCCTGACACAGATTAGATGCTTAAAAAATATTTGTAGAGTGCATTAACTTCAATCCCATCACCCAGAGATAACAACCACAACTACCTCTTAATTGCTTATCCTTCCAGTCCTATATATGCTATACCTAAATGGGATCATATTGTACAAACAGCTTTGTTAGCCTGGTTTTTTGGTCTTGGCAATATACTCTGCATGTTTTTCCATATTGATAGGCTTTTTACATTTGTAATGCTTTCATATTCCTTCAAATAGCTGTACCATAATTTTCCTAGCCAATTTTCTACCACTGGACATTTAGAAGGCTTCCAATTTTTATAAGGTTACAAACAACACTGTACCACCCATTCTGGTATATATATATATATATATATATATATATATATATATATATATATTTTTTGGTATACATATTTTTGTTCACATCTATTTCTTTAGGGTGCATTCCTAAAAATGGAACTTCTAGGTGATAAGAGTAAGCACTTAAAAAAAAAAAAAGATATTTATTTATTTATTTGACAGACAGAGATCACAAATAGTCAGAGAGGCACACAGAGAGAGAGAGGAAGGGAAGCAGGCTCCCTGCCGAGGAGAGAGCACGATGCGGGGCTCGATCCCAAGACCCTGGGATCACGACCTGAGCCACCCAGGCACCCCAAGAGTAAGCACATTTTAAGACTTCTCATACATATTGGCAAAATGGCTCTGCCAATTTACCCTCTAGGGCTACTGCCAATTTCTCGAAAGACCTAACGAAGTAAGGAAAATCTGGTCCATTTTATCTTTGACGGGGTAGCACAGACTAATCAACTACAAGCTTGAGCCTTTGACCAGAATTACAGCAATTCTGACCACCACGTTAGTTACTGACATTTGCTGATCAGGAGCTAATGGGCTGTCAGGTTTTGGATCAGTATGAAAGGAAAAAACGAGTTAGTAACTTAAAACCTATAAACTTGTCCAAGGGCCAAAACATTTCAAACCTTGTGACCCCTGAGGTTTCCTAGTAGTGAAAGCACTGGGGACGACTGGACCCCAGATCTGGCACAGGCCCAGGAGAGAATATGTACGGTAATTATTGCCCCTTTCCTAATTTTACAGATAGGACACTGAGGTCCCGCTGATGTCTGCTTTCCAAGGTCCAGACTACAGCCCCAACTTAGCGCGCGCCAGTCCAGAGGAGGGCCACCCACCTGCCCCACTCAACGCCGCCTGAGCTGGCTTCTCGCACCTGCAGCGCCGCCCTGGCGGTAGGGCAAGGTCCTAACCGCAGAGACTCAGGGCCTTTCCGCGGGCCGCCGCGCATGCTCCGTCCTGCGCGCAGCCTCCCGGCGCCAGGGGGCGCACTCCTCTCTCTGGCCCCGCCCCCGGAGCGGTTGGGATTTGAATGTCTGGCGGGCTGCGGCCGGAAGAACCGACCCCTCAGCTTGGCATGGAGAGATGCGGCGCCAGCGGACGGTGCACAGTTCAAGAGCAGCGTGCCCGTTGGGAGCGGAAACGCGCCTGCACTGCCCGGGAGCTGCTGGAGACCGAGCGGCGCTACCAGGAACAGCTGGGGCTGGTGGCCACGGTGCGGACGCGCACGCCCTCCCGTATGGGGCGGGGACCCCAGGGTATAGGAGGGTCTCTGCGAGGTATAGTGGGTCTTGGGCCGGCCGCCTGCATTTAGGGAGCTCAGGCATTCTAGTTTCTAGCAGCGGCTTGGCATTAGCCTCCTCTTCTGGCAGATTATATACCTGTACTCTCCTTCCGCAGTACTTCGTGGGGATTCTGAAAGCCAAGGGCACCCTGCGACCAGCAGAGCGTCAGGCCCTGTTTGGGCCCTGGGAGCTCATTTACGGCGCCAGCCAGTGAGTAGAGGGGCGAGGGGAAAGAGAAGGCGGGGGGGGGGCACTCGCCTCTGGCAGTGCACGAAGCTTGGAGTCGGGGGAGACCCAAGTTCATATACGGAGTCTGCCAGTTGCCTCAGCCGTGGTCTTGGCCCAGTGCCTTACCCTGCCCCACCTTCCATCTGTAAAATGGGATAATACCACTACCTCCAGGGCAAGGTTATGAGAATTCAATGAGGTGGTGCCTGAGTAGTTGTTGGACTGCTTTTACTATCCTCACCCACGCAGAGAGCTTCTTCCCTACCTCGAAGGAGGGCACTGGGGACAGGGGCTGGAAAGCTTCTGCCCCCACCTGGAGCTCTACACCGAATTTGCTGCCAACGCAGAGAGGTCCCGGACCACCCTGCAGGTAACCCGAAGATAATCTCAAGTTCTTCCCCTCTTGCCCCATACATTGCCTCTTCCTCTGGAGCTCCAAACTTCACTCATACTGTTCCTACATTTCTACAGCCCCGTAGGTGTCCCCCATCTCTCCAAAGTTCACTGTAGGGCTTCTCCCAGGAGCACACAGCTTACAGAGGGCCGGGTGGGGGGGTGTACACAGATGAATACAATATAAGGAGTGGCTTCTCTCCCTGCTGCCAATCCTTTCCCTATCACTCCAGGAGCAACTAAAGAAAAACAAGCGTTTCCGGAGGTTTGTGCGACTTCAGGAAGGCCGCCCTGAGTTTGGGAGCCTTCATCTTCAGGACCTGCTCCCTCTGCCTCTGCAGAGGCTCCAGCAGTGAGTAAACTCCCCTGGATTCAGCCAACCTCTCTTTTCTGGGTCTGTATGATCGCTGCTCTCAGCTTTGTGGGGTTTATGGCTTCTGTCCCATTGCCTCTCCTGGGACCAACCGCTCTTAAAAACCTCTTGCAAGAGTAAATGTGAACCCACTGGAGTAGCTGGGGTCTGCAGCTCAGGCCCTTAGCTAGGAATGTGGAAGTCTGCACTGAAGTGAGGGGGCCTGTAATAGAAGCAAGGTATCTGGAAGAGTCGGTTGAGGTGAGAGGTTTGCCTACCTTAGATTTTTGTTCCTGGGGACGTTAAGAGCATATAGTCAGGTTGTCTTTAGATCCTCCTTGGATGGATTAATTTTCATTAATCTTGGATTAAATTTCATTAATCTAATTAACTAGACTCCCAAATCATGGTCAGTCTGCTCCTGACTCTTCAGTGTGGGAAGATGGAAGCAGAGGGCCATGTGGGGTGAGCCTGGGTTCTGAGTCCCAGATGAAAGAAAGGAATG